>NC_092147.1:57977058-59177058 GCF_045791955.1 Oncorhynchus clarkii lewisi
TCGGTAGACAAATTGAAGAGGGTCTAGGGTGTCATATAAGGTAGAGGTGATATGATCCTTAACTAGCCTCTCAAAGCACTTCATGGAGGACAGAAGTGAGTGCTACGGTACGATAGTCATTTAGTTCAGTTACCTTTGCTTTCTGGGTACAGCAACAATGGTGGACATCTTGAAGCAGGTGGGGACAGCATACTGGGATAGGAATTGAGATTGAATATGTCCGTAAACACTCCAGTCAGCTGGTCTGCGCATGCTCTTAGGACGCGGCTAGTAATGCCGTCTGGGCCGGCAGCTTTGCAAGGGTTAACACACTTAAACGTCTTACTCACTTCGGCCACAGAGAAGGAGAACTCACAGTCCTTGGTAGCGGGCCGCGTTGGTGGCACTGTGTTACCCTCAAAGAGGGCGAAGAAGGTGTTTAGCTTGTCTGGAAGCAAGAAGGCGGTGTCCGCGACATGGCTGGTTTTCCCTTTGTAGTCATTGATTGTCTGTAGACCCTGCAACATACGTCTCGTGTCCGAGCTGTTGAATTGCAACTCCACTTTGTCTCTGTACTGATGTTTTGCCTGTTTTATTGCTTTACGGATGGAATAACTACACTGTTTGTATTCGGCCATATACCCAGTCACCTTGCCATGGTTAAATGCGATGGTTCGCGCTTTCAGTTTTGAGCGATTGTTTCTGATTTAGGTAAGTTTTAATAGTCACAGTGGGTACAACATCTCCAATACACTTCCTGATGAACTCAGTCACCGTATCCATCCATGTATTTGTCGATGTTATTCTCAGAGGCTACCCAGAACATATCCCAGTCTGCGTGATCAAAACAATCTTGAGGCATGGATTCCGATTGGTCAGACCAGACTTGAATAGACCTTAGCACGGGTAATTCTTGTTTATTTTTCTTCCTATTTCTTCCTATATGTAGTAAAATTGAGTCATGATCAGATTTGCTGAAGGGAGAACAAGGGAGGGCCTTTTAGGCATTTTGAAAGGTTGAGTAGCAGATATCATCGTGATACATCGTGAACATATGAATGGCAAACACACCGGGACAGTGTCCCTAGCTGTCACAACCCTGTGTGATTTACAGTGGTGACCCGTGTTTCAGGGCAGGTGCCCACCTGTTTTGAGCCGCACCTGTTTAGCGATTTATTTTATATATATTTATTTTTCTGCCTGTTTTGCATGTTAATTTGGCATTAATACGTGTCACATATCAGTGTTATATATCACGTATTAGAGTCACATTAGAAGTGCCCATCCAAGAAGGCTCAAGGTCATTGGCCACAGATAAAATGATGTCAAATCACGTTATATCTACCGTAGCTTTGATTGGACTGATCATATCCAACCTCATACTTTCAAAATCTTAGCTATCAAGGTAAACAAGCAGTCATCATCATGAATCACATTAACAATTGTTGACTAAGGGGTTGTAAGTAAGCATTTCACTGAAAGGTCTACCTGTTGTATTTGGCGCATGTGACACATTTTATTTTAATCAACCTTATGAAAAGAAATTATAAATAAAACGTACCGGTGGTCATCGGCCATTGGACATAAACATTACACAACAATTCGGAAATCGCAAATTCAACAACAAGTGGTTTGGAGGGAATCCGTATCTAACTGCAAGCATTGCAAAGCAATCGCTAGCCTGCTATTCAGTGAAGTGGACGTGTGGTCCAAGTCTGGGTTTAAGGGTCTCTTTTCCAAGTTTAAAAGGATACACATTCAACACCATCGGCTAGAAAAGGTTGAATACACTGGCTATGGTGTCAATCCAGCATGACTTCTGCTGCGTTCAAAACAACTGGAAACTCAGAACTGGGAAATCACAGGCTTCAAGACAACTGGGAACTCTGAAAAAAAAACGAGCTCCGACTTGGAAAATAAGTTTTGAATGGTCATCCAACTCAGAATTCCAAGTCAGGAACTTGGGCCTCTTTCTAGAGCTCCGGCCTGAAGATCACTGATGTTATGATTCAACATAGTTTTTTTCAGAATTCCCAGTTGTCTTGAAAGCACTCTAAATCCTGAGAAGGCCAGACTTTGATGACAAAATTTGCCCATGAGGACCACCTCGCTACCTTCCTGTTCATGTAAGCACAACAACAGTCCAATAATGTCTTGAATGATGCTACATAATTTATGTAATATGCCAGAGAGATATGTACACTGTAGCTTAGAAGTAATACTAAGTGTACGTTGTGTAGTAAACTGTTTGTAGCCCATGTGCCTCACCCTAATAATTTGGTCCCTTTCTCTCTCATAACTTAGCCTCTGTCTGACTTGGTGGTGCACATGTAGCCTATGGCATGTTGTAGAGAAATGTCATCGTCGAAAATTGTAAGAGCTTTCATTTTCTGCTTATATGCCCCCTTTATTTATCCTACTGTTCTGACTTGTTGTAGAGAGAGAATACCGTAAGAACTGTCCATGTTCCGAATTCTGTCGCTGTACATTTAAAAAGTGCTGAACAAATAGTTATATTGACTATGTCCTAATCGAAATTACAGATTGCCTCTTATCCGCTCGTCGTCCCCTTATGTCATAGTTTGTACATCTCAATTGTCAGTAGAAACCACATTTGTTTAAGCAAGTCAACCATATCAGCTATGTTTTTTTTAAAGGCAATAAATGAGGCTGAATTAACTGTTTTGCTGCCAGACAAGGCTCCGCTGATAGCCAGGTGTGGCAGTAGTAAGGATTCACTCCATGCGCCATGGTGCTGAAAAGAAAGCTCTGCTGTTGGGACAGCTTTATGTAGGCCCTAACAGTTTGTGGGCACCGTTTGTCACTGTTATAGTGCAATTAATGTATTATTTAGTGTTGTGTTGTGGCTTTGCTGGCATGCATCTAAAATCGCCACTGGTGATTCGGTTCACTCGGCTCTCAGCGGCGCAATATAAGTCATATTTTTGTAGGCCAGGAATGTTCGTATAGCCTCTCCCCACTAACCATATGTTTAATTTAAACAACATTGTTCCATAATGTTACAGTATTAGCTAAAACTGTTCACTTTACCAGTAGTATGCAAACATTTGGTTGCACAGAAATAAAGGAAAAGGGTTTGAGTCTGGTCAAATAATGTGTGGTTTTTGTGTAGGCTATGGCAATGTTTTGTTAGTTTAGCTAGGGTTTTAAGTAGGTGCATCTAACTGTCTTATTTTTATTTGTTCAATGCTTCAATTGATTTCCTAAACGATATTGGATATATGGCTGTACAGATTTCTTAGTTTCCATCTTATCACTGTAATTTTACTTTGTCACAAATACCCTTAGCACAGTGCTGTTTGGCACAACAGTGTGAAAACACTTTTCTTTTCAAATGAAGTTATCCAACTCAGCTCCAGCAACTGTTGTGTAAGAATAACCAAGCAAGCACAGTATCTCACACTCTCACACTAACTCACTCTCACACTCACTTACATTATTACGCACACACACACCAGACCTGGACTCAAATAGTATTAGAAATGATTACACACACAGTGGTGTAAAGTACATAAGTAAAAATACTTGAAAGTACTACTTAAGTCGTTTTTGGGGTATCTGTACTATTTATATTTTTGACTAATTTTACTTCACTACATTCCTATATACAATTATGTACTTTTTACTCCATAAATTTTCCCTGACACCCAAAAGTAGTCGTTATGTTTTGAATGCTTAGCAGGACACAAAAATGGTCCACTTCATGCACTTATCAAGAGAACATCCCTGGTCATCCCTACTGCCTCTGATTTGGCGGACTCACTAAACACACATGCTTTGTTTGTCAATTATGTTTGAGTGTGCCCCTGGCTATCCGTTAAATGAATAAAAACAATACATTATTTTTACTTTTACTTTTGATACTTAAGTATATTTAAAACCAAATCATTTTAGACTTTTGCTCAAGTAATATTTTACTGGGTGACTTTTACTTGAGTAATTTTCTAATTATTGTACTTTTACTCAAGTATGACAATTTGGTACTTTTTCCAGAACTGCACACACACACACACAGTGCACAGTCTCCAAAGTGAGTTTTTATGTCTGTTAAATGTTGAATTTTTGTATTTAGATTATATTGGTTTTGAAGTATTTGTTGTTCTGTCCATTCAAGGATATTTGAAAGACTGTTCAGACACTGTTCAGAACTGTATAGGAAGTTGACACAACTTAACATTTTAAGGCAGCAAGGTTAGAGTAGTTGAGTTTTTTCTGAGTATTAAATACTTAAATACATTTTAAGTAGCTTTGTTAACACAACTAACAAAATCAGCTGAAGCAGATTGAGTTGACTAAAAGTATCAAGTTCACTCAACAAGTTATTAAATCCAAATTAGTCAGTTCTACTTACTTTACTAGGTTTAAGTAACTTTAGATTAAGTTAACGCAACACAAAATCCGTATTGGACTTGACTTCAAATTTTAAGGCAGCAAGGTTATAAACTTTTTTAAGTTGACTCAACAAATATTTTTTTACAGTGTATAGTGTGTGTTTGTGTGTGTGTGTGTGTGTGTGTGTTTGTGTTCGTGACAAAAGGTCCACTTATTTATGACCACTTTCCTGTGCCTGATGTGGCTTCTTCAAGGAGTATGTGTGCCTCCTGTGCAGCAGCCCTCTACATCATGGTGAGATTATATTGGAGGGAATCTAGAAATGTTTAATGTAAGTGAGGTTATCACCAGCCAGGATATGACAAACATTATCCTCTGAGTCTCTGAGAGGAACAGAGATGGGTGGCTGAGGGTAGGATCAACACTCTACCCACCCAGAGCAGAGGGTTGGGGGTTGGGCGTGCGTGTGTGTGTGTGTGTTGAACAAGTAACAGAGCGTGTCACTAATCAAAGCCAGCTCTGGAAACACACTTTCAGCTGGACACGCATAGCTCTACTCTAGCTCAATCTCACTTTCCCTTTCTAACTCTACTCTAGCTCAATCTCACTTTCCCTTTCTAGCTCTACTCTAGCTCAATCTCACTTTCCCTTTCTAGCTCTACTCTAGCTCAATCTCACTTTCCCTTTCTAACTCTACTCTAGCTTAATCTCACTTTCCCTTTCTTCTGTTACTCGCCTTCTCCTCTCTTCACTCTCCTATCCACTCTTCTCTCTCCTACCCTCTCCTTCATCACACACAGTCAGTGATCCAAGCAGAATAGACATATCGGGTAAACACAAACGATGGATGGGCGAGCCATAGGAGGCCATAGGAGGGTGTATGAATCACATGGCTCATTTAGAGCAACTGCAGCATAGTCGGAGCACCCAACGGAGCCATCTCTGCGTCCTTAATTCAGTCTGCTCGGCTGTGGTCGCTCAGACACACGCTGAGGCTTTCTGATCAACATGTGAGGCTTTTCCCTCTTTTATAAATTACCCTCAGTTTGTGCTGGGTATGTATGTACCCCTGCGAGACTTTCCTTCTACCATGAAATATCCTAAAGTTCTCACTATAATAAGTTACCCTCTGTTGTTTCTCTCTGTTACTGCTCTGTGAAAAATCCCCTTCAGTCATCCAACAGAGAAACGGCAGTATTTCAAATCAGTCTCACTAAGCGAATCAGACAGTAACTACATCTGTTACTAGTTCATATGAAATAAGACTAGATACTTTGTCTTGGCCTCTTGTAGCCCTTTACACTGTATACACGGGTTGAAAATGGCAGATTTGGACTGATAAGAGCCTAAATTGGAACACAGTGGCTGTACAGTAACATGCTATACATGATGTCAGAGCTCAGGGTCTCTGCTTCACAGCTCTGTATGGGTTTTGACTGATAGTGGTTTTGAACTTGAGAACCGCGGGCGCCAAGAAGTTTCTTCCATCTCTCCCGCTTATTGGGCAACTTCTGAAAAAATTAGGAGGACTCAATGTATTTTGACGTTGAGGATTATAATACATAGCGTTTTAATGCCATACAAGCAAGTCAAATACCTATGAGTCCAAATGTGCACTTCACATTTCCATGTCATAAAACTCATGGAATATAGTGTCAACGTTTATCATCACTATGTTTGATGTACAGTTACAACATGACATGGTGTTATGCCCTGGGTTGTTCTGAACAGAATGAGCCTGTTTGTTGTATTGTGAAAAGAAAAAAAATAGCCGTTGACCACGCATCGTTGGACTGCGCAAAACAACAGTAACTGTGTAAAGGCGGGATGCAAGGCTGTGTTCCAAACAAAACAACTACAAGTGTTCCTCAATGGCAGAGCTAGGATAATTCAAAAAAGGACCTTACTGTTGAAGACTGTTTTTTTGAGACATAAAAGTGAATTTAAATTACTTAGGAGATGTGCACACTTTTGAGAGGTGTGGCCACTTTGAAACACCAGTTAGACCTCTCACTCAAACTCTTGTCATTTTTTGGTCTTATGTTGCACCTACCCCAAATATTCCAATAATATTTGTTTCATGTTACTGAATGTATCCAGAGTATCTTCAGATTTTGTTAACAAATGCTGCAAAAAAAATACAGGAAATGTAAAATGCACATAAAATCAACAGTGTAATGTTTGGATTCGGTCTTGTCAGGTGAAATGTTGTTTCCTCACCTTTGGTCTAATAATCTCTAAACTGTTCCATTTAAACTGCTACCATGGTTATACATGTGCTTTCCATATATCTTCTGTAAGAAACATTTCAATTTAGCCCTAATCATTTAAGCCAATTCCAATGAGTGTAAGGGGAAGGTGTAAAGACAGATTGACAGGGGTGAGACAAAAAATTGTAATTTAACTTAATGTTATTTTGTTATTTGCAGGTGCACTATCCGCCTGACCCTATGCAGCCAGGTCCCATCTACTTTTTAATCTTGAGGCTCGATGTCCCGCTAGCATTCCACTATGACAACATCCGGTGAAATTGCAGAGTGCGAAATTCAAAATACAAAAATTGTGATATCAAACATTCATGAAAATACAAGTGTCTAACATCATTTAAAAGCTTAACTGCTTGTTAATCCAACTACTTGTCAGATTTCAAAAAGGCTTTACGGCGAAAGCATACCATGTGATTATCTGAGGACAGCGCCCCACATCAAAATACTTTTGCAAACCAGCACAGGGATCACAAAATCACAAATAGTGATAAAATAAATCCCTTACCTTTTTTTTCTTCTTTTTTTTACCTTTATTTAACTAGGCAAGTCAGTTAAGAACAAATTCTTATTTTCAATGACGGCCTAGGAACAGTGGGTTAACTGCCTGTTCAGCGGCAGAACGACAGATTTGTACCTAGTCAGCTCGGGGATTTGAACTTGCAACCTTCCGGTTACTAGTCCAACGCTCTAACCACTAGGCCTCTGTTTGCAATCCCAAGGGTCCCAGCTACACAACGAATGGTCGTTTTGTTTGATAAAGTCCTTCTTTATATCCAAAAAAGTCAGCTTAGTTTGCCCCATTGATTTCAGTAATCCACTCGTTCAACATGCATACAAATGAATCCAAAAAGTTACCGGTAAAGTTCATCCAAACAAGTCAAACGATGTTTCTAATTAATGCTCAGGTACTTTAATATCTAAATAAATGATAATATTTAAGACGAAGAATTGTATGTTCGATAGGGAAGATAAATAACGAAGAGCGCGCAACAAGACTACTTTTCTAATGAGGGACACCTTGGATAAATTGCTTGTTCGTTTTTCAAGAAACAAGCCTGAAACCCTGTCTAAAGACTGGTGACATCTAGTGAAAGCCATAGGAACTGCAAACTGGGTCCTATTGAATTGTATATCCCATAGGCTAGCATTGAAATGGCCTGTGTCCTCAAAAAATAATTTCAGGATGGATTTTCCTCAGGTTTTTGCCTGCCATACCAGTTCTGTTATACTCACAGACATTATTTTAACAGTTTTATAAACTCAGTGTTTTCTATCCAATTCTACCAATTATATGCATATCCTAGCTTCTGGGCCTGAGTAACAGGCAGTTTACTTTGGGCACGTCAGTCATCCGAACCTCCGGACACTGCCCCCTAGCTCTTAACTCCTCGCATTGTGGCTTGTTTGGTGTCTGCTGTGAAGGAATACCACAACAAGTCAACTACTTGATTGATGAAGGCAGCAGCGCAGTCATCAACTACATGCACCATTTCTTCACCAACTACGGAGTTTGGGAAACACATGTGGACCTGAATTGTGATAACTGCAGTGGCCAAAACAAGGACAAGTTTGTGCTCTGGTATTGTGCCTGGTGGACCATGGACAAGCTCCACCACAGTCTGGACCACTTCCTGATCACAGGCCACACTAAGTTTGCTCCGGACTTGTGCTTCAGCCTCATCAAGCAGCGCTTCAGAAAGACCAGAGTGAACACTTTGTCTGAGATTGCTGGTGTTGTGAAGGACAGCACAGTGATAGGTGTCAACATCCCACAGCTGGTTGGACTGGAGGATGGTACGGTGCTGGTGGAAATCTATGGCTGGCAATAACACCTGACTGTACTTCAGGCCGCTGCCACAGATCAAGCAGTACCAGCACTTCAGGTGAATATCATTTTCACTGCATTGTATGAGGTTATTCTTCTTATCTAAACTTGGAAGGTGAATTGATGTTGTGCAAGGTTGTAATGTCTTCAAGTTGATTTTTAATTTCCGGTTTTACAGCTTCGATGCTCTGGAGTCTGGTGTTGTTGTCGCCAAGGAGCGATCAGACTCAGTCGCGATGAGGTTTGAGCTGCTGCGCAACGCTGACATCCTTCCTCCCATTATTGGTCTGCCTGTACAAGCACCACCTGGAATGGATACAGCTAGACAAACGTATCGTTTTGAGAAGATTAGGGAGTTTTGCGACGAAGAGGCTATGGACATCACATGCCCTGCACCAAAGTCAAGGGCACGACAGAAACAGGCTCTCTGAATATAGATTCCTTTGTTCATGCGTGGTTTGGACAGACCAATCATCAGCACTATCTGCAGTGCCTCTATTCAAATGACTCTCCTAACACACACGCAATTCGTTGCTGCTACTATATATTTTTTAATCATGCTGCTCAGCCACTTTACTTGATTGTATGCATGCAACTACCTTGTCTATCACTATCGTTATTGATATTGTTTGTGTACATACTGTATATTAGTTTCTATTTCTGATATTGCTACTATGCAAATAACTATGCAGTGTTGGAGTGTGCCCCTGGCTATCCGTCAATAGAAAAACAAATTGGACCGTCTGGTTTAAGGAATTTAGAATGATTTATTCTTTTACTTTTGATACTTAAGTAGATTTTAGCAATTCCATTTACTTTTGATACTTAAGTACATTTTAGCAATTCCATTTACTTTTGATACTTTGTATTTTTTAAACCAAATACTTTTAAACTTTTACTCCAGACGTATTTTACTGGGTGACTTTTACTTCCGTAATTTTCTATTATTAAGGTATCTTGACATCTGGACACTTTCCGTTTACCTGGGATGTTTCCTATTAGTCTTAACTTCTTCGATATAGGGGGCGCTCTTTTAATTTTTGGATGAAAAACATTCCCGTTTTAAACAAGATATTTTGTCACGAAAAGGTGCTCGACTATGCATATAATTGACAGCTTTGGAAAGAAAACACTCTGACGTTTCCAAAACTGCAAAGATATTGTCTGTGAGTGCCACAGAACTGATGTTACAGAAAAAACCCAGATAAAAATACAATCAGGAAGTGCCGCATTTTTTGAACCCGCCTCATGGCAATGACTCCTTATATGGCTGTGGAGGAGCTAGGAGTCAGCTTACCTTTTCCACGTTTTCCCCAAGGTGTCTGCAGCATTGTGACGTATTTGTAGGCATATCATTGGAAGATTGACCATAAGAGACTACATTTACCAGGTGGTCGCTTGGTGTCCTCCGTCACAATTATTGCGTAATCTCCAGCTGCAGTATTTTTCCGTTTGCCTCTGATGAGAAACCAACTGCCAGGAATGATTTTTCACCGAATAGAATTGTGAAAAACACCTTGAGGATTGATTCTAAACAACGTTTGCCATGTTTCTGTCGATATTATGGAGCTAATTTGGAAAAAAGTTTGGCGTTGTAAGTGACTGCATTTTCGTTTTTTTTTCTTAGCCAAACGTGATGAACAAAACGGAGCTATTTCTCTTACACAAATAATCTTTTTGGAAAAAAATGAACATTTGCTATCTAACTGAGAGTCTCGTCATTGAAAACATCCAAAGTTCTTCAAAGGTAAATTATTTTATTTGAATGCTTTTCTTGTTTTTGTGAAAATGTTGCCTGCTGAATGCTAGGCTTAATACTATGCTAGGCTATCAATACTCTTACACAAATGCTAGTGTAGCTTTGGTTAAAGCATATTTTGAAAATCTGAGATGACAGTGTTGTCACAAGGCTAAGCTTGTGTTTCAATATATTTATTTCATTTCATTTGCGATTTTCATGAATAGGAAACGTTGCGTTATGGTAATGAGCTTGAGGCTATGATTACGCTCCCAGATATGGGATTGCTCAACGCTAGAGGTTAATCTTTACTACACTACTCACTGTTTAGCACATGACCTCACATGTGAAACCTTAAAGAGATGGGCTTAAGAGGGTGTGAACAATGCTGAATGGGTGTAGACAAAGGAGTGCTCTCCAGTAGGTACCAAAACATTCAAAGGCCTTTTTCTCAAAAGTGAGTTTACATGTGTATCAACTTTCAAAGCAGGAAAAACAAAAAACAAAAATATCTTGAGGAACTTATAATGTAAAGCAATCTGGATGGAATATGGAGAAAAATGCACAAAATTCTTCCTGAATCTCCAATACAGCTAACAAAAAGAATTTGCAGAAACTCGTTACTGAAGACGGAGTCATCTATGATTCTCCAAATTATATTTTAAAAGAGGAAGCTAATTATTTTAGGCAGGTGTTCTCTTTTCCGTCTCCTCATTAAGGTACCCAGCAGGAAGGTCTGATTTCTCTATTTTTAAAACAAGACTTAGATGGCAAATATATAGACCCAGTCCATCTAAAAAACTAGAGGCCCCTTACACTTCAATGTTGTGATGCAAAAATACTAGCAAAATGCATAGCACTCATAATTAAAAGGGTTTTAGCAGGTATTGTTCATCCTGATCAGACAGGTTTTTTACATGGAGATAATATACGACAACTACTAGAAATAATAGAACAACATGAAACATATAAGAAGCCAGGAATGGTATTTATAGCAGATTTTGAAAAGGCATTTGATAAAGTAAGACTGGATTTGATTTATAAATTCCTGAATTTTTTTACATTTTAGGTCATTCTCTTATAAAATGGGTAAAAAATCATTTATAGCAACCCCAGGTGTAAAATAGTAAATAACGGCTACTTCTCAGAGAGATTTGAATTGTCAAGAGGAGTTAAACAAGGGTGTCCGCTGTCACCATATCTATTCATTATGGCAATTGAAATGCTAGCTAATAAAATCAGGTCCAATAACAACATTGGAATAGAAATCCAAGGCTTAAAAACAGAGGTATGCCGATGACTCAAGTTTTATATTAGGTCCGCAAGCTATATCCCTATAATGTCTCATTGAAGAGCTAGATAACTTTTCTGTACTCTCTGGACTAAAACCTAATTATGATAAGTGTACAATATTACGTATTGGATCCTTAAAAAATACAACTTTTACATTACCCTGCAGTTTACCTATAAAATGGGCTGATGGTGAAGTAGACATACTCGGTATTCATATCACAAAATATATAATTATCTCTCCACAATGAATTTCAATAGAACACTTGTAAAAATAGACAATCACCTGCAACAACTCAAAATGTTATATTTGAACCCTAAATGGTTCTCAAGTAGATTACTAAGAAAAGCTCATCCATTGTTTAAAAATTGCCTTTTTGCCATTGCCATGTCTCATTTTCGATTAATTGAAAATTATACTTTTTTCAAAGTATCTCTTTTTCAAACAAGCATTGCAGAGCTGGCTACAATTTGATTTGATTTGATTTGATTTGAATTTCAATTTAATCCCCCTGAAAATATAGAACAAATATTATGGCTAAATATTAATAATATTAATAATATTTTATCAACCAGCCATTAATAATATTATGGCTGGTTGATAATGTACCTGAATTTATGGGAAATATGTTTGAAAAGGGTATTTTGTTCTTAAATTATTTTGTAAATTGGAATGGTAGAGTTATGTCCTTCATGGAGTAATCTGAATTGTACGGGAAGGTCTGCTCAATCCAACAGTACAACCAATTGATTACAGCATTACCCCAAAAAATGGAGGAGGCAGGTGGCAGCAGGAGGAGGTAGGGAACTGGTTTGTCTGCCCAATATAAAGGATAAAAATTGGCGGAGGAATGAGAATAGCATAAATAGGAAAGTATAAATGTTTGATGTACCGAGATTTAGATGTACCGATTCCATGTTACAGGTTGTATGAGTTGATACAGTGCCTTGCGAAAGTAAATCTTTTTGTATCCAAATCCGGCTTTAAACTTCTTCACAACAGTATCTCGGACCTGCCTGGTGTGTTCCTTGTTCTTCATGATGCTCTCTGCGCTTTTAACGGACCTCTGAGACTATCACAGTGCAGGTGCATTTATACGGAGACTTGATTACACACAGGTGGATTGTATTTATCATCATTAGTCATTTAGGTCAACATTGGATCATTCAGAGATCCTCACTGAACTTCTGGAGAGAGTTTGCTGCACTGAAAGTAAAGGGGCTGAATAATTTTGCACGCCCAATTTTTCAGTTTTTGATTTGTTAAAAAAGTTTGAAATATCCAATAAATGTCGTTCCACTTCATGATTGTGTCCCACTGTTGATTCTTCACAAAAAAATACAGTTTATATCTTTATGTTTGAAGCCTGAAATGTGGCAAAAGGTCGCAAAGTTCAAGGGGGCCGAATACTTTCGCAAGGCACTGTATATAAAAGAACGGAAGATTAAAGACTTCGTGCTTTTCAGCTAAAATTATTATATAGAATTCTTGCCACCAACAAAATGTTGAATATTTGGGGCATAAAGTCATCGAAGCTCTGCAGATTTTGTTGTGAGGATGCAGAATCAATAGATATATTGATATTACCCTCAGGTAGCCTGTTTCTGGTCTCAGGTTCAGGAATGGCTGAAATTGCATAGCATTGATCTAAAATTGACCCAAGAAATAGTACTGTTAGGAGATCTGGAGAGACCGGGTCAGTCAATTACTAATATACTAATACTCTTAGTAAAAGTATTTATCTTCAACTTGCAATTTGTGGATTCTATTCGATTAGATAGATTGAAATTGTACATTAAACATCGCAGCATAGTAAGATATGTGTTGGGTAGAAACCCGAAGTGGGTGGTCAGCAGAGATAGATGGGATGGGCTTAGGGAAGCTGAGGGTTGGTATGTGGAATTGGAGACAAGTGGGAGCGGAGTTGTTGTGTGAGAGATAGAATGATGGTCAAAGATAAAAGTAAAAAATAAAAAAATAAATTAAAGTCAAAATAAAACAAAATAAAAAGTACATTTGAATGAATCTAAATGTCAGTGTTTTGACAACTAATGCCGGTTTGCCTGAGGCTGATGCCGTGCAGGTGTTTGTACACATGCATATACACACTCTCATTCAAATAAACACATACAAGAACACACACATACATGTAATAGTGCCAGACATACACACACACATATACAGTTGGCATTGCTGTTATGATTTTAGTTGTCCTTGATGTCCTTTGTTTTAAATGTATTATTACATTTTCTTCTGTCTTTTCCTTTTTTCTCTTTAGTTCATTCTCTTGGTTGTTGGTGCATTGGGGGGTTCTTGGGGGAGGGGAAAGGAATTATTATTATTTATTTTTTTCTTCCTGGGGGGACTGTGGGAGGGGTCTCAAATGGTTGAGGGACAGCTATTAGGGAACTGTGGTGGGATCATGGAGGGTTCGGGTTCACGTTTTTTGTCCTGGTGGTAGATTTTTCAACGTGCCCTTGAGCAGGGCATTGACCCTGGATGCTTCTGTATGTCACTCAGTGGGAATCTGTTGGATGACTGGTATAATGTAGTTGTTGAGCGTTTTCACTGCAAGTATAGTGTGTGTTTGGAATATTCAATAAAAAAACAAATAAATAAATAAAAATGCAGTGTATGATATACCATTTTGTAGCTCTGAGTCTCTACTTTTTACCAATATAAAAAAAATATATAGTTTTGCTACATAAGACTGAATCCAGGTGGTGAGTCACATATTCTTATATCCTACATATTATTACCTCTTTGTTGACTGATATCCATTGAATTGTGTCCATTTTCTGTTTTTAGAAAGATTTGCACAAATATGAAAAGATAGATGGTATCATCATAAAACAATATCAATTTGGATCATACAAGGTACAAACCTTACCTTAATATGAGGAGATCTTTACATTTTTCAGTTGAGTGCCTGCACCTAATGTCCTTTCACATTCAAATGCATGTGTTTCATTTGGGCAGTTAAGTTCTTGCAAGAACCCACCTCCTATGGGGTTCTTGGAAAAACCTTTTGTGCGCCATTTTCAGTGCCAAGAACCATACGGTTCTTCAAAGGACTTTGAGGATCTTAGAAGAACCCTTGTTTAACCTCTGATTTTTAAAGTGCAGTTTGATTACCATCATACCTTCCTTGTAGGCTAGATAGAGTCAAGATGAACTACAAGCTCAAATCAAAATGTAAATCCAATTACATTTCATTTGTTGCACGCTTCGTCAACAAGAGGTGTAGACTAACAGTGAAATACTTACGTATGGGTCCTTTTCCAACAATGCAGAGTTAAAAATAAACAATAAAAAATCAATTGAAATAGTGACATGAAGAACAAATCCAAAGTGAATAACGAATAACAACAACAAGTTAAAAAAAACATGGCTATATACAGGGAGTACCAGTACCGAGTCGATGTGCAGGGGTACGAGGTAATTGAGGTACCTACAATGCCTACATTCACACCCCTTGACTTTTTTTCACATTTTGTCGCATTACAACGTGGGATTAAAATGGATTGAATCATATTTTTTGGGTTAACGATATTCACAAAATACTATTTTGTGTCAAAGTGAAAGAAAAATTCTGACATTTGCAAAAAAACATGAAAAATAAGAGAATATTTCTTGATAAGATAAGAATGAAACCCCCCTGAATCAATACGTTAGAATCTTTCTGGGTAAGTCTCTAAGAGCTTTGCACACCTTGATTGAGCCACATTTGCCTATTATTATTTTTAAATTCTTCAAACTGTCAAATTGTTTGTTGATTGTTGAACATTCACTCACTATCTTCTTGGTAAGCAACTCCAGTGTAGATTTGGCCTTGTGTTTTATGTTATTGTCCTGCTAAATGTGAAGTCATCTCAGTGTCTGGTGGAAAGCAGACTGAACCAGATTTTCCTCTAGGATTTTGCCTCTACTTACCTCCGTTCCGTTAATGTTTTATCATGAAAAACTCCCCAGAGTGGTACTCAGTAACGTGTTGTATTGGATTTTGCCCCAAACATACTGTAAAACTTTGAATTCAGGACAAAAAGTGAATTGGTTTGCCACATTTTCTGCAGTGTTACTTTGGTTGCTTGTTGCAAACAGAATGCATGTTTTGGATTTGTTTTATTCTGTACAGGCATCCATCTTTTCACTCTGTCTATTAGATTAGTATTGTGGAGTAACTACAATGTTGTTGATCCAGCCTCAGTTTTCTCCTATCACAGCCATTAAACTCTGTAACTGTTTTAAAGTCAACATTGACCTCTCCGACAACTGAGTTAGCAAGGACGCCTGTATCTTTGTAGTGACTAGGTGTATTGATCAGTGTATAATTTGTAAATTTGGAGGTGCCGGAAGAAAAAATTATATGCAAAATATTAAATGCTTTCTTATAAAGGAGATTTGTTGTCATGCGTTCTGGTACCTCAGAGCACCCCAGGTCACTTTCCTCTAGGGCTACATTTTAGTTCCGGCACCTCTAAACACGGGGAACATTTTTTATAGCCTATGGTTCGGGACAAATGTGGCCTTTATAGACACATTTAATGCATTTCTACATCATTTTAGATGACTGGACACTTTAGCAGAATATTTTTGAATACCTCACAAATGATCGAAATGACAGGCTACTTTGACATTGACAAACAGAATCTGAGATCAATAAAACAACCTTGTCTTCAATCCATCAATAGCCTAGATCTAGGTGTGTGGAGACAAACATATTGTACAAAGTTTGGAGGAATTTATATTCCTAAAAAAGCTTTCCAGTTTCATTGACTCACCCAATGATGCCCAGCTCACTCACCGGCCTGTTTTGGCTGCATAATGCTCACTGACAGATTTGCTGCGTGTTCCCGACTGTAGGCATGCCTCGTGGTTGGAATACACACAATCCACAGTAAGGCAATTATTTTAATAAATAAACTATTGATCATCTGTGGCTAAATTATAGGCCTACTCCTGGTGTAGTATTCAGAATTAATTCATTTATTTATGAACAGACAGTAGTAATTCTATAACTTTGACAAATGTATTTCAATTCATCAGAAGTGCAGCAGCACCTCCAGAACCCTTCGCAGAGCTATGATTCTATAAGGGAAAAAAGTATGAGAAATAAAGTGCAACGCTGGAAAGACCAACACTACATGACCAGGAGTATGTGGACACCTTCTCGTCGAACATCTCATTCCAAAATCATGGGCATTAATATGGAGCTGGTTTCCCATTTGCTGTTATAACAGCCTCCACTCTTCTGGGAAGGCTTTCCACTAGATTTTGGAACATTGCTGCGTGGACTTACTTCCTTCCATTCAGTCACAAGAGCATTAGTGAAGTCTGGCACTGATTTTGGGCAATTAGGCCTGGCTCACAGTCAGCATTCCAATTAATCTATAAAGTGTTCAATGGGGTTGAGTTCAGGGCTCTGTGCAGGCCAGTCAAGTTCTTCCACAACGATCGCGAAAAACCATTTCCGCTTTGTGCACAGGGGCATTGTCATTCTAAAACAGGAAAGGGCCTTCTCCAAACTGTTACCACAAAGTTGGAAGCACAGAATCGTCTAGAATGTCATTGTATGGTGTAGCGTTAAGATTTACCTTCACTGTAACAAAGGGGCCTAGCCGAACCATGAAAAACAGACCCAGACCATTATTCCTCCTCCACCAAACATAGTTGGCACTATGCATTGGGGCAGGTAGAGTTCTCCTGAACCCAGATTCGCTCTTTGGACTGCCAGATGGTGAAGCGTGATTCATCACTCCAGAGAATGCGTTTCCACTGCTCCAATGACGGTGAGTTTAAGACCACTCCAGCCGACGCTTGGTATTGCACATGGTGATCTTAGGCTTGTGTGTGGCTGCTCGGCCACGGAAACCCATTTCAAGAAGCTCCCGACGAACACTTCTTGTACTGACATTGCTTCCAGAGGCAGTTTGTAACTCGGTAGTGATCGTTGGAACCGAGGACAGGCGATTTTTACGCGCGACATGCTTCAGCACTCTGCGGCCCCTTTCTGTGAGCTTATGTGGCCTAACACTTCGTGGCTGAGCCGTTGTTGCTCCTAGACGATAGGAGAGTCTCGAACAGAGCTCAATCCAGTTGGTTATCCAGTGATTGCACGTTCATCAATAGAACAGAGGGCAATGGCGGTCTATTTGCTTGCCGACGTAGTGTCGTCAGGATGCCGGCTCGCCTGCCTCTTTCGCCACCGCTTCCTCTTTTGAGTCGCGGGGATTCGGGCCGGGTCCAGAGTAAGGATAACATCCAGAGCTCCCAACTCTTTGAAGTAGACATCCAAATCGAGGTTAGTGATAGCTGTTCTGATGTCCAGAAGCTGCTTTCCGTCATAGGAAATGATGGCGGAGACATTATGTAAATAAAAAGTAACGATCAGTGTAAAAGAAAAACTAATCCATGTGTTGAAGTAACCTTGCCTGAGACCTCAAGACTTGTGTTAGCTTCCATGCCAAGGTTTTAGCTCAATGGCTTAACATCGTTTCAAATCGTGCCAACGATTCAGGTTTGATACACAGTCAATCACACTACAAATGACAACATGCATCTTCAACCCCAGTCCTAACAGCTGTGAGAAAGACTGACAGCTGCTGTCCTGAGTATGAAGCGCCTGTCACTCTGGGTTTATGTGGTTCAGTTTAAAGGCTCTTTAAGTGTTTAATGGTGACTTGAACCCTGTTCACGCAGTAAAGCAAAGGCAGCTGTGATGTTGTTGTGGCTGTAGGGAAGAGCTGAGCGTCAGATAGGGGACAAAGATGGGCAATAGGGATGTAAACCTCAATAACTATCCAATATAATATAGTACACTCATAGGCAACGCAACGCGATATACCAAATAGAGGATAATACAGTGTAGAGTTTGGTTACAGTAGGTTACTCCCCCATTTCTACATTGTGGAGAAAAAACAAGAATATCTGGCATATCTGAATATGACAAATCATGTGGTAGTTGGACAAAAATATACAACAGATTTGGTTACACAATACACCAGTCGTCGGATGGCCTTATTATACACTATTACACGCCATCTTATGAATAGATTCTTAAAAATAATGTGTCAGACTCAGCAATATAGTCCGCACAGCTAGTTTGTCTTTCTGAGGTCTCTGATCAAATCCCGAATCATGAACATGACAATCAGATTAAACCTCCCAATAAGCCGGAGGAGGTTGCTGGTTACTGCTGATCTCAGACCAGCTAGGAGTCATGAGGATGGGAATCTACCTCCAGTCACTTTCTGTCTGCTAGGGCTAATCTGAGAAAGATTGAGAGAGCGAGAGAGCGATTGTTTGTTATTGTTTGTGTCGAGGTTTTAAGTTTCAGTGACAAAATAAACTTCTGTCTTAGCAGTTTGTTGTTTATTCATGCTTGAGTGGGAGAATGTGTGTTTGTGTGTGTGTGTGTGTGTGTGTGTGTGTGTGTGTGTGTGTGTGTGTGTGTGTGTGATGCATGCAAGTGTGTGTGTGTTTGTAATGTCCCTACTTCTGTTATTAGAAAATTATATTGGAAGTTCACCAAAAATCTCTCCATTCTTCCAGATGCAAATAATCATGAAAAAGAAAACTCTCACACACGATGGTCTTCCTGAGAAGAACACTACTGTCGCTCTCTGCCAGACTCGTTTACTGCACATATAAATCATTCTTTACCAGATAGATTTCAACAAAACAACAAGAGACAGGCAAACAACCCACACAGACTGAGTAACACTTAGCCAAAAGGTAGAGTAGCTGTGAAACATCGGAAAATGAAAGGACACACATTTCAACATTTGCATCATTGTTTAGATATGAACTTTCTTTCAACAGGAATTGAGAAAACACTGTATACCAGATTAACTTTCGGTGTCTTCTACAGTCACACCAGAGCAACTGCTGATAAACACAGGGTTGTGTTGCCGTGCCACAGTAAACACCAGAACACGAGGGTCCTGTCATACCGCTGCAACACTTACTGAGCCTAAACAATGCCTTTGACCACTGTAGTGGTGGTCCATATGGTGGTGCGTGTGTTTGTGTATTGTTCTGTAAGGTTAGGTCGCATTACTTTCCAGAGGATGCAGAGAGGAAGAGAGACAAAGACACAGCAGAGCCACAGCAGAGCCACTATGGAGCCCTGTAAGAGCCCCCACTGGGCCAGTTGCCTGAGTGCTCCCTAACACAGGGCTGCTCTATGGAAACTGGCCTCCCTGCTACAATATGTGCAGTCATCCATAAATCAGTCATCTGAATCACATGGGCACTTTAATTAAGAAAATACAGACAGGTATGATAAGGAATGGTTTGAAATGGTTAAGCATGAGACATTCTCTCTTTATTTGTCAGGAAATACAGAACGTTTTGATATGATATGAAGTGCATGTGGTAAGATTGACCTCAATGGATGTTTCAAATATTTAGGCGAAGTAGTCATTTCTGAGATGAAATACAAGGAATCCACATGTCTGTTTGATGTGTGTGTGTGTGGGGGTGTGTGTGTGTGTGTGTCTATGTGTGTGTGTGTCATTTGTCTGTCGATTAACGATTGGTCGGCAGTGTTTAAGCTACAAGAGGGCAGTAAATCTGTGTGTGTGTCTGCTAAGTCATTTGTTACAGTTTTCTTCAAAGACATGACAGACGCTGTACCTCTGCCCCGCTGTCAAACATACAGAGATTTACTTCCATCTGATGCACACACACACACACACACACACACACACACACACACACACACACACACACACACTATTGTATACTTAACCTTGTGGGGACACATAATTCAGTCCCATTCAAAATCATATTTTCCCTAACCCTAACCCTAACTCTAACCCTAACCCTAACCTTAACCTTAACCCCAAAACCTAACTTTAACCATAACCCTAAACCTAACCCTAGCTCCTAACCCTAACCCTAATTCTGATCTTAACCCTAAACCCCCTAGAAATAGCATTTGAAATTGTGGGTGTAACCGGTGTCAAATGGCTTGTTAGTTAGCGGGGTAAGCGCTAATAGCGTTTCAATCGGTGACGTCACTCGTCACCCCTTGCTCTGCAAGAGCTGTGGCTTTTGTGGAGTGATGGGTAACGGTGCTTCGAGGGTGACTGCTGTCGATGTGTGTAGAGGGTCCCTGGTTCGAGCCCAGGTAGGGGCGAGGAGAGGGATGGAAGCAAAACTGCTACATGGGAACTAACAAAATGTCCCCAGTTGGTCAAAATTTTGTTCTGGTCCCCACAAGTATAGTTAAACAATCCACACACACACACACACTCAAAGGAGATGTGTCTGTCATGTAATTTGAAAGCACCGTAAATAACGACTCACACTAAGAGGAAGAGTTGGACCCCTGGCGTGAGAAATACCACAGAACACACATACCGACCGCAAGACACACTGACACCCCATCAAACACACACCCTGATCTCTAGACAGTGACACGTGGTGCAGATAAAACACAGACCTGTAGCGTTACTCATCTGCTCAGAGTTAAGCACAGTGTGGCAAACACGTGCAGATACGCACACGCATACCCACACAAACACACGGACACACACCACACACACACCTCATTGAAACATCTGTCCTCGCTAGTAATACAAATACGTACAAATATATCCTGTCCATGAGTTTACAAGTTTAATGATGAGCTCTTGTTCCATCTTTCATCACTCTCTCCTTTTCCTCTTCTCCCGTCATCTGTTCATCTCTCTCTACTGTTCCGAAAAGCTTGTTTTATGTAAGCTTCTGGTGAACCTGGCTAACTACCAGCGACACGGCACTGACTGATGTACACATCTTGTGCCAACCTGTGTGAACGCATCATTTGTAAACCTCTATCAACATTCTCACAGAACCTTAGGGCACTAGTCTCACATCAGGGTGTGTGTGTGACACTTGTGTCACATTAGACAATGCCAGCGTGATTTCCTGGCATCGGGTCGGGTATCCACCCACTCTGCCCAGAGAGGCGATGACATTTCACTTTCTTATGCTATAAAAGACATTTTACCAAGACAAATATGATTCTTCAAGTTCTGAATCGGTAACATATCATAAACATTATATCAAAAAAATCGGAATTTTGTAATCTAATAAATCCAATAATAATTACAGAGTTTAGTTAACAGAGCGGTGCCGCTTTCTCGCACGACTTTTGAGGATTTGACATGTTGTAGCGGCCTTCTGCAAAGTTGTTTCCGCGGGTCGCAAAAACCAAAACTAAAATGACATAAGCCGAGTAAAATTTAAAATACTTTGAAAATAAAAATATTGCGGTATGCACAGTGCTCCGTTGACATTTCACATAGATACACTTGTATTTGTGGAAAAATCTTCGAAAAAGGACAGGACTTTCGCATTACTATGAATAGCGTATACTAAAATATGGAAATACTACATCTCAAAATCGATATCTATCTTACCTCAATATTGTCTTACGTCCTCCAGATATTTGGACAAAATATCTAATTGCGAATGTTTGTCCAGATGTTGCAATTGCGATTAGGAATTGCGATTTTCAAAACTTGGTAATTCCACCAGACATGGTGAAAGATGAGTTCATCGGTGAGCATGTCAGTTAGCCTTCATTCTCTCACAGAATCCAGCCTAGCTGACGTAATGCTATTTTCCTGATTTTTGAAGAAGAAAAAAATCTGTCCCATTCTCTGTTTTAGTCATCCTAATGTTGGCCACCCTACAAGTGTAAAAACTCCAATAACTTTTGAAACACCCACTGGTCAAAATATGCATTTTGTATTAGACACCCTACTGATTGTTTTGTTTTGGGAAGTATTATACCTCTAGTTACAGCACAGAAAGAATGCTCTGTAACAATTGAGTTAGGAGACAGTGCCAAAGTTGATAACGTAACCTATACCAAATATATTTAAACAGAAGTCCATTCACCTTTAGGATTACACTAAATTCGAATTGCTTGGAAGATGTTGAAAGATTTAGATGTGCCATTGGGAAATGTTTTCATATTTCCTCCTCATAATTTAATGAACATGTCAAGGTTTTAGAGTTCAGAACCAGCTGCATTGGGTTGAGTGGAATGTGTTAGCTTAGCTTAGCTTAGCTTAGTGTGTGCTAGAGGTCGACCGATTATGATTTTTCAATGCCGATACCGATAACGATTATTGGAGGACCAAAAAAGCCGATACCGATTAATCGGACGATTTTATTATTTATTTATTTGTAATAATGACAATTACAACAATACGGAATGAACACTTATTTTAACTTAATATAATACATCAATAAAATCAATTTAGCCTCAAGTAAATAATGAAACATGTTCAATTTGGTTTAAATAATGCAAAAACAAAGTGTTGGAGAAGAAATTAAAAGTGCAATATGTGCTATGTAAGAAAGCTAATGTTTCAGTTCCTTGCTCAGAACATGAGAACATATGAAAGCTGGTGGTTCCTTTTAACATGAGTGTTCAATATTCCCAGGTAAGAAGTTTCAGGTTGTAGTTATTATAGGAATTATAGGACTATTTGCCTCTATACCATTTGTATTTCATTAACCTTTGACTATTGGATGTTCTTATAGGCACTTTAGTATTGACAGTGTAACAGTATAGCTTCCGTCCCTCTCCTCGCTCCTCCCTGGGCTCGAATCAGCAACACAACGACAACAGCCACCATCGAAGCAGCGTTACCCATGCAGAGCAAGGGGAACAACTACTAGAAGACTCAGAGCGAGTGACGTTTGAAACGCTATTAGCGCACTCTAACTAGCTAGCCATTTCACCTCGGTTACACCAGCCTCATCTCAGGAGTTGATAGGCTTGAAGTCATAAACAGCGCAATGCTTGACGCACAACAAAGAGCTGCTGGCAAAACGCATGAAAGTGCTGTTTGAATGAATGTTTACACGCCTGCTTCTGCCTACCACCGCTCAGCCAGATATTTAGATACTTGTATGCTTGTATGCTTAGTCAGATTATATGCAACGCAGGACACGCTAGATAATATCTAGTAATATCATCAACCATGTATAGGAAACTAGTGATTATGATTGATTGTTTTTTAAAAGATAAGTTTAATGCTAGCTAGCAATTTACCTTGGCTTACTGCATTCGCGTAACAGGCAGTCTCCTTGTGGAGTGCAACGAGAGAGAGGCAGGTCATTATTGCGTTGGACTAGTTAACTGTAAGGTTGCAAGATTGGATCCCCAAGCTAACAAGGTGAAAATCTGTCGTTCTGCCCCTGAACGAGACAGTTAACCCACCGTTCCTAGGCCGTCATTGAAAATAAGAATGTGTTCTTAACTGACTTGCCTAGTTAAATAAAAGTATAATTTTTATTGAAAAAATAATTTATCTGCAAATCGGCACCCAAAAATACAGATTTCTGATTGTTATGAAAACTTTAAATGGCCCTAATTAATCAGCCATTCTGATTAATCGGTCGACCTCCAGTGTCTGTGCGTAAATGTGTGTGCGTAAATTTACGTATTTGCTTAGAATGACAATACACGTTAATGTATTCAGAGAGAGACGTTAGGTCACTGTGATAAACACAGTCACTCCAAAGAGACAACAACAGCCCATGGACTCAGGACAGATAATGGCAAGCCCCTATCTGACATCACAGAAGTGTTCAGGTCTAGTTAGAAGCCATCAATTGCTCCTCCAATGACTGTTTCATCAGTGGTCAGACATAAAAACTAAAAAGTGGTCAAACCACAAAGACATCACACTAACTGCACACACAGCATCTTCACACTTTACACCGCACACACACTGCACCCACTGGCTTTCACACATACCACAGTCCCTCTTGCTCAGCTCTCGCCTTTCCGTCTCCACTCAAAACTCACAGACAAAAGCACATTAAATAGACATACTCTCTCCCCTCTCTCTCCCATTCTCTCTCTCGCTCAGTGTCCATCTGTGTGAGATAAGTCAACATGAGAATGCGTGATATTGCTCTCTCTGTATTCAGATCTCAGTGTACACAGCACTCCATGGCCTCCCTGGTTCAATTTCACAGCCCCAAAAAATCTAGTGCCGATTCAGACAGGAAACCCGAGTATTGGCATCAGCTGATTTTGGAGCAATTAGATTAATCACTCTACCACTCATCATCACTCTTCATCACCATCATCATTCATCACTATTGCAGACTATTTAGTCAATCAGGTTCTGCACACACATTCCCTAATGGCTACCGTGCGCAAGCTATGCGCTGGTGTTCCTGGTGACATGATATTGCTGTGACATGCGCTACTCATCATGCATGTCTGTTTTCTGCTTCCCACCACCCACCCCAGCCTTCACCTGTTTGGTCTCTGCTTTAGTTTTGGTCAGGGGGATTTGTACAGCGTACCTTGCTCACTGCCTGTAGTTATGATGCACGAAAGAGCAGAGCCTAATGTCAAGACTAATGTATTGCATGTATTGTAATACTTTTCTAATAAATGGTTAAACTAATACATAGTGTTTCCTTTCTGACCCTCCACACTCACACACACTCTCTCACACAGATCACACACACATACTGTACATACTGTTGTCTCCATGGTACCACTGAGAGTTCTGGGGTTAAGGGAACTCAAACACACAAATACATGTGCACGCACGCACGCACACACAGACACAGACACAGACACACACAGACACACACACACACACACACACACACACACACACACACACACACACACACACACACACACACACACACACACACACACACACACACATACTGTTGTCTCCATGGTACCACTGAGAGTTCTGGGGTTAAGGGAACTCAAACACACAAATACATGTGCACGCACACACACGCACACACACACACACACACACACACACACACACACACACACACACACACACACACACACACACACACACACACACACACACACACACACACACACACACACTTGCTCTGGTGGGCTAAAGCCAAATGTCTGGAAGTGGACTTCACATCTGCATCCTGTTAAACTCACTAATAAAACACCTCCAAACACAACACAAGAAACACACACACACATTCTCACCTCAACCCTAACTGGAATTAGTTCCAGGCTGAGGTAAAGACAATTGTTTAGGGATTCACTTAAACTGAGAATAGCCCAGATATTTCCTTTCTAACATGACCATGTGTTCTTTCTGTGGTTACTATATCTTCTCTGTCTATTCACTGGCACACGTGTTGTAATATAAGTCTGGGGCTTGGTGTGTTTTCCATCTCCATGTTTTGTCTGTTAGTTAAATTGGGGTGATGCAGGCCTCTGGGAGAAGTTAACACACCGTGACCAAATATAAACATGTACAAATGAATCCTGCCATTGCTCTGAACGCAGCGACCATATAAAAGTCAGAGCAGAATGCATAGCTAATTTATGAGTCACTTTTTTTATTCTCCCTATCTCACTAGGCTTAACAAATGCACTGTCCCGCTAAACACTATTAATTCCAGTTCCCAAAGTCAAAGATACAGAATTTGCCATCATGCCACCAGCCTGAGGTTAAGGCAGAGGAAGTTTGCCCAGATTTCCGTACCACTTTGATTTAGATCCAGAGATCTAGAGGAAACTCGGTTTTCAGGGGGTCATATATCAAATCCACATTCATTTCCACTTAATTTGTTCATCGTCAGACACTCCCACTTTCCCGTTGTCCCCATTGCACCATACATAAATTCAACAATCCGACACACTCGCCCACTGTCACAGTGTGCTCTGGACTCTACACTGAACGGATTACCGGTATCGTTATCGTTCATCATGGATTTGAAACTCTTGGCGTTTATGTCTGTGCTTGCTGTGGCGACATACGTTCCTTTCGCACAAGGTAGGCTACTTTGGATGAGTTTAGCTATGATATCTGTTATTCGTTATTCAAATAAACCATTATGTGGAGGTTTTCTATAGCCCCGCGGGGCGGTTCTGTGTGTGTCCATGTTCTGCGGCTGTTTTAGTGAGACGTGCAGCTGCTGATTTCTGCTAAATTTGCCACTCATAATAATAATAATAATACGTTGTTCAATCGGTCTGCCTAGTTTACACCATGCTTGAGCTACATCGAATTCGATAATGCATGTTATGGGGGTGTTCACAAACGCGCTTTGGTGATGAAATGTTCCTTATGTTATAAAATACATTTTACATATAGAAATATGGTTATTCGTGTTCTGAATAGTTCAGTGTGGTCTTTCTCTAACATTGCATCCCAAAAAGTCGAATTTCGTAACCTAATACAACCGTGCAACTTTATTGCAGCAACTTCTTACGTGTTGTGGTGGTTGTCTTCAAAGTTTCACGTGTCGCAAAAAAAATCTAAATTAGCATGACATGAGCTGAACTAAACGTATAAGTCTTTGAAAATAAAAAGCTTGCTGTACGCTCAATGCTCCGTTGACATTTCACAGAGATATGCTTGTTTTTGTGGGAGATCTTCAAAAAATAACAGGAATTTCGCATTAATATGAAATGCATATACTAAAATATGAAAATACTACATGTCATGTCTCAAAATCGATATCTATCTTGCCTCTATATTGTTTTATGGCCTGCGGATTCTAGAAAAAAAGGACACATTTAACAGTAAAGTAAGCCTGCCAAGTAGCCTTTTTCTCGCACAGCCTCCATCTAGGGCTCCACGATTTGGACAAAATATGTAATTGCGATTATTTTTTGGGGCCAGATATTGCAATTGCGATTATGAATTGGGATTTTCAAAAACTTGGGTGAAAATGTTGTAATTCCTTCAGACAAGTATCAGGGTAGAGAACATCACTTCTAAAATTAGATCATATGAATGAATACATGCTGTGCTAACTGAATACACAACCAAATTAAACAAATAATTTCTAACATTGTTATAGGCTACATATGATAATATATAGAATTATTACACTTACATACTAACAAACATACATTTTTAACTTGATCATCAAAATATAGAGTGCTATAAGCGCAGCAGTTGTTCATTAATGAATGAATAACATTATGAGTTCCTATTTCCTATTTTACCATTATGAGATCTTAAATAACCTAAGTGAATTATTTATTCAGGCAGCCATAGGCTGCAGATGCAATAGGAAGCTTATGATTGTGTAATTATGTAATTTCAATCATTATAATTGACATTTTAAGTCAAAGTGCCTTAAAAACATTTAACACGGAGCCTACCAATTTCAAGATGCAGCCTCTGTCCAAAACATTGGAATCTGGTCCAGTTATTTAACGGGACATGTTTCAACTTCACCCTTAATTTTATTGTACATTGTTGGGATAGCTACTTGGGAGAAATATGTGCAAGATGGAATCTTGTATCTCCTGTCCAGCTTGTTTATCATTCTTTTGACGCCCTCTTTGCAGACTGTGTAATAAGGACCATGTCTTTGGCTATGTGATAGGTATTAACCTCTGTGATTTCTAAATGTCTATCGGATGTTTCTCCCTACCTTACACTTAAAAACGCATTTGCAATCAATGCTTGTTTAAGGCAGGTGGTTGGTCGTGGCAGAGGGACTTTGCTGCTGTCTGGCGTTTTTTTTTTTATACCATGCAATCTTCTTAATGTAGGGGATGGTTATTCTTCTTCAAATGATTGAATACATTTGCCTCATGTTGCCTTTTGTTGTTACCACAAATTACATGCTGACCAGCGTGAGCATTGCAAAAATAAATGTACATACATGTTATTCAGTCATTGCACCCACACATAACTATTTGTGATGCTCGATGTGCCTCAAGTCCTGCCTCTCCCATCTCCTCATTGGTTTTTAGGAGCATATACCCACATAGGTAATTAAAAGATGAACTGAGGTCCACACTCCAGTCGGTTGTGGTAATGCACTTTTTAAAGTTGGTTGCCAACCGCCATATAAAGTCCAAAGGAGAAGAAGAAGTCTGAAGGAGGAGAGATTACTAGAAACAAACTCGGTTTACCCATTTATCTGTGGATTAATTGTCGGAGTAGAGGACCTTGTGCATTTCAGGTAAAATAACAACCCAATGTTTATATCCCAGGAGAAATTAGCTAGCAACAACAAGTTAGCTAGCTAAATTGCCATACATGTTTTATGCTTTTCGCCCTGTCCCCGAATTAATATAGTTGGTTTAGAGTTTGTTTTGATATTTCAACCTGCGTGTCCTGATCTGTCTGATGTGAGTGGACAAAATGAACATGCGCGCGATGGCGCACACAGACAAACACGCTCGTGCGCCAATAATAAATGCAATTGCAAAAAGTCTAATAACTTTTATCTACAAAATTAACATGATTTACCAATTGGTCAAAATATGCATTTTTATTAGACACCCTAGCATGCATTTTGATTTGTAGTGGCCCTAGCACAATTCTTTTTTTCCTGATCACGTGGTGCAATTAATAATAGAATGTCAACTATTTTATGTTATTTATTACATCTAGTTTAAAATCATTGAAAGAGTGCTTCTGGTTAAACATGCTTTATTTGGATGATTCATTGGCTAGTTCCACATTCACTTTCAAATAGCATATGAAAATCATTTTATTTTCAAATAATCTGTTCAAATGAATGGCCCTTTTGAATTGATCTTTAGTGTCATATTCCCCATGAGCAGCAATAACAAGTAGCCTAGGCATTTATAAAGCATTTATAGTCTACTCGTTGTGCGTAAAGCAACACCACCAGGGCACGACAACTCCAGCAGTGCGTGCATGTGGGTCTATTTATAAACATGGTTTCCATTGAGTATTTCCTACACTGGACCACTAATAATCTGCCAATTTTTTTCATGTAATTACATTAAGATATAAGCTATAGTCATAAAAAATTAACAAGTTGATTAAAAACCTATGTTTAACCCTTTATTATGTTTGGTGTCTTGACGGATTTGTTCACAAACGTGTGGCATAAAAAGTGTCAGTTGTCGTTATTTCATATATTAAGCATTAATGGTTATATTTTACAATAACTCGAACCCTGTAAGAATCCTAGATCTAGCTGTCTGAGGTTTTTTTTGTATAGCGCTCTCAGAAATGCAGTGTAACTAAGTAACATTTCATGTCTCCTTATGTTATGGGGGGGGAAACAACCCTAATAAATGCGATTTCAAAATGGAATGCTTAAAACCAAAAGAGTCACTTTACCTTGATGCTTAAAACCTAAACAAATACTGTTCTTAACGTGGTTCTTCAACAATTAGTGTAATACTTGTTGGATGCGCATTTGGTGTCCAGGTGATTAGCTACGCCGTGATATTTTCACACATCGTTATCTGATCCAGGAAGGCTGAATGTCAGTCAAGTGGCGAACAGCCGTTGTGATATCGCATGCGATGCATTTACAGTCCAAGTGCTGGACAAAAAGGTGTTTGGATATTTTGGCGTCTCATTCGTTAATGCCGGTGAAGACAGTTGTGCCTGGATCCACGTTAGATTTCATATCCCTAGCGAATATTATTCCAATTTGTTGTTATTTTTTACATTTGCTCAGGATATTTATTGCATTATTACCTACAGCCGAAAATAACTTTGGGATATTAGATCAGTCAATCAGTCACCAGCATTTCGACCAGAAATGAGATTGCCTTAAAATGTGGAGGTGTATGTTTCATGCTGACACCACGACATCTCTCAAGGAACTACACTGACCTTTGTGCAACCTGGAAACCGCATATCTGAGAATAAAATGTACGTATACACTGACTCGGTGACAGAGTTCATTTAGAAAGTGCATAGAGGATGTTGTTCCCACTGTGATGATAATATCCTAACCAAAAATGAGATGAGTGGATGGATGAGTACAAACAGTACAGCTAAGCCCTCCGTAAGGCAATCAAACGGGCAAAACGTCAGTAGAGAGACAGGGGAGTCACAATTCTTAAGCTCAGACACGAGAAGTATGTGGCAGGGATTCCAGACAATAACAGATTCTAAACGTTGCGGACACTGACGCCTTGCTCCCAGACAAGCTAAACACCTTCTTCGCCCATTTTGAGGAAAACACAGTGCCGCCGAAGCAGCTCTCGTTCTCCATGGCCAACCTGAGTAAGATATTTAAGCGTGTTAACCCTCGCAAGGCTGCCGGCCCAGACGACATCCCTTGCCACGTCCTCAGATCATATGCAGACCAGCTGGATGGAGTGTTTGCGGACATATCCTATCTCTCCCTATCCCAGTCTGTTGTCCCAACTTGCTTCAAGATGTCCACCATTGTTCCTGTACCCAAGATAGCGAAGGTAATTTAACTAAAATTATGTCATCAAGAGGTGCTTTGAGAGGCTAGTTAAGGCTCATATCACCTCCACCTTACACAATACCCTAGACCCACTACAATCTGCATACCGCCTCAACAGATCCACGGATGACGCAATCACCATCACATTGCACACTGCCCTATACCATCTGGACAAGAGGAATACCTATGCAAGAATGCTGTTCATTAACTACAGCTTAACCTTCTCCATAGTGCCTTTCAAGCTCATCACTAAGCTCGGGGCCCTGGGTCTGAGCCCGCCTTGTGCAACTGGGTCGTGAACTTCCTGACGGGCCAACCCCAGGTGGTGACGGTATACAACAACACCTTTTCTACGCTGATCCTCAACACGTGCTCAGGCCCTCCTGTACACCCATGACTGCTTGAGTCTCCAACTCAATCATCAAGTTTGCAGACGACACAACAGTGGTAGTGATTACCAACAATGGCGAGACAGCCTACAGGAGTGGAGACGGTAAAAGTCTGCAAATTCCTCAGTCCAACAGTGCAGTAATACCTAACAATACACACAAATCCAAAAAGAAAAGAATAGAAAAAAAATACTGAAATTTTTGAACAGGTAATGTCAGAGTCCAGAATATATATACACTGAATGTACTAAACATTAGGAACTCGTTCTCTTTCCAAGACATAGACTGACCAAGTGAATCCAGGTGAAAGCTATGATCCCTTATTGATGTCACCTGTTAAATCCACTTCAATCAGCGTAGAGACAGGTTAAAGAAGGATGTTTAAGCCTTGAGACAATTGAGACATGGATTGTGTATGTGTGCCATTCAGAGTGTAAATGGTCAAGACAACATATTTAAGTGCCTTTGAACGGGGTATGGTAGTAGGTGCCAGGTGTACCAGTTTGAACACATTTACGGGGTGACTTTTATAAAATATTCTACTTCTATGCAAATGTTGTTGATCATTACAATAAAATAAGTCCCAAATGGAAGCTAAACACATTGTTTGTCATCTGTAGCCCCATGAAATCAGCCAAAATAAGCTCAATAAGTCAATGCATGCACACACTCCTATTTATTATACAATCACCTGTATTGTGAATAGGCCTAGGCTACATAGAGATGTACTTTTCTAATAAACGCTTACCATTGTTATTATGCAGTTAGATTGGTGAAAACAAAGTCAAATTGAAAATGTAAAAAAATGATAATGAACTGTCTCAAATGATGCCCAACGATTATGATGCCCAAACTCAAATGATGCCCAACGATTAACCAGAGCAGTAGCTGAGTTTAAAGGCTTCCAAACTTGCAGTGAGCACAAGCCAAAACAGACCAAAGACATGGCAAATACTCAACCATTAAAGGTTTGAGACTTGCTGCCACTCCAATCTGTCCCCTGTACACATCCAATTTAACTGACACTACCACGTATCAGTTAAATTGGTACAGCACTCTCACTCACGGGTGCAACAAATTGAGCCTCTTACAAGGCAGATCTGTTAATATGTTAATGAGCCAGAAACAACAATACCGTGCCGCCAGTAGTGGTTAAAAGGTTTTAGGAGCTCCATAAATACTGTAGGGTACTGTATTTAATTTACTATAAATAAATAATACTGCTTTTAGTTTTATTGTATAACACTGTAAAATGCAGTGCAATATATAGCATCAATTCTGTAAAACACATTTAAGGTATTTTACAGTGCATTCTACAGTGTTTTACTGTTGAAATTACCGAAAAGTCTTACAGTGTAGGATAATATCAATGCTGTTCCTGTTCTACTTGACAGTGGGGGCCTTGCTCCTCTCTGACAGTATTTTTTCACTTGGCCTTGTGTTCTCTCCTGGTTTCTGACAAAATGAGGTGGAGTTTTCATGTTCTCCACTTGTCTCTTAATGATACTGTATATTATATTCATGTTCTCTGTTCTACCCCCTCTTCAGCTAAGCCCATCAGTATGATGGAGAGGTGCTGGTGTCATTCTACAGTTAACACCGTCCCCCAGCGCAACATCCGAGAACTGAAGTTCCTACACACACCCAACTGCCCCTTCCAAGTGATGTGAGTACCTCGCCAACACAAACATGCACCGGTTATAGGCAAGATCATGCACTAAAAGGGGTGACAGGTCTCTCCTTCTGGTCGGACATTTCACACCATCAATCTCATGGAGCTGACAGCCAGTGAAAGGAGCTCCTGAGGCGCACACACACACACGCACACACACACAAATACACACACACACTCTCTCACACACACACTCTCGCTCTCTCTTCTCTCTCTCTCTCACACACACACTCTCTCTCTCGCTCTCTCTTCCACACACACACACACATATACACTCAATCGCTCTCTCTCTCTCACACACACACACACACACTCCCCGGACCTTTAAAAGTGGTGACAGGTCTCTCCTTCTTTTTTGGACATTCCACACCATCAATCCCATGGAGCTGACGGCCAGTGAACGGAGCCCCTGAGGGGTGCGCGCACACACACACACACACACACACACACACACACACACACACACACACACTTCTGATAGCCTTCTCATTGTCTATTCTGTAAGCCATGCACACATAATTAGACACATCCATAGGAAGCGTATCGTGAAAAATTGTGTGTGTGGGGGGTTGGGAATTGGATGCAGTTTTGTTTTCTACAGGAAAACATTAATAGCAGCTCTAAATAATTGGCCTGTCTTTCCTCTTACTCCTAACTGATAGGGTCTGATACTGCTCAACATTATGAGATCTTTGTGTGTATGTGTGTATGTGTGTGTGTGTGTGTGTGTGTGTGTGTGTGTGTGTGTGTGTGTGTGTGTGTGTGTGTGTGTGTGTGTGTGTGTGTGTGTGTGTGTGTGTGTGTGTGTATGTGCATGATTAATTAGGTATTCCAGTGTGCTGGAATGGAACAGGGCACCAGAAGCTATCAATCTCATTCTTTCTTCTTTCTCAATTAATCTTATCCCTCTATTTTCTCTCTTTGCAGTGCCAAGCTGAAGAACCACAAGGAGGTGTGTATCAACCCCGAGACCAAGTGGCTGCAGCAGTACCTGAAGAATGCCCTCAACAAGTAAGGAACCCTTTAAGAGAATCTACAACCTAAAACACATTCATGTCTACACAGAAACATGGTATCATTCTCCTCAGAAAATGACATTTTCTCTATTCTCCACTTCATCAGGACATACAGTACAGTAGTAAAGTAGTACACTCTCAGGGCCAAATCTGAACTTGATCTGCATGTGTGCATAACTTTTCATGCACGTCTGCCAGTGACATTCATAGGCTACATGATTTAGGGGAAAGTCAAGGTTATGCGTGCAGAAATTAAATGATAAGGATAAGCCTGGATAGCGCTACAAAAAAAGTGATACATTTTTATTTAACTAAATCAGACGGACTGGGCATATTCAGGATAGCCTGAACACAGATGCAACATAACATTTATGGGTAGCACTTTAGTATACAGTGCTGAAATAAGAGTTTAACTTCCGGAAAGTACCAGGAAACAACAGCGACGCAAGTCAGAAACAACCAGGTAAGAACGTGGTAATTACTCATTAAAAGTGAGTTTGTTGCTGCTAAATATTGATATAAAGAGTGATGAATCCATTTGTATTTGTCACATGCGCACAATACAACAAGTGTAGACCTTACTGTGAAATGCTAACTTACAAGTCGTTAACTTACAAGTCGTCCAGTTAAGAGAAATAAGAGTTAAGAAAATATTAACTAAATAAACTAAAGTGAAAAAAAGTTACACAACAAATAACAATAACGAGGCTATATCCAGGGGGTACCGGTACCAAGTCAATGTGCGGGGGTACAGGTTAGTCAAGGTAATTGAGGTAATATGTACATGTACAATGCATTCGGAAAGTATTCAGACCCCTTGTCTTTTTCCACATTTTGTTACGTTAAAGCCTTATTCTAAAATGTATTACATATTTCCCCCCCCCCCTCATGAGTCTACACACAATAGCCCATAATGACAAAGCAAAACAGATTTTTAGACAGATTTTTAGAAATGTATAAAAAAAACACTGTAAATAACTTATTTACATAAGTATTCAGACCCTTTACTCAGTACTTTGTTGAAACAATTTTGGCTGCAATTATAGCCTTGAGTCTTATTGGGTATTATGCTACAAGCTTGGCAAACCTGTATTTGGGCAGTTTCTCCCATTCTTCTCTGCAGAGTCTCTCAAGCTCTGTCAGGTTGGATGGGGAGCGTCGCTGCACAGGTATTTTCAGGTCTCTCCAGAGATGTTCGGTCAGGTTCATGCTCTGGCTGGGCCACTCAAGGACATTCAGAGACTTGTCCCGAAGCCACTCCTGCGTAGTCCTGGCTGTGTGCTTAGGGCCATTGTCCTGTTGGAAGGTGAACCTTCACCCCAATCTGAGGTCCTGAGAGATCTGGAGCAGGATTTCATCAAGGATCTCTCTGTTCTTTGCTCCTTTCATCTTTCCCTCAATCCTGATTAGTCTCCCAGTCCCTGCCGCTGAAAAACATCCCCACAGCATGATGCTGCCACTACCATGCTTTACCATAGGGATGGTGCCTGTTTTCCTTCAGATGTGATGCTTGCCATTCAGGCCAAAAAGTTAAATATTGGTTTCATCAGACCAGAGAATCTTGTTTCTCATGGTCTGAGTCCTTGAGATGCCTTTTGGCAAACTCCAAGCGGGCTGTCATGTTCCTTTTACTGAGGAGTGGCTTCCGTCTGGCCACTCTACCATAAAACCTTGATTGGCAGAGTACTGCAGAGATGGTTGTCCTTCAGGAAGGTTCTCCCATCTCCACAGAGGAACTCTGGAGCTCTGTCAGAGTGACCATTGGGTTCTTGGTCAACTCCCTGACCAAGGCCCTTCTCCCCCGATTGCTCAGTCAGGCCAGCTCTAGGAAGAGTCTTGGTGGTTCCAAACTTCTTACATTTAAGATTGATGGAGGCCTCTGTGTTCCTGTGGACCTTCAAGGATGCAGAAATATTTTGGTACCCTTCCCCAGATCTGTGCCTCGACACAATCTTATCTCGGTGCTCTACTGACAAGTCCTTCGACCTCATTGCTTGGTTTTTGCTCTGACATGCACTGTCAACTGTGGGACCTTAAATAGACAGGTGTGTGCCTTTCCAAATCATGCCCAATCAATTGAGTTTACCACAGGTGGACTCAAGTTGTAGAAACATCTCAAGGATGATCAGTGGAAACAGGATGCACCTGGGCTCAATTTCGAGTCTCATAGCAAAGGGTCTGAATACTTTGTAAATAAGGTATTTCTGTTCCAACATTTAAAAAAACCTGTTTTCACTTTCTAATTATGGGGTATTGTGTGTAGATTGATGAGGGGGAAATAATAAACAGCGAGTAGCAGCAGAATATAAAAGGTCTAGGTCAATGCTTATAGTCCAGGAAACCATTTGTTTAACTTTTCATCAGTCTTATGGTTTGGGGGTGGCTGGAGTCTGACAATTTTTAGGGCCTTCTTTTGGTATAGAGGTCCTGGATGGCAGGAAACTTGGTCCCGGTGATGTACCCTCTGTAGCGCCTTGTGGTCTTCTGCCGAGCAGTTGCCATACCATGCAACCGGTCAGGATGCTCTCGATGGTGCAGCTGTAGAACGTTTTGAAGATCTGAGGACCCATGCCAAAACATTTTCAGTCTCCTGAGGGGGAATAGGCATTGTCGTGCCCTCTTCACGACTGTCTTGGTGTGTATGGACCATGATAGTGTCGTGACATGACTACCATTAATGTGTTGATGGCTATTTTATCAAATCAATTAACTGTGTTGAATTAATACATTATTAAATTAATCATGTAACAATGAACTCATTAGTAACATGGGGCACCATGGAAAAAGTTTGTTTTATGAGTTACTGTTTCCCGAATTAACTCAAGAATATATTAGAATGTATCATTATCATACCAGTCATCCATTAATCAGTATTATCTCATATCAGTCTCATTCTAACATTGCAAAATTATTGGATATCTGCAGGAACCCTAGTCTAAATAATGATTCAAAGATGCACAAATTGGTTTAATTATTTATTTACTAACTAAATAATCACACAGACATACACAAACAGTATAGGTTGAATTGATTTCTAACATAATGCAATGAAAAGTCCCTAGTGGACTAACTCGATATGATGGCTTGTTACACCGTGAAAGGGGTGGGGACAGAAAGAGTGGGAGAGACAGAGAGTTGGAAAAATATGCTCATGGGAATGTGAATACATTACACATGAATGACTGCTCAATCGAAAATAATTGCAATGTATATATTTATGCTTGTATGTTTTTGTCGTTGCTCTCTGTTGACATCGCCCGGTCCGTCTATGGGGAGTCATTCGACAGTAGTCTCTGGTTTGTCCACCAGAGGTAACAATGTCTTTTGTAGTTGTAGTAGGCTTTCTTTGTCTCTGAGTGTTCGTTAGACTGGATCCTTCAGATATACACACGCGGTGGTCTTTGGGTCGAGTTTACTAGACTGACAGTACTTAAACAGCTGCAGACTGAATGTTCCGAGTCTTTATCTTCTTCACTCGCGTGGAGAGTTTCTAAACATTAACGTTCAGCTCACGCTGTTGGTCACGCTGGTCTGTATTTAAATTGCAACCATTTCAACATTTTCAGCCCGCGCTGCACGTATATTGGTCTTGTAATTTTTAACCATTTCAACATGTAGCCACCGCTCCATGCTTTCTGGTCTGTATGTTAATTCTTCAGCAAGTTCTTTTAAGCACTCGCCTTGGAGGGTGGTTCCATCATGTTGCCATAATGTTGCCACAAAATCACATTTAATCTTTTCACAAATAGTTTCATATTTAATCATATAAAGTTGGTGAAGACGAATGTTCTGAATGGACTCTAAAATGGGAGTGGAGGATACGTATGTGAATGATAAGGAATCGCTTCTTGTTGGGATGCTTTTGTTGAGTAAGGGTGCATATGTGGGAGACCCGTTTGAGGTGTCGAAAATGGTGAAGTATGCACTGAGAAAAGTGGAGTTTGTCAGAGTGACCTGGAATTGTTTAATTTGGATTAATTGTATTTATGAAGAACAGAGGAAGATTGCAGTGAGCCTTAAAATAATCTGGACAGGGCCTCCTGAGTGGCGCAGCGGTCTAAAGCACTGCATCGCAGTGCTAGAGGCGTCACTACAGACCCTGGTTCTGTGCCGCAGCCAGCTGCGACCGGGAGACCCATGAGGCGGCGCGCAATTGGCCCAGCGTCGTCCAGGTTAGGGGAGGGTTTGGCCGGCCGGCCGGGTTGTCCTTGTCCCACTGCTTTAGAGACTTCTGTCGCGGGCCGGACGCATGCGCGCTGACTTCAGTCGCCAGTTGTACGGTGTTTCCTTCGACACATTGGTGCAACTGGCTTCCGGGTTAAGCGTGCAGTGTGTCAAGAAGCAGTGTGGCTTGGCAGGGCTATGTTTCGGAGGACGCATGGCTCTCGACCTTCGCCTCTCCCGAGTCCGTACGGGAGTTTCAGCGATGGGACAAGACTGTCACTAGCAATTGGATATCACGAAATTGGGGAGAAAAAGGGGTAAAAAGTCAAATATATATATAACATCTGGACAATAGAAGTTTTGTGTTTTAAACTTCGGAGTAGATCACCCATCAAAGGAGTCATGTCAGGGGTAACGACGGATGTTCAGGTTCAATACCTGAAGAGAATTCCTAGTGTGGTTGGTGCCCGCCGTCAGACCCACAGGGTGAATGGAGAAAAAGAAAAAGGTCTGTCGGCCCTGTTGTTTTTTTGGTAAAGAGCAAATACCTACGTATGTGAAGCTTAGTTTTGTAAGATACACTGTAAGAGCTTTCATCCCCAAACCATTGCAGTATAAGAATTGTAAAGGATTTGGCAATGTTTCAAGTGTGTGCAGATGGACAGTTTAGTTTAGTTTATTTATTTATTTTTGGAGTTTGCTAGTTTTTTGCTAGTTTGTTCCATTTTTAGGAATCCTGTTTCCATCCCGCACGGTAGTTGGTGGGATGCACATTAAATTGTGCGATCACCATATACCATAGAAGAAGAAGAAATGTTTTGAGAAGAATAAACATTGTGAAATGTGAGTATTATGTTTATTTATTCAACAAATTACATTAAAAATGTTAATCTTTCATATGATGGTTAAATTCAATCATTAGGACATAACGCAGAGTCAGGTCTCTAGCCAAGCTAGCTACCAGGTGATCTTGTCATTTTTACACTATGAACAATTAATTGTATATTCAGGAATGTGTCAATGATATAGGAATGCACCGTTTTAAAATCCTGAATTGGTGATCTTGCTAGGCAGCTAATGACAAATCATATTTTTCAAACTGTTTTCATTCAGGGATGAAAGAGGACAATGTATTGGCAGGACAAAACACTCTTTCCCGACTGGTGTGAGGGTAAGAAATTGGAACATTATCTGATAAAAATAAGCAAGAAATGCTTTTAGCTCTGCTCTGCTTACTTGCTAGCTAGCCAAATCATTTGTTGTGCGTTGTTTGATTTATGTGCTGTTTTCTAGTCAATGATCATGCATGCCGTCTCTGTTTACTTCCTCTTGTCAGTTTCCTCCCTCTGTCTCGTGTTCCACCATTGGGGTTAAAGGCAATGTTACAAGTTAAATAAAAGGCTAATTGTAATCATACTGTTAAGACTTTGATCTGTACAAATGATCAATTGACACACAGGCTATGTTATGACCATGGTTCAAAATAATCTAAATAATAAATGGTAAACCAGGTTGTAAGCTATATAGGCTACCTAAGCTAATTCATTGTTATGAAGAATATGTTTTGAAGTATGAAATTAGGGGTTAACAAGTCAGGGTAACAAGCCCCAGCTGAGACAGGTCAGGTAGCCTGACAAGGGTTTGGCTGCTCTCTGCAAACACTGTCCCATTTTCTATATGTACATGAACACAACCCCACTCTCTGTCTCTGTTCCAGTGTATCTATATTAACCCTGTCGTCTCTATGTCATGGTTCCAGTCTATCTACAGGCGACCAGGTGGACCTCTTCACCAGGCAGGCCTTCGCTGCAGTCTTACATCACCAGCAAAGGTCTATGAAGAGGTACTTTATGTATGGACAAAGCACTTGGTATTCAATGATTGGGTCTTTACTGTATCATTACTGTATGAAGAATGTGTTGCACACGAATAGAATCACAGTGAGTATTATTAAAACATATGAATCTCTTATATTATAACAGTGTATTACCCCCCTCAGATTAAGATCGTGCTTCCAACCTGCCGCCTGGATATCTCAGCATCCACGAGGGCATCATCAAGGTAAGGGTAGGAGAGGGGAAGGTAGGACAGAGAAGGGACGGGAAGGGAATATAATAGAATTCTGAGTGATTCACATTTAAATGTCATCCATGTAACCCACTGCCTCCGACCAGTAATGGTCTCTACTCAGCCTCAATAAAGATTTAGCTGTTTTCCGGGTTCCTTAGATACTATGTTTTTTTTTCAGCATTCTGGTCCAGTGATTAAATGGGTTGGTGGAGGGAAGCCATTATTAGGTGTCAACTCACCTGGTCCCTGCTGAGTGTCTACACACAGGTCTGTACTACTCACCAAATCAGTAAGGGTGTGTCTGTGACAAATCAAATCAAATTGTATTTGTCACATGCGCCGAATACAACAGGTGAAATGTTTACTTACAAGCCCCTAACCAACAATGCAGTAAAAAAATAAGTAATAATAATAATAAGAAGAAGAAATGAAAGTAAAAAGTAATTAAAGAGCAGCAGTAAAATAACAATAGCGAGACTATATACAGCGGGGTACCTGTACAGAGTCAATGTGCGGGGGGCACCGGTTAGTCGAGGTAATATGTACATGTAGGTAGAGTTATTAAAGTGAGTATGCATCGATGATAACAACAGAGAGTAGCAGCGGTGTAAAAGAGGGAGGGCAATGCAAATAGTCTGGGTAGCCATTTGATTAGATGTTCAGGAGTCTTATGGCTTGGGGGTAGAAGCTGTTTAGAAGCCTCTTGGACCTAGACTTGGCGTTCTGGTACCGCTTCCCGTGCGGTAGCAGAGTGACCAGCCTATGACTAGGGTGGCTGGAGACTTCACGACTGTCTTGGTGTGCTTGGACCATGTTAGTTTGTTGGTGATGTGGACACCAAGGAACTTCAAGCTCTCAAACTGCGCCACTACAGCCCTGTCGATGAGAATGGGGGCGTGCTTGGTCCTCTTTTTCCTGTAGTCCACAATCATCTCCTTTGTCTTGATCACGTTGAGGGAGAGGTTGTTGTCCTGACACAACACGGCCAGGTCTCTGACCTCCCTATAGGCTGTCTCGTCGTTGTCGGTGATCAGGCCTACCACTGTTGTGTCATTGGACAAATTATTGATGGTGTTGTCGTGCCTGGCCGTGCAGTTATGAGTGAACAGGGAGTACAAGAGGGGACTGAGCACGCACCTCTGAGGGGCCCCTGTGTTGAGGATCAGCGTGGCGGATGTGTTGTTACCTACCCTTACCACCTGGGGGCGGCCTGTCAGGAAGTCCAGGATCCAGTTGCAGCGGGAGGTGTTTAGTCCCAGGGTGCTTAGCTTGTTGATGAGCTTTGAGGGCACTATGGTGTTGAACGCTGAGCTGTAGTCAATGAATAGCATTCTTCCATAGGTGTTCCTTTTGTTCAGGTGGGAAAGGGAAGTATGGAGTACAATAGAGATTGCATCATCTGTGGATCTTTTAGGGCGGTATGCAAATTGAGTGGGTAGGGTGGCTAGGGTTTATGGGATAATGGTGTTGATGTGAGCCATGACCAACCAATGTGAGTGCTACGGGTCGGTAGTCATTTAGGCAGGTTACCTGTTTTTGGGCACCGGGACTGTGGTGGTCTGCTTAAAACATGGTGGTAGTACAGACTCGGACAGGGAGAGGTTGAAAATGTCAGTGAAGACACTTGCCAGCATGCTTGCAGTACACATCCTGGTAATCCGTCTGGCCCTACAGCCTTGTGGATGTTGACCTGTTTAAAGGTCTTCCTCACATTGGCTGCTGAGAGCGTGATCACACGATCTTCCGGAACAGCTGGTGCTCTCATGCATGTTTCAGTGTTATTTGCCTCGAAGCGAGCATAGAAGTAGTTTAGCTTGTCTGGTAGGCTCGTGTTACTGGTTTGCAAGCCCTGCCACATTCAACGAGCGTCAGAGCCGTTGTAGTACGATTCGATCTTAGTTCTGTATTGATACTTTTCCTGTTTGATGGTTCGTCGGAGGGCAAAGCGGGATTTCTTATAAGCTTCTGGGTTAGAGTCCCGCTCCTTGGATGAGGCAGCTCTAGCCTTTAGCTCAGTGCGGATGTTGCCTGTAATCAATGGCTTCTGGTTGGGGTATTACGTACAGTCACTGTGGGGACAACGTCATCGATGCACTTATTGATGAAGCCAATGACTGATGTGGTGTACTCCTCAATGCTATTGGAGGAATCCCGGAATATATTCCGGTCTGTGCCAGCAAAACAGTCCTGTAGCTTAGCATCTGTTTCATCTGACCACTTTTTTATTGATCGAGTCACTGGTGCTTCCTGCTTTAATTTTTGCTTGTAAGTTGGAATCAGGAGGATAGAATTATGGTCAGATTTGCCAATTAGAGGGCGAGTGAAAGCTTTGTATGCGTCTCTGTGTGTGGAGTAAAGGTGGTCCAGAGTTGTTTTCCCTCTGGTTGAACATTTTACAACCAACAATGCAGTTTTAAGAAAATACCCTGCCCCCAAAAAAGGGTAAGAGATAAGAATAACAAATAGTTAAAGAGCAGCAGTAAATAACAATAGCGGGGCCATATACAGGGGGTACCGGTCAATGTACAGAGGCACCGGTGTCGAGGTAATATGTAGATGTAGGTGGAGTTATTAAAGTGACTATGCATAGATAATAACAGAAACTAGCAGCAGCTTGGGGGAGGGGGGGCAATGCAAATAGTCTGGGTACCCATTTGATTAGATGTTCAGGAGTCTTATGGATTGGGGGCTGTCTAGAAGCCTCTTGGATCTAGACTTGGTGCTCCAGTACCGATTGCTGTGCGGTAGCAGGGAGAACAGTCTATGACTAGGGTGGCTGGAGTCTTTGACAATTTTTAGGGCCTTCCTCTGACGCCGCCTGGTATAGAGGTCCTGGATGGCAGGAAGCTTGGCCCCGGTGATGTACTGGGCCATGCGCTCTACCCTCTGGAGTACCTTGTGGTCGGAGGCCGAGCAGTTGCCATACCAGGTAGTGATGCAACCCGTCAGGATGCTCTCGATGGTGCAATTGTAAAACCTTTTGAGGATTTGAGGACCTATGCCAAATCTTTTCTGTCTCCTGATGGGGAATAGTTTTTGTTGTGCCCTCTTCACGACTGTCTTGGTGTGCTTGGACCATGATAGTTTGTTGGTGATTTGGACGCCAAGGAACTTGAAGCTCTCAACCTGTTCCACTACAGCCCCGTTGATGAGAATGGGGGTGTGCTCAGTCCTCCATTTCCTGTAGTCCACAATCATCTCCTTTGTCTTGATTATGTTGAGGGAGCAGTTGTTGTTCTTGCACCCCATGTTAAGCTCTCCGACCTCCTTCCTATAGGTTGTCTTATCGTTGTCGGTGATCAGGCCTACCACTGTTGTGTCAGCCATGACCAGCCTTTCAAAGCATTTCATAACTTGACAGTTAATGCAGTTTTTGTATTCTGATCATGTAGTTCTGATCATGGAATTTCAAACACATTGTGTCGACACTTACATTTACCGTATCCACATTGTGTCCGGATCTCTTCTTTCCGTGCTATTTCCAAATGCCAGTAAGCATTCTGCACACAGTGGCATCGGCAAGATATTATAACAACACAGCAACAAAAATGTTTGGTATTTTATTAGGATCCCCATTAGCTGTTGTGAAAGCAGCATCTACTCTTCCTGGGGTCCACACAAAACATGAAACTTGACATATCACAGAACATTAACAGACAAAAACAGCTCAAGGATAGAAATACAGCACATAAATGTAAAAACAGCACACGTAGCCTACATATCAATACGTACACACAATATCTTGATTAAATAGGGGAGAGGCACTGTGCCGTGAGGTGTTCCTTTATCTGTTTTTTTTATAAACCAGGTTTGCTGTTCACTTGAGCAATATGAGATGGAAGAGAGTTCCATGCAATAATGGCTCTATATAATACTGTACACTTTCTTGATATTTTAAATAGGTTGAAAGCTAAGATTAATACTGGCTGTTTCCTCTATTTCCAGAGTGATGGTTCATATTGTAGCTCACGAGTAGGGACTGGAACATCACCTCAGGTCCTATGTGAAGGTACAGTACAATCTCTACACTAAACTAGCCGTACACCTATAGACATATACCACCTCATCACTCGTGCTGATCTCATATTTATCATTGAAAGCTTTTAAGTGACCGTGGCTCTCTCTGCCCCTGGTGTCTCGCTCCAGTTTGTGTTCAAGCCAGAGCCGAACTCAGCCAGTGGGGTCCCTAACCCTCAGATTGTCCATGAGGAGCTGGCTAAAGCCATGACAGCCAACCTCAACCCCTCCACTTACTTCCTCACCAGCAACAAACTGCGTAAGGAACTCTGTTTTACTTTCTTTCTAGTATTATTTTTGATTATGCAGATTACAAGCATTTCGCTACACCCACAATATCATCTGCTAAATATGTTTATGTGACCAATAACATTTTGATTTGATCAACTTGATTTGATTACAGTAAATCACTGCTGCCTTTGTTCCTTATGTGAGTGTGTGTGTTTAAGTTCATGTGTAAAGTGTGTCATCCCTATTTGTTGCAGTACTCGTGGTACTTCGTAGAAGCCCTGGTGAAGTCTATGGCCCAGCATAGGACCCAGAGTGGTAAATTCAACCTGTCTAGCAAACCAAGTTTCTCTGCCTCCTTCCACCACACAGTAGAGAAAAATGCTGAGGCCTCACATCAACAAGAACTACAAGGACAAACTGGACGCTGCCCGAAATGCCAACCACAGTCTGGCAGTCTTGGTGTGCCATAGACAGCCAACAAAAAAGTTGTTGGTTTCATTCAGAAAATTGCCACATTTAGTTCTATGGTAATGCTATTTTTTTGCTATGAGGACTGATGACTTATTGTATGCTACACGAAGCAAAATAAATACGTGCACCCTATACTATCAGGGTAGATTATTGGTGTTTCTTGTGCTATGTAGAAACTATTTGCTAGTCATTTAAATAATAAACAACTGTATTCTGTCCTATTAATGTAGTTCCGTTTAGGAAAATAGTATCTTCATTATTTATTATTGTAGTGTTAATCTATCTGTGAAAATCTGAAGAAAACAGAAATTACACAATAACGGTAATTTACACAATAACAGGGAAAAAGAGCATTGCTTTAGAATACAGTGTCAAGACCCCATAGGTACACTGAAGCTATGGTGAAACTGTACAGAAAGTAAGCTACACTGAAACAATGGTCATAGTAATTTACACGGGAACAGGGCATTGCTTTAGAATACAGTGTCAAGGCCCCGCAGTTACACTGATACTATGGGGAAACTATCCAGGAAGAAACAGTAAGGCACACAAACTGATGAAAGTAGTAAGGAATCTAATAGTAATTTACAGGGGAACAGAGCGTTGCTTTAGAATACAGTGTCTTGGCCCCATAGGTACACTGAAACAATATGGTGAAACTACGCCTACGCATTAAGTAACAGGTAAGGTACATAATATGTACTTAAGTACAGTGCTGAAATAACTGTATAATGATAGGAAAGTAATCGGAAACAAGACAAAAGGCAGCTACAAGCAAAGACCTAAAAGGGACGTTTTTAGGATGGTCCACATAAGGCACAAGTGAAAGTTCCAAGTACATTCTTAATAAGTATACCCTCTATTATTGATAGTTCTTTATGTTCCTACATAACAACCAGGATAATTCATCACTCTTTATATCAGTACTTAGCATCTACAAACAAAATATTAATGGATAATTGGGGTTCATGCCTGGTTGTTGCCATCTTATTTCATTGTTTTTTTCCAGGTACACTCCAGACATTACCCTCTTATTCAGCTAGCCTTGTGACCTAAGCCACCCTGCTATTTCCTGTTTCCTGTGTTCCTCTGCACTCGAATTGGAGGAGAGCTGAGTAAATGTAACCCAATCAGCTTCAAGCTTTCAGCCTCTCTAGTAATAGTATTTTATGTTCTCTTCCTGTGTAGGGGGATTATTTGATAAAAAGAATGAGAATTTGTTCTTACTGCCATTAGCCCATAGAAACTCATTCAATATTCATACATGGTAAAACAGATTGTAAAGTCAGAAGTTTGTTTTGGGGGGGGGGGGGCGCTAGTGAGCAACCCATGGAGTAGGCCAATTGCATTTATTTAATAGTTTCTTTGTGCTTTGACCCGCTAAAGAACTAGAAAACGCAGCCTTACTTTGCCCAACTTTTATTTTAGTTTTAATGTGTAAATGGCGTATAACCTGCAAAAGTTTAAGTTCAGCTGAGTCACTGACAAAAGAGAAAACACTAGTCCCAAGACGAGGAGCTCGAGTTCTTCAACAAGTGGGAGCAGCGGCTCCTCGGCTCTGCGAAAAAAATGAACACCAAGGATTCGAAGGCCGAGATTCTTGCTGCCCTCAGAGCGGTCATTTCATCTACACTCAAGTCGGAACTCAATGAGGACTTTCATTTTTATTAAGTCGGAGTTACAAGCAGTCAAGAATGAACTCGCAAAGCATACGGCAATGGTTCGTACTGAACTGGATACAAACTGTCTCCGACATGGAACTTGTCCCCATGCTCAGACGACACAACTACACTACAAACCACGGTTAAGAAGCTCGAAACTGATGTGGCTAGCCTTAAGGAACAATGCATACATTTACAAGATTATATGCAAAGATCCAATATCAGGATCATGGGGGTAGCTGAGGACCCGGGCTCAAGTTCTACTTCATCGGTCTCAAAGTTATTGAAGGAAGCCCTCAAATTGAATAAAGACGTCCTTGTAGACCGCTCACATCGGGACTCTCAAGCAAGTAAGCCTGGCGGAAAACCTTGCTTCATTGTGGCTAAACTGCACTACTATCAGCATTGTATGATGTTCGTCGGCGTGTCAGAGAATTTGTCCCACTTCGATGCAACTGAGCACCCATAATCTATCTTCCTGGACTATGCCCCCAGCTTTGCTTGTGACCGTGTTGCTTTTAATGATGTCAAGAGTCTGCTCCGTGGACAGACTGACGTTTGGGTATGGTGTGGCTTTTCCTACCCGGCTCTGTATAACATACAATGGCATCGAAGACTATGGCCGTCATAAAGTCGAACATTCTACCATGGTCAGATGAAGCAAATGGCTGAATGTTCACCTATTTGGCAATTAGGGTAATGGACGGATGTGTTTACCTCTGCAGACTCAGTCTCTCTTTTGTAGATACTGTATAGTGTTGCCAGTGGTGTCAGTTGATATTGTTATTATTAGGCAACGTTAGTGCCTTAGTTCTGGTGAGCTAATTTTCCTTTTTTTTTTACGTTTCATTTTATTACCATGAAGCTGCTCGTTTCTATTTTTCTCGACAGTACTCGTATCCAGGGTAGATAAAGCACAGTTCTATTATTAGGTCACGTCATTTCATTAAAGACGTTGCTGCTAACTTAGTGGTATTGCTGTAAGATGTGATTTATAAAATGTTTTATTCTTTCTTTTAAAACAGCCTAGTTTTGGGTTGTAAAATAAGTATTTCTTATTTATTTATTTATTTTTGCGCAACTTGTTTTAAATCTTTCACTATTTCAGTGGGGCTCTGTAAGCGATAGGTTTAGTGTTCCCCACCATAAACACATTAGGTGTGGATATCTTTGCACCACTGCCGTTTTAAAGGAGGGTGGATCGGTCAATCATATGATTCCAATTTTCATTCTAAAATTAGAGGAGCAGCCATTTTAATTAGTACAAAAATACCGTTCCTAATGTCAAGTGTAGAGTCAGACTCAGCAGGCCGTGTCATTATTCTAGTAGGACTACTGTATAATACACCTGGTATCTTGGCTAACATGTATGCACCAAATTGGGATAACATTTCATTCTTCACAAATGTTTTGGACACACACCACCGAATACTTCACAGATATGGACACACACCACCGAATACTTGGTGGTGATATGATTGGTGTACTGTCGCCCAGTCTGGATCGTAGCTCTTCTAAGGTATCATCTTCATCAAACACAGTAAACACAATTCAGCTATTTCTTAAGACATATGGCATATCTGATGCGTGGGGTTTCTGCAATCCCACAGCTAGTTAGTATTATTTTTTCTCACCAGTTCATAAGACCTTCTCACGTATAGAGTACTTTTTCCTAGACAATACTTTTCTGCCACTTATCACGGAGTGTGATTACCAAGTCATTTCGGATCCTTCTCCTCTTACTATGAAACTACTTCTTCCAAATACACATTCTAATTATCGCCCTTGACGGCTTAACTCACTACTGCTATCAGTGGAAACCTTATATGCTTTTCTATCATGTCAGTTGAGCTATTTCTCGAGTTTAATCAAACCCCTAGAATGTCTCCTACGGCAGTATGGGAATCAACAAAGGCTTATCTAAGGGGCCAAATTATTTAGTACAGCGCAGGATTAAGGAAGTCCAATGTTCAACGCCTAGGGGAACCTACAAATAAAATCTTAGAATTTGGATATGACATATTCACACTATTAATCCATAGATTTACGAAAACAACATTTGACACTTCAGACAGAGTTTTATCTTCTTTCAACTCGACAAAGCTGAAAATCAAATTAATAAATCTTGACACAAAAATGATGAACATGGAGAGAAATCAGGGAAATTGCAAGCACACCAGCTGCGTCAGAGAACCTCAAATCAAACCATACCTGAGATAACTGATGAGCTGGGTATCAAATGTATTGATCATTTAGAGGTCAATTCATGCTTTCATAACATTTACTCACAATTATACACTTCGGAATCCGCTGGTAATGCTACCTTACTCGACACCCTCTTTGAGAACTTGAGCATGGGGAGGTTGGGGTGGGTTTGATTTGGTAGGGGATCCGTGTGTCTTCTGCCATCTACCTGCTCTGTCTGTTATCTGTATAATCATAAAAAATTCAGAAATGTAAAAATATATATATATATATTAATAATAATAATAATAATAATAATAAAAACAATTTAGAAAGGAAGTATGTTTTGAAGTGTCTGTCCTAAATCTGAGAGATATAATACTTTTTTTTACCCATATTTATCTGTTTTTTTGTTGCCACTAAAGTACCTCCATACTTCCATTCATTTTTAAAACTGGTACCGGGTTACCTTCAGATGAGTCTTGTGAGTGTTGTAGAGCATGTACGTGTTTGTGAGACTATCTGCTTTCGATTAGTTTATAGCCCAAACCGTTCGGACACTACAGACAGAAGTTGACACATCAGTGGTACCGACTTCAGACGAGTCCCGTGAAGCTTGTGAGGGTCGTAGAGCAAAACAACCGACAAGTAACCTTTACTACAGAAGTTTTAGTGAGAAGACCGGAATCCTGACTAGAGACGCACCCAGATAATTCAAACTTCAGCACATATCTTGCACTGATATCAGTGCATGATTTACGCAAAATGTAGCCCATGGCGATGTTGACTCATTTCATCTTACTGTCCAAAGGGAATGCACGCATCCTGCTAAAACTGGTATCCCATGTGGACTGGTTCGTACATAAAACATTCTCTATTCAGGCTGCAAAGGAGTAGATTTCCACATACTTTTGGTCATGTAGTGTAGTTCACTTAAGTCAACTTTGGTATTACTATGGGGAGTCGCACCCTAGCGACTTCAGTTGAAGGAACTACAATCACGCCTGACAAGGCCAATGAAATCCGTGCCTCGCTGGAAGCCCCGTCTTCCACAGGTGATAAGCATGAGGCGTGGATTCATACCTACAATTATTTCACTCTTCACTTTGGTGTGAACAGGAACGATTCACGCTACTAAAATAAAAAATTTGGAAAACGAGACTGTCGTACGTTGCGCCAACCAAACTGTCCCATAGTGGCAGTGTGCTCACAATATGGACTTTGTGTGCTGAAAGTTGTATTGTTCTCATAAGTTTTCTAATCACAAATAATGTATTATTCTTTAATTTACTGGTATGAGTAAAATGACTGAGACTACAGTGGCTAAGCCAGGTTCGGGGTCGAGATCATTCCCCAGTCATACGGTTATAGCATTTCTCTGAAAGATACACCGCTTGGAGCACGCTCAGGCGGCCCTCACTCAAACCAGCCCGTGTGCACATTGACACATACTGCATACAAACTCCCTGGAAGTACCTGTAGCATTCTTGAGGAAACTTGGAATTAACAATGGCAACTTTCCTTTCTGGGATGCTGGCCTTCTAGGCAGATTTGCAAAGAAAAGGCCATATTTCAGACTGGCAAATTAAAATAAAAGATTAAGATGGGAAAAAGAACACTGGACAGAGGAACTCTGCCTAGAAGGCCAGCATCCCGGAGTTGCCTCTTCACTGTTGACATTGAGACTGGTGTTTTGCGGGTACTATTTTATGAACTGCCAGTTGAGGACTTGTGAGGCGTCTGTTTCTCAAACTAGACACTAATGTACTTGTCCTCTTGCTCAGTTGTGGGGCCTCCCACTTATTTTTCTACTCTGGTTAGGGCCAGTTTGCACTGTTCTGTGAAGGGAGTAGTACACAGCGTTGTACAAGATCTTCAGTTTCTTGGCAATTTCTCGCATGGAATAGCCTTCATTTCTCAGAACACGAATAGCCTGACGAGTTTCAGAAGAAAGTCTTTGTTTCTGGCCATTTTGAGCCTGTAATCGAACCCACAAATGCTGGTGCTCCAGACACTTAACTAGTCCAAAGAAGGCCAGTTTTATTGCTTCTTAAATGAGCACAACAGTTTTCATCTGTGCTAACATAATTGCAAAATGGTTTACTAATGATCAATTACTCTTTTAAAGTGATAAACTTGGATTAGCTAACACAACCTGCCATTGGAACACAGGAGTGATGGTTGCTGATAATGGGCCTCTGTACGCTTATGTAGATATTCCATTTAAAAAGTCAGCTTTTTCCAGCTACAATAGTCATTTACAACATTATCAATGTCTACACTGTATTTCTGATCAATTTGATGTTATTTAATGGACAAAAAAATAGCTTTTCTTTAAAAAAACAAGGACATTTCTATATGTATATACATATAAAATATTTTTGACCACTACAGTAGCTACTTCACAATAGTATCATAATTAACAGAGTAAAAAGAAGGAAGCCTGTACATAATAAAACTAATATTGCAAAAAATGTGGCAAAGCAATTCACTTTTTTCCTGAATATAAAGTGTTATGTTTGGGGCAAATCCAATACACCACATTACTGAGTACCACTCTCCATATTGTCAAGCATAGGGGTGGCTGCATCATGTTATGTGTATGCTTGTAATCGGTAAGGGATAGGGAGTTTTTCAGGATAAAAAAGAAACAGATTGGAGCTAACCACAGGCAAATTCCTAGATGAAAACCAGTCTGCTTTCCCCCAGACACTGGGAGATCAATTCACCTTTCAACAGGACCATAACCTAAAACACAAGGCCAAATCTACACTTACCAAGAAGACAGTGAATGTTCCTGAGTGGCCGAGTTAAAAGTTTTACTTAAATCTATTTGAAAATCTATGGCAATACCTGCAAATAGTTGTCTAGCAATGATCAACAACCAATTTAACAGAGCTTGATGAACTTCGAAAATAATAATGGGCAAGTGTGGAAAGACTCAAAGCTGTAATAGCTGCCAAAGTTGCTTCTATAAAGTATTTAGTAAGCGGTGTGAATACCTATGTAAATGAGATATTTCTGTAGTTCATTTTCAATAAATGTGCAAACATTTCTAAAAACATGCTTTTTCATATTGTCATTATGGAGTGTGTAGATGGGTGAGAAAAATAATATTTCATACATTTTGAATTCAGGCTGTAACAAAACAAAATGTGAAATAAGTCAAGGGGTATGAATACTTTCTGAAGGCACTCTAGCTGCCAGACAGACACAGATCAGCATGCAGACTACTGTACTATACAAGCAGAGAGGCAGACAGTGTACAGCTCTTACACACCGCTGTGGGTGTGTTGGAGAACTGGACTGCTCAACTCCTTGAGAATGCCTTCGTTCGAGAAGAATTGGATCACTAAAAATCAAATGAACTCTGCAGGTGTTTCTCTGTTGTGTGGGTATTGAAAAAAGAAGGTTAGATAGACTATTTTCTCCCATGCTTCTGGTGCATGGGTGCGCTCTTGGCCAAGAGTGAAGAGCTACTTGTAGTGGGTACGCCAGTCAAAGCAACGTATATGTCCAGAGTATCTAGTCATTCTATGGAGTTAACTGGCTACAGAGAGAGATATTTACAGTGCCTTGCGAAAGTATTCGGCCCCCTTGAACTTTGCGACCTGTTGCCACATTTCAGGCTTCAAACATAAAGATATAAAACTGTATTTTTTTGTGAAGAATCAACAACAAGTGGGACACAATCATGAAGTGGAACGACATTTATTGGATATTTCAAACTTTTTTAACAAATCAAAAACTGAAAAATTGGGCGTGCAAAATTATTCAGCCCCCTTAAGTTAATACTTTGTAGCGCCACCTTTTGCTGCGATTACAGCTGTAAGTCGCTTGGGGTATGTCTCTATCAGTTTTGCACATCGAGAGACTGACATTTTTTCCCATTCCTCCTTGCAAAACAGCTCGAGCTCAGTGAGGTTGGATGGAGAGCATTTGTGAACAGCAGTTTTCAGTTCTTTCCAAAGATTCTCGATTGGATTCAGGTCTGGACTTTGACTTGGCCATTCTAACACCTGTATATGTTTATTTTTGAACCATTCCATTGTAGATTTTGCTTTATGTTTTGGATCATTGTCCTGTTGGAAGACAAATCTCCGTCCCAGTCTCAGGTCTTTTGCAGACTCCATCAGGTTTTCTTCCAGAATGGTCCTGTATTTGCCTCCATCCATCTTCCCATCAATTTTAACCATCTTCCCTGTCCCTGCTGAAGAAAAGCAGGCCCAAACCATGATGCTGCCACCACCATGTTTGACAGTGGGGATGGTGTGTTCAGCTGTGTTGCTTTTACGCCAAACATAGCGTTTTGCATTGTTGCCAAAAAGTTCAATTTTGGTTTCATCTGACCAGAGCACCTTCTTCCACATGTTTGGTGTGTCTCCCAGGTGGCTTGTGGCAAACTTTAAACAACACTTTTTATGGATATCTTTAAGAAATGGCTTTCTTCTTGCCACTCTTCCATAAAGGCCAGATTTGTGCAATATACGACTGATTGTTGTCCTATGGACAGAGTCTCCCACCTCAGCTGTAGATCTCTGCAGTTCATCCAGAGTGATCATGGGCCTCTTGGCTGCATCTCTGATCAGTCTTCACTTTTCTCCTTTAGAGGGACGGCCAGGTCTTGGTAGATTTGCAGTGGTCTGATACTCCTTCCATTTCAATATTATCGCTTGCACAGGGCTCCCTGAGATGTTTAAAGCTTGGGAAATCTTTTTGTATCCAAATCCGGCTTTAAACTTCTTCACAACAGTATCTCGGACCTGCCTGGTGTGTTCCTTGTTCTTCATGATGCTCTCTGCGCTTTTAACGGACCTCTGAGACTATCACAGTGCAGGTGCATTTATACGGAGACTTGATTACACACAGGTGGATTGTATTTATCATCATTAGTCATTTAGGTCAACATTGGATCATTCAGAGATCCTCACTGAACTTCTGGAGAGAGTTTGCTGCACTGAAAGTAAAGGGGCTGAATAATTTTGCACGCCCAATCTTTCTTTTTTTGATTTGTTAAAAAAGTTTGAAATATCCAATAAATGTCGTTCCACTTCATGATTGTGTCCCACTTGTTGTTGATTCTTCACAAAAAAATACAGTTTTATATCTTTATGTTTGAAGCCTGAAATGTGGCAAAAGGTCGCAAAGTTCAAGGGGGCCGAATACTTTCGCAAGGCACTGTAACTGGGTCCTGAGCAGTAATGGTGCGTTGATAAAATCCCTGGAAAGCCAAACCAGGAAATAAATTGCCATACTACATCCTATGTGGTGATAATTGCGTAACCTGTCAGTTCAAATGCCTTGCCACCATGATAGCCAAGAACAAGATACAATTCAACCACACCTATGTTTCCTCACAAAACCAGAGAGCAATATCTGTCCTTTGAAGTATAGAAAGCACATTGCATGTAACATGTTACATGACCTACAGCATGGTCAAGTAAGTCAATGTTTCCGACATTTTCGGACTCCTAAACAACTATTGATTTACAACAGAGTTACCGCAAGTAGCAAAGAAAACAGTAGCTGCCTCCACTATTCCAGCACCAGTTTCAACTTTAACATTTCAACATCATATTATCTTTGCTTAGTCTAATACAGTGACAACTAAAATATACCAAAAAACAATTTAGTCCAATCAACATAAGCTAAATATGAAGTAGCAGTCCATGGTACTGATTTCTGTGTGTGCACGCGCGTTCAAGTAGAAAAACATGTTCACTCACCCTACTTGTAGAGAAACGCCAAAACCATCCGCCTTTCTTTCATGTTGCCAAAACTATTTATGATTCTACCATACTGTACACACTTTTAGTTTTTGTTGTCCTAGGCCTAACTTCCTTTCATGGGCAACGATGAGCCAGCTGGTTAACACTAGCCTAGTACATCTAGCAACATATTGCACTTCCATCCTCTCAGGCAAGGAGCACAATGTATGAATTCATGGTTGGATCAGAATCACCATGATAATCATTGGCCAGTATGGAGAATTAAGTAAAACCACAAGTCAAAATCCCTATCTCCATCCATGGCTAATTTATGAAAGGGACATTTTTAGCTAGCTAGCTAGCCCCCTTAGGACAACAACATAACGTGATGCAACAATTCATTTTTTCTGTCAATGACGTTTGGCTTTTGATGTGATTGGTGTGAAGCCAAATCCAAACTGGCATTCCCTTCACACTTTTTTTGAGTGCGCCAGGACCATTCACAGTTTTGCTCACTCAGTTTCGCTCAACACTGTTTGGCTATTTATTTATTTTTATTATCAAGGGAGGCCAAATACTCGCTAGCTTCCCCTGCATTCAATGCTACGGATGGCAAAGTTATCAGACTATTTTTTGACAGGACAGCATGAAATAGATGGGCTTCACATACAGAGACAGAGGGGCGCTGTTTCGCACGCTCGGATGCTTTCTCCAGTGAGATACATTCAGCCTCTTGCGAGTTGAAGGAAAAGTATGAAACACAGACAGGCAAAAGATAAATAACTGTATATGTTTTTTTCTTGGTACATTTTTTGGGGACACCTGGCTTCCCTTGAACTCCCTGAATACGCGCCACTGGTCCTGATAGAGAGACTTAAGATGGATAATCATTGTGTTGAATGTGTTTTGCACCATTAGTCTCGTTGACCCATGTGTTACTAACAGCTACAACTGTCTGGAAAATACAGAGAGGATTAATACAGGGGACAGACACACACAAACACATAGGAGGAGTGTTTCGCTGTGGACCCCAGTAGCAGTAGTTATCACAGGGGAGGTTTGGCAAAGTGAGGTAGTACATTCCAGTGTCTCTAACACTGTGCAGCAGAGACTCGGGACTAAACCAAATAGTCATTCATCTCAATATGGTGTTTAATCAAAGTGTTTTTGCTGGCGGAACAGTCAAGTGGTTGACCTGAACACACAAGGACGATATCCATATGTCTATGTTAACGGTCATATGTTCATACTGGGCGTCTCTCTGTTTCAGGATGAAGAAAGCCAAGCAGATCAACTAGAGAGCCTGCAGGAAGACCGCCCAACAGAAACAGTGCCAAGTGAAGGTCTACACTCCTCTAGCACAGTCTTCACATTTTACTACCTTAAATTTTTATCTAAAAAGGGATCATATTAAAAAAAAAAAAATCTACAGATCTACGCAACCTACATTTTCAAAGTGAAAGAAAGTTATATAAAAAAAAACGAAGATGTCTTCACACCACAGAGATAATACTTGGTGGAAGCGCCTTTGTCAGCAATTACAGCTGTGACTAATTTTGAATAATATTCTACCAACTTTGCACAACTCGTAGGACAACATACTGTATGTATGCCATTGTTTTTGTCAAAATAGCTCTAAGTCAATACATTTGGTTGGGGATCATTTATGGACAGAAATATTCAAACATTGTCTCTGATTTTCAAGAAAACACAAGTCAGGTCTAGACCACTCAGGAACACTCAACACCTCTTGGAAAGCAATTCTGGAGTCTTTGACATAAAACATTGTGTAATTGTCTTTCTGAAAAATACAGAGGTAGGTTTTCCTTTAACTTTTTACCTGGGGTTTGCTCCTTTCATATTTGTTTTTACTTTGATTCCTTCTTTTCGCTTTGTCATACAGGCCAGTAATGTGAAGGGAATGCACTGTTGTTGATCCCTTAGTTTTTTTGTATTGTGGCGGCAGCATCATGTTATGGGTATGCTTGTCATCGGCAAGGACTGGGGAGTTTGTCAGGATCAAAATAAAAATGAAAGAAGCAAAGCCCAGGTAAAATCTTAGAGGAAAACCTGAATCGGTCTTCTGAAAACCCAATCCTTGGATAGTTTTATTTTTCTGTGGTCAGTTACACAATTTGTTATGCCAAACACACACTATAATGGCTTTCTAAGAGGTGTTGAATGTTCCTGAATGGTCCATTCTCTCCTGACTTAAATGTGCTTTAAAATTCTGAGACAAGGTTTGAATATTGCTGTCCATCAATGATTCCCACGCAAATGCACTGAGCTTGGGCAATTTTGACAAAAACAATGGACATATGTTGCCCTAAGAGTTGTGAATGGTTGGTAGAATCTCATTCAAAATATTTACATCTGTAATCGCTGCCAAAGGTGCTTCCACCAAGTTTTTACTTTGGGGTGGGAAAACACACAATCAATACATCCTCATTTTGTATTTTTCAGTCATTTGAAAATGTTTATATCAAATGTGGAGTAGGTTGTGTAGATCAGTAGGAAACAAATCTAATGTAATCCCTTTTTTAGATGTAATTCTAAGGCAAATTGTGAAGGGGTGTGTAGACTTTCACTAGCGGCTGTATGTAATGTGAGGCGTATAGCGTGTAACATCTACTCACCTGGCACGCACGCTGAACAGCACTTATCCTGTCCATCACGGAACCTTCCAACCCATGGCTTGCCAAAACCACCACCTCTGTTACCAATGCTACCATAACCACCTGTACTCCTTATAGAATTCACCCCTATTAGCGCCAAGTGAAATTATATCTGTGCATGTATGTTTTTATCTATGATGTATATACCGTTTGTTTACTATCCTATTTGATTGGTAAAGATTTTTGGAGTTGTTTTGAACCCTGGCTTCTCTGTCATTTAGGAATTAGAACTGTTCTTTAGGTAGGTATTGATGGGGCTGAGATATGGAGAGGAAGGAAAGGAAGAGATAATGCGGGAGGATTCATGACAGAATTCACAACTCTCAATCCAACTCTATCAGCTTGTCCTGGAGAGTGTACAAGGTTCAGCAATGCAAAAAAAAAGATCCAAGAGGCATGGGGATGTTCACGTGTGCAGGGCAGCGCCACTAGAACACACTTACAGTATGTCTGCTTAAGAACACACAGGAGTGAATGGACATCCCTGTCTAGTACCGACTCAACCAATATTTTTTTTTTTGTATCCAGCCATGCTGGATGTTGAAGTATTTCATATAAAGAGTCTTAATGTGAAGTATAGTCTGTGATGTTATTCTCTGAGCAACTTTGGTAATTAGCAACATTTAGAGTCAGAACTCTGCTTATTGAGCGACCAATGAAAAAATAGTTGTCCGTAGCCGCGTCATGGTTATGGAAACATTAAAGGTAGTACGTTCAGATTTTATTAAAGGAACAGTTAATCCAGACTACCATAAAGGGAAAGTTCAGTCAGATAACTAACAACCCACGGCTTGCCAACGTCGTAGTTCAGGTTCCCCTTTAATTCTGACATTGACTAGTCCCGTACAGTATGAACTAAAATCCCGGACAACACATGCAGTGGGTTAACCAAATTAAATTTGTTGTCAGACAGACTACCACGTCAATGTGTTATGAAACATTATGGAAATGATAAAGTTTCATATTTAGCAAACCAGACACTATGAAAAGCAAATCTATCAGCAGTTTTAGTGTGCTAGCGTTAGTAGAAGTATAGTAATAGTAATAGTAGAAATGGTAATAGTAGATAGATTGGCTTGACTACCTATTGATATCATATACTGTATGTTATTTTGGATACCGATGCACTTTACATCCAACATATTCATTCATTAACAATACGTAAGTTTAGAATGTTATAATGAGAACAAGAATATGATCCACACTGTTGGTCTACTACAGTTAGTCAACTGTTGTTTTTCTAATTGTCTTTAGTGGTATAATACTTTACTTTTACTTTACTTTTTCATATAACAATCTTAAGCATGAGATACATCACATTTTCATTTTGAGTGAAAACAAATATTATAAGAAATATTATATTTTTGTAGTTTTTATACGTCAAACACAAGTTCATATGAAGGTGCTAGAATGTATAATGTCTCCAGATCTTTTCACATGAGCCATTTCCTCTGTTAAACTAGATTGTTGAGTAAAATGTAATCTTTAAATAAAAGGTATTCATTTTTATGTTTGCATACTTTTTTCAATACTGTAAAAAGTAATAACATAAACTATTGGCAACACTACATCAACACATGCAGGTAGCCCCTGGTTAGAGGGTTGGACCTGTAACTGAAAAGTTGCTGGATCGAATCCCTGAGCTGACAAAGTCAAATTCTGTCGTTCTGCCCCTGAACAAGGCAGTTAACCCACTGTTTCCGGGTAGGCCGTCATTGTAAATAAGAGTGCTTTACTGACTTGCCTGTTTAAATAAAATCTGTTTTTTTTACTCATGTTAAGTTGCCTTTATGTCATGGTTAATCTACAGCTATAGATATTGCAGATCAGACCCCACAAACCCCGTTACAGGAAACTAGCGTAGTGTGTGCATGGGCCCTAACCCCTGCCAAATCTACAGTTTTAATATGGGACAATTAACACAAACACATGCACATGTGCACGCACACACACACAAATACACACACAAGGGAACACATACATACACACTGCGCCAAGCAGGCCTCTCTTTTCTCATGCCTCCCTCAGGCATTACAAAGGGGAAACAGAGAGGGTCTGTCTCAGAGCTGCTAACAGACAGTTTACTAATGTCTGTACATACAGACCCCTGCAGTAACAAACCATGGTACTTATGAATTAGAACACAGAATGGCTCAGATGAACCACTCAGAACTATGAAAAGAAGAACTTACGGTCTCACACAGGGTCAATGGAAAACCAGTCCCCATACAGTTAGAATTAGTCATTCAAATTGAATAGCTGCTTTCCAGTGTGTGTGTGTGTGTGTGTGTGTTTGGTTAATTGTTCACCCATACTGTAGCTCCCATACTTTAACAATATGCATACAGCCTTAGGGTCAGTCTGTGTTTGATGTCTCACACACACACACACACACACACACACACACACACACACACACACACAGTAGAGATTAAAGGAGAGAATGGTCGTAGTTATTTAGCCGTTAACTGAACCACTGGTCATTATAGGAACACATTACAGTAAACAGGTTTGACCTTTGCACTTTGCTGTGTGGGGGAACTGATGCAGAACTATAGTCTCTGTGATGAGAGAGATTCTTGACGGAACAAGTAGTTGCAGACCTATCAGAAGATTAGGGCCTATCAGATGCTGTTCTATTCACTCCGTTTCTATCTTCAACAAACCAGCTTTGTAGGTCCATTCTCAGGTAAAACACACAGGCATTTCACAACCTTTGATGACCAACAGGCAGGTACTCCTGCATGCATGCATTCATTAACCTATTACATGTTGAACTTCCATTCTCTCAGGGTAGGGGCACAATGTATGAATTTATGGTTGGAACAGAATCGCCATTATAATCATTGGCTAGTATGGAGAATTAAGTAAAACCACAAGTCCAAATCTCTATCACCATCCATGGGAAGTTTATGAAATATGCAACAATTTAAGTTTTTTCTTTCGATGGCGTTTGGCTTCTGATGTGATTGGTGTGAAGCAAAATCCAAACTGGCTTCCCTTGACATTTTTTTGTGCCAGGACCATTCACTGCTGAGCTCACTCAGTTTAGCTGATTAAAATTATTATTATTTTTATCAAGGGAGGCCAAATGCTGGCCAAGCACGATTCCAACACCATCATTAAGTTTGCCGATGACACACAGGCCTGATCACCGACAACAATGATACATCCTATAGCTGTCGGTCAGAGGCGGTCAGAAACCTGGCCGTGTGGTTCCAGGACAACAACATCTCCCTCAATGTGAGCAAGACAAAGGAGGTGATCGTGGACTACAGGAAAAAGAGAGCAGGACATGCCCCCTTTCACATCGACGGGGCTATAGTGGAGCGGGTAGAGTGTGTCAAGTTCCTTGGTGTCCACTCCACCAACAAACTATCATGGTCGAAACACACCAAGACAGTTGTAAAGAGGGTACAACAACACCTTTTCCCCCTCAGGATACTGAAAAAAATTTGACATGGGTCCCCAGATCCTCAAAAAGTTCAACAGCTGCACTATCAAGAGTGTCCTGACCGATTGCATCACCGCCTGGTATGGCAACTGCTCTGCATCCGATCGTAACACAGAACCCAAACCGGTTGCGCGCGTGCGCCATCATGCACCATCGTGCATAAATGTATTTTGTTCCCGCACACCAAACACGATCACGACACGCAGGTTAAATTATCAAAACAAACTCTGAACCAATTATATTAATTTGGGGACAGGTCGAAAAGCATTAAACATTTATGGCAATTTAGCTAGTTAGCTTGCAATTGCTAGCTAATTTGTCCTATTTAGCTAGCAAATTTGTCCTGGGATATTAACATTGAGTTGTTATTTTACCTGAAATGCACAAGGTCCTCTACTCCACCAATTAATCCACACATAAAACGGTCAACCGAATCGTTACCAGTCATCTCTCCTCCTTCCAGGCTTTTTCTTCTCTTGACTTTATAATGCAATTGGCTACATTCATAAATTAGGTGCATTACCGCCACTGACCTATTTTGTCTTTCAGTCACCCACGTGGGTATAACCAATGAGGAGATGGCACGTGGGTACTTGCTTCTATAAACCAATGAGGAGATGGGAGAGGCAGGACTTGCAGCGCGATCTGCGTCAGAAATAGAACTGACTTCCATTTTAGCACTTGGCAATACAGACGCTCATTGGCGCACGTGAGCAGTGTGGGTACAATAATTTAATATTATAGATTTCAAAATGTATTTTGCAACGCACGCGATGCGAGTGGTGTAGTCAGCCTGTAATGCGCTACAGATGGTAATGATAATATAATGGTAAGATGGTCCAGAATATCACTGGGGCCAAGCTTCCTGCCATTCATGACCTACAGTTGAAGTCAGAAGTTTACACACACTTAGGTTGGAGTCATTAAAACTTGATTTCAACCACTCTACAAATTTCTTGTTAACAAACTATAGTTTTGGCAAGTCGGTTAGGATATCTACTTTGTGCATGACACAAGTCATTTTTCCAACAATTGTTTACAGGCAGATTATTTCACTTATAATTCATTGTATCACAATTCCAGTGGGTCAGAAGTTTACATACACTAAGAGGACTGTGCCTTTAAACAGCTTGAAAAATTCCAGAAAATGACGTGATGGCTTTAGCAGCTTCTGATAGGCTAATTGACATCATTTGAGTCAATTGGAGGTGTGCCTGTGGATGTTTTTCAAGGCCTACCTTCAAACTCAGTGCCTCTTTGCTTGACATCATGGGAAAATCTAAAGAAATCAGCCAAGACCTCAGAAAAAACATTGTAGACCTCCACAAGTCTGGTTCATCCTTGGGAGCAATTTCCAAATGCCTGAAGGTACCACGTTCGTCTGTACAAACAATAGTGTATGTAAACCTCTGACCCACTGGGAATGTGTTGAAGGAAATAAAAGCTTAAATAAATTATTCTCTCTGCTATTATTCTGACATTTCACATTCTTAAAATAAAGTGGAGATCCTAACTGACCTAAGACAGGGACTTTTTACTAGGATTTAATGTCAGGAATTGTGAAAAACTGAGAGTAAATGTAGTTGGCTAAGGTGTATGTAAACTTCTGACTTCAACTGTTTATACTAGGCGTGTCAGAGGAAGTCCCAAAAAATGGTCAACGACTCCAGTCACCCAAGTCTCCTTAACAGCTTCTACCCCCAAGCCATAGGTGTCACGCCCTGATCTGTTTCACCTGTCCTTGTGATTGTCTCCACCTCCAGGTGTCGCTTATTTTACCCAGTGTATTTATGCCTGTTGTTTCCTGTCTCTCTGTGCCAGTTCGTCTTGTATGTTCAAGTCAACCAGTGTGTTTTCCCCGTGCTCCTGCTTTTCTATTATTTTTTTACTAGTCCTCTCGGTTTTGACCTTTGCCTGTTTTTCAGAACTCCATTCCCCCCTGCCTGACTATTCTGCCTGCCCTGACCTCGAGCTTGCCTGACATTTTGTACCCCTGGAACTCTGAACTGGTTTTGATCTTTTGCCTGTCCTCGACCATTCTCTTGCCTACCTATTTTGGATTGCTAATAAACATCTTGGACTTTAACCATCTGCCTCTTGTATCTGCATCTAGGTCTCGCCTTGTCCTTCTAATAGGACTGCTGAACAATTAATCAAATGGCCACCCGGACTATTTACACTGACCCTCCCCCCCCATTTACACTGCTGCTAATTGCTGTTAATTATCTATGCATAGTCACTTTACCCCTACCTACATTTTAAAAATGACCTTTACTAACCTGTACTCCTGCACATTGATATTATTATTTTATTGTGTTACTTTGTGTGTTACTTTATTTTATTTTTTACTTCAGTTTATTAGGTAAATATCTTTTTAACCCTATGTCTTGAACTGCATTGTTGGTTAAGGGCTTGTAACCTGTTGTAGCACTAAATACATGAATATGAATACCCCATACGTATTGCAACAACCAGGACCGGGGGGGGGGGGGGGGGGGTCTGATGTTTCATAGAGCACTGTTTGTATAATTACCTCACATAATTTGTTAGATAATGGTGTGTAGTGAGAGTCATCCTACATGCTATTCCTCAGTCCAGCAGGACATATTTCTGAGGTAATATAAAATTTGATTTCCCCAGTTGGTGAAAGATGTGCATCAATAGAGGTGCTGTATGTAGGCTATTCTCATTCTGTTCCTATGTGTGTAGCTTCCTGGACATGAGGGGAGTTTCTTTTAAAATTCTACACACTGTGAGAGGCAAAAGTATAAGAAATAGATTGGACTTTATTTTCTATTTTCTAAAGCGTAGAACAGTATCCAGGAACTAAATCTCATGGTGATACGTGCTAGGCAGAAGGTATAATATCCTTTACAGAGTGTAACTGTTGTCCTGCTACAGCCCAGCAGGTGTCTTCACAATTAACTGTTACTACCACCCTTGTGACCCACATCTGGGTTTGTGGAGGTGAGATGGCTGCTTCGAGATGTTTCTGAGCCAGAGGCCAGAGTTCCAAATAGTCCTTTATAAATAAAAGGAGAACAGTTGATTCCTATAAACGTCCTAAAGCCACCTCATACAGACTAATCTCCGTTATCCTTGCAGTGTGATTTAACCTTCACAGTATTTCCAATAGCCTAATGTTCATTATTACTTGAACAGGTGAGAAACAGGTTGCTTTGACTGTTTTTAAAATGTTCAATATTAAACCGGGTCGTTACGGTTTCTACAATCTGGGTTTGATTGAATTCCATCCTTTGCTAATAATCGTCTCTCAGTTTTTAAGAGAGCAATGTCCCCCTTAGACGAGTTCAATTGTTCATCTCAGTGTGAGGTACCACTTTGGTTCCAGTTGGGAAGGTGTCTGTCTGACTCCGAGTCACCAGCAGCGGTAATATCAGGTTTACCAGGGAGCATCTGTTGCCGGGAGGCAGAATATTTTCTGAGTGTAAATATTACACTGACAATTCTCTGGTGTGTAGAGAGATGAGACACAGATGTGTGTTCAGTATTTAAGTTTCTCCTTTGTCGTTCTAATATTTTCTTCTCCTTCTGCTCGTCAGTGATTTGCTGGTGAGTTTGTGAGCGTTTAAAGTGCTAATTTTGCTGACATAACTCTCTAAGAAACGATTGTACATAATGTCCTTCCATCACATTTTCAGTTGTGTGTAAGATTGTTTTCTTTGCAATTACAATCTTTCTTAACACTTTAGATGAAACAGCAGTGAATTGTTGTGCAACAAAATAATAATGTGGCCCAACCTTACAGCTGCTCTGCTTCTGTCCTTTCCTTCTTCTCACTTCCCATCTCCCCTGGCTACCCTCCAGGACAACTTTCTCTCTCTTTCCGTCTCTCTCTTTCTGTCTCTCTCTTTCTGTCTCTCTCTTTCCGTCTCTCTTTCCGTCTCCCTCTGTGTCTCTCTCTCTCTCTCTCTCTCTCCAATCTTGTCTTTCTGAATGGAAGCTGTAATGCTATGGTAAATGTCCATTCGGCTAGTCTGATGCGGAAAACACACACACTCCGTCTTCACGGCACCCAAACCAAAAACGGATTTAATGCGTTGTCAGCTATGTTTAGAGCCATGTCATCGTGGAATGCTCTGCCACCAGAGGTTACTCAAACAAAAAGTTTAGCTTCACAGCGCCTCTCTTTCTAAAGATAAAATGGAACTCTACATAAGAATATTATTATGTATGTATGAATAGTGTGTAAATAGTATTTTTTTTGTTTGTTTCTTGGTGTCTTTCCAATATCTAACTCTTATTTCATTAATTTAATGTGTTATCTTATGTTGTTCTTGTCTATAACTGTTGTGTACTTTGTCATTTATTTGTATGTTTTATGTGGACCCCAGGCAAGATAGCTGCTGCATGTGCAGTAGCCAATGGGTATCCTAATTGACTAAACCCTTGAAAGTGATTACGACTACACAGGCTATACGAGAGGGTTGTATACATATACGTGGGGTGCGTTTGAGAGCTCTTTGGTGGATATTTTGATGTTCTTGAAAGAGCCTTTTGAGTAGGGCCTTTCTTTTTCCATATTGAAAGGTTGATATGGCAGCCATCCTGGCGTGTCATGTAGGGATTGATGGCTCTACCACGGGGTCTTACCTTCTGGTGGTGCGATTCCTGAAAGGAGTGTGCTGGCTCAGACCAGTGTCTAAGCCTATGGCACTGACCTGGGACCTAGTTTTGGTCCTGGATGCTTGGAATCTTTGGACCTGAAGGTCCTTTCCTACAAGCTCATGGCCTTGGCGTCGGCCAAGCGTGTTGGGGATCTCCACTCGCTATCAGTACATCCTTCCTGTGTGGAGTTTGCGCCTGACGACTCCAAAGTGATGTTACGTCCTAATTCATACTTGTGCTCCCACGGTTATGCCAATGTCTTACAGGTCCCTGGCTTTCGAGCTGTTCCCTTTCTCTCCTCCTCTGTATGCTTCCAGTGAACAATGGAGGTTGCATTGCCTGTATCCGCTGCGCCCTTTATGCATGTATATGGATAGGACCCAGCATATTTCAAATCAAATCAAATCAAATTTTATTTGTCACATACACATGGTTAGCAGATGTTAATGCGAGTGTAGCGAAATGCTTGTGCTTCTAGTTCCGACAATGCAGTAATAACCAACAAGTAATCTAACTAACAATTCCAAAACTACTGTCTTGTACACAGTGTGAGGGGATAAAGAATATGTACATAAGGATATATGAATGAGTGATGGTACAGAGCAGCATAGGCAGATACAGTAGATTGTATCGAGTACAGTATATACATATGAGATGAGTATGTAAACAAAGTGGCATAGTTAAAGTGGCTAGTGATACATGTATTACATAAGGATACAGTCGATGATATAGAGTACAGTATATGTATGTACGTATGCCTATGAGATGAATAATGTAGGGTAAGTAACATTATGTAAGGTAGCATTGTTTAAAGTGGCTAGTGATATATTTACATAATTTCCCATCAATTCCCATTATTAAAGTGGCTGGAGTTGAGTCAGTGTCAGAGTGTTGGCAGCAGCCACTCAATGTTAGTGGTGGCTGTTTAACAGTCTGATAGCCTTGAGATAGAAGCTGTTTTTCAGTCTCTCGGTCCCAGCTTTGATGCACCTGTACTGACCTCGCCTTCTGGATGATAGCGGGGTGAACAGGCAGTGGCTCGGGTGGTTGATGTCCTTGATGATCTTTATGGCCTTCCTGTGACATCGGGTGGTGTAGGTGTCCTGGAGGGCAGGTAGTTTGCCCCCGGTGATGCGTTGTGCAGACCTCACTACCCTCTGGAGAGCCTTACGGTTGAGGGCGGAGCAGTTGCCGTACCAGGCGGTGATACAGCCCGCCAGGATGCTCTCGATTGTGCATCTGTAGAAGTTTGTGAGTGCTTTTGGTGACAAGCCGAATTTCTTCAGCCTCCTGAGGTTGAAGAGGCGCTGCTGCGCCTTCTTCACAATGCTGTCTGTGTGAGTGGACCAATTCAGTTTGTCTGTGATGTGTATGCCGAGGAACTTAAAACTTGCTACCCTCTCCACTACTGTTCCATCGATGTGGATAGGGGGGTGTTCCCTCTGCTGTTTCCTGAAGTCCACAATCATCTCCTTAGTTTTGTTGACGTTGAGTGTGAGGTTATTTTCCTGACACCACACTCCGAGGGCCCTCACCTCCTCCCTGTAGGCCGTCTCGTCGTTGTTGGTAATCAAGCCTACCACTGTTGTGTCGTCCGCAAACTTGATGATTGAGTTGGAGGCGTGCGTGGCCACGCAGTCGTGGGTGAACAGGGAGTACAGGAGAGGGCTCAGAACGCACCCTTGTGGGGCCCCAGTGTTGAGGATCAGCGGGGAGGAGATGTTGTTGCCTACCCTCACCACCTGGGGGCGGCCCGTCAGGAAGTCCAGTACCCAGTTGCACAGGGCGGGGTCGAGACCCAGGGTCTCGAGCTTGATGACGAGCTTGGAGGGTACTATGGTGTTGAATGCCGAGCTGTAGTCAATGAACAGCATTCTCACATAGGTATTCCTCTTGTCCAGATGGGTTAGGGCAGTGTGCAGTGTGGTTGAGATTGCATCGTCTGTGGACCTATTTGGGCGGTAAGCAAATTGGAGTGGGTCTAGGGTGTCAGGTAGGGTGGAGGTGATATGGTCCTTGACTAGTCTCTCAAAGCACTTCATGATGACGGAAGTGAGTGCTACGGGGCGGTAGTCGTTTAGCTCAGTTACCTTAGCTTTCTTGGGAACAGGAACAATGGTGGCCCTCTTGAAGCATGTGGGAACAGCAGACTGGTATAGGGATTGATTGAATATGTCCGTAAACACACCGGCCAGCTGGTCTGCGCATGCTCTGAGGGCGCGGCTGGGGATGCCGTCTGGGCCTGCAGCCTTGCGAGGGTTAACACGTTTAAATGTCTTACTCACCTCGGCTGCAGTGAGGGAGAGACCGCAAGTTTTCATTGCAGGCCGTGTCAGTGGCACTGTATTGTCCTCAAAGCGGGCAAAAAAGTTATTTAGTCTGCCTGGGAGCAGGACATCCTGGTCCGTGACTGGGCTGGATTTCTTCCTGTAGTCCGTGATTGACTGTAGACCCTGCCACATGCCTCTTGTGTCTGAGCCGTTGAATTGAGATTCTACTTTGTCTCTGTACTGACGCTTAGCTTGTTTGATAGCCTTGCGGAGGGAATAGCTGCACTGTTTGTATTCGGTCATGTTACCAGACACCTTGCCCTGATTAAAAGCAGTGGTTCGCGCTTTCAGTTTCACACGAATGCTGCCATCAATCCACGGTTTCTGGTTAGGGAATGTTTTAATCGTTGCTATGGGAACGACATCTTCAACGCACGTTCTAATGAACTCGCACACCGAATCAGCGTATTCGTCAATGTTGTTGTCTGACGCAATACGAAACATGTCCCAGTCCACGTGATGGAAGCAGTCTTGGAGTGTGGAGTCAGCTTGGTCGGACCAGCGTTGGACAGACCTCAGCGTGGGAGCCTCTTGTTTTAGTTTCTGTCTGTAGGCAGGGATCAACAAAATGGAGTCGTGGTCAGCTTTTCCGAAAGGGGGGCGGGGCAGGGCCTTATATGCGTCGCGGAAGTTAGAGTAACAATGATCCAAGGTCTTTCCACCCCTGGTTGCGCAATCGATATGCTGATAAAATTTTGGGAGTCTTGTTTTCAGATTAGCCTTGTTAAAATCCCCAGCTACAATGAATGCAGCCTCCGGATAAATGGTTTCCAGTTTGCAAAGAGTCAAATAAAGTTCATTCAGAGCCAACGATGTGTCTGCTTGGGGGGGGGATATATATACGGCTGTGATTATAATCGAAGAGAATTCTCTTGGTAGATAATGCGGTCTACATTTGATTGTGAGGAATTCTAAATCAGGTGAACAGAAGGATTTGAGTTCCTGTATGTTTCTTTCATCACACCATGTCACGTTAGTCATAAGGCATACGCCCCCGCCCCTCTTTTTACCAGAAAGATGTTTTTTCCTGTCTGCGCGATGCGTGGAGAAACCTGTTGGCTGCACCGCTTCGGATAGCGTCTCTCCAGTAAGCCACGTTTCCGTGAAGCAAAGAACGTTACAGTCTCTGATGTCCCTCTGGAATGCTACCCTTGCTCGGATTTCATCAACCTTGTTGTCAAGAGACTGGACATTGGCAAGAAGAATGCTAGGGAGTGGTGCACGATGTGTCCGTCTCCGGAGTCTGACCAGAAGACCGCCTCGTTTCCCTCTTTTTCGGAGTCGTTTTTTTGGGTCGCTGCATGGGATCCACTCCGTTGTCCTGTTTGTAAGGCAGAGCACAGGATCCGCGTCGCGAAAAGCGTATTCTTGGTCGTACTGATGGTGAGTTGACGCTGATCTTATATTCAGTAGTTCTTCTCGACTGTATGTATTTGTGTTTGTGACCATGTTTTTGTCTGTTTTGCTAATCCAGCTCGGGGTAGGGCACTTTTTTAAGCAGCGCTTTCTCGTTGGATTGTGGAGGCTATCTCCCTGGAGTATGACAGCAAAGGAGAAGGCTTGTGTAGCGGTGTGCGTTCTTTGATATTTGTGCTGCAGCAAGTTGGGATTTCCCACAGGCCTTTGTGAGGTTTTATCGCTTGGATGTACCAGCACATTTATCCCGGGTTACCACAGTTTCCCTGTGGGATTGAGAATTGGGCTGCCTTGGTGTCCGGAAGCGTGCATATTTCACATTTATCCAGGTTGTTGTTTTGGACTTGCTGTTCTGGTGAATTCTGGAATTGCAGACTCATTGGGTCTCTGTGTGAGCCTAATTGGAGCCAGTAGGATCTATGGACTTCGGCCGCCGTGGGCGATGTTAGGCAGCGTTCTGTCCGGGTTACCACAGTTTTGCTGTGGGTTTGAGCCTCGGGCTGCCTTGATGGGTGGCACGGCGCAGAGTGCGCATTTATCATTGATACCACAGTTCACTGTGAGTTTGAGTCTTGGGCTGCTGTGGCTGCGCGATGCTATGCGAGTGTGCACTTTACCAAGTTACGACAGGTGTTCTGTTGTATTGAACTTGCGGTTCCTTGTATTAGTTCTGACATGTCAGGCTCACAAAATAAGTATGGTTCTTGGAACCGTGGAGTCTATGGACTTGAACTGCAGTGGGTCAATACACAAATCAAAATTGCAGCAGGTTCTGGTTCCCTATATTGGACTCTGACAGTTCAGGCTTCTCGGGAAAAAGTTGGCTTCTGTAACCCCTTTTTGGATCCGGTGAAATCTGTGTGGGCTTGGGCTGCCATGGGCCTCCTAGTTTGGTACCCTTTGAGCCGGCTTGGGGAATTATTGTATGTCCCCATAGTATGTTAGACCGAGTGACTGACTGAAAGGGAACGTACAGTTAGGAATATAACTACTGTTCCCTGAAGGAGGGAACGAGGCATTACACATTTTGGCCCCGCTCTGTCGGGGAGTTTGGGCTCGCTAAAGAGCGGTACTGAATTGAGGAAATGTTTGAGAGCCCAGGTATTATAGACAGGAAGGCGGGGCTTTCGAGGGCGGGCACGGCATCCATTGGCCTGTTGGGTGTGATTTCAGTTTGCTTCAGGTCAGTAGGATTGGTCGTTGACTCCCCATAGTATGTTATACCTCATTCCCTCCTTCAGGGAACAGTAGTTATATTCATAACTGTACATTCTGTGTGTATGTGTGTGTGTCTGTTTGCATGCACGTATGTATGTGCGCGTGTGTGAGTGCATGTGTGAACCACTTGGATATTAAGAGGTTTTTAAGTAAATATAATGGAATCCTCCTCCTCCATGGCCTAGAGATTAATAACATTCTTAACTCTCCCTCTATCTCCATGGATAATTAACTTATTTCGGATCATTGGGACGCTAGCGTCCCACCTCGACAACATCCGGTGAAATTGCAAAGCTCGAAATTCAAAAAACAAAAGTAGTAATATTAAACAATCATAAAAATACAAGAGTTAAACACCATTCTTTAGCTTAGAATCTTGGGAATCGATACGCTTTGTCCGATTTACAATAGGCTTTACGTCGAAAGCATAGCATTTGATCGTCTGAGGACAGCGCCTCACCCATTTCCTGCATTAACATCAATTACCTTTGAAGATCACGTACCTTTGAAGATCTTCATCTTGTTGCAATCCAAAGGGTCCCAGTTACACAATGAATGGTCATTTTGTTCGATAAAGTCCTTTGTATTTCCAAAAAGTCAGTTTATTTGGCACGCTTCATTCAATAATCCACCTGTTTCCCCTCGTTCAAAATGCATGCAAAATGAATCCCAAACATTACCAATATACTTCATCCAAACAAGTCAAACAACATTCCTAATCAATCCTCAGGTACCCTAATATGTAAATAAACAATAACATTTAAGATTGAATAAACTGTGTTCAATACCGGAGAAAAAGAATGAGGAGCGCACACTCACTCACGTGCGCCAAAGGACTAGAGTCCTTCTGAGGGATACGTCGAAAGAATACGAATAGTTCTTTATTTTTCAAAAAACAAGCATGAAACAATTTATAAAGACTGTTGACATCTAGTGGAAGCCACAGGAACTACAATCTGCGTCCTAATTATTAGACTTTCCCATAGAAAAGCATTGAAAAGTCCAATGACCCTCAAAAGAAAAAATCCTGGATGGATTGTCCTCTGGGTTTTGCCTGCCAAATCAGTTCTCTTATACTCACATACATTATTTTAACAGGTTTAGAACCTATAGAGTGTTTTCTATCCAATGCTACTATGCATATGCATATCCTAGCTTCTGGGCCTGAGTAACAGGCAGTTTACTTTGGGCACCTCAGTCATCCAAACTTCCGAATACTGCCCCCTAGCCTTAAAAAGTTCACTTCTACAGGATCGGTGTCCCTAAATTGGGACAGTTGTTGCGATAATGTGCCTAGAATGACGTAAACAACAGCCAACTTTCCCGAGACATAGACATGTCTTAAATGGGCAGAAAGCTTAAATTATTGTTAATCTGGTTTGATACATTCACCTATGAAGGTAAATAATGTACTTAGATTCAGTAATCTTGCACTGATTTGTCATCCTGAGGGTCCCAGAGATAAAATGCAGCGTAGTTTTGCTTGATAAAATCTATTTTTATATTAAAACGTAGGAACTCAGTTCTACAGTTTGACCCCACCGATGTCTCTGGCTCCACACCCACCCCGCCCGGCCATCTAGATGTGAAGTTTAGTGTCTTTTCTTAACTTTTTATGGCTGCAGGGGCAGTATTGAGTAGCTTGGATGAAAAGGTGCCCATTTTAAAAGGCCAGCTCCTCAGTCTTAGTTGCTAATATATGCATATTATTATATAGGATAGAAAACACTCTAAAGTTTCCAAAACTGTCAAAATATTGTCTGTGAGTATAACAGAATTGATACTGCAGGCGAAACCCTGAGGAAAATCAAAGCAGGAAGTGGCTTCTATTTTGAAAACTCCATGTTCCACAGCCTCCCTTTGCTCCATTTAAAGGGATATGAACCAGATTCATTTCCTATCGCTTCCTCAAGGTGTCAACAGTCTTCAGACATAGTTTCAGGCTTTTATTTTGAAAAATGAGCCAGAACGATAACATTGCGTCAAGTGGTCACTTGAGTTTTGCTTGCGCAACAGAGTTTGGATAGGTATTGCTTTTCCCTCTCCTACTGTTAAAGACATTTGCGGTTGATATATTATCGATTATATATTTTAAAAACAACCTCAGGATTGATTATAAAAAACGTTTGACATGTTTCTGTGGACATTATGGAAACTATTTGGAATTTGTCTGCGTTGTCGTGACCGCTCTTTCCTGTGGATTTCTGAACATAATGCGACAAACAAACTGAGGTATTTTGGATCTAAGAATAATCTTTATGGAACAAAAGGAACATTTGTTGTGTAACTGGGAGTCTCGTGAGTGAAAACATCCGAAGATCATCAAAGGTAAACGATTAATTTGATTGCTTTTCTGATGCTAAGTGTACTTAATGTTTTATTGTGCGATCGATAAACTTACACAAACGCTTGGATTGCTTTCGTTGTAAAGCATAATTTCAAAATCTGAGGCTAAACTGTGTTTTCCTATATTGTACTTGGGATTTCATGAATATAAATATCTATAGTAATATTTATTGTATGTAGCGCTATGCTATTCAGCGGTTGTTGATGACACTTATCCCGATATCGGGATTGCAGCTATAACAAGTTAAGAGAAGCTAATGATCCATCATGTATGACATTTCTGGGAGTGAGTAAACTTAATTAACATTTTTATTACCATTGCATTTTGTATGTTCTCTATAGTTATGTGCATGAAAATGTATCAACTAACCATTTCGGCACATTTGGGCAAACTTGTGAAGGACACCTGGCAGACTTGATACAAAATATTGTGATGTGATGTAATTCTTCAATGGATCAGTCTGAAACTCGCTCAGTCGCGAAGTGGTAGGTTGGACAAGCTCACAGAACGTGACGGCTGAGGGCTGAAGCACGTAGCATGTAAAAATAATTTGTCCTCGATTGCAACACTCACTACCGAGTTCCAAACTTCCTCTGGAAGCAACTTCAGCACAATAACTGTTAGTCGGGAGCTTCATGAAATGGGTTTCCATGGCCGAGCAGCAGCACACAGCCGAAGATCACCATGCACAATGCAAATGTCGGCTGGAGTGGTGTAAAGCTCGCCGCCATTGGACTTTGGAGCAGTGTAAACGCATTCTCTAGAGTGATGACAGGAGAACTCTACATACCCCAGTGCTTAGTGCCAACGGTAAAGTTTGGTGGAGGATGAATAATGGTCTGGGGCTGTTATTCATGGTTAGTACTAGGACCCTTAGTTCCAGTGAAGGTGAATCTTAACGCTACAGCATACAATGACATTCTAAACGATTCTGTGCTTCCAACTTTGTGGCACCAGTTTGGGCACTTTCCTGTTTCAGCATGACAATGTCCCCATGCACATAGCTAGGTCTATACAGAAATGGTTTGTCAAGATTGGGGTGAAAGAACTTGGCTGGCCTGCACAGAGTCCTGACCTCAACCCCATCAAACACCTTTGGAACGCAGACTGCGAGCCAGGCCTAATCACCCAATATCAGTGCCCGACGTCACTAATGCTCGTGGCTGAATGGAAGCAAGTCCTTGCAGAAATGTTCCAACATCTAGTGGAAAGCCTTCCCAGAAGAGTGGGGGCTGTTACAGCAGTAAAAAGGGGACCAACTCCATATTAATGCCCATGATTTTGGAATCAGATGTTTGACGAGTAGGTATCCACAAACTTTTGGCCATGTAGTGTATGTACAGTGCGGTATCCCTCAGGGTGGTTGCCTTGGGCCGTTACTCTTCTTTATTTTTATGACTATGACTATGTACGCTGATGATTGCACACTTAACACCTTTAGCAGTGAGTTCACTGAGACTCTTAGCAAGGAGTTACAGTCAGTCAGAATAGGTCATTAACAATGAACACTAATAAAACCAAAAGCATTGTATTTGGTTCAAAGCATTCTCTTAAGACCTAAACCTCAACTGCAGTTGTGCCTAAAGGGTTTGACCACTGAACAAGTTGAAGGAGCTAAATTCCTAGGAGTAAAATTAGATGGTCAGTTATCATGGTCAAGTTATATTGACAAAGTTGGTGTGAAGATCAGGAAAGGTATGTCTGTTATTTTTAAATCTGCATTTTTGACACAAACATCAACTGTACTAGTTGATCAGGCTCTGATCTTGTCTCATCTTAATTACTGCCCAGTAATATGGTCAAGTGAAGAAAAGAAAGACCTAGCAAAGCTGCAGCTGGCTCAAAACAAAGCACCATGCCTTTCCCTTATTTGCAAACACAGAACTAACATCAACAACATGCATGATAGTCTTTCATGGTTGAGGGTTGAGGAGAATTGACAACTTGTCTTCTAGTCTTGTTATGGAACATTTATGTTGAAAATTGCCTAACAACTTGTATAAACAATTTGCATACACTTCAAAACAGACATACAGTGTGGAGAACAAGTATTTTATACACTGCTGATTTTGCAGGGTTTCCTACTTACAAAGCATGTAGAGGTCTGTAATTTTTATCATAGGTACACTTCAACTGTGAGAGACGGAATCTAAAACAAAAATCCAGAAAATCACATTGTATGATTTTTAAGTAATTAATTAGCATTTTATTGCATGACATAAGTATTTGATACATCAGAAAAGCAGAAATTAATATTTGGTACAGAAACCTTTGTTTGCAATTACAGAGATCACACGTTTCCTGTAGTTATTGACCAGGTTTGCACACACTGCAGCAGGGATTTTGGCCCACTCCTCCATACAGACCTTCTCCAGATCCTTCATGTTTCGGGGCTGCCGCTGGGCTATACAGACTTTCAGCTCCCGCCAAAGATTTTCTATTGTGTTCAGGTCTGGAGACTGGCTAGGCCACTCCGGGACCTTGAGATGCTTCTTACGGAGCCACTCCTTAGTTGCCCTGGCTGTGTGTTTCGGGTCGTTGTCATGCTGGAAGACCCAGCCACGACCCATCTTCAATGCTCTTACTGAGGGAAGGAGGTTGTTGGCCAAGATCTCACGATACATGGCTCCATCCATCCTCCCCTCAATACGGTGCAGTCATCCTGTCCCCTTTGCCGAAAAGCATCCCCAAAGAATGATGTTTCCACCTCCATGCTTCACGGTTGGGATGATGTTCTTGGGGTTGTACTCATCATTCTTCTTCCTCCAAACACGGCGAGTGGAGTTTAGACCAAAAAGCTCTATTTGTGTCTCATCAGACCACATAACCTTCTCCCATTCCTCCTCTGGATCATCCAGATGGTCATTGGCAAACTTCAGACGGGCCTGGACATGCGCTGGCTAGAGCAGGGGGACTTTGCGTGCGCTGCAGGATTTTAATCCATGATGGCGTAGTGTGTTACTAATGGTTTTCTTTGAGACTGTGGTCCCAGCTCTCTTCAGGTCATTGACCAGGTCCTGCCGTGTAGTTCTGGGCTGATCCTTCACCTTCCTCATGATCATTGACGCCCCACGAGGTGAGATCTTGCATCTGAGGGTGATTGACCGTCATCTTGAACTTCCATTTTCTAATAATTGTGCCAACAGTTGTTGCCTTCTCCCCAAGCTGCTTGCCTATTGCCCTGTAGCCCATCCCAGCCAAGTGCAGATCTACAATTTTATCCCTGATGTCCTTGCACAGCTCCCTGGTCTTGGCCATTGTGGAGAGGTTGGAGTCTGTGTGTGGACAGGTGTCTTTTATACAGGTAACGAGTTCAAACAGGTGCAGTTAATACAGGTAATGAGTGGAGAACAGGAGGGATTCTTATTAAAGAAAAACGAACAGGTCTGTGACAGCCGGAATTCTTACTGGTTGGTAGGTGATCAAATACTTATGTCATGCAATAAAATGCAAAATAATTACTTAAAAATCATACAATGTGATTTTCTGGATTTTCGTCTCTCACAGTTGAAGTGTACCTATGATAAAAATTACAGACCTCTACATGCTTTGTAAGTAGGAAAACCTGCAAAATCGGCAGTGTATCAAATACTTGTTCTCCCCACTGTACATGCCCCACCAGACATGACTCTATGGGTTTCTTCACAGTACCCAAACCAAAAATAGATATAATGTGTCGCTCAGTTATGTATAGAGCCATGTGTGAGCCATGTCATCGTGGAATGCTCTGCCACCAGAGGTTACTCTGGTTCTCCTCTTTCTAAAGATCTAATTTAACTGTACTGTATATAAGAAAATGAATAGGGTGTACATGGTTAGTTTTTTATTTAATGTAGCATTTTATGTTGTTCTTTACTTTGCCATGTATTGTACGTTTTATATGGACCGCTGCATGTGCAGAAGCAAATGGGAAATAATAATAAACCTAATAAACAAAACGAAAACTACAATGCTTGTTTTTACCCCCACTACAATTTCCTTCACTACCGTAAATACTTCAAGGCAAGCAAGCACACACATTTTCTACAGGGAATGTTATTTTCTAGTTGACACATTTTTTTTTCTACAGTGACCTTGTTGTCCTACAGTTGAATAGTTATAGTACACGTACCAAGGCAGCTACACTGTAGTAGTAAAAGGGAAGCCAAAAGTAAAGTATTGCAGATTTCTTACTATAAAATGTCAGGCTTCACTGTGTTTTTCAAGAGGGGATAAGTATGGTATTATTTACAGAAATTGTTGAGACAGCTGTTTGCGTTGAGTTAACTAGTAATTCAACATTATGTTGGTGTAAGAGAAGAACTGCTGTCACGACTTCCTCCGAAGTCGGCCCTTCTCCTTGTTTGGGTTGTATTCAGCAGGTTGTATTCAGTGGTCGATGTCACCGGTTTTCTAGTCACCACCGATTCATGTTTCAGTTTCGTTTTGTTTTGTCTGTATTACACACACACCTGGTTTCAATTCCCATATCACGTTCCTTTATTTAACCCTCTGGCATAAATGTCTGTTCTGTCTGTGATTGTTAATTGTCGTTAGAGGTTGTGTTTTGTGCGAGTGTATTTTGTATGTTCCTATTTGGAATTTTGCTTGATTCGTTGAGTAAACTCAGTTGTGTTGCTCAATACCTGTGTCCTGCGCCTGACTCCACTATAACTCTGTACCAAAGCGCTGACAGAATCCCTGACCCGTTCAAATGGAGTCAGCAGGTGCAGCCAGCCCTTCTCTCCCAGTAGAGGAGCGCATTCAGCGGCACTCGACCATGTTAAACAGGCTAGGGACAGCCATGGATCGCGTGTTGCAAACTATGGACAGATGGGAGAGAGGAGGCTTTCCTGTCAATCCTACTACATCACCTCCGCCCGCACCTCAACCTACACCGATGTCCACCCCTCCGTTGTCAGGACCCAGTGGGATTCGGCTCTCGCTCCCGGGAGCGTATGACGGATCAGTTGCCGGGTGCCAGGGGTTCCTACTCCAGCTGGAGCTCTACCTGGCAGTTGTTCAGCCGGCTCCTTCCGGACACGAGAGACTGAGCGCCCTCATCTCCTGCCTGACTGGAAAAGCCCTGGAGTGGGCCAACGCCATCTGGGGAAGGGAAGGCCCGACTCTGAATGACTACAAGGACTTCTCCCGCCGCTTCCGGGCAGTTTTTGATCATCCACCTGAAGGGAGAGCGGCGGGAGAGCGATTGTTCCACCCCTTACAGGGGATGAGGAGCGCTCGCACTGGACTTCAGAACTCTGGCAGCTGGTGCGGGATGGAATGAGCGGGCCCTGATCGACCACTACAGGTGTAGTTTACGTGAGGACGTTCGTAGGGAGCTAGCCTGCAGGGGCACTACTCTCAACCTGGACCAGCTGGTGGACTTGTCTACCCGGCTGGATAACCTGTTTGCCTCCCGCGGACATCTGGATCGGGGTCCGCCCGTTCCATTTCCCAGCACCTTGGACCCACACCAATGGAGTTAGGAGGGGCTGCTATGATGGGGACACGAGGGGGGACCATTCCCTGCACCAGCTGTGGCCGCAGAGGGCACACTGCTGGTCGGTGTTGGGGTGGTTCTCCTGGAGGTCGAGGTAGCAGGTGGAGCACTCGTGGGTCATCCCAGGTGAGTAGGCACACAACTCACCCAGAGCCCTCTGTTGCACACATGTGGTTACCTATAGAATTTCCTGAGTTCTCCCCACATTCCCAGCATAAGGCGCTAGTAGATTCAGGTGCAGCTGGGAACTTTATTGACCACTCCTTAGCACATACATTAGGGATTCCTGTTGTGTCTGTTGATGTTCCCTTCCCTGTACATGCCTTAGATAGTCGTCCTTTGGGGTCGGGGCTAATTGGGGAGGTCACAGCGCCCATTGCTATGAGAATGCAGGGGGGTCACGAGGAGAGAATTAGTCTCTTCCTGATCGACTCTCTTGCGTCCCTGTTGTTTTGGGTCTTCTTTGGTTGGCCTCTTATAATCCTATTATTTCGTGGCAACAGAGGGCTCTCAAGGAATGGTCCTGTCAGTGTTCAGGGAGGTGTGTAGGTGTTTCCTTAGGTGCCACTACGGTGAAAAGGCCAAACCAGGTTTAGACCACATTCCCCCCGAATATGCCGATTTGGCACTCGCCTTCTGTAAAAAGAAGGCGACTCAATTACCACCCCATCGACAGGGGGATTGTGCGATAGATCTCTTGGTAGAAGCTGCACTTCCCAGGAGTCACGTGTATCCTCTGTCACAGGAGGAGATATTGGCTATGGAGACATATGTCACCGAATCTCTGGGACAGGGATACATTCAACCTTCCACCTCACCTGTCTCCTCGAGTTTCTTTTTTGTAAAGAAAAAGGATGGAGGTTTGCGCCCGTGTATTGATTATCAAGGTTTAAATAAGATCACGGGAAAATACAGTTACCCGCTACCGCTCAGTATGACTGAGTCATTACAAGGGGCATTATGAGTACCTCGTCATGCCATACGGGTTAATGAATGCTCCATCAGTCTTCCAATCCTTTGTAGATGAAATTTTCAGGGACCTGCACGGGCAGGGTGTAGTGGTGTATATAGATGACATTCTAATATACTCCGCTACATGCGCCGAGCATGTGTCCCGGGTACGCAGGGTGCTGTCACGACATCCGCCGAAGTCTGGCCTTTTCCTTGTTCGGGTTGTGTTCGGTGGTCGACGTCACCGGCTTTCTAGTCACCACCAATCCATGTTTCAGTTTTGTTTTGTTTTGTCTGTATTACACACACACCTGGTTTCAATTCCCATATCACATTCCTTATTTAATCCTCTGGCATACATTTCTGTTCTGTCCGTGATTGTTTATTGTCGTTAGTGGTTGTGTTTTGTGCGAGTGTATTTTGTATGTTCCTATTTGGAATTTTGCTTGATTCTTTGAGTAAACTCAGTTGTGTTACTCAATACCTGTGTCCTGCGCCTGACTCCGCTATAACTCTGCACCAAAGCACTAACAACTGCTTATCATCATCATATATCACCAGTTAAGATGTGAATAACACAGATATTTTCAATCTACTCCATAAACACTCAGATCATGTTAAACTTCAAAGATGTAGTCTACTATACAAAATGTTTCCGTAAACTGTCTGATATCAGATAAACAAACGGAGAGGCTCTGAAACAGACCCAAATAGAGAGAAAGAGGATCTTTGACAAGCTTATTTGACAGCCATGAATGAACCATACAGAAACATTTTGAACATTTGCATGACATACAGTTCTATTAGAACACACACACATATAATTCCATTAATTTCAGCAATCCGTAGATTTGTTGATTCCTAGATTTGTTGATTCACATCAAACATTGTGAAAACCACGAATGTTCAGAGGCTACTTTGATAATTGGAGAACCTTCAAAAAAAGAGACGAGTGACAACTATCAAACAAAAGCAGAGCTACTTTCACAGGATGAGAAAAGACTTGATGATGGTTCACAGGTCCAAAATAATCCTATCCGTTACTCTGTCAAACAAACTAGTCTTTCAGAAACCATTCTAAAGAGGAGATCTTCCACCTCAGGAAGTGTATCTTCTACCCACACACTCCTACTGAGACCATGAGGTTGAAGAGAGTTAAAGCGCAGAAAGAGATGGTGTTCTTTTAGGACCATAAGGAATGTTACTCCAGCACAGAGTCTGCTGAGTGTGTTGATAGCTCAATGGCTGCCAGCTTTTTTTCCCCTTTCAAAAGCTTTCACTTTGACCAAGATTCGCTGACTACTAAACAACACTCAAACCCCACTAACAGCGATACTATATATATATATATATATATATATATATTCACTTTGGGTTTAGGGTTTTCTTGTTGGAATCAAATAAAAGAAACAGACACATTCATGAACAGATGTGATTTGTAAAAAAACATGAAACAGAAGAGGAAGAGACACAACGGAGAAAATACAGAAGTTAGGGATTGCTCCTCTCAGGCGAATGAACTGTAACAGGAGGGAAGGAAGGATCGGAGGGATGAAAAGCTATTTATATTTCTGTTCTGGGAAATGGGGAAGTGATCACTGGCAGCTTGCGTTCATTTGTGTTCTTTGTGAGGGAGCTACATTAGGACCACAGAGATCAGATGGGGTATGATACATGCTCACCAGGACACACAGGCATGCCTGCGCGCGCACGTGCACGCGCGCGCACACGCACACGCACACGCACACACACACACACACAGGTCTATACATCACCACTTGGTTAATGACCTGTCCAACATCAAAGGATAACGCACTGTATGCCACTGTAACCCATTAGAATGACATTACGGTATGTCCATGTGTTTCCCATTGGAGAGACTCCCCACACAGTCCTTATCCCAGAGGGTCTACAATTATCATTTAGGGCAACATAGAAGCACCAGCTAGCAGACACCTGACCAGATCCAAGAGAGAGAATGCCAATAGTCTATAGAAAGGAAGGATGCTATACTGTAGATATGTTCTTAAAATTAAACTATTGTGTGTGTGTGTGCGTGTGTTAGAGAGAGTGTGAGAGAGAAAGAGAGAGAGAGAGAGAAGGAGAGAGACATACAGTAGTTCAGTACAGTGTGAGTTACAGCGGGTCAGAAGAGTGTGGATTAATATTATAAGATTAGTAAATTACTAATGTCATGAACTTTGTTTCTGAGGCGCCAAAAGTATGAGCTCCAAAAGTATGAGCTCCAAAAGTATTGGGATAGGGAAATTTTTTGTTGTTTTGGCTCTGTACTCCAGCACTTTGGATTTTAAAATAAATGGTAAATAATGTATTGTGGCATTTTGGAGTCACTTTAAATGTAAATAGAAGCACAAATATCATACCCCCAAGACATTCTAACCTCTCACAATAACAGGGGAAGGTTAGAATTTTTGGGGGTGTATGATATTTGTGCGTCTGTAACTTTTATCACTCATCATTATTCATTCAGGATTATCCGTAATCAGGCTAGCATCCACATTTATGTACAAGTGTTTAGAAACCTATTATATTGTTATTTACAATAACAGTGACTGCAAAACTAAAACCATATGTTATTTACCATTCATTTCTATTGAGCACAAAATAATCAGAAACACAACCAAACATAACAGCAAATGCATCCAAAAAATTTGTAGAGTTACAAGCTTGATGAATATGGGACCAAATACTTAACTTTTGACTGCTTTAGTTAGGGAATTTGTTCCAATACTTTTGTTCTCCCCTTGACTTTTTCCACATGTTACATTGCAGCCTTATTCTAAAATTGATTAAATACATGTTTTTCCTCATCAATCTACAGACGATACCCCATAAAAAACAAAGAAAACTTATGTTGTGTAAATGTATTAAAAACAAAACACAGAAATACCTTATTTACATACAGTTGAAGTCAGAAGTTTACATATACCTTAGCCAAATACAGTTAAACTCAATTTTCACAATTCCAGACATTTAATCCTAGTAATAATTCCCTGTCTTAGGTCAGTTAGGATCCCCACTTTATTTTAAGAATATGAAATGTCAGAATAATAGTAGAGAATGATTTATTTCAGCTTTTATTTATTTCATAACATTAACATACTTACATACCCTCAATTAGTATTTGGTAGCATTGCCTTTAAATTGTTTAACTTGGGTCAAACGTTTCAGGTAGCCTTCAACAAGCTTCTCACAATAAGTTGGGTGAATTTTGGCCCATTCCTCCTGACAGAGCTGGTGTAACTGAGTCAGGTTTGTAGGCCTCCTTGCTCACACACATTTTTTTCAGATCTGCCCACACATTTTCTACAGGATTGAGGTCAGAGCTTTGTGATGGCCACTCCAATACCTTGACTTTGTTGTCCTTAAGCCAGTTTGCCACAAATTTGGAAGTATGCTTTCCATTTGGAAGACCCATTTGCGACCAAGCTTTAACTTCCTGACTGATGTCTTGAGATGTTGCTTCAATATATCCATATCATTTTCCTCCCTCATGATGGTCTATTTTATGAAGTAGAAACATGATGGCTGCATGGTCCCATGGTGTTTATACTTGCGTCCCTCCAGCAGCAAAGCACCCCCACAACATGATGCTGCCACCCCCACAACATGATGCTGCCACCCCCAGTGCTTCACGATTGGGATGGTGTTCTTCAGCTTGCAAGCGTCCCCCTTTTTCCTCCAAACATAACGATGGTCATTATGGCCAAAATGTTCTATTTTTGTTTCATCAGACCAGAGGACATTTCTCCAAAAAGTACGATCTTTGTCCCCATGTGCAGTTGCAAACCGTAGTCTGGCTTTTTTTATGGCAGTTTTGGAACAGTGGCTTCTTCCTTGCTGAAGGCCTTTCAGGTTATGTCGATATAGGACTCGTTTTACTGTGCATATAGATCATTTTGTACCTGTTTCCTCCAGCATCTTCACAAGGTCCTTTGCTGTTGTTCTGGGATGGATTTTCACTTTTCGCATCAAAATACCTTCATTTCTAGGAAACAGAACACATCTCCTTCCTGAGCGGTATGACGGCTGTCCCATGGTGTTTATACTTGCCTACTATTGTTTGTACAGATGAATGTGGTACCTTCAGGCATTTGGAAATTGCTCCCAAGGATGAATCAGACTTGTGGAGGTCTACAAAAATTTTTCTGAGGTCTTGGCTAATTTCTTTTGATTTCCCATGATGTCAAGCAACGAGGCACTGAGATTGAAGGTAGGCCTTGAAATACATCCAGAGGTACACCTCCAATTGACTCAAATGATGTCACTGATCAGAATCTGCTAAAACGATGACATCATTTTCTGGAATTTTCCAAGCTGTTTAAAGCCACAACCACTTTAGTGTACGTAAACATCTGACCCACTGGAATTGTGATACAGTGAATTAGAAGTGAAATAATCTGTCTGTTAACAAATGTTGGGAAAATTACTTGTGTCATGCACAAAGTAAATTTCCTAACCAAGTTGCCAAAATTATAGTTTGTTAACAAAAATATTGTGGAGTGGTTGAAAAACGAGTTTCAATGACTCCTACATAAGTGTATGTAAACTTCCGACTTCAACTGTAAAATGTAGTTATCCACTGATTATATATAGCTGAATTTTTCCTCTTCGGTGTTGGGTTTTCGAGAGAAGACTAAGACCATCTCACTCCCTCACCACAGTTATACAAACCACATGCATGTTTTGCCTATACACACACACATGCGTGCACACACACACACATACAGAGATCACAATTATAGGATGTCAGGGCTGTAATTATATACTTCATAGATGCAATAATAACTCTCGATACAGATTCAAAACTTCTATCAGCATCTGTAAGAAAAAGCAGTGGAGCCAATCAATATATTTCTTGATACGTATACTAGATGTGTGTTGTTGAAAAACATCGATATTTTCATCATGTATCACATTTTCCCGTCATTTGCATTTCACAGGTCTCATGAAAGAAAAACAGCTACTATGATTGCAGCTGTCTCACACCTATAGTTTGATTTCTTAGAATTAGTATCAAAGCATTTCGCCACACTTTTCACAGCTCTATGACTATAGGACTTATGAGCCAAGGTAAACACAGGTGATAGTGTAGTATCAAAGTGAAGTATTCCAGTATATCAGAGAGGGGGCTGGAAATGTTACGTTCCTGCTCACTAGACCAGAGTGACCGGGCGATAATGATCCAGTATTTACTGCATCCTGCTCCCGACTCAGAGACGGGGAGACTGTTAGATGCCATATTTGATGTTATGCTCAGCCCTAACACTGCTATTTGTCAGTAGATGGAAGTAGATCATACATTAACACACAGTTGGGAGAATAATATATATTTTTTAAGTTTCTCCGTGCCACAAATCAGGATTGCTGTAAAGTGGATATGTCGTATATAAAGGGGCAGTCTGGGCTCCAGCAATCTCCCTGGGTCGACCGTCCACCTCTCTTACTCCAGATAGCGCTGCTCACCTGTCCAGGAGTCCCTTCCACGCTGCTTGGTCCTTTTGTGGTGGGATGTTCTGTAACGGTTTTCTTCCTCTTCTGAGTAGGAGTAGGAAGGATCGGACCAAAATGCGGCGTGGTACGTGTCCATGTTAACATTTATTTTAACTCAGAACACTAAGACAAAATAACAAAAATAGACCAACACGAAACAGTTCCTGTCTGGTGCAGACACAGAGACAGAAAACAACTACCCACAGCCCATAGTGGGAAAACAGGCTGCCTAAGTATGGTTCTCAATCAGAGACATCTAGTCTCCGAAGTATCTGTAATCTGATAACAATATTTTAGCTGTTAACGTAAAGGATTACAGTTACAGTTTTTCCGGAAGCAGTTAACATTACATGTAGCTCCCCAAACCTGCCTTTGACCAATTGAAACAGGATTGTTTTCTTGGTCTTGATCTTTTAATAATAATAATAAACGGTAATTATATAGCGCTTTTCAAGAACACAAAATCACTTTAATTAAAAAATAAATAAAAACAGAACTCAAAATGAAACAATAAACAAATACCTGACTAAAAGTGAAAGTGAAAGAAGTGAAAGATTATGATGTATCACGGTATCACTGTATGGGGAGGGTAGAGTTGGGGTTTGGATACACACCCGGTTTAGGGTAAGGGGTGGGATTGGGGTTAAGATACGAACCCGGTTTAGGGTAAGGGGTGGGATTGGGGTTAAGATACGAACTCTGTATTAGGGTAAGGGGTAAGGGTTTGGGTTAGGTGCTGCTCAGTATGGTGAGGAGAGGACTGTCTTTGCAGTGTATTTTTTTTTAGCTTTCTTTGCTTTTATGTGTGTGTAGGCTTCAATGTTGATAAAGTAAGATGATAGATGTGTAAGGATGGTTTTACTATTGTATGAACAGAAAGTGTTAAGACAAGGAATAAAGAATACATATCAGTTTAATACAGCATGTATGGCACAAAGGATAAATTAACATGATAGGATGCTAAGGTATGGCTAGTGCTAACAAAGGCAGTAGTGGTCAAGCATATGGCAAACAAATCACTAACAAAAAAAACAATCAAACCCAAATGTTGATATATAAATGGAAAGATAATGCTTGCTTCAACCATTTATGAATCCTTCGGCTATAAGGGACTTAGATATTAGTATGTCTAATAAATCCATATAATATAGCCTACACCCACACAATAAAGCCATTATTTATTTTAAACAGGTCTAAAGAAACATGATTTGAAGAAAATGTAGTCTATTTCAGAAGAACAGAATAGCATACTCTGAGTTGTGCTTATGTTAGGTCCTGATCTGGCTATGCCAAATGGCTGTGGGCTACTCTAGTGCATTTATCAGACAAGATTTGCGCAGTATTCCATGGCATTATTTTATAGTATGAAGAATACAATTTAACAAATCTGAATTAAATAGAAGGGATATTTGCTCACATGTGGCTATTCTGTGTTAAACGGTTAACAAAGAAATATGTATTCCTATTTGCTTAATTTAGAGTTATTAATGTAACTTTAGTTGTTCTACAAACATTGGGCTATATGTTTTGATTTTGAATACATTGTAAGACTGCATGATGCGACTCTAATGATGATTTGAAAAAAGTAACTTAAAAGGCATGAGCTCTGCTTTGTTTTTTTGTTTTTTTTGCGCAGGCTGTACACACTTCATCAGTCTCTCATTCACAATTTGACAAGCACTTGATAATGCCTCGAATTTCCCAGCGGCATCCCCTTTGTGTGGCCGTAATGCATCCTAAAAAAAATCCTTGCAGTTGTGCCCTTGGCCTGGAGTGCTGCGTTGTGCCCTTCTCCCTGAGTGCTGCATGCTCCAAAGCACCTCTCACTCACATGATCGGGTCTTTCTCACAGGTTACAAGTGAAGACAGACACATCGGCAGTGGCGACACGTCATTCAGGGAAGGTGGGGTAGAGCCTCACCTGTTTAACATGTTTTGCATGTTATTTTGGCATTAAATACATATCAGTTTGCAAACAACAGTTTGCAAACAATGTAAAAAATAATCTACGGGTAGACTGAAAATTCAAGACCTTCCATAGACTTACATTAGAAGTGCCCATGCAAGAAGGCTCAAGGTCATTGGCCACAGATAAAATGACGATAAATCACGTTATATCTACCTTAGCTTTGATTGGACTGATCATGTCAACAGCATATTTTCAAAATGTAAGCTAGAAAGCTAGACAAGCGGTCATCATCATGCATCAAATCGGCAATCTACTGGCAAATATTTTTTCAATCCTTGTCATATGAATAGAAATTATAGATAAAACGTATCGGTGCTCATCTGCCATTGAACAGAATCATTACAAGTTGGAAATCGCAAATTCAACAATGACTGCTAAGGTGCCACTGCAGCCCCGCATTCGATCCCATGCTGTGCCACCACCGGCCCAGACCGGGAGACTGGCACACAATTGGCCCTGCTTCGCCCGGGTTAAGGGAGGGTTTTATTGGCCGGGATGTCCTTGTCTCATCATGCTCTAGCGACTTGTGGTGAGCCGGTCGGTCAACTTCTGTCGTCAGTTCGACAGTGTTTCTTCAGACACATTGGTGCGGCTGGCTTCCGGGTTAAGCAAGCAGTGCTTGGCTCCTGACCTTCACCGAGTCCGTACGGGAATTGCAGCAATGAGACAAGATGATAACTACCAATTGGATATCACAAAAAAGGGGGTAACGCCATAGGCCACAAATGTTTGAATACATTGTCCATGCTGTCAAACCAGCATGACTTCTACCACGTTCAAAACAATTGGATACTCGGATATGGGAAATTTCAGACTTTAATGAGTTCAAGACAACTGGGAACTCGGATAAAACTAGCGCTGACTGGAAAAATATAGAATATTATTTTGAATGGTCATCCAAATCTGAATTTCAAGACGGTATTTCGGGCCTCTTTCTAGAGCCCACAAGAAGGACCGCCTCGCCACCTTTCTGTTTAAATGAGCACAGCACAACAAGGTGCGTCCAAAGATGTATTGTATGCTGCTGCATAAATTATGGAATATGCCAGGGAGATATGTAAACTGTAGCTAAGAAAGTAATACTAAGTGTACTTTCTGTAGTAAACTATTAGTAGCCAATGTGCCTCACCCTAATAATTTGCTCCATTTTCACCTCATAACTTAGCCTACTGTTATGATTTCGTGGTGCACATTTAGCCTATAGCCTGTTTTAGAGAAATGTCATCATCAAATATTGTAAGAGCTTTCATTGTCTGCTTTATATGTCCCCTTTATTTATCATATGGTTCTGACTTGGTGTACAGGGAGAATACTGTGAGAACGGCCCATATTCTGAATTCTGTCGCTGTACATTTAAAAAGTGCTGAACAAATTGTTATATTGACGACATCCATCTAGCTAGCTCATTAAGGTCGTAATTGTAAAGGAGTGCGTACTGGCGGCAGAGAAGTCAGGCACAGGAGAGCGAAAACTGATTTACAACGGTGTCGTTTAATAAACATAAAAAAACACCATAAACAGAAAAATCAATGAATGGGTCAAACAAAACCCGGTATCCACCAGCATAACGTACACAAGCACTACAAGAAACAATTCCGGACAAGGACATGGGGGGGAACAGAGGGTTAAATACACAACATGTAATTGAAACCAGGTGTGAGGGAAGACAAGACAAAACCAATGGAAAATGAAAGGTGGATCGTTGGCTAAAAGGCTGGTGACGTCGACCGCCAAACTATTTAAGTGCATAGATGACATGTATTTTTTCCCCTGACCCCTTTTCGAGACAGGTTCAATAAGATCAAATCAAGAATAGTCTGATGGGTGACATATTTTTACTTGTTTTTGAGGGTAATATCTAGGGTGTCCAATCAAAAATGCATCTTTTGACCAATGGGTAAAATAATTCTTAATTGTATAAGAAAACCAATAGTGAAAACCCCATGTCTCTATCATAATCCTTTAAAAAGCTATTTGAGTTTTTACTCTTGTACAATGTGTAACGGCATTCTTCCTCCTCTGAGGAGGAGGAGAAGCGAGAAGGATCGGAGGACCTGGTAAGTGTCCATAACGTTTATTATAAGATATAAACAGAACACTATGAAATACAAAGCAATAAACGTGAACATGAACGAAAACCGAAACAGTACCGCGTGGCAACAAACACTCACACGGAAACAAACACCCACAACTCTAAAGTGAAACCCAGGCAACCTAAGTATGATTCTCAATCAGAGACAACTAACAACACCTGCCTCTGATTGAGAACCATACTCAGCTGAACTCAAAACCCCAACATAGAAAAACACACATAGACTGCCCACCCCAGCTCACGCCCTGACCAACCTAACACAAAGACAAAACAAAGGAAATAAAGGTCAGAACGTGACACAATGGCCAAAATTAGGGTGAAAAATTTAAAAAAACAAGCGTTTCTTTGGGAAATGTCAACTGAGAATTGAGAGTACCGCAAGCTTATTTTCAAAGCCTTTTACATTAACTGAACACGTTAATTTAGCTTTTTGCGAACCACGGAAACAACTATACAGATGACCACCACAAGTTAAAATCCTCAAAAGTCACTGCGATAAAGCGGCTCCGCTCTGTCAACATAGCTCGGTGCTTATTATCGGATATATTATATTATGAATTTTTGGATTTTTCGTTTATGATAGACAAAGATCCCACTGAATGATTCAGAACATGTCAAATGTATTTTCATCACCAAAACGCATTTTCACCCACGTTGGGCAGAGTGGGTGGCCACCCTATAATTTGTCTGATTGTCCCACTTTCCAGTGGTGATAGGTTATGAAAGCTTGGGACCTGTGCTGCCAACACGACTGTAGGTTTGAAGCCAGATAAAATAATCTGTTGGAAAATAGTTGGGAGGTGACCTCAGACACACACATACAACTTTGCTATTTGGTGGGGGTTTTTCTCACGTTTATCTTAACTTTGTGTATATATTTTCTTACATTAATATTTTTATTTTACTACTTCTATTTACACCCTTTATACTGTGCACGTGACCAGTACACTTTGGTTTGATACACACACTATTTGAGCAGATTTGCGAGGTGACCTCAGCTAGTTTTATCACCTATTAGCAATTATTTAACAGATCTGGCCAGGGACTTTAATGTTCATCAGGACTTTAGAGCAGTTTTCTCAACTCCCAGCCTGGGGTCCTGCTCCGGTCTCTGGTAAGGTGCCAACTGCTCCCTCAGATTCAGTCACTTCTACAGAGATCATTTTAAACTCTGTGTTCATTATAATATAGGCAATCCTCAACGGCTTAAGTGTCTCTGGTACAATAAAGGTAGAGATTTAGAACCTACACACACACACACACACACACACACACACACACACACACACACACACACGCACACACGCACGCACGCACGCACGCACGCACGCACGCACGCACACACTGAGATTTCTATTTGATATCAAACTCCTCATTATAAAGAATCCCTCTGGTAGTGAGTTACCGTGTGTGCTTCTACACATCTGGGAACCTTTTAAAGCCATGATAGAGTGAGTAGGCCAGTTAAATGAGTTTGAATGCTTTATTTGTCCTCCATTCCTCTGTCATTCCTCACATTTCAGATGACAAATCTCTCTGAATCTCTCCCTTTGTTCCTGTGTCACTGTGTCTATTGTCTGGCACTCCAGCTGAACTGTAAACCGCACCAGAGGTTTATAAAGAGCTGAACATTTATTTCATTTCGTACTATAGTGTGCTCCAGGGCCACACATTCCTTTACTGTTGAACTGGCTGAGCGGGAGATGTGATGGAGGCACAGTTTCCAGGTAGTTATTCCTGATTTAAAAAAATGAAAGTCCTGACCCTTCTCAAATGTCCTAATCATTACAATATGAAAAGTAACCATGTTTCCAGTACATAAGATCTAAAAGGCCTCAGTCAGATGAATGTAAAGCATTTTTTGAGTAGAACATTGGGATGAATGTTTCTATAAAAACCTGCTTATTAAGCAGTTACATGTGGCATTCACATGATATTCTGTACATCATGTCGACCTACTTTACCTCTGCCTAGCTGCTCTCTGGTTTCAGCCCATGCTTTGAAGAGGCAGCATCTTGGTTGGTTGATTTGAATAGTGATTTCATCAAGATTATCGCATGGCTTATTATTTTATCAGCCAAGAAATACAAAACATACACATTCTGCCAAGCTGAATTCAAGCCAGTTGGTCTTGTTCAGATCAACTTGCCTCTTCCAAGGCACTGACGTGTCATGGTGAGAAAGATTTGGGTTTCGGAGGTTTGTGTGTATATAGTTGCTGTACCCATCTCACCTGTAGCACCACTACTGAACAGAAGATCAGTTATTATGCAACTGTCACTTTTTACTATTTACTTTGTTATTTTCTCTACCTGTCAACTTGATAGGTTCTTGGATCTGCTGTGCAATCTTTCGTCCACTTGATCTTTCATAGATAATATATAATATAACCCCTCTGAGTCTGGTTCCCCTCAAGTTTTCTTCATTATTTTTCTTGCCACTATACTTATGCTTGATCTTTGGGGTCTATTAAGGTAAAAGCACTTTGTGACAACTGTTAATGTGAAATGGGCTTAATAAATATTTTACATGTATTTACTTAGTAGTAGAAATATGTTTAAAAGTGTCTTCGTACCAGTACCTCTGTATCTTTCATCATATCTTTATTGTCAGCTACTCTGCCTCTTCAAAACCATGGGCTGAAACAATGGGCTGTTGCACTCCATTCTTGTACAAAACCAGTTGTGTTCCATACAGTGCCTTCATAAAGTATTCATAGCCATTGACTTATTACACAAGGACCACTAAGGACCTAACATGATCCACAAACACCCGCACAGTTGTGAAGAGGGCACGGCAGCGCCTCTTCCCCTCAGGAGACTGAAAATGTTTTGCATGGGCCCTCAGATCCTCAAAAAGTTATACTGCTGCACCATCGAGAGCATCTTGACTGGTTGCATCACCACTTGGTATGGCAAATGCACCAGCCTTGACCACAAAGCGAGGGTGATGTGGAAAGCCCAGTACACCACTGGGGCTGAGCTCATTGCCATCCAGGACCTCTATATCAGGCAGTGTCAGTGGAAGGCCCCAAAATGGCCAAAGACTCCAGCCACCCAAGCCATCGACTGTTCACTCTGCTACCGTCCGGCAAACGGTACCAGAGCATCAGCTTTTGGACCAACAGGCTCAGAGACAGCTTCTACCCCCAAGCCCAGTGGAGGCTCCTCAGTGGAAGAAGGGGAGAACCAGTAGGAACCCAGTTAATTTCCTAAAAATAAAAATATCAAACCATTAAAAAAGTTGTCCTTTTTAGATTAAACCATACTAAATATATTCACGTCGCCAAATAACTGATTAAAACACACTGTTTTGCAATGACAGTATACAGTAGCTTCAACAGCACCTTCTAATGTAGCACCATGGTGTAGCCGGAGGGCCACTATTTTATGTCCTCCTCTGGGTATATTTACTTCAATGCAAACCTAGGAGGCTAATGGTTCCCACCCCCTCCGATAGACTTACACAGTAATTATGACGACTTCTGGAGGACGTCCTCCAACCTATCAGAGCTCTTGCAGCATGAACTGACATGTCCATCCAATCAAAATATCGGAGAATTAATCTAGTACAGAAAGCATAAGCTTCAGCTAGCTAGCACTGCAGTTTATAAAATGTGTTGAGTAGTTGACAAAAATAGAGAAAAGACAATAGTGGAACAGTTTTGAACAAATGTATTTCTTCAAAAATTATGGAGGAGCAAAGAGAGAGCTACATTTCTCTTTTTTTTACTTTCACTTACTCTGCAAGCTAATGCAGCTAGCTTATTTAGCCTACTCAACAACTTGACTCAAACAGAGAGGAATGATATTTATGTTAGCTAGCTGGCTAAGGCTATCCAATACGCCAACTCTTCCAAGTCAAGGTAAGCTTTCGATTTAATTAATGTATTGCCACTGGGGTAACTGCTAAACTGCTTGCTGTACATTGTATTGCGCACTTGTACACATGGATTGGATTGTGGGCTTACTAACATGTAGTTCTAGTAGCTATGTTGACTCTGATGTTAGCTAATAAGGTGACAACATTGTAAGCTGTGTGTAGCAGTTATGTATCCTTTATTTAATTAGGCAAATCAGTTAAGAACAAATTCTTCATTCCAATGACAGCCTACCGGGGAACAGTGGGTTAACTGCCTTGTTCAGGGTTAGAACAACAGATTTTTACCTTGTCAACTCAATCCAGCAACCTTTTGGTTACTAACCCAATTCTCTAACCACTAAGCTACCTGCAGTTATGGTATGAAGGTTTGTTTTGGATAGGCTTTTTCACCTGGTCAAAGACAGCTGTTGTGTTGTGCACTGAAATCCATAAGCAAAGGGAGAGGAGGAGAGTGCGTAGATGTGATGATGCTGTTTTTATGGCTGCTATGAAAGTGAACTGCGGGTGATCAGGGGTGTATTCACTCCGCCAATTCTGTTGCAAAATGTTGCTTAAACAGAAGCAACCGGAACGAAACGCGGATGGACCTACCTGAATTTGTCCAATAGAAACTCTCCTTTTGACTAATGATTACACACTAGATCAACTAGATGCAGGCAAGATTGTACAAGGTGTGATTGAATGTGTCACTGTCTGTCACATTCATTACTCCAAGTTGTTTCTTAACCTGTGCACGCACATATGTTAGAAACTTTCCTTTGTAGGCTAGGTTGTAGCAACCTCATGATGGGTATAAGCCAAATTCTAGTATTGTGCAGTAGCCTAAGCCTATTGATGTTACAATGAGCTAGTTGAATGGAGTATAAATAATTCAACCAATATGCTGTAATAGAAATGAAGACATGCTCATAAAAAAAGTTTGTCCTCCTTAATCTTAAACAGCACCAACCGCCACTGATACAAACTCACCGACACTCTACATGGACACTCCTACACACAATCAACACACATTCACATACATGACTGTACACATAACACACCCATTTTTACAAATGTATTGAAAATGAAATCGAGAAATATCTCATTTACGTAGGCATTCACAACACTGATTCAATACTTTTGTAAAAACACCTTTGGCAACGATTACAGCTTTGAGTCGTCTTGGGTATGTCTGTATCAGTTTTGCACATCTGTATTTTGGAATTTTCTCAGATTGCAGATTTTCTCAAGCTCTGTTAAGTTAGATGGGGAGTAGCGGTGAACATCAATCTTCATGTCTTTGAACAGATTATTAATGGGACTAAAGCCTGGGCTTTGGCGGGGCGTCAAGGACATTCACATTCTTGTTCTGAAACCATTCCAGCATTGCATTGGCTGTATGCTTGGGGTCATTGTCCTGTTGGAATGTAAATCTTTGCCTCTGTCTAAGGTCGTTTGCACTATGAAGTAGGTTCTCATCAAGCATTTGCTGTATTTGGCTCCATTCATTGTTTCCTCTATCCTTACCAGTTTCCCAGTCACTGCCGCTGAAAAGCATCCCTATAGCATGATGCTGCCACCACCATGCTTCACAGTAGGGATGGTGTTAGACAGGTGATGAGCTGTGCCTGGTTTTCTCCAGACAGTGCATTGCATTAAAGATTTCAAAGTTTGTCTCATCAGGCCACAGAATATTTTGCCTTATGATCTCAGTCTTTCAAGTGCCTTTTTGCAAACTCCAGGCGTGCCTTTTTTTCAGGAGTGGTTTCCATCTGGCCACTCAACCATAAAGCCCAGATTGGTGACATCTGTAGAGACTGTTGTCCTTCTGGCAGTTTCTCCCATCTTAGCCAATGAACTCTGTAGTTCTGTCAGAGTGGTCATTGGGTTCTTGGTCACCTCCCTGACCAAGGTCCTTCTTGCCCGGTTGCTCAGTTGCTCAATCTCCTTAATAATAAAGCATTTTGTATACTGGCATAGATCAGTAGAGTTGGAAGTAGAGTAGAGTAGAAGTTGCAAGCGCCTATGCCAGTTCTATGCCAGTTCGCAAAAACATGATAAAGCAGTCAATGCTTCATTATAAAGGATATGTTTTTGCATGCGTTCTGGTACCTCAGAGCACCCCAGGTCACCTCCTTCTCGGGCAAAATTTTAGTTCCGGCACTTCCAAACATGGGGAGCATTTTTTGTAGCTTAGGGTTCGGGAACAATTTTGCCTTTGTTATTGCATTTCATGCAACTCTACATATGTTATGGTGAGTGAATGAGGACCCAAAAGCGAACTAACTTAAACAGAGCTTCTTTAATAACCAAACATAGGTAGGCTCAGATAGACCGGCAGATTCCGACAGGACAGGACAAGGTTACAGCAAACATGACGATAGTCTGGCTCAGGCATGAAACACAAACAAGAATCCGACAAGGACAGGAACAGAAACAGAGAGAGATATAGGGACCTAATCAGAGGGAAAAAGGGAACAGGTGGGAAACGGGGTGAATGGGTAGTTAGAGGAGACAAGGAACAGCTGGGAGAAAGCGGGGGAGAAAAGGTAACCTAACAACGACCAGCAGAGGGAGACAGGGTGAAGGGAAAGGACAGAGACAAGACACAACATGACAGTACCCCCCCACTCACCGAGCGCCTCCTGGCGCACTCGAGGAGGAAACCTGGCGGCAACGGAGGAAATCCTCGATCAGCGCACGGTCCAGCACGTCCCGAGAGGGAACCCAACTCCTCTCCTCAGGACCGTACCCCTCCCAATCGACAAGGTACTGGTGACCACGGCCCCGAGGACGCATGTCCAAAATCCTGCGGACCCTGTAGATGGGTGCGCCCTCGACAAGGATGGGGGGGGGGGGGGGGGGGGGAGACGAGCGGGGGCGCGAAGAACGGGCTTAATACAGGAGACATGGAAGACCGGGTGGACGCGACGAAGGTATCGCGGAAGAAGAAGTCGAACTGCGACAGGATTAATGACCCGAGAAATACGGAACGGACCAATGAACCGCGGGGTCAACTTGCGAGAAGCCGTCTTAAGGGGAAGGTTCTGAGTGGAGAGCCAAACTCTCTGACCGCGACAATATCTAGGACTCTTAGTTCTACGCTTATTAGCAGCCCTCACAGTCTGCGCCCTATAACGGCAAAGTGCAGACCTGACCCTCTTCCAGGTGCGCTCGCAACGTTGGACAAAAGCCTGAGCGGAGGGGACGCTGGACTCGGCGAACTGAGATGAGAACAGCGGAGGCTGGTACCCGAGGCTACTCTGAAAAGGAGATAGCCCGGTCGCAGACGAAGGAAGCGAGTTGTGGGCGTATTCTGCCCAGGGGAGCTGTTCTGACCAAGACGCAGGGTTGCGAAAAGAAAGACTGCGTAAGATGCGACCAATAGTCTGATTGGCCCGTTCTGCTTGACCGTTAGACTGGGGGTGAAAGCCGGAAGAGAGACTGACGGAAGCCCCAATCAAACGGCAAAACTCCCTCCAAAATTGAGACGTGAATTGCGGACCTCTGTCCGAAACGACGTCTGACGGAAGGCCATGAATTCTGAAAACATTCTCGATGATGATTTGTGCCGTCTCTTTAGCAGAAGGAAGCTTAGCAAGGGGAATGAAATGAGCCGCCTTAGAGAACCTATCGACAACCGTAAGAATAACAGTCTTCCCCGCTGACGAAGGCAGTCCGGTGACAAAATCTAAGGCGATGTGAGACCACGGTCGAGAGGGAATAGGAAGCGGCCTGAGACGGCCGGCAGGAGGAGAGTTACCGGACTTAGTCTGCGCGCAGACCGAACAAGCAGCCACGAAACGACGCGTGTCATGCTCCCGGGTGGGCCACCAAAAACGCTGGCGAATGGAAGCAAGCGTACCCCGAACGCCAGGGTGGCCGGCTAACTTGGCAGAGTGAGCCCACTGAAGAACGGCCAGACGAGTAGGAACGGGAACGAAAAGAAGGTTCCTAGGACAAGCGCGCGGCGACGGAGTGTGAGTGAGCGCTTGTTTTACCTGCCTCTCAATTCCCCAGACAGTCAACCCGACAACACGCCCCTCAGGGAGAATCCCCTCGGGGTCAGTGGAGGCTACTGAAGAACTGAAGAGACGAGACAAAGCATCAGGCTTGGTGTTCTTAGAGCCCGGACGATAAGAAATCACGAACTCGAAACGAGCGAAAAACAGCGCCCAACGCGCCTGACGCGCATTAAGTCGTTTGGCAGAACGGATGTACTCAAGGTTCCTATGGTCAGTCCAAACGACAAAAGGAACGGTCGCCCCCTCCAACCACTGTCGCCATTCGCCTAGGGCTAACCGGATGGCGAGCAGTTCGCGGTTACCCACATCATAGTTACGTTCCGACGGCGACAGGCGATGAGAAAAATACGCGCATGGGTGGACCTTGTCGTCAGAGAGGGAGCGCTGAGAAAGAATGGCTCCCACGCCCACCTCTGACGCGTCAACCTCGACAACGAACTGTCTAGAGACGTCAGGTGTAACAAGGATAGAAGCGGATGTAAAACGATTCTTGAGGAGATCAAAAGCTCCCTGGGCGGAAACGGACCACTTAAAGCACGTCTTGACAGAAGTAAGGGCTGTGAGAGGAGCTGCCACCTGACCGAAATTACGGATGAAACGATGATAGAAGTTCGCGAAGCCGAGAAAGCGCTGCAGCTCGACGCGTGACTTAGGGACGGGCCAATCAATGACAGCTTGGACCTTAGCGGGATCCATCTTAATGCCTTCAGCGGAAATAACAGAACCGAGAAATGTGACGGAGGAGGCATGAAAAGTGCACTTCTCAGCCTTCACAAAAAGACAATTCTCTAAAAGGCGCTGGAGGACACGTCGAACGTGCTGAACATGAATCTGGAGTGACGGTGAAAAAATCAGGATATCGTCAAGGTAAACGAAAACAAAGATGTTCAGCATGTCTCTCAGGACATCATTGACTAATGCCTGAAAGACAGCTGGAGCGTTAGCGAGGCCGAAAGGAAGAACCCGGTATTCAAAGTGCCCTAACGGAGTGTTAAACGCCGTCTTCCACTCGTCCCCCTCCCTGATGCGCACGAGATGGTAAGCGTTACGAAGGTCCAACTTAGTGAAAAACCTGGCTCCCTGCAGGATCTCGAAGGCTGAAGACATAAGAGGAAGCGGATAACGATTCTTCACTGTTATGTCATTCAGCCCTCGATAATCTATGCAGGGGCGCAGAGACCCGTCCTTCTTCTTGACAAAAAAAAACCCCGCTCCGGCGGGAGAGGAGGAGGGGACTATGGTACCGGCGTCAAGAGCTACAGACAAATAATCTTCGAGAGCCTTACGTTCGGGAGCCGACAGAGAGTATAGTCTACCCCGGGGGGGGGGTGGTTCCCGGAAGGAGATCAATACTACAATCATACGACCGGTGTGGAGGAAGAGAGGTGGCCCTGGACCGACTGAACACCGTGCGCAGATCGTGATATTCCTCCGGCACCCCTGTCAAATCACCAGGCTCCTCCTGTGAAGAAGAGACAGAGGAAACAGGAGGGATAGCAGACATTAAACATTTCACATGACAAGAGACGTTCCAGGAGAGGATAGAATTACTAGACCAATTAATGGAAGGATTATGACAAACTAGCCAGGGATGGCCCAAAACAACAGGTGTAAAAGGTGAACGAAAAATTAAAAAAGAAATGGTTTCACTATGATTACCAGAAACAGTGAGGGTTAAAGGTAGCGTCTCACGCTGAATCCTGGGGAGAGGACTACCATCCAGGGCGAACAAGGCCGTGGGCTCCTTTAACTGTCTGAGAGGAATGTCATGTTCCCGAGCCCAGGTCTCGTCCATAAAACAGCCCTCCGCCCCAGAGTCTATTAAGGCACTGCAGGAAGCTGACGAACCGGTCCAGCGTAGATGGACCGACAAGGTAGTGCAGGATCTTGAAGGAGAGACAGGAGTAGTAGCGCTCACCAGTAGCCCTCCGCTTACTGACGAGCTCTGGCCTTTTACTGGACATGAAGTGACAAAATGACCAGCGGAACCGCAATAGAGACAGAGGCGGTTGGTGATTCTCCGTTCCCTCTCCTTAGTCGAGATGCGGATACCTCCCAGCTGCATGGGCTCAGCACCCGAGCCGGCAGAGGAAGATGGTAGTGATGCGGAGAGGGGGGCGACGGAGAGCGCGAGCTCCTTTCCACGAGCTCGGTGACGAAGATCAACCCGTCGCTCAATGCGAATAGCGAGTTCAATCAAGGAATCCACGCTGGAAGGAACCTCCCGGGAGAGAATCTCATCCTTTACCTCTGCGCGGAGACCCTCCAGAAGACGAGCGAGCAAGGCCGGCTCGTTCCAGCCACTGGAGACAGCAAGAGTGCGAAACTCAATAGAGTAGTCTGTTATGGATCGATTGCCTTGACATAGGGAAGACAGGGCCCTGGAAGCCTCCTCCCCAAAAACAGATCGATCAAAAACCCGTATCATCTCCTCCTTAAAGTCCTGATACTGGTTAGTACACTCAGCCCTTGCCTCCCAGATTGCCGTGCCCCACTCACGAGCCCGTCCAATAAGGAGAGATATGACGTAGGCGACACGAGCAGTGCTCCTGGAGTAAGTGTTGGGCTGGAGAGAAAACACAATATCACACTGGGTGAGGAACGAGCGGCATTCAGTGGGCTCCCCAGAGTAACACGGCGGGTTATTGATTCTGGGCTCCGGAGATTCGAAAGCCCTGGAAGTGGCCGGTGGATCGAGGCGGAGATGGTGAACCTGTTCTGTGAGGTTGGAGACTTGGGTGGCCAGGGTCTCAACGGCATGTCGAGCAGCAGACACTTCCTGCTCGTGTCTGCCTAGCATCGCTCCCTGGATCCCGACGGCTGAGTGGAGAGGATCCGAAGTCGCTGGGTCCATTCTTGGTCGGATTCTTCTGTTATGGTGAGTGAATGAGGACCCAAAAGCGAACTAACTTAAACAGAGCTTCTTTAATAACCAAACATAGGTAGGCTCAGATAGACCGGCAGATTCCGACAGGACAGGACAAGGTTACAGCAAACATGACGATAGTCTGGCTCAGGCATGAAACACAAACAAGAATCCGACAAGGACAGGAACAGAAACAGAGAGAGATATAGGGACCTAATCAGAGGGAAAAAGGGAACAGGTGGGAAACGGGGTGAATGGGTAGTTAGAGGAGACAAGGAACAGCTGGGAGAAAGCGGGGGAGAAAAGGTAACCTAACAACGACCAGCAGAGGGAGACAGGGTGAAGGGAAAGGACAGAGACAAGACACAACATGACAACATACTTTTAGATGACTGGAGACTTTAGCAGAATATTTTTTAATACCTCACAAATGATCAAAATGACAGGATACTTTGACACTGACAAACAGATTATTAAAAAAAAAATTGTTCAACAGGTGAGGCTCAAAAGGCTCTGCCCCACCTGCCCTGAATGTCGGGTCGCCACTGGTGAGGAGACACATATTGTACAATATGAGGAGGAAATTATAGTAATAGAAAAACTTTCCAGTCTCACTGACTCACCCAATGATGCTCAGCTCACTCACAGGCGATGGCAGATCCGCTCCTGCCAAAAGCTTATCTCGCTCTTGTTTTACTTGGTAGAACATTGCTGTTTGCTCAATAGGCCTATTTGGAAGTTGATAACTTGGTAGCCTACAGACACATTAGTCTTCTCTTTTCAGCAGGATCCATTTGCTTTCTAAGCTTTTCCCGCAACTGTATTTGAAATATTGGGAAAGGCCTGTTTTGGCTGCGTAATGTCCACTGACAGATTTGCTGTGCGTTCCCAACTGCAGGCATGCCTGTTGATTGGGCTACACATAATCCAAAGTGTAGCCCTACTCCTTATTTCATTTCTTGTGCATAGGATTCTATAAGGAAATATATGATGAAGACCAACGCTGGAGAGATGAGAGTTGCAGGCTCATTTCTACCAGAGTGCAGAGAGAGAGAGAGAGAGAGAGAGATCATAGAAAGTGAATTTCATTCTAGTTCTGTGTGAGATACAGGCGAGCTTCTCTATCCCACCACAGCACAGGCCACCGGATGGTCTACATAGGCTACTTTGTTGAGCAAATGGCTGGCCCAACACCAATCTATTATCAGGCATGTTTTCAAGTGACGTTTTTTTAGGGGCCAGCCAGGAGAATTACAGTGGAGTCAACTTCAATTAGCCTAACTCTGATTATAATTGGTACATTGCAAATAGTGCAAATGGGCTCTGGAACGAAACAGTCTAGAACTGAGGTGCCGGATTCTGTTCCGGTAAGATCCAGCTCAAATTAAGGCTAGGTGTCTTCCTAGCGGGACATCTTCCGGTGAAACTGGAGGGAGTGCAATTAAAATTAAATAATCATAAAAATGATGGATATTAAACATTAAGGTAAATATAAGTGTCATATCAGTCATATCAGTCAGATTTACAGCGAAAGCATGTCATGCGATTGTTTGAGGACAGCGCCCAACATAAAAATATTTTTCCACCGGCACAGGTTTCATAAATTCACAAATAGCGATTAAATATTCACTTACTTTTTGAAAATCTTCCTCTGATTTGTCATCCAAAGGATCCCAGCTATAACATGTAGTGTCGTTTTGTTAGAGAAAATCCTTCTTTATATCCTAAAAAGTCTGTTTAGTTGGCGCCAGCAATTTGAGTAATCCACTCGTTCAACATGCAGAGAAAGGAATCCGAAAATACGTTTCCATGTACTCCTCAGATACCCTAAAATGTTATCAAACTATAATATTTCCAACGGAAAGAAGTATGTTCAATAGGAAACCGATTTTAGAAGGTGCGTCCTTTCTTCATGACGCGTGCAAACACAGATTTCCAAGACTGTGTCCCTGTACCTAAACTGATATTTCTTATTAGTTTTGGAAGTTACAAGCCTGGAACCTTGAACATGGACTGCTGACATCATGTGGAAGCCATAGGAATTGCATCCTGGGAGCACATTTTCAGAATGCCCTTATACTTCCCATTGTAAGAGGATGGTTTCTCAAAAAGAAAAAATTGCGGTTGGTTTTTCTTTGGATTTTCTTCTACCATATCTATTGTGTTATATTATTTCAACATTTGACAAACTTCAAAGTGTTTTCTTTGCAATGGTACCAATTATATGCATATCCTGGCTTCAGGGCCTGAGCAACAGGTAGTTTACTTCGGGCACATCTTTCAGGCAGAAATTGAGAAAAAAGGGGCCTAGCCCTAAGAAGAAAATCTGTCATTTCTCGCTACAATAGTCATTTACAACATTAACAATGTCTACACTGTATTTCTGATCAATTTGATGTTATTTTTTTTTAAAAATGACACTTTTTTTTATTTTCTTTCAAAAAGAAAGACATTTCTAAGTGACCCCATACTTTTGAACAGTATTACTGAAACTCCCCAACAGGTTCAGGAGAGATGAAGTTTGAGTCATGCGTCCTCCAAGAATGACCCGCCAACCATGCTTCTTAACCCAGAAGCACCAATGTGTCAGAGGAAACTCCATCCAACTGACAACTGAAGTCAGCCAGCAGGTGCACAGTCACTAGAGCACCTCAGCCAAACCCATCCCTGGACGTCCCAGTTTTAATGACAGAGCCTGGGATCATACCCCGGGATCAAACCCCAAGCTGTAGTGTCACCACAACATTGTGATGCAGTGCCTTAGAATGCTGAGCCACTTGGGATATTTTCTTTGAGCAGAATTTTTTATATTCACATGAAAATCTGTCACCAATTGGATGAAAACCTACAGATGTCAGATCTTAATATATTTTTTACCTTTATTAAACTAGGCAAGTCAGTTAAGAACAAAGTTTTATTTTCAATGACGGCCTAGGAACAGGAATGACTGCCTTATCTTGTCAGCTTTGGGATTCGATCTTGAAACCTTTCGGGTTACAAGTCCAACACTCTAACCACTAGGCTACCTGCCGCCCCATTTGATCCCTTCCGTCGCAGGAGGATAATAATCCTGCAGCAGGAGGACTTGATTATCTGAAGAAATATTTTGAATCGCCGCCAGGGGCAGCTGGAAGCGGTATTTTATATACAAATGCAGTACCGTACCTACATTGTACCTCAAACAACAAATTTGTGCACAAAAGTTGAGATTAATACGTTTTTTTGTGCGTACGTAGGCTATGTTCAGGCTACAGTGAGTCTCGTATGAATTCTTATGTGGATTATAATACATGTACATTTTTTGTAGAGGGTAGTTGTGCTTTTTGTTAGGGGAAATCGTTTTTTTTTTTAGATAAATTGTTTTATTATAAGCAAGCAATAGGCCGAATACATTATTTGTTACCTCAGCGCCTGTGTGGTCCAGTGGTTTACCCCGGCACAGATATGCCAGAGTCGGCATTGGTTTGAATCTGGCCCACTGCCCTTTGACTTTATGTTTGATTCATTCATTCCGCCTGGTTACAAGGTGAATTCTGCATGGTCACAGATTTAAAACAGAAACAACTCAAAGGTTAACAAATTAGCCAATAATTCCAAGAGGAATTATGTATATGTATGTGTATATGTATATGTATATTTATATATAGGTGGGTATGTGCATGTATGTATATTTATAAATATATATATTTTCCAAACAAAATAAATGGGCGATTGGAAATGATGCAGACAATTACATTGATGGAAGCTACAATCTATCCACAATATTGAAGCTTATCTACTACCCCCTAAATTAGTAGTCCTGCTTGTGTAGCGGACATGAGTCGCTCATGGTCACGTGATGAGGTAGCCCCATCTGCTAACTTCAAAAACAATAGAAAACGGTCTAAGATGTTGGTTGCTCCCATGGGACACCCGGGTTAATAGCCTGTGATACACTTGCAACCTAAATGTTTCAAGACACAGTATGTTCGCCCTCTAGTACATGTTGTCGTCGAAACAACATAGCTCTTTTTGCACAGACTAAGGGCCAAATCTATTGTACAGATTGACAAGCATTCTGTACAAGAGAGAAAAGTATTTCCTTGATTACCACAGCAAATCTATTTTAGCAATTTACTCGACACTTTGTATGAATGGACACTAATATTGGTGTAGCCTATTGTTATTATTTGATTCGTTTCCTATTTATGTTATCCAAAAGTGTCTGGCATGGTCATTTCTTATCAAGATCGGCGATAAAATATCCCTGGACTGTCCATATTTGAAATGTGCATCTGAAGACATATACAGGTTATAGGAGTGAACTGTTCACTTTCTCTCGTTTAGTCTCTATCACATTCTCAACATCTCTGTCCCCCCATTGTTCTCCATATAGCAGATCCAAATTATGTCCCACCTAGCACCCTTACCTAAACAATTCCGCCATAACATCCAGCTACAACCTTTCTGTCTTACCGAGTGCCAAACAGACACACGTTTCCTTGCTTCTTGTATCGGTCTGTTGTGATTGGCTCACACCTCACAGTGTGTGGTGACTTCCTCTGTGGTGCTCAATGTAAATGTAGCAATCCTGGTGCTGACAGACAGACACCTCCCGAAGGGGTTGTTGTTTACTCCCATTCTTGAACCCTCCAAATGACCTAACCAGTTATGTGACTTGTGCCATACATAATTACACTCTAAACAAAGTATTTTTCCATCCATTAACACTTTAGTAATATCTTTCCAGAAAAACCATTACATTTTTTAAAATAAATATTGTACAAACAATTAATAGTAACTATTAAACATGTATACGTTTTATAACAATCCAAATGCATGTATACCATTTCTAATAATCTATAAAGAATGTATTAATATTGTATTAATTATGAAAGTTATTATGAAGTGCAACGTCCTGTCCTTACGAATACTGAACGTTGCAATGAATTTAACTAAACTAAACTGCAGTACCCCAACCTCAGACCTCAACAGTTCCAAGGTCAGATAGGAACGTCTTCCCGTCCTGGACCAATAACAGTGTCATATAATACTGTACTTGTTGCTATTAGTTCTAATGTAAACATCATCAATTAACTCTATCATGATAAATTAATGTTGTTGTTGTGTGTTTTGCTGTAATTATGCTGTATTTACTCCACGTCTCCATAGTGCCGTTCATTATAGTGCTTTCAGTGCAGTGAACTTCCCCTCATGTCCAAACCTCACGACCTGGTCACCCATTCCCTTCTTGCCTGCAGACACCAGACTGTGTAGCTATAATGTACCATGTCAAACCATTTTATAAATAACTTTATTTGTACAGCAGTATTAACTGTCTCTGTGTCACTAGGGTTACAACGTTTCCTGTCATCTGTCATAGCTCTATTTCCTGCAAACAAAAAAAGAGGCATTAGGACGTCCACGAAACGTCACAAAATGGTCGCCTAAAGTCGCCAGGATGATGTGTCATGGTCCTGTGGAGGTTTTGTCTAGTTTCTGGATTGGTCCACGGATGTCCCAACCAATTGTAAGGTTTTGTATTTATTTTCTTTCTGTGTTCTGTTTCGTTGTGTTATTGAACATAGCGCTGTTTCTTTGTGTTCTTGAACGTAGCCCTGTCTTTCATTTTTGTTCATTGATTTCAGCTGTTTTAGTTAGTCACCTGGTCTCATCAGCTCCTTATTTAGTTCAGTTCATTCTGTTTGTGCCTTTGTGAGGTATTGTTCGTTTTGACTCTACTAAGCCTTTCCCTAACTTGTTTGTGAGAACCGGTTATAGCCTTCAGTCCTAGTTTTGATTCACCTGCCTGTTTGCCTGCCTGTGACCACGATTCCTGCCTTCTGCAAAGGTGATATAACACCTGTCGCGCTCTGTGCGTGTCTCTACACTTTTTCTCCCTGAGAATTCATTATACCAATGATGATTTTAAGAAGTTTTAAGGATATTGTGTCATGGTCCTGTGGAAGTTTTGTCTAGTTCCCAATTTGTTCTAAGGGACATCCCCAAGGATGATTTTAGGACGTTCTCAGGACGACATACCCTGGATCTAGTTTCAACCTAACTGAATATCTTAATTTAACCTTGCGTAATACCCTAGATGCAGTTGCACCCCTAAAAACAAATAAACATTTGTCACAAGAATTTTTTTTCCTGGTATACAGAAAATACATGAGCCCTGAAGCAAGCTTCCTGAAAATTGGAACGGAAATGGCGCTCCACCAAACTGGAAGTCTTCCGACTATCTTGGAAAGACAGTACCGTGCAATATCGAAGATCCCTCGCTGCTGTTCGATCCTCCTATTTTTTTCCAACCGAATTGAGGAGAATAAGAACAATCCACAATGCAGTTTTCATACTATCGCAAAGCTAACTAAAAAGCAGCATTCAACAAGAGAAGATATAGAGTTGAAGTCGGAAGTTTACATACACTTAGGTTGGAGTCATTAAAACTCGGTTTTCAACCACTCCACAAATTTCTTGTTAACAAACTATAGTTTTGGCAAATCGGTTAGGACAACTACTTTGTGCATGACACAGGTCATTTTTCCAACAATTGTTTACAGACAGATTATTTCACTTATAATTCACGGTATCACAATTCTTGTATCACAAGTTTAAATACACTAAGAAGACCAAAAATTCCAGAAAATTATGCCATGGCTTTAGAAGCTTCTGATAGGCTAATTTACATAATTTGAGTCAATAGGAGGTGTACCTATGGATGTATTTCAAGGCCTACCTTCAAACTCAGTTCCTCTTTGCTTGACATCATGGGAAAATCAAAAGAAATCAGCCAATACCTCAGAAAATAAATTGTACACCTTCACAAGTCTGGTTCATCCTTGGGAGCAATTTACAAACGCCTGAAGGTACCACGTTCATCTGTACAAACAATAGGACGCAAGTATAAACACCATGGGACCACGCAGCTGTCATACTGCTCAGGAAGGAGACACGTTCTGTCTCCTAGAGATGAATGTACTTTGGTGCGAAAGGTGCAAATTAATCCCAGAACATCAGCAAAGGACCTTGTGAAGATGCTGGAGGAAACAGGTACAAGCGTATCTATATCCACAGTAAAAACGAGTCTTATATCGACATAACCTGAAAGGCCGCTCATCAACGAAGAAGCCACTGCTCCAAAACCGCCATAAAAAAGCCAGACTACGGTTTGCAACTGCACATGGGGACAAAGATCATACTTTTTAGAACTGTTTGGCCATAATGACCATTGTTATGTTTGGAGGAAAAGGGGGGTGGCAGCATCATGAAGCACCCTGAAGCACGGGCGTGGCAGCATCATGTTGTAGGGTGCTTTCCTGCAGGAGGGACTGGTGCACTTCACAAAATAGATGGCATCATGAGGGAGGAACATTTTGTGGATATATTGAAGCAACATCTCAAGTCAGGAAGTTAAAGTCAGGAAGTTATACCTTGGTTGCAAATGGACAATGACCCCAAGCATACTTCCAAAGTTGTGGCACAATTGCTTAAGGACAACAAAGTCAAGGTATTGGAGTGGCCATCACAAAGCCCTGACCTCAATCCTGTAGAAAATTTGTGGGCAGAGCTGAAAAAGTGTGTGCGAGCAAAGAGGCCTACCTGACTCAGTTACATCAGTTCTGTCAGGAATAATGGGACAAAATTCACCCAACTTATTGTGGGAAGCTTGTGGAAGGCTCTCTGAAACGTTTGACCCAAGATAAACAATTTAAAGGCAATGCTACCAAATACTAATTGAGTGTATGTAAACTTCTGACCCACTGGGAATGTGATGAAAGAAATAAGAGCTGAAGTAAATCATTCACTCTACCATTACTCTGACATTTCACATTCTTAAAATTTAGTGGGGATCCTAACTGATCTAAGACAGGGAATTTTTACTAGGAATTGGAATTGTGAAACTTAGTTTAAATGTATTTGGCTAAGGTGTATGTAAACTTCTGACTTCAAATGTAGCTTTCACTTCAGCAAAAAATTCATTAACTTCGATGAAAAACTCATGATCGTTAGAAAGCAAATTACAGACTCAACTTTGAATCTGCGTATTTCTCCAGAGCTCAGGAGTCCGTAGTCTGCACAGATCTGCCAGGACCTAGGATCAATGGAGACACTCAAGTTTTTTAATACTATATCTCTTGACACATTTGTGAAAATAGTCATGGCCTCTAAATCGTCAAGCTGCATACTGGACACTATTCCAACTAAACTACTGGAAGAGCTACTTCCTGTGTTTGGCCCTCCTATGGTGAACATAATAAATGGCTTCCTATAAACCGGATGTGTACCAAACTCACTTAAAGTGTCCGTTTTTGGATTTTTCAAGAGAGGCTTTATTTCTATCGGCCTATATCGAACCTCCCATTCCTCTCAACATACAGTGCCTTGCGAAAGTATTCGGCCCCCTTGAACTTTGCGACCTTTTGCCACATTTCAGGCTTCAAACATAAAGATATAAAACTGTATTTTTTTTGTGAAGAATCAACAACAAGTGGGATACAATCATGAAGTGGAACGACATTTATTGGATATTTCAAACTTTTTTAACAAATCAAAAACTGAAAAATTGGGCGTGCAAAATTATTCAGCCCCTCCAGCAAACTCTCTCCAGAAGTTCAGTGAGGATCTCTGAATGATCCAATGTTGACCTAAATGACTAATGATGATAAATACAATCCACCTGTGTGTAATCAAGTCTCTGTATAAATGCACCTGCACTGTGATAGTTTCAGAGGTCCGTTAAAAGCGCAGAGAGCATCATGAAGAACAAGGAACACACCAGGCAGGTCCGAGATACTGTTGTGAAGAAGTTTAAAGCCGGATTTGGATACAAAAAGATTTCCCAAGCTTTAAACATCCCAAGGAGCACTGTGCAAGCGATAATATTGAAATGGAAGGAGTATCAGACCACTGCAAATCTACCAAGACCTGGCCGTCCCTCTAAACTTTCAGCTCATACAAGGAGAAGACTGATAAGAGATGCAGCCAAGAGGCCCATGATCACTCTGGATGAACTGCAGAGATCTACAGCTGAGGTGGGAGACTCTGTCCATAGGACAACAATCAGTCGTATATTGCACAAATCTGGCCTTTATGGAAGAGTGGCAAGAAGAAAGCCATTTCTTAAAGATATCCATAAAAAGTGTCATTTAAAGTTTGCCACAAGCCACCTGGGAGACACACCAAACATGTGGAAGAAGGTGCTCTGGTCAGATGAAACGAAAATTGAACTTTTTGGCAACAATGCAAAACGTTTTGTTTGGCGTAAAAGCAACACAGCTGAACACACCATCCCCACTGTCAAACATGGTGGTGGCAGCATCATGGTTTGGGCCTGCTTTTCTTCAGCAGGGACAGGGAAGATGGTTAAAATTGATGGGAAGATGGATGGAGCCAAATACAGGACCATTCTGGAAGAAAACCTGATGGAGTCTGCAGAAGACCTGAGACTGGGACAGTCTGGGACAGCACTCCCCATTTTTCAGTTTTTGATTTGTTAAAAAAGTTTGAAATATCCAATAAATGTCGTTCCACTTCATGATTGTGTCCCACTTGTTGTTGATTCTTCACAAAAAAATACAGTTTTATATCTTTATGTTTGAAGCCTGAAATGTGGCAAAAGGTCGCAAAGTTCAAGGGGGCACTGTATTTGAAAAAGCTGTTCGACAGCAGCACACTCCCTTCCTGAAGACAAATAATGTATACAAAATGCTTCAGTCTGGTTTTAGACCCCCTCATAGCACTGAGACTACACTCATGAAGGTGGTAAATTACCGTTTAATGGCGTCCGACCAAGGCTCTGCATCTGTCCTCATGCTCCTAGACCTTAGTGCTGCTTTTGACATCATTGATCACCACATTCTTTTGGAGAGATTAAATACCCTAATTGGTCTACATGGACAAGTTCTTGCCTGGTTTATATATTATCTGTTGGAAAGATGTCAGTTCATCTCTGTGGATGGTTTGTCCTCTGACAAATCAGTTGTAAGTTTTGGTGTTCCTCAAGGTTTAGTTTTAGGACTACTATTGTTTTCACTATATATTCTACATCTTGGTGATGTTATTCGGAAACACAATGTCAACTTTCACTGCTCTGCGGACGACACACAGCTGTCCATTTCGATGAAACGTGGTGAAGCTCCAAAATTGCCTATCCTGGAAGCCTGTGTTTCAGACATAAGGAAGTGGAAGGCGGCAAATGTTTCACTTTTAACCTCGGACAAAACAGAGATGCTAATTCTAGGTCCCAAGAAACAGAATCTGCTGTTGGATCTGACAATTAATCTTGATGGTTTTACAGTTGTCTCAAATAAAACTGTGAAGGACCTCAGCGTTACTCTGGACCCTGATTTCTCTTTTGACAAACCTATCAAGAATCTTTCAAGGACAGGTTTATCAATCTTCGTAACATTGCAAAAATCAGAAACCTTTTTCAGAAAATTATGCCGAAAAGCAAATCCATGCTTTTGTCACTTCTAGATTAGACTACTGCATTGCTCTACTCTCCGGCTACTTGGATAAAGCGTTAAATAAACTTCAGTTAGTGATAAACATGGCTAGAATCTTGACTAGAACCAAAAAATCTGATCATATTACTCCAGTGCCAGCCTCTTTACACTGGCTTCCTGTTAAGGCTAGGGCTGATTTCAAGGTTTTACTGCTAACCTACAAAGCATTACATGGGCTTGCTCCTACCTATCTTTCTGATTTGGTCCTGCCGTACATACCTACACGCACGTTACGTTCACAAGACGCAGGACTCCTTACTGTCCCTAGATTTTCTAAGCAAACAGCTGGAGGCAGGGCTTTCTCCCATAGAGCTCAATTTTTATCTTTATTGAAGACTTATCTCTTCAGTAGGTCCTATGATTGAGTGTAGTCTGGCCCAGGAGTGTGAAGGTGAATGGAAAGGCACTGGAGCGACGAACTGCCCTTGCCGTCGCTGCCTGGCCGGTTCTCCTCTCTCCACTGGGATTCTCTGCGTCTAACCCTATTACAGGGGCTGAGTCACTGGCTTACTGGTGCTCTTCCATGCCATCCCTAGGAGGGGTGCGTTACTTGAGTTGGTTGAGTCACAGACGTGATCTTCCTGTCCGGGTTTTGAACCCCCTCTTGCTCGTGCGATGGAGGAGATCTTTGTGGGCGATACTCAGCCTTCTCTCAGGCTATTAAGTTGGGGGTCTGTTGATATCCCTCCAGTGGTGTGGAGGCTGTGCTTTGGCAAAGTGGGTGGGCTTATATCCAGTCTGGTTAGCCTTGTCTGTGGGTTTTATCGGATGGGGCCACAGTGACCCACCCCTGTCTCGGTCTCCAGTCTCTATGCTGTAAATAGTCTGCAATAGGGGGCCAGGGACAGTCTAATATCTGGTGTAATTTTCCTGTCTTATCTGGTGTCCTGTGTGAATTTAAGTATGCTTCCTCTAATTCTCTCTTTCTCCCTCCCTCCCTCCCTCCCTCCCTCCCTCCCTCCCTCCCTCCCCTCCCAAAGGACCTGAGCCCTAGGATCATGCCTCAGGACTACCTGACTTGATTACTCCTGGCTGTCTCTAGTTTACCTGGTCGTACTGCTGCTCCAGTTTCAACTGTTCTGTTAGGGAACCCTGACCTGTTTTCAACTCTCTCTCTCGCTGTACCGCAACTGCTGTCTCGACCTCTGAATGCTCTGCTATGAAAAGCCAACTGACATTTACTCCTGAGGTACTGACCCGTTGTACCCTTTACAACCACTGTGATTATTATTTGACCCTGCTGGTCATCTATGAACGTTTGAACATCTTGAAGAACAATTTGGCTTTAAATGGCCATATACTCTTATAATCTCCACCCGACACAGCCAGAAGAGGACTGGCCACCCCTCAGAGCCTGGTTCCTCTCTAGATTACTTCATACATTTCTTCCTTTCTAGAGGGTTTTTCCTAGCCACCGTGCTTCTACATCTGCATTGCTTGCTGTTTGGGGTTTTAGGCCGGATTTCTGTACAACACTTTGTGACATCTGCTAATGTAAAAAGGGCTTTATTAATACATTTGATTGATTGAATTTGATTGTACTACACAAAGGTCCCCCAGAGAACATTCTCAGAGGACCATCATGCAATGTCCTGACGACTGGTTAAACAAATGTCCTGAGAACGTCTTGAAGACGTCTTGTCAGTGTTGTCCTGGTAACTTACAAGGAACTAAACAAAGGTCCCCTAGAGAAAGCTTCCTTGGGGCCTAAGTACTAGTAAAATGTATGTCCTGAGAATATTCAAAGAAGAGTCCTGACATGGTCATCAGTAACATCCTGGTAGCTTACAGGGAACTAGACAAAAGTCTGCCAGAGAATGTTCCCTTGTAACCATCACGTGACATCCTGAGCACTGGTACACCAATTGTCCTGAGAATTTCCTAAAATGACATGCCTGGAGCGTACCAGGAACTAGACAAAACACTCGGACACAATATCATGGCATGAGCAAACTAGAACCTGCATGGAAAGTCCTGTGTGTTCGTTAAATGTCAAGAGGAGAATGTTCCCTAATGGTCATGCAAAGATCTTATTGTAACATTTTGTCGGTAGCCAATAAGGACCTGTACTGGATGTCCCCTTGTGTTAGCTGAATGTCCTGAATATAACAACCTGGGGAACTTTTTGTAATGTCCCCTTATGGTCATGCTAAGATCTTATTGTAATGTTCTGTCTGTAACAACCTAACAACCTAAAACCTGTAACAACCTGTCAGAAATGTCCATGAGTGGGCATTGAATGTCCCGGGGATAACGTCCTATCAAAACCAAATAGGAACTTATTTGTAACCTTCCCTAGTGGACATCAAAAGACCTTATTCTTATTCTGCGACTGACCAGGACCTGTACTGAACACTCACCTTATGGACCCGGGGTTAACGTCATGTTTAATTATCCTCACGGAAACCCTGAAAGGGACATAATGGGAACGTCTCCTAATGTCCTTTGGATGTCCCCTGCTTGCTGGGATTGTCCTGACAAACCTCCTGCAACAAATGCTGTATGACTGTAGCTCACCCTCGAAGGGTTTATGTAAGTGATACATGGGGGTTACTGGGGGTGTGAGGATTGTGTGTTTGTCTTTTTAATTGTCTTGTGACCCATCAAGTTAAGAAATTATTTTGTTTACCCATGAGGAACTGGCCACGAGTCGACCCTGAACTTAAGCCGAGTTAGTTCACAGCCTTCTATAGAAGACCTAACACACAGTCCAGTGTGAATTTGGAGGGAGAAATCCCCTCTTGACAAGAGGAAGCTGGTGGGGAGAGGAGAGCAGGAGGGAGAAGGGAAGGAGGGGTGTGGTGGGGTTGGAGAAGGAAAAAGGGAAATAGAGTAAAAAGGGGAATACTGCTCTACGTGACATTAAGCATGTCTGATCCTCTCAGCTGACTACAACCTCTGTTTCATCTATATCACTACAGAAGAACACGGAGAAAAGCATAATAATATGTAGAGAATTCTACAGATAACAATCGAAATGGGGGTTTCAAATAGACTCAGTGACCATTTGGGAGTCACCCATAAATGATGTACATGTTATACAGCATTTGATATAATTACTGTAGTTAGATCATCAAGCCACTGTCACTGTGTGTGAATTTCAGTGGTTCAAGAGTTGTAAGCACTCTGTAGGGGGATGTATCTTGCTGATTGATAATAAAAAGACAGTGAGGATGACATTGGGGACAGGAAATGTTTTTGTCAATAATTCAGCAACATCATCAGATTTCATATTAAGAAGCGAGACTGTCATCATGTAGACTTTCCCCCGGATATTACACTGGGAGTCATTGGGAGCTCTAGAACCAGGGAACCCGGGGGATGTGTGGTTCCACTTTTCGAACAAACACTGAGGAACATACCTCACCTCACTGAAAGATGTATATATAGAAAGAAGTTATACTCTGGATGCATTTCTCTCACCCTAAACCCAAATTTGGAGGTAAAATATGTACTTAAGTGTACAAGCATGTAATGAATTTTGTAGTTTCACATTTCTTTTGCAAACAACTTTTGAGAATAAATGCAACAACACTTGCAAACATGTAAGATGATATGTGAATAAATTCAATAAGATTAGCAAGCATGCAACTAAATGAGAATGAATGTAATTCATTTATTAAACTTGCGACTGATGAATCTTCTTCTTTGAATAAAAAATACATATGACAATGTCGAATCTGTGCGCTCAGAGTTTTGGCACTAACTTAGCGACTAACCTCTGCCAAAAGTTTTATAGTTCTGAAAAATAATCGTGCCAGCAAGCAACATAGAAAAACGAGCTCTGGTAGACAGGACTTTTTCTTCAGGTCAATCAGGTAAGGTGTTGTCATTGTTGAATATGCTTTCATGTTTCACAGTGTTCCGGTCTGGCTAGTGGTTCTTATGTTGTGTAGCAGAGCGATAGGTCTAGCTATGTACGTGACATTTGGTGAAGACTAACATTAGTTTAGAAAATAACTGTTTACGCTGTGTATACTATATATGCTGTGTAGTTGGTTGGCTTTGCTAGTTAGCATGCTGGAATCTCAGCTCAAGTTGGCTAATGTTAGCTAGCTTGCAAATAATGTTTTGAGGAGAACAGGCTAGCTCCCTGTAGAATCAAGACAAGAGGGGATTGGGAAGTAGATTAGATGTGCAGTTGCCTCATCTGGCTGATGCAGTGCCCATTTTATTAATTTGATTGGCTTGCTATATGAGCTGCTTTTCCTGAAAATGTCTATCTGATATAGCTAGCTAGTTGTTGTTGTTGTTACGGTGTCCAGGAAAATGTTACAGCTACAATATCATGATCATTTAGTCATGCATCTGCAGACCAGCAAGGTGGAGAAAAGCCTGTTTTGGTTGAGCTAGCCAGAACAACATCAACTAGCTAAACGTAATATCAGATAACCATTTTCAGGAAAAGCATGGAGAGAGCTAGCTATCTGTAGTCATTTTAATATTTGAAACCACCACATCTACATCATCTGAGCGATCTCACCTTTTTGTCTCTGTAGCAGTCAGCTCTCTTCTTACCTGGGTAATGCATCAACCAGATGAAGCAACTGCACAACTAATCTTATTCCCCATCCACTCTTGTCTGGATTATACAGGGAACTTCTTCTCAAAACATTATTAGCATGTTAGCTAACATTAGCCAACTTGAGCAGAGATTTCAGCTTGCTAACTAGCAAAGCAACCAACAAACCAAATATACATCGCAAACAATTATTTTCTAAACTAATGTTAGTCTGAACCGAATGACAAGTACATAGCTAGACCTATTGTTCCGTTACATAACGTTAGAACCATTAGCCAGACCGGAACCATGTGAAACGTGGTCGGAATAAAAAAGCCCTTTCCACCAGAGCTCGTGTGTTTCTCTGCTGCAATTTTTTTTTTTTTTTACAACTACAAAACTTTTGCCATAAGTTAGTCGCTAACTAAAGCAGTTATTTGGATTGGTCATGAATGTTAAAAAAAAAGTATTTACTCTGCCATTTTTTTAAGTCATGCCCCCCTCCGTCCTTGACTTTTCCTATATAAGTCTATAAAACACACTGTCATTGTTAGAATCTTAATATCACAAACTGAACTGGTGTTATAACTAGTTTTAGGAAGGCATGTCATTTTTTGAATGGTTTTCCCCCTTTGTCCCTCCTCCCAACAGTAGGGCCAGCTGCCTTCCTTCTCCCGATAGTTGAAGGTGTCATGCCCAGTTGATAATCACCCCAATAATTGACTCAAAGCGAGCAATGCATAAATATGTGATCACCATTTGTGAATGCAGAACAGGGCGGGCCATTCTATTGTACTGAACTATTCTAATTATAATCTCAAAATGGTATGTACCCTAAATCAGTCCACCCTTATCAGTCTACGCTGGCCTACTTACACAGTGAGACCGTGCCTAATTTACAATGGCAAGAAGACCAGAGACGTGTTCGAATACTTATACTATCCGCACTAACCATATTATTTATTAACTAAATTGACTATATAGTATCTTATTGGTCATTGTATGGATATAGTTACTATGCCAAAAGTTACCAGATGTCATACAACATTTGCCAAATTAGGGGAAGTATACAAGCAGTGGAAACCATTTCCGTGCTTTTAGGGCCCATAATGCAATCAGAAAATGGCCGTGGCTTCATCGTTTTCAGATTTGACGAAAATGGCGGAAAATATGCAGGAGAAGTCCAATGACAGCGGATACAAATTGATTGCAATAACTAATTAAGACAAATGTTAAGAAAATGTTGAGCTATGTAATAAAGTAATGACTTTTCAAATAAGTTACTTTACTCGTTATGTTGGCTGACAATTTGTAAGCTACGCTATCCTTACGAACCACATAGCATATCATTACAGAAATGTTTCCTGGTAGGTTAGCTAGCTACCTAAAGTTAGTTGGCTACCAATACATCAAACTTGCCAGAATATTAACTTGCGTGGAGCATTTCAAGGTCCTGGAGATCCTGGAGTGGCCTAGCCAGTCTCCAGATCTCAACCCTATAGAAAATCTTTGGAGGGAGTTGAAAGTCCGTGTTGCCCAGCAACATGCCCAAAACATCACTGCTCTAGAGGAGATCTGCATGGAGGAATGGGCCAAAATACCAGCAACAGTGTGTGAAAACCTTGTGAAGACTTACAGAAAACGTTTGACCTCTGTCATTGCCAAAAAAGGGTATATAACAAAGTATTGAGAAACTTTTGTTATTGACCAAATACTTATTTTCCACCATAATTTGCAAATAAATTCATAAAAAATCCTACAATGTGATTTTCTGGATTTTTTTTCTCTTTTTGTCTGTCATAGTTGAAGTGTACCTATGATGAAAATTACTGGCCTCTCTCATCTTTTTAAGTGGGAGAACTTGCACAATTGGTGGCTGACTAAATACTTTTTTGCCCCACTGTATATGCTATCTAACTAACTACCCAACTTTTATTGACTTGATTTTTCCCGTCATTCCTAGCTTAGCTAAGTGGTATAGTCGTTGTGCATTCTCAATGGACATTCAGGTGCTTCGTAAATTCACTCTGGCTATCTGTCAGTAAATGTTGGGGAAAAAGTGTAATTAACCTTTTCATGTGTGAGTTCCAAATATCTCTAACGGTCGCTCCAGCATGAGTTTTTTTTTATGCATGTGATGTTAGAATGTTCTCTCCATTCCAGAATTTGATTGTTACGCAACAGTACATTTAATCCGCGCTGCCCTCAAACCAAGGCACGCAGCCTGTTTTTATTTATAGGCTGTTTTCAACTTGTCAAATTATTTTCTAACAAGTTTGAATTGAGGTGTGTTCCGCCTCATTCATTCACATAAAAGCAGCCATTTTTACTTTTGCGGACCAATTAATTTTTTTGAGATTTCTGACCCAGACAAAATTCCCCAAACACTTCCCAATTGTTTGTGCAGTTCAAGTCTGCAGACATTTGTTCATCTCCCATCCTGCACACACGTGTTCACATTTTCCTTCTGTTGCTTGCATCGCAGTTGTAGTTGTTTTTTCGTTACCAACAATAACTTTGTGAAATGTAACTTTGTGAAATGTGTGCGTTTCTATCAAAGTAAGTGCCTTATTATGTTATAAAGGTTTCTGCATGTTGTGTTATGGCTTGTCAACTGTAGCATAATATTTTTGTCTATATTCCTTATAACCGCGGACACACGAGGTTACATTACGCATTTCATAACCTTTATGGTGTTATACTCAATGCTTAGGTAGCTAGCTACATAACTTTATGTCCAATTACAAAAAATCCCTTGTTCAGTAATCATCTCACCTGTTAGTTGGTGGTGAACTACGTGGCCATTGAGGGCTGCGTTGATCAGATGGAAAACTTGGTCATTTTCTGAGTGCATTCCACAAAGCTGTTTATCATGTCCACCTTATCCACTGCCCCCATTTTGAGGTTATAGTCAAGCACGCAGTCTGGTTTGATTTTTCTCTCCCATCAGGTGGTCCACCTTCCCTGTGGCCGACATGGTTGCTGTATGGACAAAGGGGGAGGACATGGATGTCTCGTTTTTCATGCCACTTTACTTAGTTATTTTATTATGTCTTTGTTTTAGTATGGTCAGGGCGTGAGTTGGGTGGATTGTCTATGTTAGTTTTTCTATGTTGTGTTTTGCGTTTGGCCTGGTATGGTTCTCAATCAGAGGCAGGTGTCGTTCGTTTTCTCTGATTGAGAATCATACTTAGGTAGCCTTTTTTCACCTGTGTTTCGTGGGTGATTATTTTCTGTTCTGTGTTTTGTATTTCACCGTTCAGGACTGTTTCATTTCGTTCTCGTTGTTTTTGTTTTGTGTTCATATAATAAATACAATATGGACACTTACCACGCTGCGCATTGGTCCTCCGATCCTTCTTACTACTCTTCCTCAGATGAAGAGGACGAGAATAGTTACCGAATCACCCACCACCAAAGGACCAAGCAGCATGGTAACGGGCAGCAGCAGCAGCAGCAGCAGCAGTGATCTCAGGACTCCTGGACATGGGAGGAGATCCTGGATGGAAAGGACCCTGGGCACAGGCTGGGGAATATCGCCGCCCCAAGGCGGAGCTGGAGGCAGCGAAAGCATAGCCCGGTGCGATACATAGCAGCGCCTCGCATCGGCCGGGTGCTATGAAGCCGGCTCAGCGCATCGGGTCTCCAGTGCGTCTCCTCTGGCCGGGGTACATGGCACCAGCCTTACGCATGGTGTCCCCGGTTCTCCCGTCTGTCCTGAGCTGCCAGAGTCTACCGTCTGTCCTGAGCTGCCAGAGTCTTCCGTCTGTCCTGAGCTGCCAGAGTCTCCTGTCTGTTCTGAGCTGCCAGAGTCTCCCGTCTGTTCTGAGCTGCCAGAGTCTCCCGTCTGTCATGAGCTGCCAGAGTCTCCCGTCTGTCCTGAGCTGCCAGAGCCGCCCGCCAGTCAGGAGCTGCCAGAGCCTCCCGTCACTCGCTGCCGGAGTCTCCCGCCTGTCCGGCGCTGCCAGAATCTCCCGCCCGTCCGGTGCTGCGTTTGGTAAACAAATCCAAACTCATGAAGCGCGTTCACTAGCAGCAGACGAAAAAAGTTCCGTTACAGTCCGTAGAAACATGTCAAACGAAGTATAGAATCAATCTTTAGGATGTTTTTAACATAAATCTTCAATAATGTTCCAACCGGAGAATTCCTTTGTCTGTAGAATTTCAATGGAACAGAGCTCGCTCTCACGTGAACGAGCGTGGCCAGCTCGTGGCTCTCTGCCAGACCTCTGAATCATTCCCCTCTCATTCGGCCCCCCTTCACAGTCGAAGCATCAATCAAGGTTCTAAAGACTGTTGACATCTAGTGGAAGCCTTAGGAAGTGCAACATGACCAATATCCCGCTGTATCTTCAATAGGGAATGAGTTGAAAAATGACCAACCTCAGATTTACCACTTCCTGGTTAGATTTTATCTCAGGTTTTGGCCTGCCATATGAGTTCTGTTATACTCACAGACATCATTCAAACAGTTTTAGAAACTTCAGAGTGTATTCCATCCAAATATATCCAAATAATAATATGCAATAATAATTAGCAACTGGGACTGAGTAGCAGGCAGTTTACTCTGGGCACCTTATTCATCCAAGCTACTCAATGCTTTCCCCAGCAATAACAAGTTAAAAAAATAAGTTACAAACAACACAAAAACAAACAAAATAGCACAATTGGTTATGGGCATGTAAAACGTCAGACATCCTCTTTGGCGCCATCTTATCATCTTATGTGGTATATACTCATTAAGTATGTAGTATACAATATGTTAGTATGGGTATTCAACTACAGTTCAAGACAAATAGATGCACATGCTGCGTTAGCATTGCTACAAAATCTGAATGAAAATGTCTCAGATGGTTGGGAAGAAAATCTGATTATTCTTCTGATTCCTAGCCTCAGCTTGAACCTACACCTCTGAGGCCTAAGGACAAAAAAGCCAGAACGGTGTGCACTGAGCAGGTCCTCTGTCTCGCCCTGATCTGTTTCACCTGTCCTTGTGCTTGTCTCCACCCCCCTCCAGGTGTCACTCATTTCCCCACTTATCCCCTGGGTATTTATACCTGTGTTTTCTGTCTGCCTGTACCAGATCGTCTTGTTTGTTCAAGTACCTTGGCCCCACTACTCTGGATTATCGACCCCTGCCTGCCTTGACCTGTTGTTTGCCTGCCCCTGTTGTTGCAATGAACATTGTTACTTCAACACAGTTTGCGCTTGGGTCTTACCTGAAACCTGATAGTGTTAACCCCCCCCCCTGGAAATCAAATACCCATCCAACTGATTCGTTCTGGTGCTGGCCATGCTGTTGCCTATGTACATAGAGTCAATTAGCATACTGGGCACTTTAATAACTTTAACATGTTTATTGTTCTGAAGTCTTTCTGTAGTTAGAAACAGATAAGATTAGCATTCCTGCAACATTATTCTCTTGACATTTAATTTGATCTCTGAAAATTAAGCAAATGGATTACTCAATTTATATCTACTGTCAGGGGGTCTATGTGTAGCTGGTGTATAGGAGTCAGGCGCAGGACAGCAGATATGAGTAAATAAACGTATTTTACTCAACATATAATAAATGCAATACAAAAACAGAGCCCACAATAACGGACCTTCCTACATAGAAACAATTACTCACAAACAAACATGGGAGAACAGAGGGTTAAATAATGAACAAGTAATTGGGGAATTAAAACCGGGTGTGAAAGACAAAGAAAAAACAAATGGATAATGAAAAGTAAATTGGCGATGGCTAGAAGGCCAGCGACGTCGACCGCCGAACGCCGCCCAAACAAGGAGAGGGAACGACTTCGGCGGAAGTCGTGACATCTACACATACTGTATTCTCAATTTAGCTAAGTATATATAACAACTGCTGTACATACCTTTTTCTTAGTTATATATTGTCCATACTGTCTATACACACCACATATTTATATTCCCGACTCTGATATTGCTCGTTCTGCTATTTCTTAATTTCTTGTTTCTTCTTCTTTTTTTCCGTGGGGTTATTTGTGTATTAGTATAATACTGTTTGACATTTACTGCATTGCTAGAGCTAGAAACAGAAGCATCTTCTTCGAAGAGGGTGCTGTTCACAGGTAACACAATAGACTACACTATGCACAACCACAGGCTCTTTTAAGAGCCATCCACATTGCAATAAGAGTATTATTCCATCTACTTAGCTATGTCAACTGCAGTTATTCAATTCCCAGTTTATCTCCCTTTGATTTTTACTTCTCAGGTAAGGGTGCTGTTTAGGTAAGGGTGTAATGTCTGTACAAAAACAAAACAGACTATTTTAATACTCCTCCCACCGGAGTCCATCCAGTAGCACTCAGAACTTACAGAAAGAGCATGGAGCTCACCCACCCTCTTCATGGAAGTAATCAAGAAAGCCACCTTTCAGGGAGGCTGCCAAGACCACATCCAGATACCAGCTCGCCATTGAGCGGGTCCTAGCTGAACGCAGGCGACAAACCCCCTTCATAAACCTGGAGACCAAATGATGGCGCCCCACAGGCCTGTCCATCCACCCCACATGGCAGGCATATGGGGTGGCCAAGCCCTTATTCAAGCGAGACTGCAGGTATTGGAGGACATACTGCACCTTGTATGACTCGGGTACAACCTCAATACCAGTGCAAGATCAGAACAACCGCTAGAGCAACTGGCATGCCACGTTTGTAGCCGGTGCCCTTGCACTCTGCATGGTATTCATTACACCCTCCTGTAGTCCTAACATGGACCATTGGTGCCGTTCAGCAGCCAAGCCCACAGACTGAGGCGTGCGGTCTCGGATGCCACAGATTTCCCCCGGCCTGAGACAGCAAGTCGGTTCTCAGGGGCAGTTGCCAAGGTGTCCCAGACAATAGGGACATAAGGCTGAACCAGGGTCGAGGTAAAGCTCCAGCCCTGGCCAATCGTGAGCCAGAGCATCCAAGCCCAGAGGCCCTGGTGGTTCCGACATGGAGTACCACAGGGGACAGTGTGCATTGTCCAGGGAGGCAAATAGGTCCACCTGCACCCTCCCGAACTTGTCCCACTGGTGCGGCACCACCTGGGGATGTAGGCTCCAGTCCCAAGGTGGCGGGCCCTCCCTCGATAGCATATCCACATTCAGGGTGCCAGGTACGTGCGCTGCGCGTGGAGATGCTAGACGTCCCTGAGCCCAGAGAAAGAGCTCACGTGTCATAAGATGGAGGCGGTGGGACCTCAGTCCACCCTGATGGTTGATGTAAGCCACCACTGTGGTGTTCCCACCAGGACATGTCTTCCCTTCTAATGTGGAAGGAAAGACCACAGAGCCAGCAGTACAGCTTGGAGCTCTAGTGAAATAATGTGTCTGCCGCTCCAAGGGGGTAGCCAACAGCCACTGGCCAATCTGCCCTTGGTCACAACCCCCCCCCCCCCCCCCCCCCCCACAGCCAATCTGGGAGGTGTCTGTGATGACCAGCTCCCGGCAGCACATGCTCAGCATCTCCACCCCACCTGAGAGAAAGGAGCAACAGCGCCACCTCAACAATGCCTGGAGGCAATATGCAGTCACCCGCAACTGGCGGGTGTAGCTCTGCAAAAAAAAACAGGGAAAAGCAGGCAGAAAAAAAACAGCAAGCAGTTAATGGATTAGATTTATTTTTTTATTTTTTTTACACCAACTGCAATATTGCCTCGCAGGTTTAATATCCAAGTAGTAAAAATGGCACCATATGATGGAGTAACTCCGTTAGGGAACTCCAAAGTTAATGTCTCAATGTAGTGGAAAGCCCACCATGATACTCTTACTCTCTGCAGGGGAAAGAACAAGACAAAAAACCTGCTGGGTAATTAGCAGAGAACCCCCGCGGGAAGCAGAATGTTAAAGCATTTCACAACACACACATAGAACAAGCCAGTCGTCAAGTTGTGTAAGGTAAATTACAGTTTGTGGCAGCAAGAGCCACCATACTAATGGATGCACACGAAGTTGTAGTGTAACGCTAATGAAACAAAAGTAGACAAACCACGGGCAGAAGATACAGACCAATCACGCGCAGCAATTGGCCCACTCAAGAGAAGGGGCTGGCCTAATAGCCAGTGAGTATACTTCCACGCAAGATATTACACTTACCAGTGACTTACCAAACGAACTTCAGAACGTTTTTACCTCAAACCATACGGATGTCCGCCGAGAAATGAAAGAGAACGTGTTGTCGCGGCCATGGGGTCTATTTATAAGGGCGGACCCCAGCCGTAAAACAAGTGTACACTGGAGTAAATCTGTAAATCCTCACCTCGGATGTATCCCACTGCCGCGGAGTGATACTAATGTATTGGAGTGATCCATATAGTAAAACATAACACCATAGCTCTGTATGAAGGAAGTTAGATATTCCGTTTTTTACAGAAAGTATTCAGAGCCCTTGACTTTTTCCACATTTTGTTACGTTACAGCCTCATTCTAAAATTGATGAAATAAAACAAAATCCTCAGCAATCTACACATAATACCCAATAATGACAAAGCGAAAAGTTTTTGGGAAAATTTTGCAAATGTATTAAAAATAATAAATATAAATATCTTACTTGCATTCAGACCCTTTTGCTGTGAGACCTTAAATTGAGCTCAGGTGCATCATGTTTCCATTGATCATCCTTGAGATGTTTCTGCAACTTGTTTGGAGTCCACCTGTGGTAAATTCAATTGATTGGACATGATTTGGAAAGGCACACACCTGTCTATATAATGTCACACAATTGACAGTGCATGACGGAGTAAAAACCAAGCCATGAGGACGAAGGAATTGTCCATAGAGCGCTACGACAAGATTGTGTCGAGGCACGGATCTGGGAAGGGTACAAAAAATGTCTGCCGGATTGAATGTCCCCAAGAACACAGTAGCCGCCATCATTCTTAAATGTAAGAAGTTTCGAACCACCAAGGCTCTTCCTAGAGCTGGCCCCCCGGCCAAACTGAGCAATCGGGGGAGAAGGGCCTTGGCCAGGAAGGTGACCAAGATCCCGATGGTCCAATCAGACCTCTAGAGTTTCTCTGTGGAGATGGGAGAAACATCCAGAAGGACAACCATCTCAGCTGCACTCCACCAATCAGGCCTTTCTGGTAGAGTGGCCAGACGGAAGCCACTCCTCAGCAAAAGGCACATGACAGCCCGCTTGGAGTTTGCCAAAAGGCACCTAAAGACTCTCAGACCATGAGAAGCAACATTCTCTGGTCTGATGAAATCAAGATTGAACCCTTTGGAAAGGGAAAGACAAAGGGGGTACCTGGTCAGTTGTCCAACTGAATGTATTTAACTGAAATGTGTCTTGCTCATTTACCCAATCCCTCTGAATCAGAGAGGTGCGGGGGCTGCCTTACATCCACGTCTCTGGCGCCCGGGGAACAGTGGGTTAACTGCCTTGCTCAGTCCCAAATACCAAGCTTCATGTCTGGAGGAAACTTGGTGGCAGCATCATGCCATAGGGATGTTTTTTATAGACAGGGACTGGGAGACTACTCAGGATTGAGGCAAAGATGAACAGAGCAAAGTACAGAGAGATGAAAACCTGCTCCAGAGCACTCAGGACCTCAGACTAGGGCGACGGTTCACCTTCCAACAAGCCAATGGCTGTAAGCACACAGCCAAGACAATGCAAGAGTCGCTTCGGGACAAGTCTCTGAATGTCCTTGAGTGGCCCAGCCAGAGCCTGGACTTGAACCTGGTCTAACATCTCTGGAGAGACCTGAAAATGGCTGTGCAGCAACGCTCCCCGTCCACCCTGACAGAGCTTGATATGATCTGCAGAGAAGAATGGGAGAAACTCCCCAAATACAGGTATGCCAAGCATTTAGTGTCATATCCAAGAAAACTCAAGACTGTAATCACTCCCAAAGGTGCTTCAACAAACTACTGAGTAAAGGGTCTGAATACTTATGTAAATATTCTATTTACGTTTTTGTATTTCTATAAATATGCGCTGTATGTTGAATCAGGGACCATGCTATTACAGAAATTCACACACGCACACACATACACACAATCAGGCACACGCTCTTGCATACCCACAAAAACGCACATGCACACACACACACAGTCTCATGAGCAGAAATAGAGCCGTACTCCGGTGGTGTGTGTCTCGGTGCTCTAAAACATCTTATTTCAAATAGGGATAATTCTCTGCTCTTATGAAAGTCTGGACCATTCTATAAACATAATGGCCCAGTCAGCAATGGCTCACTATTAAACTGGTGAGTGTGTGTTCCGTGTAGTTTTCCACTGCGGAACACATGGTTATGATTAAACCCAGATTAAACACACAAACAATAGAGCAGTACTATTAAATTGTGTTACTGGCAATTCTTTTGGGCAGAGTAAATACCAAACATATCTACAACACCACACAGCTACAACGCACAAACCACCAGAGAAATGACTGGGACTGTTTCAAAGACTACAGATGACTCCCTTGAAAAGGCCAAACTTATTAAGAAACAGAACTGGATGACTATAACAGCTATCTAATTTGACAGTCCAAATCATTGAGGAGATGACAGTTCATGCTTATGCACTATAGATCAAAGGTGACTGAGGTCACTGAGTGTGACTTGTGTGTCACTGAATAGTGATTGATGTTGATTGACAGAGTGAGCTCTGTTGGCAAGTGCCTCCATCTGTTTTGAGACATTAGAGGGGTCATATTAGTAGTTGGTAGCCCAAATCATTCAGAAGCTACAGAAGTTTTTGTGAGAAGAATGATTTTTGGGATGTCTACTGTTTTGACAAAAAGCGCTGTAGCACTACCACCTTCCGCCACAGATGCGGAAGACCGACATCGGCGGATGCGGTGGATTGAGATGCTTAAACAGATGCATTTTGATGGGGAAAGTACTTTTAGAGAGTACTAATGTTACTGTCCCCACTATAACTGTCACGCCCTTATTTCTTTCACCGGTTTTTGTGATTGTCTCCACCCACCTCCAGGTGTCACCCATTTTCCCCATTATTCCCAGGGTATTTATTCCTGTGTTCTCTGTTTGTCTGTTGCCAGTTCGTCTTGTCAAGACAACCAGCGTGTTTTTCCAAGTCTGTGTTGTTCTAGTCCTCCCGGGTTCTAACCTTTCCCTGCCCTGACACTGAGCCTGCCTGCCTGACCATTCAGCCTACCCTGACCTCGAGCCTGCCTGCCACTCTGTACCTCCTGGTTTATGATCTTTTGCCTGTCCACGACCTGTCTCTTGCCTGCCCCTTGTTTTATAATAAATATCAGAGACTCAAACAATCTGCCTCCCGTATCTGCATCGCCCTGTTTTGTTGCAATAACAACCAAAATGCTTAAATACATGTCATCCTTTAAACATTTGATTGAAATACTGTAGAATTCCTTTCATCCCTATGAAGCGGGGTTTCCCAAACCTCTCCTCGTACCCCCACTCCCAGACATTTCACATTTTTGTTTTAACCCTAAACTGGCACACCTGATTCAATTAGTCAAAGGCTTGATGATTAGCTGACTACTTTAGTCAGATGTGGCAGTTTAGGGTAAAAACAAAAATGAGGGGGATGAGGGGGGGGGGGGCAAGGAGAGGGTTGGGAAACCCTGGTATGGAGGACTGCTCCTACTGGGGAGTGCCAATATGGCCGACTGGGGGCTTCAAAGCCTCTCAGTGGCCAATACATAGTATTAGCAATCCAGGGTTTATATAAATCATTGGATCATCCCTGCTTCTGTGTCCATGGGGAATGATTCACGCATTTGCACACCACTATCGGTATGGTATGGTACACACGCACAGCACGCACCCCTATCTGTATGGTATATAACTAATGGCTCTTCTAAGAGTTGTGCATCAAGGAGACAGGCAGAGGGCGCTACAACAAAAAGGCAAAACAACAGCAGTTGTTTCTCTCCCCCTTCCTGACCCTCTCCCATCCTCTCTCATCCCCTTCTCCTCCCTCCCTCCTGTTACTGTAAACCTGCCACAGACAGCCTACATTTCTCCTACAGGAACACACACACACTAAAAAATGTTCCACAGGAGGACAGAACAATGCTGCTGTGTGACAAACAGGAGGTGAGTTAATCCAGGTCAGAGCTATAGAGAGCTACAGAAGGGGAAAGGTGAAACAAACAACAGGAATATGTAAGGATTCAAACGGGGCATTTTGTGTGTGTGTGTGTGTGTGTGTGTGTGTGTGTGTGTGTGTGTGTGTGTGTGTGTGTGTGTGTGTGTGTATATATGTACAGTTAGGTCCAAAATGATTTGCTCCCTTAAAAAAAGATTACCAAACATGAATTAATACAAATACTGAGCTACAGTGTATATTGTATGCAAAAAAAGATTAAGGGAAATTATATTATTTTATACCAATACCATTGCTCAGAGAAATACATTTTGTTTAACAAGTAATACAAGTAAAACAAGTAAAATAATTTTGGTTCAATGCCTTTCAATACCTCACCTTGCGAGGACAATGGCACTGAGCCTTTTTCTAGCCGAGCGGTTAAGAGTGTTTGGCCAGTAACTGAAAGGTTGCTGGTTCCAATCCCGAAGCCGACTAGGTGATAAATCTGTCAATGTGCCCTTGAGCAAGGCACTTAAACCTAATTGCTCCTATATACCACTCTGGATAATAGTGTTTGCTAAATTACTCAAATGTTAAATGTTTAATGAGATTGGAAAACTTTGGGAGGGATCTTAGGCCATTCCTCTATACAAAATCTTTCCAGATATTCTTCATCTGCGCTGGTGGACGGCCCTCTTCAATTCAAACCACAGGTTTTCAATGGGGTTCAAGTCCAGAGACTGAGATGACCATTGCAAAATGTTGATTTCGCAGTACGCATGTTTTAATTTATAAATAAGAGCCATACTATATTAGTGCAGTCGTGAACAGGCGTTACAGCCCCACCAGGAAAACACCCTCCATTCACTTTTTATGGTTACACAAACACCCTCATTTGCTGTATGATTTGGAGATGTTGGAACTGGGAAAATTTGATCACATTTATGTAGAGGTGTGGGCAGAATCTTTTCATCTTTTTCAAACAGAAAATGCATCCCACCGATAGCGAGTGTCAAACACTGGCAGCACATTCTGCAAGCACTATTCAAACCATTTCAAAGTAAATGTATAGAACAATTCTGTGGGAAATACGAGTTGTTGTTCAATAATTGTGTTTCTATCTCCTGCCTTGGTACAGGCTCTGATTAATGACATTCAGTATATTGAAAAAAGGCACATATTTTTTCTCCCTGGCTGCAGACTACATTACTATTTGTTTCTGCTCGTACAGGAGTGATAAAGTCCAAGTGCACTCATTTTGTGGGAAATATTTCTTTTCAATCATGTATTTTTACAAATTTTTACAGCCTGGAATCAAACTAGGGTCTGCAGTGACACCTCTAGCACTAAAATGCAGTGCCTTAGACTGCTGCACCTTCCAGTAGCCCAAAAGGACACAGCTCAAATATTTTTTTCCCTCCCACCTGACAGGGTTGTTAAATTACCAACTGAGGCGCCAGGGTTGGAATATAGCAGAGCTCTGGCTTTTACAAGTCAAACTTGTCAAAGAGGGTGCGTTTGACACTAGCGCTGCCAGCCAAAACTAGAGCCCAAAGACTGGTAATTCTTGACAGTAATGTTTCATCTGAAATAAAGTGGTGTAATCTCTCTGTTCTTGACAAAAAAAAGCTTTTTTGAAGGAAGGTGTCATCTAAGTACATGTGCATGTCCAAAGCAGAATGAGGCCATGCCATGGGCCCAAGGACTATAGGTTGGGTTCCATAAGCTCGACGGGAGACTCAAGAACGAACTTTCATGTAGTGCGTGTTACGCGGAGTGGAACAGGGGAACCCAAGAGCAGACTCAGACGAGGAGACTGGGATGAAGCAACCAAGGTATTTATTGAAACACAGGGGGAGATGGAGTGCAAGGCAGGGGAAGGTCGGGCGGGTTGCTGGAAACCAGGTGCGGAGGCTGAGGCTGGAGCGAGAGGGGTTGAGCAGGTCCGGAGGGGAATCCAAGGGAGTAGTAGAGTGGGGAATCCAGGACAGAGTAGCAGGATGACGAGATGTGGGAATAGAAACAGAGACCAGAGTCAGAGCGGGCAGAATGAGCAGAGATTACGATCTGGCAGCGTGGAAGTGGCAGGGCTGTGTATTAGTAGAGGTCTTGATTATGGAACGGGTTGCAGCTGGTGGGAATCTGCTCTGACTCCAGCACACCTGTCTCCGCCCACACACAAACACACACACACTCACACACACAGAGGGAAAGAGCACTGGGGGCACAGGATGAGCAGTAGAGGGCGTTGCAGGAGCAGATGTGACAGTGTGGGCCATCTCTTCTTGTTTTGGACACAGACTGAATATTCATTCGTAGTATTTGTCCGGAAAGTGAGGATTTGTAGGCCCTGCCTCAAACATACAGTATGTATGTTTATGTGCTGTCTGTCACCTGGGGCATGTAGGTGAATTGGTCAAAAATATAAAGGACAATGGGTTTAAGGACCAGTACTGTATGCCCTTCCTCCCTTTGAGGGGCCAAAATGTATCTCTCTACAGTAACCAGAGAACTGACTATTGAAATGTGTGAAAGAATAATACAACAGTATTCATGTTTGGTATATATCAGAAAAAAATTCACTGAGGAGAACTTTGATGCCATACATACAGTGCATTCGGAAAGTATTCAGACCACTTGACTTTTTCCAAATTTAGCCTTATTCTAAAATAAATGTGTTTTGAATTCCTTGTCAATCTACACACAATACCCCATAATGACAAAGCAAGAACAGGTAAAAAACGATTACAAAATCATAATAAAATTAAAACAATTACATAAGTATTCAGACCCTTTACTCAGTACTTTGTTGAAGCACCTTTGGCAGCGATTAAAGCCTTGAGATTCTTGGGTATGACGCTACAAGCTTGGCACACCTGTATTTGGGGAGTTTCTCCCAGGCCCTCTCAAGCTCTGTCAGATTGGATGTGGAGCATCGCTGCACAGCTATTTTCAGATCTCTCCAGAGATGTTTGATTTTGTTCAAGTCCGGGCTCTGGCTGGGCCAATCAAGGACATTCAAATCAAATCAAACTTTACTTGTCACATCCTGAACGGTTGCATCACCACCTGGTATGGTAACTGCTGGCATCTGACCATAAGGCACTACAAAGGGTAGTGCGTACGGCCCAGTACATCATTGGGGCCAAGCTTCCTGCAATCCAGGACCTATATACTAGGCGGTGTCAGAAGAAAGCCCAAGTCAAAGACTTGTCAAAGACTCCAGTCACCCAAGTCATAGACTGTTCTCTCTGCTACCGCACGGCAAGCGGTACCGGAGCGCCAATTCTAGGACCAAAAGGCTTCTTAACAGCTTCTAAATCATGATTTGTTTGATTTGATGTGACACCACGTCCCACAAAGACTCGGCGGTTGGAACCGTAAATCTCCAATTTGGACTCCAGACCAAATTACTAATTTCCATTGCTCATGTTACTTGGCCCAATCAAGTCTCTTCTTCGTATTGGTGTCCTTTAGTAGTGGTGTCTTTGCAGCAATTCGACCATGAAGGCCTGATTCACACAGTCTCCTCTGAACAGTTGATGTTGAGATGTGTCTGTTACTTGAACTCCGTGAAGCATTTGTTTGGGCTGCAATTTCTGAGGCTTGTAACTCTATTGAACTTATCCTCTGCAGCAGAGGTAGCTCTAGGTCTTCCATTCCTGTGGCGGTCCTCATGAGAGCCAGTTTCATCATAGCGTTTGATGCTTGAAATGTTCCGTATTGACTGACCTTCATGTCTTAAAGTAATGATGGACTGTCGTTTCTCTTTGCTTATTTGTGCTGTTCTTGCCATAATATGGACTTATTCTGGCTATCTTCTGTATACCCCCTCTACCTTGTCACAACACAACTGATTGGCTCAAATGCATTAAGAAGGAAAACAATTCCACAAATACATTTTTAAGAATGCATTTCAGGTGACTACCTCATAAAGCTGGTTGAGAGAATGCCAAGAGTGTGCAAAGCTGTCATCAAGGCAAATGATGGCTATTTGAAGAATTTCAAATATAAAATATATTTTGATTTGTTTAGCACTTTTTTGGTTACTACATAATTCCATGTGTGTTCTTGCAGAGTTCCACAGGCATGTGACTAACAGAAATAGAATAATGTGTCCCTGAACAAAGGGGGAGGTCAAAATCTAAAGTAACAGTCAGTATCGGGTGTGGCCACCAGCTGCATTAAGTATTGCAGATGCACTGCAATACTTAATGCAGCTTGTGGCCACACCAGAAACTGACTGTTACTTTAGATTTTGACCTCCCCCTTTGTTCAGGGACACGTCTTCCCTGTAACGCACAGCGTTGAGATTGCCTGCAATGACAACAAGCTCAGTCCGATAATGCTGTGACACACCACACCAGACCATGATAAACCCTCCACCTCCAAATCTATCTCGCTACAGAGTACAGTCCTCGGTGTAATGCTCATTCCTTCGACGATAAACGTGAATCCGACCTGGTGAGACAAAACCATGACTCGTCAGTGAAGAGCACATTTTGCCAGTCCCGTCTGGTCCAGCGACGGTGAATTTGTGCCCCTAGGCGACGTTGTTGCCTGTGATGTCTGGTGAGGACTTGCCTTACAACAGGACTACAATCCCTCAGTCCAGCCTCTCTCAGCCTATTGTGGACAGTCTGAGCACTGATGGAGGGATTGTGCGTTCCTGGTGTAACTCGGGCAGTTGTTGTTGCAATCCTGTACCTGTCCTGCAGGTGTATTGTTCAGATGTACCGATCCTGTGCAGGTGTTGTTACACGTGGTCTGCCACTGCGAGGACGATCAGCTGTCTGTCCTGTCTCCCTGTAGAGCTGTCTTTGGCGTCTCACAGTACGGGCATTGAAATATATTGCCCTGGCCACATCTGCAGTCCTCATGCCTCCTTGCAGCATGCCTAAGGCACATTCATGCAGATGAGGAGGGACCCTGGGCATCTTTCTTTTGGTGTTTTTCAGAGTCAGTAGAAAGGCCTCTTTAGTGTCCTAAGTTGTCATAACTGTGACCATAATTGTCTGTAAGCTGTTAGTGTCTTAACGACCGTTCCACAGGTGTATGTTTATTAATTGTTTATGGTTCATTGAACAAGCATGGGAAACAGTGTTTAAACCCTTTACAATGAACATCTGTGAAGTTATTTGGATTTTTACTAATTATCTTTGAAAGACAGGGTCCTGAAAAAGGGACATTTCTTTTTTTGCTGAGTTTAGCCAACGCTTGGCATTGCACATGGTGATCTTAGGCTTGTGTGCAGCTACTCGGCTATAGAAACCCATTTCCTGAAGCTCCCCACGAACAGTTCTTGTGTTGATGTTGCTTCCAAAGGCAGTTTGGAACTCGGTAGTGTAACGGTTTTCTTCCGTTAAAGGAGAGGAGGACCAAAATGCAGCATGGTTAGAGTTCAACATAAAGACCATAAACGTGAACGCTACAAAATACCAAAACAACAAATGTGGAAAAACCAAAACAGTCCTATCTGGTGCATAGACACAAAGACAGAAGACAAGAAACAACCACCCACAAAATAACCAAAGAACATGGCTGCCTAAATATGGTTCCCAATCAGAGACAACGAGAAGCACCTGCCTCTAATTGAGAACCAATCTAGGCAACCATAGACTTACATAAACACCTAGAAAGGAAACATCCCCATAAACATACAAAACCCCTTGACAAGACAAAACACATGCATCACCCATGTCACACCCTGAAATAACCAAAATAATAAACAAAGATAACTAAGGCCAGGGCGTGTCAGGTTGTGAGTGTTGCAACTGATGCCAGATGATTTTTATGCACTTCAGCACTCGGTGGTCCTGTTCTGTGAGCTTATGTGGCCTGCTACTGTGTGGCTGAACCGTTGTTGCTCCAAGACGTTTCCACTTCACAATAAAAGCACTTACAGTTGATCGGATCAGCTCTAGCAGGACAGAGATGTGAAGAACTGACTTGTTGGAAAGGTGGCATTCTACTACTGATGTTTGTCTATGGACATTGCATGGCTCTGTGTTCGATTTTATACAGCTGTCAGCAACTTGTGTGGCTGAAATAGCTGAATCCACTAATTTGAACGGGTGTCCATCTACACTTACACTATATATGCAAAAGTGTGTTTTCAAGTATAGACTTAAGACGAGACCTGGGTGCCTTCTGATGACCAGTAGGAGACAAGCGATGAGGATTGGGAACCAGAGGATGACTGTTCCGAGGACAGCTCCGATGATAGCTCCGTCGTTGGCTCCAATGATGGTTATGGAGTCTCCTGAATTGGATGTGCCGTCGTTTCCAGGGTAATTAAGTCATGTGTGAAGATGACATTGTTGGCCAGCATGTGTCTATCACCTACGACAATACTTTTTTGGCAGCTTTCTACTTTTCTTCAGCTTCCTATACACAAGTGCACATACAAAGACTATGTGACTGGTGTAGTGTGATGGCTTTCCACCATTCGAGCTCAAGATGAACTCATGGGGAACAGCAGTAATTTTGGAATGACTCGAGAAATTTTCCCAACAGATTATATATTTGTCCTGTTTAGACTTTATCCTAACATCTCAGTGGAATGCCTCTATTGCAATGTGCTTGACTTGAATTGTGCAAATGGTTTCCGTCATGACTACATTTTAGGTTTATTGAATATCTATTTCCTGTCCACTTTCTCCCCTGCTCTGTTATATGGAACTCACAGCGCACCTTCAAGTACAGTATGCAGGCAGGTGACTTCATTTTGGCAACCAACATTCTGCTCTCTGGAAACAACTACGTTTTGGCAGGAGAAGAGGGCTGAAGTCATTGACCGCCATGTGTCATCCATATATGAAGTGGTACTATATTTTATGTCATCAACATAGTATTAGCTTTGTAATGTATTTTGTTCTCACGTTACTTTTGGTGTTTCATTTTCTGATTACTAAACATCCTTTTTGTGTGTGTGTGTAGTTTATTCTAGCTGACGGGAGAACGGACTCCTCAGGTAAATTAGAAGAATATGTATATTGTGTTTCACTTTATATATGTGCCACTACTTTCCATAATAGTGCAAACACCCTATCCTAGTCTGTAATCCCCACATGCTTCAAGATGGCCACCATTGTCCCTGTACCTAAGAAAGCTAAGGTAATTTAACTAAATGATCGCCCCATAGCACTCAACCTCTGTTATCATGAAGTGCTTTGAGAGACTAGTAAAGGATCATATCACCTCCACCTTACCTGCCACCCTAGACCCACTTCAATTTGCTTACCCCCCAATAGATCCACAGATGATGCAATCGCCATCACATTGCACACCGCCCTGTCCCATCTGGACAAGAGGCATACCTATGAAAGAATGCTGTTCATTGACTACAGCACAGCATTCAACACCATGGTACCCTCCAAGCTCATCGTCAAGCTCGAGGACCTGGGTCTGAACCCCGCCCTGTACAACTGGGTCCTGGACTTCCTGATGGGTCGCCCCCAGGTGGTGAAGGTAGGAAACAACACCTCCTCTTCGCTGATCCTCAACACTGCCCAACGGTGCGTGCTCAGCCCCTTCCTGTACTCCCTGTTCACCTATGACTGCGTGGCCAAGCACGCCTCCAATTCAATCATCAAGTTTGCAGACGACACAACAGTAGTAGGCTTGATTACCAACAGCGATGAGACAGTCTAATCAAATCAAATCAAATTTTATTTGTCACATACACATGGTTAGCAGATGTTAATGCGAGTGTAGCGAAATGCTTGTGCTTCTAGTTCCGACAATGCAGTAATAACAAGTAATCTAACTAACAATTCCAAAACTACTGTCTTGTACACAGTGTAAGGGGATAAAGAATATGTACATAAGGATATATGAATGAGTGATGGTACAGAGCAGCATAGGCAAGATACAGTAGATGGTATCGAGTACAGTATGTACAAATGAGATGAGTATGTAAACAAAGTGGCATAGTTTAAAGTGGCTAGTGATACATGTATTACATAAGGATACAGTCGATGATATAGAGTACAGTATATACGTATGCATATGAGATGAATAATGTAGGGTAAGTAACATTATATAAGGTAGCATTGTTTAAAGTGGCTAGTGATATATTTACATCATTTCCCATCAAGTCCCATTATTAAAGTGGCTGGAGTTGAGTCAGTGTCAGTGTGTTGGCAGCAGCCACTCAGTGTTAGTGGTGGCTGTTTAACAGTCTGATGGCCTTGAGATAGAAGCTGTTTTTCAGTCTCTCAGTCCCAGCTTTGATGCACCTGTACTGACCTCGCCTTCTGGATGATAGCGGGGTGAACAGGCAGTGGCTCGGGTGGTTGATGTCCTTGATGATCTTTATGGCCTTCCTGTGACATCGGGTGGTGTAGGTGTCCTGGAGGGCAGGTAGTTTGCCCCCGGTGATGCGTTGTGCAGACCTCACTACCCTCTGGAGAGCCTTACGGTTGAGGGCGGTGCAGTTGCCATACCAGGCAGTGATACAGCCCGCCAGGATGCTCTCGATTGTGCATCTGTAGACGTTTGTGAGTGCTTTTGGTGACAAGCCAAATTTCTTCAGCCTCCTGAGGTTGAAGAGGCGCTGCTGCGCCTTCTTCACGATGCTGTCTGTGTGAGTGGACCAATTCAGTTTGTCTGTGATGTGTATGCCGAGGAACTTAAAACTTGCTACCCTCTCCACTACTGTTCCATCGATGTGGATAGGGGGGTGTTCCCTCTGCTGTTTCCTGAAGTCCACAATCATCTCCTTAGTTTTGTTGACGTTGAGTGTGAGGTTATTTTCCTGACACCACACTCCGAGGGCCCTCACCTCCTCCCTGTAGGCCGTCTCGTCGTTGTTGGTAATCAAGCCTACCACTGTTGTGTCGTCCGCAAACTTGATGATTGAGTTGGAGGCGTGCGTGGCCACGCAGTCGTGGGTGAACAGGGAGTACAGGAGAGGGCTCAGAACGCACCCTTGTGGGGCCCCAGTGTTGAGGATCAGCGGGGAGGAGATGTTGTTGCCTACCCTCACCACCTGGGGGCGGCCCGTCAGGAAGTCCAGTACCCAGTTGCACAGGGCGGGGTCGAGACCCAGGGTCTCGAGCTTGATGAAGAGCTTGGAGGGTACTATGGTGTTGAATGCCGAGCTGTAGTCGATGAACAGCATTCTCACATAGGTATTCCTCTTGTCCAGATGGGTTAGGGCAGTGTGCAGTGTGGTTGAGATTGCATCGTCTGTGGACCTATTTGGGCGGTAAGCAAATTGGAGTGGGTCTAGGGTGTCAGGTAGGGTGGAGGTGATATGGTCCTTGACTAGTCTCTCAAAGCACTTCATGATGACGGATGTGAGTGCTACGGGCGGTAGTCGTTTAGCTCAGTTACCTTAGCTTTCTTGGGAACAGGAACAATGGTGGCCCTCTTGAAGCATGTGGGAACAGCAGACTGGTATAGGGATTGATTGAATATGTCCGTAAACACACCGGCCAGCTGGTCTGCGCATGCTCTGAGGGCGCGGCTGGGGATGCCGTCTGGGCCTGCAGCCTTGCGAGGGTTAACACGTTTAAATGTCTTACTCACCTCGGCTGCAATGAAGGAGAGACCGCATGTTTTCGTTGCAGGCCGTGTCAGTGGCACTGTATTGTCCTCAAAGCGGGCAAAAAAGTTATTTAGTCTGCCTGGGAGCAAGACATCCTGGTCCGTGACTGGGCTGGATTTCTTCCTGTAGTCCGTGATTGACTGTAGACCCTGCCACATGCCTCTTGTGTCTGAGCCGTTGAATTGAGATTCTACTTTGTCTCTGTACTGGCGCTTAGCTTGTTTGATAGCCTTGCGGAGGGAATAGCTGCACTGTTTGTATTCGGTCATGTTACCAGACACCTTGCCCTGATTAAAAGCAGTGGTTCGCGCTTTCAATTTCACACGAATGCTGCCATCAATCCACGGTTTCTGGTTAGGGAATGTTTTAATCGTTGCTATGGGAACAACATCTTCAACGCACGTTCTAATGAACTCGCACACCGAATCAGCGTATTCGTCAATGTTGTTATCTGACGCAATACGAAACATCTCCCAGTCCACGTGATGGAAGCAGTCTTGGAGTGTGGAGTCAGCTTGGTCGGACCAGCGTTGGACAGACCTCAGCGTGGGAGCCTCTTGTTTTAGTTTCTGTCTGTAGGCAGGGATCAACAAAATGGAGTCGTGGTCAGCTTTTCCGAAAGGGGGGCGGGGCAGGGCCTTATATGCGTCGCGGAAGTTAGAGTAACAATGGTCCAAGGTCTTTCCACCCCTGGTTGCGCAATTGATATGCTGATAAAATTTAGGGAGTCTTGTTTTCAGATTAGCCTTGTTAAAATCCCCAGCTACAATGAATGCAGCCTCCGGATAAATCGTTTCCAGTTTGCAGAGAGTTAAATAAAGTTTGTCTACAGGGAGGAGGTGAGGGCTCTGGGAGTGTGGTGCCAGGAAAATAACTTCTCACTCAACGTCAACAAAACAAAGGAGATAATCGTAGACTTCAGGAAACAGCAGAGGGAATACCCCCCTATCCACATCGATGGGACTGCAGTGGAGAAGGTGGAAAGTTTCAAGTTCATTGGCGTATACATCACTGACAAACTGAAATTGTCCACCCACACAGACAGTGTGGTGAAGAAGAAGCAGGAGAACCTCAGGAGGCTAAAGAAATGTGTCTTAGCACCTAAAACCCTCATAAACTTTTACAGATGCACAATTGAGAGCATCCTGCCGGGCTGTATCATTGCCTGGTACGCCAACTGCACCGCCCACAACCGCAAAGCTCTCCAGAGGGTGGTGCGGTCTGCCCAATCCTACCAGGGGCAAACTTCCCGCCCTCCTGGACGCTTACAGCACCCGATGCCATAATATGGCAAAAAAAGATAATCAAGGACATCAACCACCCGAGCCACTGCCTGTTCACCCTGCTATCATCCAGAAGGCGAGGTCAGTACAGGTGCCTCAAAGCTGGGACCGAGAGACTGAAAAACAGATTCTATCTCAAGGCCATCAGACTGTTTAACACCCATCACTAGCACATCAGGGGCGGTTGCCTGTAGACATTGATTAGGAATCACTGGCCACTTTTAGAAATGGATCAATAGCCACTTTAATAATGTTCCGTATCTAGCATTACCTCATCTCATATGTATAAACTGCACTCCACACTATTCTACGGTATCTTAGTCACTTTTAAATTGTGTTTACATATTGCATCACCCATGTCATATGTATGCACTGTATTGTATTCTATACTACACCACTGACTGTTAAACAGCCATCACCAGCACATCAGAGGCTGCTGCCTAAAGACATAGATTAGGAATCATTGGCCACTTTAAGGAAATGAAACACTAGCCACTTTAATATTGTCTCCGTATCTTGCATTACTCATCTCATAGGTGTAAACTGTACTCTATACTATTCTACGGTATCTTAGTCACTTTGATTGTTTGTAAATATTGCATCACCCATCTCATATGTATATACTGTAGTCTATGCTATGCCACTGTATCTTAGTCCAATGCCGCTCTGACATACATGTATATGCATATATATTCTTAATCCATTCCTTACTTAGATTTCCGTGTATTGTGGGTATATGTTGTGAAACTGTTAGATATTACTTGTTAGGTTATTACTGCACTGTCGGCGCTAGAAGCACAAGCATTTCACTACACCCGCAATGACAACTGCTAAACACATGTATGTGACCAATAAAATTTGATTTGATTATCATTTGTTTATCTGTCAATACCTTTCATAGTTTATTGTGTACAGTTTTGCACGTATATCACCATTGAGAATGAGTCGAAGGATATCATCCACATTGTCACGGTGGATAAACGGGAGACACAGAGGAACTCTGTCGTGGTGGAAAAGCAGGCTTTTATTAGGACAATTGACAAGCTCCTCTTGGAGGTCAAGTTGAAGGAGATCTACACTGACGCACATTATGCAGATTTCGGCACTAATGAGTAAGTGCATCTCTGTCTAGGTGTATGTAGGACCTATATTGACAAGTGATTGCACAACATTTGATCATTTTTACCTAAATGTTGACATGTTCATAATTATCCAAGTGTGTTTTTGAGTTTGAATGTGATTATACCAATCTGTATTGTCCTACTTCCTTTACAAATCCAGAGAAAAGAAAGTACAAGGACTCTGTATTCTTCATTCCCTTGACATGTGGCACACGGCAAAAATCTGGGCAAGAAAGTAAATGCGGTGAGTGTAACTACAAATGACGTGCTCTACTGATAATAACAATTGTTGATATTGGTCCTTAAACACACAAGTGCATTTGAGATGTGCCATTTGTTTTTTACATATCCCAATTGCCAGAGAGCTTGCGTAGGCGACCCTGGAGCAATTGGGGGTTAAGTGCCTTGCTGGATAATACAACTTTTTCTAGGAAGTCCAGGATCCAGTTGCAGAGGGAGGTGTTTAGTCTCAGGGTCCTTATTTTAGTGATGAGTTTTGTGGGCACTATGGTGTTGAACACTGAGCTGTAGTCAATGAACAGCATTCTCACATAGGTGTTCCTTTTGTCCAGGTGGGAAAGAGCAGTGTGGAGTGAGATTGAGATTGCGTTATCTGTGGATCTGTTGGGGCGGTATGCAAATTTACCTTCTCATTCTTGGGCACAGGGACTATGGTGGTCTGCTTGAAACGTGGTTATTACAGACTCAGTCAGGGAGATGTTGAAAATGTCAGTGAAGACACTTGCCAGTTGGTCCGCGCATGCTCTGTGTACATGCCCTGGTAATCCGTCTCGCGGCCTTGTGAATGTTGACCTGTTAAAAGGTCTTGCTCACATCCGCTACGGAGAATGTGATCACACAATTGTCCGGAACAGCTGGTGCTCTCATGCATGCTTCAGTATTGCTTGCCTTGAAGCGAGCATGAAGGCATTTAGCTCATCTGGTAGGCTCGCGTCACTGGGAAGCTTGCAGCTATGTTTCCCTTTGAGATCCGTAATAGTTTGCAAGCCCTGCCACATCCGACGAGCGTCAGAGCTGGTGTATTAGGATTCAATCTTAGTCCTGTTTTGACGCTTTGCCTGTTTGATGGTTCATCTGAGGGCATATCGGAATTTCTTACAAGTGTCCGGAATAGTTCCGCTCCTTGAAAGTGGCAGCTCTAGCCTTTAGCTTTAGCGGATGTTGCCTGTAATCAATGGCTTCTGGTTGGGATATGTACAGTGCCTTGCGAAAGTATTCGGCCCCCTTGAACTTTGCGACCTTTTGCCACATTTCAGGCTTCAAACATAAAGATATAAAACTGTATTTTTTTGTGAAGAATCAACAACAAGCGGGACACAATCATGAAGTGGAATGACATTTATTGGATATTTCAAACTTTGTTAACAAATCAAAAACTGAAAAATTGGGCGTGCAAAATTATTCAGCCCCCTTAAGTTAATACTTTGTAGCGCCACCTTTTGCTGCGATTACAGCTGTAAGTCGCTAGGGGTATGTCTCTATCAGTTTTGCACATCGAGAGACTGACATTTTTTCCCATTCCTCCTTGCAAAACAGCTCGAGCTCAGTGAGGTTGGATGGAGAGCATTTGTGAACAGCAGTTTTCAGTTCTTTCCACAGATTCTCGATTGGATTCAGGTCTGGACTTTGACTTGGCCATTCTAACACCTGGATATGTTTATTTTTGAACCATTCCATTGTAGATTTTGCTTTATGTTTTGCATCATTGTCTTGTTGGAAGACAAATCTCCGTCCCAGTCTCAGGTCTTTTGCAGACTCCATCAGGTTTTCTTCCAAAATGGTCCTGTATTTGGCTCCATCCATCTTCCCATCAATTTTAACCATCTTCCCTGTCCCTGCTGAAGAAAAGCAGGCCCAAACCATGATGCTGCCACCACCATGTTTGACAGTGGGCATGGTGTGTTCAGCTGTGTTGCCTTTACGCCAAACATAACGTTTTGCATTGTTGCCAAAAAGTTCAATTTTGGTTTCATCTGACCAGAGCACCTTCTTCCACATGTTTGGTGTGTCTCCCAGGTGGCTTGTGGCAAACTTTAAACGACACTTTTTATGGATATCTTTAAGAAATGGCTTTCTTCTTGCCACTCTTCCATAAAGGCCAGATTTGTGCAATATACGACTGATTGTTGTCCTATGGACAGAGTCTCCCACCTCAGCTGTAGATCTCTGCAGTTCATCCAGAGTGATCATGGGCCTCTTGGCTGCATCTCTGATCAGTCTTCTCCTTGTATGAGCTGAAAGTTTAGAGGGACGGCCAGGTCTTGGTAGATTTGCAGCGTCTGATACTCCTTCCATTTCAATATTATCACTTGCACAGTGCTCCTTGGGATGTTTAAAGCTTGGGAAATCTTTTTATATCCAAATCCGGCTTTAAACTTCTTCACAACAGTATCTCGGACCTGCCTGGTGTGTTCCTTGTTCTTCATGATGCTCTCTGCGCTTTTAACGGACCTCTGAGACTATCACAGTGCAGGTGCATTTATACGGAGACTTGAATACACACAGGTGGATTGTATTTATCAACATTAGTCATTTAGGTCAACATTGGATCATTCAGAGATCCTCACTGAACTTCTGGAGAGAGTTTGCTGCACTGAAAGTAAAGGGGCTGAATAATTTTGCACGCCCAATTTTTCAGTTTTTGATTTGTTAAAAAAGTTTGAAATATCCAATAAATGTCGTTCCACTTCATGATTGTGTCCCACTTGTTGTTGATTCTTCACAAAAAAATACAGTTTTATTTCTTTATGTTTGAAGCCTGAAATGTGGCAAAAGGTCGCAAAGTTCAAGGGGGCCGAATACTTTCGCAAGGCACTGGTCACTGTAGGGATGACGTTGTCAATGCACTTACTGATGAAGCAGGTGACTGAGGTTGTACACTACTTAATGCCATTGGATGAATCACGGAACATATTCCGGTCTGTGATAGCAAAACAGTCCTGTAGCATAGCATCCGCGTCATCTGACCACTTCTGTATTGAGTGAGTCACTGGTACAGCCTGCTTTAGTTTTAGCTTGTAGGAATGAATCAGGAGGATATAATTATGGTCAGGTTTGCCAAATGGAGGACGAGGGAAAGCTTTGTATGAATCTCTGTGTGTGGAGTAAAGGTGGTCTAGAGATTTTGAATTAGCATTTTCTCGTTTGCTTATGGTCTTATAATGCTCGTTGAGTGCTGTCTTAGTGCATTAGTGGTAAATAGACGGCTATGAATAATATAGATGAGAACGTTCTTGGTAGATATTGTGGTCTACAGCTTATCATGAGGTACTCTACCTCAGGCGAGCAATACCTTGAGACTTATTTAATATTAGTCTTGAGGTATTGCTCGCATTACAATCTCATCCAATAAAACTGATTGCTCTGTGGTCTCTGGAAGTGTCGCTGATTTTGGACACAACTACATTCAGAGATTGCACCAAAACAATTTAAATGAGATGACTGTTATGCTCTGATAGTAGACTCATCCTATTAGCACATCGGTCCTTTTCCTGTCATGTAAATTGCCTATGTTAATCATGAGGATTGTGGGCCAGTAGTCTTTTTAAGCACAAATTATATGCATACCAGGCACTTATTACCATTTCTTTAGTAATGCTGATTAATTAATTGAGGTGGTGTCTGGGTAGAAGTGCAGTCATGTGTAATGGACTTTCTCTCCCTGGTATTATCTGTTCTACCAAACACAGGCAGGAAAGATTACTGGACAATCCATCATTCCGGTCTGGATCAAAGACATCGTCAACCATTTCTGGCTCTGTTGTAAAACTGTAGACAACATAATGCAGTTCACAGTAACTACTCCATTTATCTGAGGAAACAACTACAGTTAATTGCATTGATATGTTTGCCATTTACTCTGCAGGGTATAAAGTGCATTTGGAAAGTATTCAGACCCCTTCCCTTTTTCCACATTTTGTTACGTTAAAGCCTTACTCTAAAATATATATATTTTTGAAATCCCTTCTTCAATCTACACACAATACCCCATAATGAGGAAACGAAATCAGGTTTTTGGGATTGTTGGAAATTTGGAAAATTATTCAACATAAAAAACCAAAATACCTTATTTAAGTATGCAGACCCTTTGCTATGAGAATCGAAATTGAACTGAGGTGCATGCTGTTTCCATTGATCATCCTTGAGATGTTTCTACAACTTGATTGGAGTCCACCTGTCATAAATTCAAATGATTGGACATGATTTGGAAAGACACACCCCATTCTCCTGTCTATATAAGGTCCCACAGTTGACAGAGCAAAAAACAAGCTATGAGGTCAAAGGAATTGTCTGTAGAGCTCCGAGACAGGATTGTGTCGAGGCACAGATCTGGGGAAGGGTACCAAAAAATGTCTACAACATTGAAGGTCCCAAGAACACAGTGGCCTCCATCATTCTTAAATGGAAGAAGTTAGGAACCACCAAGACTCTTCCTAGAGCTGGATGCCTGGCCAAACTATGTAATCGGGGGAGAAGGGCCTTGGTCAGGCCGGTGACCAAGTACCCGATGGTCACTCTGACAGAGCTTCAGAGTTCCTCTGTGGCGATGAGAGAACCTTCCAGAAGGGCAACCATTTCTGCAGCACTCCATCAATCAGGCTTTTATGGTAGAGTGGCCAAATGGAAGCCACTCCTCAGTAAAAGGCACATGACTGCCAGCTTGGAGTTTGCAAAAAGGCACATAAAGGACTCGCAGACCATGAAAAACAAGATTCTCTGGTCTGATGAAATCAAGATTGAACTCTTTGACCTGATTGCCAATCATCACGTCTGGAGGAATCCAGGCACCATCCCTACATTGAAGCATGGCGGTGGCAGCATAGTGCTGTAGGGATGATTTTCGGCGGCAGGGAATGTGAGACTAGTCAGGATCGAGGGAAAGATGAATGGAGCAAAGTACATAGAGATCCTTGATGAAAACCTGCTCCAGAGTGTTCAGGACCTCAGACTTGTGCGAAAGTTCACTTTCCAACAGGACAATGACCCTAAGCACACAGCCAAGACAACGCAGGAGTGGCTTCAGGACAAATCTCTGAATGTCCATGAGTGGCCAAGCCAGAGCCCGGACTTGAACCCAATCTAACGTCTCTGGATTGACCTGAAAATAGCTTTGCAGCGACGCTCCCCATCCAACCTGAGAGAGCTTGAGAGGATCTGCAGAGAAGAATGCGAGACACTCCCCAAATACAGGTGTGCCAAGCTTGTAGTGTCATACCCAAGAAGACTTTAGGCTGTAATGGCTGCCAAAGGTGCTTCAACAAAGTACTGAGTAAAGGTTCTGAATACTTATGTAAATGTGATATTTAAGTTTTTTTTGTAATAAATTAGCAAGGATTTCTAACAACCTGTTTTTGCTTTGTCATTATGGGGTATTGTGTGTAGATTGATGAGGGGGAAAAACTATTTAATCCATTTTAGTATAAGGCTGTAACCTAACAAAGTGTGAAAAAAGTCAAAAGGTCTGAATACTTTCCGAGGGCATTGTATGTTCACTCACTGTTCAAATGTGGTGACATCACTGATCCCATCTGCTACCTGCGTTTATCCATTCTTTCCTGCCTCTTCAAACTCCTGGAGCAGATAATGAACACCCAGCTTACCCACTACCTGAGCCATAACCACATCCTCTCCAAGTTCCAGTCTGGTTTCTGAAAACGTCACAGCTGCATAACTGCCACAATCAAGGTTCTCAATTACATCTTCTCCTCCCTGGACAAAAAGCATACCTCTCATCAATAATGTCAAAGACATCAGCCTCTCTGACAGCCCCCTCTGCTGGTTATCCAACTGCTTCACAAACAAGCATGCTTAAATTGTTATCCAAAAGAAAATACAATGTTAAATAATGTTAATAAAACCTCTCTAGGTATTAATTTTATCTTACATAGGGTGTATTAAATACAATCAGAAGTCTCATCCCCAAACTGTGGCCTCTCTCTCTCTCTCTCTCTCTCTCTCTCTCTCTCTCTCTCTCTCCAAATAATCATTATTCATTGATGGCCTCTGTGAGTCCTTGGTTGCGGAAGTTGTTGTATGTCTCCGGGTGGGTGTTGTTATCATGACCAGTGAGCTGAGATTAGGCAGAGCTTTACCTAACAATGACTTATAGATGACCTGGTGCAAGTGGGTCTGGCGACGAATACAGTGCCTTGCGAAAGTATTCGGCCCCCTTGAACTTTGCGACCTTTTGCCACATTTCAGGCTTCAAACATAAAGATATAAAACTGTATTTTTTTGTGAAGAATCAACAACAAGTGGGACACAATCATGAAGTGGAATGACATTTATTGGATATTTCAAACTTTGTTAACAAATCAAAAACTGAAAAATTGGGCGTGCAAAATTATTAGCCCCCTTATTAGCCCCCTTAAGTTAATACTTTGTAGCGCCACCTTTTGCTGCGATTACAGCTGTAAGTCGCTTGGGGTATGTCTCTATCAGTTTTGCACATCGAGAGACTGACATTTTTTCCCATTCCTCCTTGCAAAACAGCTCGAGCTCAGTGAGGTTGGATGGAGAGCATTTGTGAACAGCAGTTTTCAGTTCTTTCCACAGATTCTCGATTGGATTCAGGTCTGGACTTTGACTTGGCCATTCTAACACCTGGATATGTTTATTTGTGAACCATTCCATTGTAGATTTTGCTTTATGTTTTGGATCATTGTCTTGTTGGAAGACAAATCTCCGTCCCAGTCTCAGGTCTTTTGCAAACTCCATCAGGTTTTCTTCCAGAATGGTCCTCTATTTGCCTCCATCCATCTTCCCATCAATTTTAACCATCTTCCCTGTCCCTGCTGAAGAAAAGCAGGCCCAAACCATGATGCTGCCACCACCATGTTTGACAGTGGGGATGGTGTGTTCAGGGTGATGAGCTGTGTTGCTTTTACGCCAAACATAATGTTTTGCATTGTTGCCAAAAAGTTCAATTTTGGTTTCATCTGACCAGAGCACCTTCTTCCACATGTTTGGTGTGTCTCCCAGGTGGCCTGTGGCAAACTTTAAACAACACTTTTTATGGATATCTTTAAGAAATGTCTTTCTTCTTGCCACTCTTCCATAAAGGCCAGATTTCTGCAATATACGACTGATTGTTATCCTATGGACAGAGTCTCCCACCTCAGCTGTAGATCTCTGCAGTTCATCCAGAGTGATCATGGGCCTCTTGGCTGCATCTCTGATCAGTCTTCTCCTTGTATGAGCTGAAAGTTTAGAGGGACGGCCAGGTCTTGGTAGATTTGCAGTGGTCTGATACTCCTTCCATTTCAATATTATCGCTTGCACAGTGCTCCTTGGGATGTTTAAAGCTTGGGAAATCTTTTTGTATCCAAATCCGGCTTTAAACTTCTTCACAACAGTATCTCGGACCTGCCTGGTGTGTTCCTTGTTCTTCATGATGCTCTCTGCGCTTTTGACAGACCTCTGAGACTATCACAGTGCAGGTGCATTTATACGGAGACTTGATTACACACAGGTGGATTGTGTTTATCATCATTAGTCATTTAGGTCAACATTGGATCATTCAGAGATCCTCACTGAACTTCTGGAGAGAGTTTGCTGCACTGAAAGTAAAGGGGCTGAATAATTTTGCACGCCCAATTTTTCAGTTTTTGATTTGTTAAAAAAGTTTGAAATATCCAATAAATGTCGTTCCACTTCATGATTGTGTCCCACTTGTTGTTGATTTTTCACAAAAAAATACAGTTTTAAATCTTTATGTTTGAAGCCTGAAATGTGGCAAAAGGTCGCAAAGTTCAAGGGGGCAGAATACTTTCGCAAGGCACTGTATGTAGCGAGGGCCAGCCGAATAGAGCATACAGGTCGCAGTGGTGGGTGGTGTATGGAGCTTTGGTGACCAAACGGATGGCACTGTGATAGACTGCATCCAGTTTGCTGAGTAGAGTGTTGGAGGCTATTTTGTAAATGACCATGAGGTCAAAGGAATTGTCCATAGAGTTCCAAGACAGGATTGTGTTGAAGCACAGATCTGGGGAAGGATACCAATAAAAATGCTGCAGCATTGAAGGTCCCCAAGAACATGGCCTCCATCATTCTTAAATGGAAGAAGTTTGGAACCACCAAGACTCTTCCTAGAGCTGGCTGCCTTGCCAAACTGAACAATCGTGGGAGAAGGGCCTTGGTCAGGGAGGTGACCAAGAACTTGATGGTCACTCTGACAGACCTCCAGAGTTCCTCTGTGGAGATGCAATAACTTTCCAGCACTCCACCAATCAGGCCTTTATAGTAGAGCTGCCAGAAGGAAGCCACTCCTCAGTAAAAGCAACTTGACAGTCCGCTTGGAGTTTGCCAAAAATCACCGAAAGAACTCTCAGATCATGAGAGACAAGATTATCTGGTCTAATGAAACCAAGATTGAACTCTTTGGCCTGAACGACAAGCATCACGTCTGGAGGAAACCTGGCACCGTCCCTACGTTGAAGCATGGTGGTGGCAGCATCATGCTGTGGGGATGTTTTCAGCGGCAGGGACTGGGAGACTAGTCAGGACCGAGGGAAAGATGATGAAAACCTGTCCCAGAGCGCTCATGACCTCAGACTGTGGTGAATGGTCACCTTCCAACAGGACAATGACCGTAAGCACACAGCCAAGACAACGCAGGAGTGGCTTCGGGACAAGTCTCTGAATGTCCATGAGTGACCAAGCCAGAGCTCAGACTTGAACCCGACCGAACACCTCTGGAGAGACCTGAAAATTACTGTGCAGCAACGCTCAACATCCAACCTGACAGAGCTTTAGGGGATCTGCAGAGAAGCATGGGAGAAACTCCCCAAATACAAGTGTGCCAAGCTTGTAGTGTCATACCCAAGAAGTCTTGAGGCTGTAATCGCTGCCAAAGGTGCTTCAGTGAAGTACTGAGTAAAGGGTCTGAATACTTATGTAAATGTGATATTTGAGTTTTAATTTCTAATACATGATTTCTAGAAACCTGTTTTTTCTTTGTCATTAAGAGGTATTGTGGTATAGATTGATGAGGGGAAAAAACGATTTAATCCATTTTAAAATAAGGCTGTAACATAACAAAATGTGGGAAAAGTCAATGCTCTATGGTTGTCACTAGTTTCCACAACCACAAAGTAATAAACCCTGACGATTTCTAAAATGTCTCTTCCTCAGAGCGCGAGGCTTCCACCGAGGGTCAGGATAAAGATGAGTTTGTGACAGTAGGAGTAAAAAATATATATTTTAAAGTGGACCTTTGCCTTTTGGCTGATCCATCTGTGGTTTCAGGGTGGGTGAATACAGAGATGGGTGCTGTGGAATCAGTGAAGGTAACCAGATGTGGTCTTGTGATAATTGTTGGTGTTTCTGCTGGTCAGACGGAGAAGGCACTCCGCGTTAAACGAATGGGGACAAGAGAGGTGAATTGTTTTGCTCTCAAGTAAAGGGCGCCATTGAGATGAGTGATTACTGGGGTAGGGGTAAATATGAAAGATGACCAACTGAAGGGGAAGATTCCCGGTGTTTGTGATGCTCGTTTTTTGGTGCGACGGCAGACAGGGTGGCATGAGTGGTGTCTGTCATTTAGAGTTGTTTTTTTTTGTCTTTGCCCGACAAAGTGATGTTAGGATATATAGGTTATCCCATATGAGCCTTGTGTTGAATTCATTACGCTGTTACAGGTGTCAAGCTTATGGGTATGTGGCAACAGTGTGTAGGAGGGAGGTTCCTAGGTGGGAGCAGTGTGCAGAAGGGCATGATACAAAGGAATGTGTAGTATTGGGGAAATTAGTGGTACAGTATGTGTTAATTGTAGGGGTGCCCATGGGGCTGGGGATCAGAAATGTCCAGCACCAGAGAGGCAGGATTGAGGTTTCCAGGGTTAGAATAGCGCAGAAGTTGTTGTATGCTGAGGCAGTGAAGAAAGTAGAGGAAGATGGATCAAGGGGGAGGGATCCTGAGAGGAGTGATGTGAGTAGTAGAGCTGTACCAGCACAGAGGGATAGGCCATCAAGTGATATATGCTTCAGAAAGATTGGATTTTTAGCATTTATAGCAATGGCTATCAACTGAACTGCAGGGATGGAACATAAGTCACAGAAAATTGAGGTGGTGGTGTGCAGAGAGGTATTTGGGTGTGCGAGACTTGACGTCAGGAGAGTTACAGGATGTGTTAAGTGGTGGTATCCTATCCTTTCAAGCTGTTGTCCTGAGGTAACAGTAAATAGATTTAAATAGTGGCGTATGGTGGTAGGTTTTAATTGAGTGTAGGGTTAATGGTAGGGTATTTGTTTTTTGTTTTTATTAATATTGTTATTTTATTTGTTATTAGGCTTTTACTCTAAACTCAACAAAAAAAGAAACGTCCTCTCACTGTCAACTTAATTTATTTTCAGCAAACTTAACATGTGTAAATATTTGTATGAAAATAACAAGATTCAACAACTGAGACATAAACTGAACAAGTTCCACAGACGTGACAAACAGAAATGGAATAATGTGATCCTGAACAAAGGGGGATCAAAATCAAAAGTAACAGTCAGTATCTGGTGTGGCCACCAGCTGCATTAAGTACTGCAGTGCATCTCCTCCTCATGGACTGCACCAGATTTGCCAGTTCTTGCTGTGAGATGTTACCCCACTCTTCCACCAAGGCACCTGCAAGTTCCCGGACATTTCTGGGGAGAATGGCCCTAGCCCTCACCCTCAAATCCAATAGGTTCCACACGTGCTCAATGGGATTGAGATCCGGGCTCTTCGCTGGCCATGGCAGAACACTGACATTCCTGTCTTGCAGGAAATCACACTCAGAACGAGCAGTATGGAGGGTGGCATTGTCATGCTGGAAGGTCATGTCAGGATGAGCCTGTAGGAAGGCGACGCCATAGGCGACGCTGTTGCCGGTGATGTCTGGTGAGGACCTGCCTTACAACAGGACTTCAAGCCCTCAGTCCAGCCTCTCTCAGCCTATTGCGGACAGTCTGAGCACTGATGGAGGGATTGTGCGTTCCTGGTGTAACTCGGGCAGTTGTTGTTGCCATCCTGTACCTGTCCTGCAGGTGTGATGTTCGGATGTACCGATCCTGTGCAGGTGTTGCTACACGTGGTCTGCCACTGCTAGGACGATCAGCTGTCTCCCTGTAGCGCTGTCTTAGGCATCTCGCAGTACAGACATTGCAATGTAATGCCCTGGCCACATCTGCAGTCCTCATGCCTCCTTGCAGCATGCCTAAGGCACATTCACGCAGATAAGCAGGGAGCCTGGGCATCTTTCTTTTGGTGTTTTGGTGTTAAGCAGCATGTCAAGTAAATTTGACGAATGTTCTGAACAGACAACAGTAATATCAAAAACTGGAACAAAGAGGATAATTGTCTGAAATTGGAGTGGATGATGCGTGCTTAAATTATAATGAATCACTTCTTGTTGGGAAGCGGTTGTTGAGTAAGAATGCAGATGTAGGAAACCAGTTTGAGGTGTTGAAAATGAAGTTTTCGCTTGGAAAAACTGGAGTCTGTCAGAGTGACCAGGAGTGTTCTTATTTTGATTCATTGTATTTCTGACGAGCAGAGGCAGATTGCAGTTGGCCTCAAAAGAAATCCGGACAACAGAATATTGTATTTTGAACTTCGGAGTAGAGCACCCGTCAAAGGAGTCATCTCAGGAGTGACGACGGATGTTTAGGTTGAATACCTGAAGAGAATTCCTGGTGTGGTTGGTGCCTGGCATCTGACCCACAGGCTGAATGGAGAAAAAGAAGAAGGTCTGTCGGTCCTGTCGTTTATTGATTAAGTGCAATTACCTAAGTATGTGAACCTTGGTTATGAAAGATTTGCCGTAAGAGCTTTCGTCCCCAAACTACCGCTGTGTAAAAATTGTAAAGGATTTGGCCGTGTTTCAAGTGTGTGCAGACGAACAGAGTATACTGAAGAACGGCGTGTAGAAGAACGGCAGTGTTGCAGTTCTGGTGGAGATCGTGATCCTGGGTTCATGGAGGGCCCTGTAAGGGTGAAGGAAATTGTGGTGGCAAAAGTCAGAGTGGTCAATCGAACTATAGCAAAAGTTTGCTGCCAGACAAAATATACCCTATGTGTTAAAAGTTTTTTTTTGTGGAATCCTTTGCTGATGTGAAGCGGAACTGAGGACGGGACGGAAGATGGCGGAAACTGAGGTTTTGTTTTCAACTGATAGTGAGTCAAGTGAAGCTAATAGTAAATAAAGTGAGAATGAGTGGGTTACATTGGCGATGAAAAATGAAAACAAGAGAAGTTAAGAAAGCTATGTTGGAAAATAGGAAACCACTAGACTCGTTTTTGGTCGGAGTCAGGGTTCTGGATCAATGCTACTTGGAAAATCTGTTTAACGTCCCCAGGAAAATCTGGAACGTGTTGGAGGAAAGTGTGGATTTGGTGATACTAACAAGAACGGGTCTTATTTTTTGTGTGAATGTTTTGGAGCGGAAGAAGGGTGTTTTAAAGACTGAAAAAGACATTGGAGTGGAATGTTTCCTGCATGGATTTCCGTAGCAAGGTGCCTATTAAGGGGGTTATTTCTGGGGTGGCGCAATAAACAAAGGCAGAGGATGTAACTGAAGACATCGATGGAGTGGTTGGTGCACGTCGATTGACCTGTATGGTGGATGGAGAAAAGAAGTTCACTTCATCCATCCTACTGTTCTTTGATGAAGAGTCTCTCCTTTCTCAAATCAAGTTAGGATTCATGAGTTACCCTGTAAGAGCTTTTGTGCACAAGCCCCTTCAGTGTCATAAATGTAAAAGAGTTGGTCATGTGTCAAGTGTGTGCAGAAGGGAAGAATATCGTATGCCAGTTGAAGGGAATTGCTGCAACTGTGAATGTGAGCAAGCGCCTGAATTCTTGGAGTGCCCATTTAGGGTGAAGGAGAATGAGCTGGCAAGGGTAAGGAGTGTCCAGCGTGTGTCCAATTTGGAGGCGGCGAGAAAATTGGAAGGTCTGAGTGGCAGGGAAGAAACAATAGTAGTAGAGCCACCACGACCAGTGAAGGTTTCTCATCAACCGAGGGACAGTGAAATGCTACCTGTTAAAAAGGTGGACTTTGTAGTATTTATTGCAATGGTCATAAACTGTACAGCACAAGTGGAGAAGAAGTCTAAGAAAATTGGAGTCACTGTGAATGCTGCTGAACGTTTTTAGTGTCTTCATGATTTCACTGCTGAGGTGGTGCAAGAAATCCTGTCGGTGAATGTACCGTCATCACAGGCCCCTGAGCCTGTTTAGGGATGTATTTTGGAGTGGAATGTTATTGAAGAAGTGTGATGGGTTTTCTTAGTTGATGTGCTTTATTTTGTATGATGTCCTTTACCCTTTTCCCGAAATGTTTTTTTTTGTGTTTCTTATACAATACAGCGTCCAGCTGGTGGCGGTAGTGCACAATTACAATTGGATGCCAACCGTCGTTAAACACCTATCAAAGAAGAAGAAGAAGAAACGCTGTTTCCACGACGCATAGTAAGTAGGTGGTGGGATGTGTAATCGCCAATATACCATAGAAAATAAGTGTAGGTGGTGGTAATGCCACATTTATTGGATGCCAACCGCCGTTAAACTTCATCGAAGAAGAAGGAAAAAAAAATGTCTTACAATTTTATTTTAAACCTATCTACACGGTTAACCTTATGCCTAACTCGAAATTAAGACTAAAAAGCACATTTTTGTTTTCATACGTTTGTATAAAAAAGTATACGATATAGCCCATTTTGACTTTGTGGCTGTGCTATCTAGTGGAAAGCATCACAATAGGAGTTATGTTATGTAACATGGCGATTTGTAAGTATCATAGCTAGGCTAAAGACATTAACATTACTTGTTGTATCTCGATGTAATTGTAATGCAAGTGGTGAAATGGGCGAACTTTGAGACGTTATATCAGCCTCGTTTCATTGATCGAGACTAGACTATTTTCTGTCAACAATGCATTTGCTCTCGACAACGTTCCTTACACAACTATCTAGCTAATTAGCTAGCTACTAGCTCGGGAATGTAACTAGTTAGTAAGGTTGCAACTTGTAGTTTCTAAATAAAACAAGAGTGAACTACTAACGTTATTGATACTAGCTAGCAAACGTTACATAGCTAACTAACGTTAGTTAGCCAACTCTGCTAACGTTCAAATTATGAGTTTGTAATCTAGCTAACGTTAGCTATTGGACCTAATCTAGTAGAATAACTACAGCAGCTAGAGAGAGCTAAATTGATCATTTTCAAATCAAGTCATGACATATTCTATTTAGTTATCTAGCTGTTGGTAAGTGTGTAGTTTAGTGCTGAAATAGTCTCCGAACTGGATAGCCATAGCTACAGATCAAAGAGCTATGTGTAATTTTGCAATCTGTTGACATCTCTTTCCCCGTGTGTATCTGTATTTGCACTGCAGTTGAATCAGATGGTTTTACCTTTCTGTCTCAAGATGCAACAGGATGCCAGTAGAAGATACTGAGAACCAGGTTCCTCTTATCCTCTCCAACCCGGCTAGTGCTGCTCTCACCCCGGGAGGAATGGAGGAGGATGGGGCCAACAGAGGAACTGCTGGATGCTCAATCTCCATCACTGGGACCAGCCAGGGGGACACTGAGCAGCCTGCAATGGCCTGCCCAGATAGCACTGGATCTGGGGAGGGCAGCAGTGGTAAGAAGACGGATAGTCTGGATTCACAAACTCAAATGTTCCAGTGAAGTGCTTACTTACAAGCCCTTAATTACCAACAATGCCGTTTTAAGAAAAATAAGTGTTAAGTAAAAAAGAAAAATGATAAGTGAAAAATATCAAATAAAGAACAGCAGTAAAATACCAGTAGCAAGGCTATATACAGGGTGTACCAATACAGAGACAATGTGCGGAGGCATAGGTTAGTCGAGGTAATTGAGGTAATATGTACATGTAGGTAGAGTTAAAGTGACTGCATAGATAATAACAGAGTAGTAGCAGTGTAAAAGGGGGGTACAAATAGTCTGGGTAGCCATTTGATCAGCTGTTCAGAGTCTTATGGCTTGAAGGGATAAGCTGTTAAGAAGCCTTTTGGACCTAGACTTGGCGCTCCAGTACCGCTTGCCGTGTGGTAGCAGAGAGAACAGACTAGGGTGGCTGGAGTCTTTGACAATTTTAGGGCCTTCCTCTGACACCTGTCCGGTATAGAGGTCCTGGATGGCAGGAAGCTTTTCCCCAGTGATGTACTGGGCCATACGCACTACCCTCTAGTGCCTTGTGGTCGGAGGCAGAGCAGTTGCCATACCAAGCAGTGATGCTCTTGATGGTGCAGCTATATAACTTTTTGAGGATCTGTGGACCCATGCCAAATCTTTTCAGTCTCCTGAGGGGGAATAAGCATTATCGTGCCCTCTTCACGACTGTCTTGGTGTGTTTGGACCATGAGTTTGTTGGTGATGTGGACACCAATGAACTTGAAGCTCTCAACCTGCTCCACCTATAGCCTCGTCGACTAGAATGGGGGCGTGCTTGGTCTTCCTTTTCCTGTAGTCCACAATCATCTCTTTTGTCTTGATCACATTGAGGGAGAGGTTGTTATCCTGGCACCACACGACCATGTCTCTGACCTCCCTATATGTTGTCTCATCGTTGTCTGTGATCAGGCCTACCACTGTTGTGTCATCGGCAAACTTAATGATGGTGTTGGAGTCGTACCTGGCCATGCAGTCATGAGTGAACAGGGAGTACATGAGGGGACTGAGCATGCACCCCTGAGGGGCCACTGTGCTGAGGATCAGTGTGGCAGATGTGTTGTAACCTACCCTTACCACCTGGGGCTGCCCATCAGGAAGTCCAGGATCCAGTTGCAGAGGGAGGTGTTTAGTCCCAGGGTCGTTAGCTTAATGAGTTTTGAGGGCACTATGGTGTTGAATGTTGAGCTGCAGTCAATGAATAGCATTCTCACATAGGTGTTCCTTTTTTCCAGGTGGGAAAGTGCAGTGTGCAGTGCAATGGAGATTGCATCATCTGTGGATCTGTTGGGGTGGTATGCAAATTGAAGTTACGTTAGTCTTCTTGGGCACATGGACTATGGTGGTCTGCTTGAAACATGTTGGTATTACACACTCCGTCAGGGTCAATTTGAAAAGGTCAGTGAAGACGCTTGCCAGATGGTCAGCGCATGCTCGGAGTACACGTCCTGATAATCTGTCTGGCCTTGTGAATGTTGACCTGTTTAAAGGTCTTACTCACGTCGGCTACGGAGAGCATGATCAAACAGTCTTCCGGAACAGCTGATGCTCTAATGCGTGCTTCAGTGTTGCTTTTCTCGAAGCGAGCATAGAAGTGATTTAGCTCGTCTGGTAGGCTCGTGTCACTGGGCAGCTCGCCGCTGTGCTTCCCTTTGTAGTCTGTGAAACATAAGATATTACAGTTTTTAATGGCCCGTTAGTAGGATATGCGTGATCGTAGCTCGTCTATGTTGTTATCCAAGTAAGTTGGCTAATAGGACTGATGGTAGAGACAGATTACACACTCGTCTGTCGGATCCTTATAAGGCACCCCGACCTACGTCCCCGATATCTGTCTCTTTCTCATGCGAATTACGGGGATTTGGGCCTTGTCTGAAGTAAATCCTTCACGTCCGACTCGCTAGCACGAGGTGAGTAATCGTTGTCCTGACATCTAGAAGCTATTTTCGGTTATTAGAGACGGTGGCAGAAACATGTACAAAAAAGTTATAAATAACAATTGGTTAGGAGAACGTGTGGAGACCTACGGTGCCATTATATCATTACTCCTCTGTTGTTCTTAGTGACAGTGACTGTGTGTGTCTGTACTCCGTTCTTAGCCATTAAGAAGTCTGGAGCCCTGCTACACATTGACCGCCAGCTTATCCAGGCTGTGAGTGCCAGCTCCGGGGCTGCAGAGCTACAGGGTCTGGGTGTCGCTGTGTACGACCAGGATGTGTTGGAGCAGGGGGTCTTGCAGCAGGTGGACCAGGCCATACACGAAGCCAGCCAGGCTGCAGCCAAGGCCGAGGCGGAGAAGGAGTACCAGTCTGTACTAGACGATGTCAGGTATGGCCTTTGGCTAGGCTGGGTGACAATTAATCTAGCTAAGTCTAAGGGTTAGACCTGGGTTGGTAGAGCAGTAGAGTACAGAAGAGGTGCTGGGGTATAATTGTAGTTGGAGCAGGTATCGGTCAGGCTGCACATGTGTCAGTTCTGTACTAATGTATGTGTGTGTGTTCCAGGTCATGTATGGCAGCTCTGAAGCATATTAATAAGATAATAGAGCAGCTGACTCCCTATGCTACTTCCAGTAAAGACATTAACAGGAAGATTGAGTCTGTCAGACGGCAGAAAGAGAACAAGGTGAGGAAAACTGCTGTAAGGAATGCGGCTGTGCTATGCAAGCCGTGATCCACTGTTCTTCAATGGATTAGCTCTTGTTAAGTTTACTAGTGTCCGCTTGTTGCAGATCCTCTTGTGGACAGCACATTCTGTCTCCTGATTTGATGCTCCTCCTGCCCTTTATAAGTGATGATGGGGCTGGTTATGATGATGATGATGAGGATATTCAAGATGAAGATGTCTCTCTGCAGGAGAAGCAATTGAAGAAGATCAGAGCAAAGCAGAGGAGACTACAGGCCATCCTGGGGGGAGAAGACACACTGAAGATAGAGGCTGAGCTACTGCTGGAGGACGATGTGGACGAAGGTGAGTTACTTCTCACTAGAGGGATCTGGATTGCCCTGTCCCATTCTTTGCACATTTGCTGTACTCTATGGTCTCTAAATTATTTTAAGAATGTGAAATGTTAGAATAATAGTAGAGAGAATGATTTATTTCAGCTTTTATTTCTTTCATCACATTCCCAGTGGGTCAGGAGTTTACATGCACTCAATTAGTATTTGGTAGCATTGCCTTTAAATTGTTTATCTTGGGTCAAACGTTTCGGGTAGACTTCCACAAGCTTCCCACAATAAGTTGGGTGAATTTTGGCCCATTCCTCCTGACAGAGCTGGTGTAACTGAGTCAGGTTTGTAGGCCTCCTTTCTCTCACTCGCTTTTTTAGCTCTGCCCACACATTTTCTATAGGATTGAGGTTAGGGCTTTGTGATGCCCACTCCGGTACCTTGACTTTGTAGTCCTTAAGCCATTTTACCACAACTTTGGAAGTATGCTTGAGGTCATGGTCCATTTGGAAGACCCATTTGCGGCCAAGCTTTAACTTCCTGACTGATATCTTGAGATGTTGCTTCAATATATCCACATAATTTTCCTCCCACATGATGCCATCTATTTTGTGAATTGCACCAGTCCCTTCTGCAGCAAAGCACCCCCACAACATGATGCTGCCACCCCCGTGCTTCACGGTTGGGATGTTGTCCTTCGGCTTGCAAGCCTCCCCCTTTTTCCTCCAAACATAACAATGGTCATTATGGTTAAACAGTTCTAGTTTTGTTTCATCAGACCAGAGGACATTCCTCCAAAAAGTACAATCTTTGTCCCCATGTGCAGTTGCAAACCGTAGTCTGGCTTTTTTATGGTGGTTTTGGAGCTGTGGCTTCTTCCTTGCTGAGCGGCCTTTCAGGTTATGTCAATATAGGACTCGTTTTACTGTGGATATAGATACTTTTGTACTTGTTTCCTCCAGCATCTTCACAAGGTCCTTTGCTGTTGTTCTGGGATTGATTTGCACTTTTCGCACCAAAATACATTCACCACTAGGAGACAGAACATGTCTCCTTCCTGAGCGGTATGACTGCTGCGTGGTCCCATGGTGTTTATACTTGCGTCCTATTGTTTGTACAGATGAAGGTGGTACCTTCAGGCATTTGGAAATTGCTCCCAAGGATGAACCAGACTTGTGGAGCCACATTTTTTTTTCTGAGGTCTTGGCTGCTTTCTTTTGATTTTCCCATGATGTCGAGCAACGAGGCACTGAGTTGGAAGGTAGGATGTATTTCAAGGTCTATCAGAAGCGTCTAAAGCTATGACACAATTTTCTGGATTTTTCCCAAGCTGTTTAAAGGCACAGTCAATTTAGTGTATGTAAACTTCTGACTCACTAACAGACTTGCCAAAACTATAGTTTGTTAACAAGAAATGTTTGAAGTGGTTGAAAAACGAGTTTTAATGACTCCATCCTAAGTGTATGTAAACTTCCAACTTCAACTGTATGTGTATATATATTATTACCACAAGTTTGGACACCTACTCATTCATGGGTTTAAACATCAAAACTATGAAATAAAACATATGGAATCATGTAACCAAAAAGTGTTCAATAAATCTTCAAATTAGCAACCCTTTGCCTTGTAGACACACTCTTGGCATACTCTCAACCGTTCTCTCAACAAGCTTCAGCTGGAATTATTTTCCAACAGTCTTGAAGGAGTTCCCACATATGCTGAGCACTTGTTGGTTGCTTTTCCGTCACTCTGCGGTCCAACTCATCCCAAACCATCTCAATTTGGTTGAGGGCGGGTGATTGTGGAGGCCAGGTCATCTGATGCAGCACTCCATCACTCTCCTTCTTGGTCAAATAGCCCTTACAAAGCCTGGAGGTGTGTTGGGTCATTGTCCTGTTGAAAAACAAATGATAGTCCCACTAAGCGCAAACCAGATGGGATGGCGTATCACTGCAGAATGCTGTGGTATCCATGCTGGTTAAGTGTACCTTGAATTCTAAATAAATCAGACAGTGTCACCAACAAAGCACCCCCACACCATCACACCACCTCCTCCATGCTTCACCGTTGGAACCACATGTGGAGGTCATCCATTCACCAACTCTGCGTCTCACAAAGACATGGCGGTTGGAACCAAAAATCGCAAATTTGGACTACAGATGAAAGGACAAATTTCCACCGGTCTAATGTCCAATGCTTGTGTTTCTTGGCCCAAGCAAGTGTCTTCTTCTTATTGGTGTCCTTTAGTAGTGGTTTCTTTGCAGCAATTTGACAATGAGTCGAGTGGCGCAGTGTTCTAAGACACTGCTTCAGTGCAAGACGCGTCACTGCAGGACCTGGTTTGAATCCAGGCTGCGTCACATCCGGCCGTGATTGGGAGTCCCATAGGGCGGTGCACAATTGGTCCAGCATCGTTCGGCTTTCGCCGGCTGTCATTGTAAATACAAATTTGTTCTAAGCTGACTTGCCTAGTTAAATGAAATAAATAAATTTATGGCCTGATTCACGCAATCTCCTCTGAACAATTGCTGTTGAGATGTTTGTTACTTGAACTCTGTGAAGCATTTTTTGGGGCTGCAATTTCTGAGGCTGGTAACTATTGAACTTATCCTCTGCAGCAGAGGTAACTCTGGGTCTTCCTTTCCTGTGGCGGTCCTCATGAGAGCCAGTTTCATCATAGCGCTTGATGATGGTTTTTGCGACTGCATTTGAAGAAATTTTCTAAGTTATTGACATTTTCTGGATTTACTGACCTTCATGTCTTAAAGTAATGATGGACTGTCGTTTCTCTTTGCTTATTTGAGCTGTTCTTGCCATAATGCCAAGAATGTGCAAAGCTGTCATCAAGGCAAAGGGTGGCTACTTTAAAGAATCTCATGTAAAATACATTTTGATTTGTTTACCACTTTTTGGTTACTACATGATTCCATGTGTTATTTCATTGTTTCCCACAATTTAGAAAAAAAATAAAAATAAAGAAAAACCCTTGAATGAGTAGGTGTGTCCAAACGTTTGACTGCTAATCTATATATGGTGCATTTGGAACGTTTTCAGACCGCTTCACTTTTCTCACATTTTATTATGTTATAGCCTTGTTCTAAAATGTATAAAATTAAGCCATAAAGTCGAAGGAATTGTCCGTTGAGCTCCGAGACAGGATTATGTCGAGGCACAGATCTGGGGAAGGGTACCAAAAAATGTCAGCAGCTTTTGAAGGTCCCCAAGAACACAGTGGCCACCATCATTCTTAAATGGAAGAAGTTTGGAACCACCAAGACTCTTCCTAGTGCTGGCCGCCCGGCCAAACTGAGCAATTGGGGGAGAAGGGCCTTGGTCAGGGAGGTGACCAAGAACCCGTTGGTCACTCTGACAGAGCTCCGGAGTTCCTCTGTAGAGATGGGAGAACCTTCCAGAAGGACAACCATCTCTGTAGCACTCCACCATTCAGGCCTTTATGGTTGAGTGGCCAGACGAAAGCCAGTTCTCAGTAAAAGGCATATTACAGCCCGCTTGGAGTTTGCCAAAAGACACCTAAAGGACTCTCAGCCATGAGAAACATGGGACTGGGAGAATAGTCAGGATCGAGGGACAGTTTAGCAGAGCAAAGTACAAGGAGATCCTTGATGAAAACCTGCTCCAGAGAGTTCAGGACCTCAGACTGGGGCAACGGTTCACCTTCCAACATGACAATGACTCCAAACACACAACCAAGACAAAGCAGGATGGCTGATAGTCCTTGAGTGGTCCAGCCAGAGTCCGGACTTGAACCCGATCGAACATCTCTGGAGAGACCTGAAAATCCCTGTGCAGTGACGCTCCCCATCCAACCTGACAGAGCTTAAGAGGATCTGCAGAGAAGAATGGGAGAAAGACCAAAATACACAGTTCATTCAGAAAGTATTCAAACCCCTTGACTTTTTTTCACATTTGTTTCATTACTGCTTTATTCTAAAATGGATTAAATTGTTATTTTCCCTCCCTGTGTAATGATCATGCTGTTTAATCAGCTTGTTGATATGCCACACCTTTTAGGTGGATGGATTATCTTGGCAATGGAGAAATGCTCACTAACAGGGATATAAACAAATTTGTGCACAACATTTGAGAGAAATGTTTCTGGGATCTTTTTTATTTCAGCTCATGAAACATGGGACCATTTATATTTTTGTTCAGTGTATATATAATGGTGTGTATAGACAGTATATGAATAGAAAATGTGTGTACAGCAGTAGTTATAATAGGACGAGCCATGACTACAATACAGTATATACATATAATGTGGGTAAAACAGTATGTAAACATTTAAATATTGAACCTGTTTTGTTCTAACAGAGCCCGGCCCATCTACTCTGGGCAGTATGCTGATGCCGGCACAGGAGACGGAGTGGGAGGAGCTAATCCGGACGGGCCACATGACACCGTTTGGAACGAGGGTCCCTCAGAAGGAGGAGAAGAAGGAACCACGCAAGTTCATGCTGTCTGAAAACTCTGGCTTCGACGCTGTAGGTGGATCATTTTTTTCATTGATTGGTTGATCGGTTGATAGGTTGATTGATTGTTTTATTGTTATTGTTCAGTACCTGGCGGACCAAGCTAAGATGGCGGTGGACAGGAAGAGACCTGCACCCCTAAAGCAGAAGAAGAAGACTGCTGTGGGCAAGGAAGGGAAAAAGACTAAAGAAGCGGTGGGTGATTTTGTGTGTGTGTGTGTGGAGATTTAGGTACCATTAATTCCTGAATCTGTGACTCTATGGCTACTTATGTTGAAAAGCATTATATCTTAATGCATTTCATGATGATTATTATTATTATTATTACTATGCTTATCATCATTCATACCATTACTAGGCTCTCCCCTCCTACTCTGTGGATAAGAAGCTCCAGAAGCGAATGCGTAAGCTGCAGAGGACCGCTCTGAAGGCCCACTCTAAGGCCCCGGCTAAGAGGGTCACGTCGATCCCCAAGCCCAGGACGAAGCTTCAAGCTGGGGGAGATGAGATGGACAGCGAGGGGTCTGAGTACCTCCCCAGTGATGAACTGATGGACCCTGAGAGAGAAGAGTGGGAGGACCGAGATGAGGGCTGGGGAGAGGAGGATGAGGTTGACTACTATGAGTTAAAGCCCTACAGGAAGAAGAGTGAAGAAAAAGGGGGGGGGAAGAAGGGGAAAAGGAGAGAGCGTGACGAGGAGTATTACCCCGACAGCTCAGAGGAAGACAAGGGTACAGGGAAAAAGGGAAAAGAGAAGATGAAGAAAGACGACGGAGATGTGGAGTTCTACAAACAGAGGATACGGTAAAAACACACCTTCTACCTGTAAATTTACCTCATTTATCCAGGCTGCCAACACCAACTTTAGAACATTCCTATGAAAACGCATTCAAACATAGATGAGCAGGGCAGGGCAGTTTGTCCCATCTAAGTAACATAGGTTGTAGTGGAAAAACTGATGGTAAAGGTGTAGCTTAATCACTAGTAGGTTAGTCCTTACCTCTTAATTGCCCCCCCCCCCCCCCCCCCCCGTGTCATAGGTTAAATTAAATCAATTTAATTGAATTTCAAAGTAAATTCAAACTACAGGACTAACCTACCAGTGACTAGCTACACCTTTAACATCAGTGTTATTGTAATGTAGGCCTAATTGGGATTGGGGTTGGGAGGGATGTTTTTGGAGAGACACGAGTATAATCTTTGAGCTTTTCAAATCAAAGCGGTGCGGTTTTATCAGTTAGGCTGTATGAATATGTTGAAAAGTAAGTCTAAATGAACGAGCTAAGCCTTTATTGTGTTGCCATACTTATTTAATTAGAATTTGACTTTAATATTGTAAATAAGCACAAATTGCAGTCTGTAGTTATCTAGTCATGAACGGTGTGAAACGATTATATCGGATATCGAGATATTTGGAGTAGCATGTTGTAGAAGAAGTCTCCCCAAATATCCCCCAACCCTACTGCACACATTTAATATTAAGACGCTGCTAATAAGATGACATATTTATAGACACTAACTAAATGGTGTTGGCATGTGTCCTTTCTCTGCACTACAAGCTACACAGTTGGAATGATAATTCAACATCACTGCTCTGGGTACTGATGGTAGGGGGGGGGTCATTCCCTGTCATTTCAGCAAGCCATGACACCCAACCTCTCAGATTGTTCTGAAATAGTTTCTGTAGTTATAAACAAATAAGATTAGCATTCCTGAAAATATTATTTTGTTGAAATGTAATTTGATCTCTTTGAAGTAAATGCATTGCACCCAAATTGTCCATTTAAACTTAGAATATTCATATAATCTTCAATAAATGGTACTGAACATTCGATTTGGACCATAATTATTCATAACAATGAGTAAGCAGGGTTCTGCTCTAACGTTTTCCAACTGGTGGCACTGGTGTTACCAACTTTTTCAGTTGGTGGCACCAGCACATGGTTTGATAATGACTTGGCCTGTGTCCCATAATGTGCCTGCATTCCATACAGAACTGGGCTAATAATGACTAGCCGTCTTTTTAAATTGCCCTTGAGTTCTTACGTTGATTTGGATAGATTTACTGTAACGGCATAGAAAATAGTGTTAAAATAAAGTGCAAAATGTATTTATTTCAGATTTCTAAGTGCCATGTGTTCATTTCTGCAAAATCCTCTAGAGGGCAGAATTAGGGGGAAAATGCAGGTTTTTGCTCTCAAAACACAATTGAATGTTCTAAATCCACAATAATGCTTAAACCACACCAGGGGACCATTGTTTAGGTCTGGGGAAAATCTAAGAAAAAAAAAAAAAAACATTTTTTAAATGGTGTAGTTACCCTTCGGTTAAGGTGTGCACCAGCCAGACAGTTGTGTTTGGCTAGCAGTGTTTCTGTAGTTCGCTTGTGATGGAGTTTTCAAAACAAATGGCCACTCGATTGATTCAAATGATCATGATTCTGCCAGTAGGGCATAGGATACTTTTCTAGTTCTTCTGCTGATGTGTGTGCGTCTGGGAGCGATACTCTATCTATTCTACCATGTTCCTTTCGGCAGGGTTAATACTTGCCTGGCCCCCAAACAAAACTCTTTATCTTTACCCCCCCTTTATCTTTCAGTTGCGGGCTGATCAAGTAGCCTATGCATGGTTCATACAGACATTGGCAAGTCAAATTCAAGGACTTTAAAGGACTTTTTCAAGCACTTCATTGTAATCTCCTATTGAATTGTTGTAATGGCCTATAATAGGCCCAAAATGTATATTAAAAAAAAAAAAAATTGCATAATAATTTTAATAGGCCTACCCGCCGCATTGACATTCGCACTATTTTTACGTTCTAAAATATGTTGAAATAATGATGGCATTGTCTGACTAAATCGACTGCATGCTCCCGACACACACACTAATGAAGTCTGTCCAGGTGGTAGCTAGTCAGTCTCGCCATTTGAGATGTTGAGGGAATACTGTATCATGTGTTAAAACGAAAAGCTATTAAAAACCAGATTCCCTTTGTAATGGAACGCATTGTATGGAAAACCAAGTTGAAGGCAACATTAAATGTTGTCTTGCTTATAATAACCGCATATGGTTTTTACCGCAACAGACTAGGGCAAACACCCTTCATTTGAGACGGCGGGAAACAAACGGAAGTGCCAATATCTCTCATAAAATCTGATAGAAATTAAATTGCAGAATAATTATATTGGAGCAGTAAAACTTCTAAATTGGATACCATAACTTAAATTACTTCAAGGACCAAAGAGCCTAGAGGCAATGTTGGATTTTCAAGATAGGCTATTCCATGATGACTGAATTGCGCATTGCAAATATTCTAACGAGACTGAACTTTTTAAATTCCTGATTTGCATACACATTCTCGCCTTGGCATTTACTGGTAGATATCAGAACTTGGAACGTCTTTCCTACCCCTACCGCTCTCGGTTTTCGCTCCACGCAACAACCAACTGCCCGACCAGAATATCTATAGGCTATATGAGTGCAGCGAGCATGTGATAAGTACTCGATATAACGAACTTTCTAGGCACAAACTGTGTTCAACATCGAGTCCTGACACACACTGCCATAGGCAGTCCCGTGCTGTTGTTGGTTTATTTTTGGTAAATTGCACATTACTGTTTAAATAAATCATGATGATTAAAAAAGTAAATTGTGAACCAAAAACTAACCAGATTATCAATGTTTGTCGCATTGCCAAGTCAAACTGGTCTCAGTATCGAAACCTGGTAAGACATTAGGAATCCAATAAAATGGTCAAAAGCTATCCACGGACCCCAACCACACCTATCCCACCCCAATAACCAGTATCAGTTTTCTATGTTTAACAAGTATATTGAACAAAGATATAAACGCAACATGCAACAATTTCAAAGATTTTACTGAGTTACAGTTCATATAAGGAAATTAGTCAATTGAAATAAATGCATTAGGCCCTAATCTATGGATTTCACATGACTGAGAATATAAATATGCATCTGTTGGTCACAGATACCTTTTTTTAAATAAATAAAAAGTAGGGATGAGGATCAGAAAACACACCAGATACTGACTGGACCACCATTTGCCTCATCCAGCGTGACACATCTCCTTCACATATAGTTCATCAGGCTGTTGATTGTGGCCTGTGGAATGGTGTCCCACTTCTCTTCAATGGCTGTGCGACGTTTGTGGATATTGACAGTAACTGGAACACACTGTTGTACACGTCGATCCAGAGCATCCCAAACATGCTCAATGTCTGGTGAGTATGCAGGCCATGGAAGAACTGGGACATTTTCACCTTCAGGAATTGTGTACAGATCCTTGTATCTCTGTGCATTCAAATTGCCATCGATAAAAAGCAATCGTGTTTGTTGTTCGTAGCTTATGCCTGCCCATACCATAACCCCACCGCCACCATGGGGCACTCTGTTCACAACATTGACATCCGCAAACCGCTCGCCGACACGATTCCATACACTTGGTCTGTGGTTGTGTGGCCAGTTGGACGTACTGCCAAATTCTCTAAAACAACGTTGGGAGAGAAATGAATATTACGTTCTCTGGCAACAGCTCTGGTGGACATTCTTGTAGTCAGCATGCCAATTGCACGCGCCCTCAACTTTAGTCATCTGTGGTGTTGTGTGACATAACTGCGCATTTTAGGGTGGCCTTTTATTGTCACTAGCACATGTGTAATGACCATGCTGTTTAATCAGCTTCTTGATATGCCACCGCAGTCAGGTGGATGGATTATCTCGACAAAGGAGAAATGCTCATCAACAAGGATGTAAACAAATCTGTGCTCAACATTTTTGAGAAATAAGCTTTCTGTGCGTATTGAACATTGTTGGGATCTGTTATTTCAGATCATGAAACATGGGACCAACACTTTACGTGTTGTTTGTATTTTTGTTCAGTGTGGTTTAAAGATGTGGTTTGCAGTATTGCTTCTTCATCCCTTGTGATGTATTTCCTGTGAATCTGGTTGTTATTTCCCCCCGCATTTAGAGAAATTAGCCATTGAAGTCACTTGCATTATTTACCATAATTTAGTGTTTAAGTACCAGGTTTTTCCCACTAGATGCCGCTTTTCCTGCTGCTGCCAGCACACCTTTTTATACATTTTTCTGGTCTCTTGTGTTTATTAAATGGATCGCAACATTTTCTTTGCAACTTTGGGTAGAAAACCAATAGCTTTTGCTCATGATGAAAATAAATTGTGTGGTCGAGCCAGTCCTCTATGAAAGCAATTCAGTTTGTCCTTTTCTGAGCAACCTATTGCTTCAACCCAACTCTCCTTAAATAGTTCAAATGGCAGTTCATATGAAGGCTTTTTCTACAAGCCCAAACCTTTGATGGAGAAATGGGCTAGTGTCTCTAAAATGTTGTGAGTCCTAATAAAAGAATACAATTATAAACCATTGCATGGCAGTTGTATGTTTTTCAATACAATTATTAGAAAACATCTCTATATGTTGTGTGATTTAGTGACATTTACCTTTACACCCAGCCAAATACAATTACCCTTGCAGAAAACTATACAGTGTATACAGTGTTTGGGACTTTAACTCTTTGAAGATCATTAGATAACATAACATTGAAACCATTAGAACTGCTGTTGGTCTAACTAATCCATACCTTTTTTTTAAGAGAAGGACAAACTGAATTGCTTTCATAGAGGACTGGGTTGAATTGTGAGGATGACAGCACAATTTATTTTCACCATCAGCAAAATATATATATATTTTTTTACTTAAAGTTGCTAAGAAAATGTTATATCCATTTAATAAACACAGGAGACCAGCAAAATGGGTAAAAGTATCAGGAACAGCAGCATCTAGTGGGAGAAACTTTGTACTTTCACACTAATTTCTGGTAAATAATGGAAACACTGTTTTCCATTCGTGCCGGCTGCGGCTAATCAACCGGTTACTTACTCGTTTTCAACCGGCTACCTTTTCCACTTAATATTAACTAGGCTATTTAGAGAGAGCCGGTGAGAGAGCCGCTCATTTGGCTCCCTAATTTGCATAGGCTACTGGTAGGACTACCTTTTTGCAATTATCTGCAGATAAATTATGAAAATATTCGATGACGACAGTGAATCATCACTGCAGCAATAAGTAGTGGAGAGACTCATTCTGGTCCATGATAATTAGGGCCCTCACAGAATACAGGCATTAAAAAGGAATAAAACAAAAACGTCTTTTTTTTTTTTTACCTTAGTTAGGGCTGGGCGGTATACCGGTATTGATGCACGGACAGGTTTGTGTTTTTTACTTTACCTCCTATACCGGTATTTGAATTTTTGGTTTGTTAAATGTGATAGGCAGTGTGTAACGTCAATTTTTTTACAGTTTACTTCGCTACTTGGGTCATCTCTATGCCGCTTTCCACTCAGACCTAGCCACGCCCCCTGTCACTCAAGGAGCGCATTTGATGTTCCTCAACCACGAGACCAGTGATGGGCATTCCAGCTCTGTTCAGTGAGCTGGCTCAGCTCACCAAAAAGTGCCGGCTCTTTTGGCTCCCAAACGGCTCTTTAAAAAAAAAAAAATTGTTTTGTATTTTTTCAAGTCAAACAGTTTGCTATGATTTTAAAACAATTCTAATTATATTATTAAATGAAATCAAACTCTACCTTAACCACATACAATCTGAACAGCATAATAATAGAATATTGCACCATATCAAAGAAAAATAAACAAGGTGCAAAACTGCAGCATCCCACTTTAAACATTAAACTGGTCCCTCTTTTCTGTCTTCTTTATTGCCATGTTATAACCAGAAGCACACAACAATGCTGATCATATTTTGCTTTTGAGAGATTTGCATTCAGAAATGCAAGCTGCCTCACTTTCTTCTCTCAGTAATTATTTGTCCCGTTTTCGAGAAGACCCTCTGAGGGAACGGATGTGGCCACTATGCAGAGTCACCCTGTCATGATTTTAGTAAGCCTTGGGTAGACAGAGGCCTTGTTCTTCCACCAGCTCAGAGGATCTGCAGATCTTTGGAGGAGTGGCTCCTCCAAATAGTATCGTACCTCCATTATGGCATCTGTTGAGGGATTCCTTCGTGCTGCATCCCCAGTTGCTCTCTCGTCAAACCGCATCCAAACAGCAGACGTTTGTGGCACTACTGCTGGTGCTTCTGCTCCATCTGATCCCTCTTCTTCCTGTTGCCCTGGTTGTGATTCGCTGCAGACCCTTACACAGGAGTATACTTTTTTAGGCTGTCACATAGCTGACAAGAGAGAACAGTAACTTATTAGTTCAGGTTCATGTTTTGTCCACTGATACTACATTATCATCTAATGCTCATATACATATATAATACAGGGTTAAATAATGATGTAGTAATAACTGCTTACTGTACCTCTCTCCACTGATCTCCACAGTGACCTGCTCAAAGGGTTCCAGGACTCTGCACACCTCCACCACCTCCCAGTCCTTTTGAGTCAGAGCATCAACAGGTGCAATGGCAATGGCCAGGGTATAGATGATGGCATATACCTTTTCAACATATACCATGTTGAATTCCACCTTGTAGTGCAGTCTTGTTTAGGCCTCAACTCAGGCGTCCCCATCTGGCATTTTTCAGCACCTACTGTGCTCCTGTGGAAGCATTCCACAGCTGCTTTCACTTTGTCCACAGTAGGCTTCATCACCTTCAGAGAATCTCTTACAATCAGGCTGATTGGTTATGTTAACTGCATTGTCGCTAACACAACAGACCACTTTTCCATCTACTTGTCGTTCTCTGGCCACTCTCAACAGTTCCTCTGCCAAGTTCTCTGAGGTGTGTCTGTCGCTGAACTCAAAGCAGTCCAGAAGACAGCTAGACATCGAAAAATCTTCAATGAAGTGACATGTAACCGACATGTAAGAAGTGGTTACCCTTGATGTCCAGCAGTCAGTAGTAAGGCAAACTGCAGTAGATATTTGGACTCTTTCCCGCACTGAAGCCTGTGTGCTCTCGTACAGTTGTGGAATAAGTGATTTTGAAAGGGTTTCCTGCTTGGAATTGTGTACATCTGACTATTGCTATAATTTCTAAAACCTCTGTCCTCCACGATCAAAAATGGCTGCTAATCGGTGTCAATCATTTTAGCCAGTGCAATATCAATTTGGCCTTGTTTTGCCTCAGACATAGACTTTGGTATAAACTGGTCCATAGAAGACTGCGTTGCTGTGGGTCGCGGAGTAGGCCTACTTGACTGAGTGGATACATCTCCACGTGTGGAGGTGCTGGCTCCACCACTATCACTAGCAGGCCCGCTAGTTTCTCAAAGCTCCTCTACAGCTAGCTTCACAGTTGGGTGCACAGTTCACATATGCCGGTGTAGGTTGTGCGTAGAACCGGCTTTATATGAGATCTTGTTTTGGCAAATTCTACACTGTGCTCTAACATTGTCTACATTAATGAAATGCACCCAAATGCTACTTTGCTTCCAACTCATTTTACAGCTGTTTTCACAGCTGTCCTTCCTCTCCTCAGCTGCTAAGTGTGTGACTGTGAGTGAGTTGGCTCGGCCCTCCCTCACGCATATTTGGTTCATTGGTTGACACTGCGTGTCTGATTGACAGGAACAACAGGTGAGGCTGTTAGTCTGAGCAGACAGTCAGAACAAGACATTCAGAACGAATGTGTGTGCGCTTGAGTATTTAGGCCTATATTATTTTCTTTTTTTTTATTTTCTTTTTTTTCGTTCTTTGAATTAGTTATTTCTATTCATTTAAATCTTTTAATTATTCATATCTTTATTTTTTTTATAAGTAGATTCGGCTCTTCTGATATACAAGCCGGCTCTTAGAGCCGACTCGTTTTCAAAAGACCCATCACTACACGAGACACTTGCGTTCAGTCTGCGTGGTCAGTGCAGCATATGCAACACTGTTGATGACAACGATGCAGTTGTCACTTTGCTTCTTAATATAAATCTACTAGCATTCTATAATTGCACTGTTAGCTTGTTTCTTACATCTGCAAACAGCTAGTTTGTCTTTTCTTAGCAAGTTGTTCCTAAATCTTGTTAGCCGCTAATGCTAATCTCTAGTTAGCTAATACATGTACTGAGTAAGAGCAAGCGTACTTAGCTATACTGCCTGATAATACCAATGATTGTGTAGACCTAAATCAGCATGTTTGTGCAACAGTGTCTTATAAATTAAAGAGGTAAACGCAAAGAAATAATATTTTAGCTACATGAAGTTGCTAAGAGAGAACATTCAATGTAGCCAAAGATTATAGGGTTCCCTAAGAAACAGCTATCCTAACCTGTCACAATAACTCCTCCCTGGCATTTTCATTCATTGTAATTTCAAACAACACTGTATTAAAAGTGCCCACTATTATATTATAACTATATAATTAGAATAGACATTCTATTCCCATGATTCCAACAGTTAATCCAAGTGTTTTGCTCTAAATTGCAAGACAAATTACAACATTTGGTTAAAAATAAGGCCCAGATTACTTGCCCATATCGTGCAGCCCTATGTGGCTGTGTGGAAATTATCTCAAATGCAGGAATTGATGAAAATTATGACTTTTTGTGGGTTGAAGTTGAATTGAACGCTATAAAACAATCAGAATGGAGAAAGACCCATTGATATCACTTAGAATGTATGTGTTGCCACCCTAGAGTCACGCACTACTCATAAAGCACATTTAGAACTTTTATTATAAAAATTAAAAATAAACATAAAATACATAAAAAAATGTAAAAAAATATATTTAAAAAATACGGTGATATAATATTTTGGCCATATCACCCAGCCCTAACCTTAGTAGGGAATCAACTAAAAATGTATTAAATGAATTATCCCAAGTTTATCATAAGACATGAACGGAATGCATCAGTGATCCGTATTTCCTGCAACTTTCTGAAGAGGCAACGAGAGTGCCCCCCGTGTGTGTGTGTCTCAACAACTTTGTGTAGCTTTTAGTGTTGTGGGAAAAAAAATCTCAATTAAATGTGAACTACAAAGTAGCCTTTGCTTATCTGGCACAATTTTAATGATTCTTTTCGTTAATCCAGTGGGTATTTGGTTTGAAAACTCTACCATCACATGTGCACTACAAAAACACATCTAAAAAAAGGTTTCTTGTTAGGTGCACACTTCAATTAAAAGGTTTCTACACCCCAAAAATCGAAATTGGAATTAGGCAAAAAATATAACTGATTTTATAGGGCCCTACTTAATGATAATTTTACATAATTTTACCTTAAAGATGCAGTCAAACGTGATTTGCCTGTGTTTGATATACATTTCGTCACTATGAAGGTGGAATAGTATTGTGAAAATTATGATAGCCCGCTGTTTGAAAAGTGGTGGGATGGAGTTTTGGTCTGCCCAGTAAATGAGTTAATAGACCAATAAGAAATAATTCTGAACCTCTCTGCCAATAACAGCTAGATTTCAGTTTCCCCTCCCCACTCAGACTACTCCCCGACAGTCCTAGCGAAATTCTTGCTTGAGAAATTGCTCTTTGCTAAGATTTTTTTATTTTATTTTTTATTTAACCATGCAAGTCAGCAAAGAACAAATTCTTATTTACAATGACGGCCTATCCCAGCCAAACTCTTGCCCGGACGACGCTGGGCCAATTGTGTGCCGCCCTATGGGACTCCCCATCACAGCCGGTTGTGATACAGCCTGATATCGAACCAGGGTCTGTAGTGACGCCTCTAGCACTGAGATACAGTGCGTTAGAACGCTGCGCCACTTGGGAGCCCAGTAAGAAGCACATTTTTTTCTTCAACCATTTTAATTGAGAACAATCACAGTAAGGTACTTAATAATTGTTACCCATGAAATGATTTCATATTGAGATAAAAACAGCTGCATTGGACCTTTTTTAAGATGTGTATGTATAGCATTTTTTTACCTTGAATTTATTTTTCAAGGTAATGTGGGCTATTTACTTCATTATTCTGTTTTAATAAAATCCATAATTTGAACAAACATTGTGGCATTTCATATCTTAAATAAATAAGACTTTAATCTCAAGAGAAGACCGGTTAAAGGTGTAATATTCTCTTAATTAGAAAATAGTCCTGGTCATATAGACCTAGACGATATTCAAAATGACTAACTATTTGTATTTATTATGGATCCCCATTAGCTGCTGCCAAGGCAGCTTCCTGGGGTCCAGCAAATTAAGGCAGTTTATACAATAGATTGTATGAATTCATTCTCAGTAATTTAATTTGTAAAATCATGTCTTACACAATACCACAAATGTTTCCAATCTGGGAGATAAACTCGATAAAGTATTCAATAACTTTGCGGTGTATTTCAGATGGAATCAAAGCATTAGTATGTACCAGAGGCTGCTAAAAACACAGCTCCTTCCACAATTTTGCTTAAACCGAGTGGAACACACTGATGCAAGCGGCTTCATTGGCTAATTTCTCTAAACAGGGGAACAGCACCAAATTCACAGAGAATATGTTATAAAAGATGAAGAAGCAATACTCCAAGCAGCAGCGTGTCAAAGCTGATGGTATACTGGTTGATGGAGTGGGATTGGTGTGGGCTGTGGGTGGTTCGTAGGTGGCTCTTGACAAGTCTTTATTAGATTCCCCATGTCTTACTCATTGTTCGGAAGAATTATGGTCCAAATCAGATTCATTGACTATATGAATCCTATCAATTTAAATTGACAATTTGGGTGCAATCAAATAGCCTAATTTCTCAGATCAAATTATATTTCAACAAAATAATGTTTCAGGAATGCTTATCTTATCCGTTTCTAACTACAGAAACGATTTCAGTACAATCTAAATTGGTGGGTTTCGAAATCCTCTTTCTTGTGCTTTTTGAGGTGGAATGACTCAGGAGGCTGAGAGAGCGGTTAAGAAGAGCGAGAGGGACGGGAAGGGAGTGAGAAAGGACAAGAGAGGGACAGGGGGAGAGAAAGAAGGAAAGGAGAGAGAGGAAGGGAAGTGTGTAGAGAGAAAAGCGTAATAAACTGAGCCGATGCCTTGACTTAATTAGTGTGGCTGGTCTCAGCAGGCCAGCAAAGAGCAGCAGTCTCCCAGCCTTAGTGACAGGACCAGGACCAAATGAAGATGGATTCCGGTCCTCTCCCTCTCACACCTTTCCTAGGGAACCCACTCCACTAATTGTCTGTATCAATCTTCATTTGCTGTGTGACGACTCTGCCACTAACTGCCCTCTCGCTCTATGCAGCTAGTCTATTAAAAATACACGTGTCCTGGCTGGTCTAGTGGTAATCCCGTAGCCTCCGGCACACGTCTATGCCGGCATAGGTTTGAATCCGGCCTACTGCACTTTGACACAGCCTCTATCTTTCCTCACTATCACCTTTTCTCTCTATCTGTTCAAGAATGTCAGAAAAGACCATGTAAATATATATATATAAAAATTAAACTGCCTTAGATTGCCCTCCTTAAAACGGCTTAAGAATTCCCTATGCTAACTGATAGTGATTACACCAATTACTCACACATCCCTTTGGGTTTTAAAGAGCAAGGTTCGGGCCGCAAATGTTTAGTGGTCTTGTTTCAGCATGGGACATCTCTGCTGCTCAGATGCACATAAGGGTCTGGGCCCATATTCATAAAGCGTCTCTTAGTAGGTGTGCTGATCTACGATCAGTGTAATGAAATTAGAGGTGGGACCTGATCCTCGATCGGCAGTCCTACTCTGAGACACTTTGTGTTGTGGGCCTAAGTGTTGTAGGGGGAGAGATCCAGATGGGACTGTTGGGCCTTGGGGAGATTTTGCTGAGTCAATACAAGAGTGTGTAGAGGGGGGTGGCGGGGCTATAGTGACTTATGTGACAGTAGCACCTGCTCCCCTGTAGGAGGAGGAAGAGGAAAGGGAGAGGATGACAGTAGTGATGACTGTTTTCTCTTTTTACAGGCGGTGGAGGCGGCTGCGGCTGAGAGAGAGGGAGGAGAAGAGAGAGAGAGGAGAGGAGGAGAGTGACCAGAGTGATGCTGAGTTTGATGAAGGATTCAAAGTGCCTGGATTCCTCTGGAATAAACTCTTCAAGTAAGTAACAAACAAAGTAACAGCTTTTCCCAATTGTCACTGTATTTTGTAATGTTTATGACTAATGTTTATGTTGATACCTGTTGAATATGAACTCTGATAGTGTAAATGATTATATACATAAAGTATGTCTATAATAAGTTGTGTGTGTGGACCAGTTTATTAAAAAAAAACGCATTCAGTTTTAGATTTGGTTTTATCATCACCACAGAACATCATTGTAAGTATAAGTGAAGCGTATTGAACTCAAAGCAGGCAGATTGTTTTGGACTGTATTCAGTTGAGTAACTTGAGTCTGAGTTGAGTAAAAAAGTACTCAAGTAGAAAGTGAGCAAAGTGGCTCACAGCTGATCAGTCTCTACACTTCCGGTCTCTTTATCTGGAATCGTTACTGACAATGACCTAACGATTAATTTACCACCACACACACTGTGCTCTTTGTGTTTGGGCGGGGGTGGATTTTTGACAGACGGGGATGTTTGTGTGTGTGTGTGTGTGTGTGTATATTAACAGCTGTGTGCGCACGTATGTGTGTCTTTTGTCTCTTTCTGTGTGTGCGTGTGTTCCAGGTACCAGCAGACAGGTGTGAGGTGGCTGTGGGAGCTACACTGCCAGCAGGCAGGGGGAATCTTGGGGGATGAGATGGGTCTGGGTAAAACCATCCAAGTCATCGCATTCCTGGCTGGCCTCAGCTACAGCAAACTACGCACACGAGGGTCCAACTACAGGTACACGGGCATGCACACACGTACACCTGACCTGGGTTAAATTATTATTTGAAGTTTTTCAAGTACTTTAAGCATTTGCTCTAGCCTGCCGAGAGGGCCAGGTGGGTGGGGTCTGCATTATTTGAGCTTTTATATTAGTTCCATTGCAACAGGCAAGCTCAATCAGGCGTAGATCAAGTATTTGGATCCTAGAGATAGATGGAGATCACTCCTTGGAAATAACACATTTTTGCATGGACATTGCCATTGAGGACTTTTTAAAGTAGTCTTCTGGGTAGAACTTCCTATGGGTTAATGAAGGATCACACAATTCCATCCAGCTCATCAGCAGGGATCAGCCAAAGAATTATACTTGTGAGCAAACATTACATTACCGCAGGTGGTTTAAATCGCCAACCATGGCTTTATACCTGTTCAAACAACAGACTCCAGGTGGCAGTATGCACCCTTTCAGTTTGTTTACCAATTCAGTAGTAGTAGTAGAAGAAGAAAAATAACTACTTTATAATGGAGATGGCCTCAATTGTGCTGCTCATGCCCACAGATGCCATAATGGGACAGTTACAAAGATTTGTCGTCTAACTAAGTCTATGATTTGGACCCAGGTCTGACGCTCGCACGAACACACACAAACTCTAGCCGTTATGGTGTGTTCAGACTGGGAGTCTGTGTAGTAATGAATATTTCATTAGGGTGATTTGTGCTGGAGAGTTTTAGTCTGAATTATTAAACATGTTTCAATTATTAGACTCCTCTCATTCTCTACTGCAGACACCAAAGGAAACGTGGACATGACACGTGTGTGTGTGTGTGTGTGTGTGTGTGATTCTTAGTGGACGTGGTCACAGGGGCAGAGGGGGCCAATTAAACGTGAACCACATTAAAGCATGTTGAAGGCGGGGCCCACTGGTTCCATACACACACTCCAGAGGGATTGAACCTCTCTGATGGTCAATACTCTGTCTGCTGTCAACGTCCACAAATTGATTGTTTGCAAACTCAATTATGCCTCTATCAATGGTTTCCACCAAGCAGAGGTTCATGGCAGTTAGGGCTGTGACGATAATTTAATAACCGTGTAAAACCGTTTCAACGTTATAACGTTCTTTATCCATAACCGTCAAAATAGGCCTACGTTCATTTTTCGGATAAAAAAAAAAAAAATCGTATTTACTCTGTTGTCGTGGGCCTCCCAGTGGTTAAGGGCAGCGCCAGCTGTGCCACCAGAGACTCTGGGTTCGTGCCCAGGCTCTGTCGTAACCGGCCGCGACCGGGAGGTCCGTGGGGCGACGCACAATTGGCATAGCGTCGTCCGGTTTAGGGAGGGTTTGGCCGGTAGGGATATCCTTGTCTCATCGCGCACCAGCGACTCCTGTGGCGGGCCGGGCGCAGTGCACGCTAACCAAGGTTGCCAGTGTTTCCTCCGACACATTGGTGCGGCTGGCTTCCAGGTTGGATGCGCACTGTGTTAAGAAGCAGTGCGGCTTGGTTGGGTTGTGTATCGGAGGACGCATGACTTTCAACCTTCGTCTCTCCCAATTGGATACCATGAAAAAGGGGGTAAAATAAAATAAATTATTAGAAAGATCTATTGTCGTGTAGCTAAACTTTGCCAAATAGTGGGGGTGTTTACTAATGACTATAATCAATTGTTTTGCTAACTTAGTCTATCCATTAAACGTTCTACATCCTCCTCTTTTTAACTGTCCTTTTGATGCTCAAGCAGCTTTAGAACACTATAGGCTATGACACTTCAATAAAAAGTGTTTTGATTTGTCAACTTTCTTTAATACAATGCACGTTTTCATTGCTTGCTAGTAAATAAATAAATACATATATTTTTTTAAAGCAGTCGACAAGGTTGTTCTGGCTCTGAGGCCTATAATGCGGTAATGTTATGTCAAATGGACAATGTGCCAATCCTCATATCTGCCCGGTCCTGGCCAATATATCATGTTTTAGCATGTTCATGCACGGCCCCATGTTGCAAGGATCTGTACACAATTACTGGAAGCTGAAAATGTCCCAGTTCTTCCATGGCCTGCATACTCGCCAGGCATGTCACCAGTTGAGCATGTTTGGGATGCTCTGGATTGATGTGTACGACAGCGTGTTCTAGGTCCCACCAATATCCAGCAACTTCGCACAGCCATTAAATAAGAGTGTGACAACATTCCACAGACCACAATCAACAGCCTGATCAACTCTATGCAAAGGAGATGTGTCGCGCTGCAGATACTGACTGGTTTTCTGATCCACGTCCCTATGACCAACATGCATATCTATATTCCCAATCATGTAAAATCCTTAGATTAGGGCCTAATTATTTTTATTTCAATTGACTGATTTGCCTATGAACTGTAATTCAGTAAAAAAGTTTAAATAGTAGAATGTTGGGTTTTATATTTTTGCTTAGTGTATATTCCTCACAGTATTTGAAAAATCTTTCCAACACTCTCCCCCTCGATAATCGGCATCGCTGATAAATAGGCAATGGGCATGTTGCATGTATTTCTTTCTATTTTAATCATTGTCAATTACATCTTCATACTATAGCTTGTGGCATCAACGCATGTGACATTGGTTGACAGGTGCTTTTATGGGGGGGGGGGGGGGGGGTGTTTCTTTAAGAATCAAACGCTCCTGTCATGATTTAATCTTGGCTTTTTCAGTAGCTTAGGCTACTTTGTCTCATTACTGCGTCCTCTCTTTGAAGGACATATTTCTATGCAGGGTTTGTGACATTATGTGAATATTTTGGGAAAAGTAGAAAACCCATCGGATTTCATTTGAATGGTTTTGTGCGTCAAAATAGGATCTGTGTTGCTTTTTTTTTATTACAGGAAAGTCAACTGATAGGCATACAGTACCGGTAGACACAAACTACCGGGTCAAAAGTTTTGGAACACCTACTCATTCAAGTTAAATTTTTTTTTATTTTTACTCATGACAGCTTTGCACACTCTTGGCATTCTCTTAACCATCTTCATGAGGTAGTCACCTGGAATGCATTTCAATTAACAGGTGTGCCTTTTAAGTTAATTTGTGTAATTTCTTTCCACAATGTGGGTGGCAGGCAGCATAGTGGTTAGAGCATTGGGACAGTAACCGAAAGGTTACTAAGATCGAATCCCCGAGCTGACGAGGTAAAAATTTGTCGTTCTGCCCCATAACAAGGCATTTAACCCACTGTTCCTAGTCCGTCATTGTCAATAAGAATTTGTTCTTAACTGACATGCCAAGTTAAATAAAGATTAAATAAATTAAAATGTGTTTGAGCCAGTCAGTTGTGTTGTGACAAGGTACGGGAGATGGCCCTATTTGGTAAAATGCCAAGAACAGCTCAAATAAGCAAAGAGAAAATACAGTCCACCATTACTATTAGACGCAAAAACCATGTGTAGCTCTGTGATGAAACTGGCTCTCATGACGACCGCCACAGGAATGGAAGACCCAGAGTTACCTCTGCTGCAGAGGATAAGTTTATGAGTTACCAGTCAGAGTTCAAGTAACAGACGCAGCTCAACATCAACTGTTCAGAGGAGACTGTGAATCAGTCCTTCATGGTGCAAAGAAACCACTACTAAAGGACACCAAGAAGAAGAAGAGATTTGCTTGGGCCAAGAAACACAAGCAATGGGCATTAGACCGGTAGAAATTTGGCCTTTGGTCTGGAGTGCAAATTGGAGATTTTTGGTTCCAACCGCCGTGTCTTTTTGAGACGCGGTGTGAGTGAACGAATGATCTGCATTTGAGTTTTTCCCACCATGAAGCTTGGAGGAGGTGGTGTTATGGTGTGGGGGGTGCTTTGCTGGTGACACTGTCTGTGAATTATTTAGAAATCAAGGCACACTTAACCAGCATGTTTACCACAGCATTCTGCAGTGATACGCCATCCCATCTGGTTTGGGCTTAGTGGGACTATCATTTGTTTTTCAACAGGACAATGACCCAACACACCTCCAGGCTGTGTAAGGGCTATTTGACCAAGAAGGAGAGTGATGGAGTGCTGCATCAGATGACCTGGCCTCCACAATCCCCCGACATCAACCAAATTGAGATGAGTTGGACCGCAGAGTGACGTAAAAGCAGCCAACAAGTGCTCAGCATATGTGAGAAAAGCATTCCAGCTGAAGCTGGTTGAGAGAATGCCAAGAGTGTGCAAAGCTGTCAAGGCAAAGGATGGCTATTTGAAGATTTTCAAATATAAAATGCATTTTGATTTGTTTACCACTTTGGGTGAGGGGGGGGGGGGTTACTACATTATTGAATGTGTTATTTGATAGTTTTGGTGTCTTCACTAATATTCTACAATGTAGAAAATAAAGAAAAACCCTTGAATGAGTAGGTGTTTCAAAACTTTTGACCAGTAGTATACAGTTGACTTAGGTTGGAGTCATTAAAACTTGTTTTTCAACCACAAATTTCTTGTTAACAAGCTATAGTTTTGGCAAGTCGGTTGGGACATCTACAAGACATTTTTCCAGCAATTGTTTACAGACAGATTATTTCATTATTTCCAGTGGGTCAGAAGTTTACATACACTAAGTTGACTGTGCCTTTAAACAGCTTGGAAAATTCCAGAAAATGTCATGGCTTTAGAAGCTTCTGATAGGCTAATGGACATAATTTGAGTCAATTGAAGGTGAACCTGTAGATGTATTTGAAGGCCTTCCTTCAAACTCAGTGCCTCTTTGCTTGACGTCATGGGAAAATCAAAAGAAATCAGCCAAGACCTCCACAAGCCTGGTTCATCCTTGGGAGCAATTTCCAAACGCCTGAAGGTACCACGTTCATCTGTACAAACAATAGCACGGAAATATAAACACCAAAAAAAAAAAAGCCAGACTACGGTTTGCAACTGCACATGGGGACAAAGATCGTACTTTTTGGAGAAATGTCCTCTTTTTGGAGAAATGGTCTGATAAAACAAAAATAGAATGTTTTGGCCATAATGACCATCGTTAAGTTTGGAGGAAAAATGGGGACACTTGCAAGCTGAAGAACACCATCCCAACTGTGAAGCACGGGGATGGCAGCATCATGTTGTGGGAGTGCTTTGCTGCAGGAGGGACTGATGCACTTCACAAAATAGATGGCATCATGAGACAGGGAAATGATGTGGATATATTGAAGCAACATCTCAAGATATCAGTCGGAAAGTTAAAGCTTGGTCGCAAATGGGTCTTCCAAATGGACAATGACCCCAAGCATTCTTCCAAAGTTGTGGCACAATGCAATGGCTTAAGGACAACAAAGTCAAGGTATTGGAGTGGCCATCACAAAGCCCTGACCTCAAACCTATAGAAAATTTGTGGGCAGAACTGAAAAAGCGTGTGCGAGCAAGGAGGCCTACAAACCTGACTCAGTTACACCAGGTCTGTCAGGAGGAATGGGCCAAAATTCACCCAACTTATTGTGGGAAGCTTGTGGAAGGCTACCTGAAATGTTTGACCCAAGTTAATCAATTTAAAGGCAATGCTACCAAATACTAATTGAGTGTATGTAAACTTCTGAACCACTGGGAATGTGATGAAAGAAATACAAGCTGAAATGAATCATTCTCTATACTTTTTATTCTGACATTTCCCATTCTTAAAATAAATGGTGATCCTAACTGACCTAAGACAGGGAATTATTACTTGGATTAAATGTCAGGAATTGTGAATCTGAGTTTAAATGTATTTGGCTAAGGTGTATTTAAACTTCCGACTTCAACTGTATATCTTTCTTTTGACTCCGTTTAATGTTGTGTCAATATGCAACAGATCCTCCATCCTGGCATTTCCGTATTTGTAATAACCTGAATAATAAGAATAAAATGCCATGATAATAGGGAAGTGTTAATTGCTTGTTTCAAATGGGTTTTATTAAGCTGCATGTCCATGTAACAAGTGTACGAATCGGAACGGTTATGGCCAACTACCGTAACATCATTTTCCAAGTCTGTCACAGCCCTAATTTGGCTATTTATGTCGGTATAAACACTGTGTGAATGAACCATAACATGCCAGCAGCCTGACTGAAACACAAACCCTGAACATTACCTGATTGTGTGTGTGTGTGTGTGTGTGTGTGTGTGTGTGTGTTCCAGGTACCAAGGACTAGGTCCTACAGTGATAGTGTGTCCAGCGACAGTCATGCACCAGTGGGTCAGTGAGTTTCACACCTGGTGGCCCCCATTCAGAGTGGCTGTCCTACACGACACGGGATCCTTCACCCAAACAAAGGTAGGGGGTGTGTATTCAGGTGCTTTTCTTGTGCTGTATCTTTTCTCCTGTCAGCATTTTGTGGAGGATTCCGCTCTGAGGGAGATGTAAATTAATTAGTGGTACACTGGTAGATATTAATTACTTTACACTGTAGATCGCACCCAGCAAGTTGTGTGGGTGTGACACAGTGATTAATGGGTGATGCAGGCTGGGCTGTGGGGGGGATACCTACTGTAGTCAGTTGTACAACTGAATGCATTCAACTGAAATGTGTCTTCCACATTTAACCCAACCCCTCTGGGGGCGCAAGTTTTTTATTTATTTTTTTAGTATTTTTTTTAAAAAGGGGTTTCCTTTGGGGGGGCACCAAAGAACGGTTTATGCAGAGTTGGCTCCTCATGCCTCCCCCTTCTTTAATAGTGAAGAGCTGCAAACTCCACATGCACCTTTAATTAACCAGTCTCTATGGTACTGAGAAGTAATGCGTCACCATCAGCTGGCGGTGTGAGGACTGGAGTTCAGTGAAGGTGACATGATAGAAATGTAATGAGTAGAGCTGACACAATTCCCTCTTCTTCCTGAAAGACAAACATATCTGTTCTACACAATACATACATTTTTATTTTTATTCTCTGTAATACCAATTTACCCCACCGAATACATTCTTTTTAAAGGGCAAATAAAAGTCACCGAATTAAGTAGCGTTTTATATCTTCCTAACATGCTGACCACACTGCTCGCGTCGCAAAATAAATGGACACATACATGTTATTCAATCATTGCACCCACACTGCTCCCGCGAGACAGCGAGCGAAAATAGGTGGTTCTATTTGTGACACTCAAGTCCAGCCTCTCAAATCTCCTCATTGGTTTTTAGGAGACCACGTGGGTGATTGAAAGATGAACTGATGTCCACACTCCAGTCGGTTGTAGTAATGCTGTAAAGTTGGTTGCCAACCGCCAAATCAAGTCCAACAAAGAAAAAGAAGCCTGTAGGATGGAGGAGCAATGATAAGAAACAAATTCGGTTAAGGTTTTATCTGAATTAATTATCGGAGTAGAGTACCTTGTGTATTTCAGGTAAAATAACCCAATATTTATATCCCAGCACAAATTAGCTATCAACAGCAAGCTAGATTGCCATAAATGTTTAATGCAAATTTGACCTGTCCACAAATTATTATAATTGGTTCAGAGTTTGAAATATCAAAACAATCTGCGTGTCCTAATCGCTTCTGGTGTGGCTGAACAAAGTCAACGTGCGCATGCAGACGGGCGCGTCTGGTTTGGCCAGCACGTAAGTCTGAGGGTGGTTCCAGACTTGGAATTGTATTAACACACCACCCAGGGCTTTTGCTTGCGACATGTACACTCAATAAAAAAAAAGAAACGTCCCTTTTTTAGGACCCTGTCTTTCAAAGATAATTGGTAACTTCACAGATCTTCATTGTAAAGGGTTTAAACACTGTTTCCCATGCTTCAATGGTTCAATGAACCATAAACAATTAATGAACATGCACCTGTGGAACAGTCGTTAAGACACTAACAGCTTACAGACGGTATAGACAATTAAGGTCACAGTTATGAAAACTTAGGACACGAAAAAGGCCTTTCTACTGACTGAAAAACACCAAAGGAAAGATGCCCAGGGTCCCTGCTCATCTGCATGAACGTGCCTTAGGCATGCTGCAAGGAGGCATGAGTACTGCAGATGTGGCCAGGGCAATAAATTGCCATGTCTGTACTGTGAGACGCCTACAGGGAGACAGGGAGGACAGCTGATTGTCCTCGCAGTGGCAGACCACATGTAACAACACCTGCACAGGGTCGGTACACCCAAACATCACACCTGCGGGACAGGTACAGGATGGCAACAACAACTGCCCGAGTTACACCAGGAACGCACAATCACTCCATCAGTGCTCAGACTGTCCGCAATAGGCTGAGAGAGGCTGGACTGAGGGCCTGTAGGCCTGTTGTAATGCAGGTCCTCACCAGACATCAGGCAACAACGTCGCTGGACCAAACTGGACTGGCAAAAAATGCTCTTCACTGACGAGTCGCGGTTTTGTCTCACCAGGGGTGATGGTCGGATTCGCGTTTATCGCCGAAGGAATGCGCTTTACACCGAGGCCTGTACTCTGGAGCTGTATCGATTTGGAGGTGGATGGTCCATCATAATCTGGGTCGGTGTGTCACAGCATCATCGGACTGAGCTTGTTGTCATTGCAGGCGATCTCAACGCTGTGCGTTACAGGGAAGACATCCTCCTCCCTCATGTGGTACCCTTCCTGCAGGTTCATCCTGACATAACCCTCCAGCATGACAATGCCACCAGCCATACTGCTCGTTCTAGGCGTGATTTCCTGCAAGACAGGAATGTCAGTGTTCTGCCATGGCCAGCGAAGAGCCCGGATCCCATGGAGCACATCTGGGACCTGTTGGATTGGAGGGTGAGGGCTAAGGCCATTTTTGCTGAGTTTATTTAAGTGCACTAAAGAGGAACACTGGGTACATATAGAGGATGCTCATCCCCAGAATCGTTTTACGTGTTTATTTTCAAAGGATAAAGCTAAGCACATTAACAACTTCATAGTTAAGAACACTATAACAATATGGAAGAAACTGAAACGTGTTCTACAAGCACCAATATCACTCCCTAAAAACACCCCCATGGAACAGTCCTTGTATAGCTTTTCAGAATTCACAGATAAATTGGTCTACATGGAAAACTAAAGGCATAGGAACCTTTTAATGACTTGATAATAGGAAATAAAAGTATTTCCATGACAGAAATAAAAAGCAATTTTGGACTGACCAATGTAGATATTTTCAAAAGTTTAATTCAAGAAATGTCAATGTTGAAAAGATATAACATTTAAGGCAAAAACGTGGATGTCGATTTAAAGCACCACCCCCGCACCTCTCACATTCAGAGGGGTTGGGTTAAATGCGGAAGACACATTTCAGTTGAATACATTGTTGGACAACTGACTAGGTATCCCCGTTTCCAGTCTTGTGGGATCCCTATTTGAGTCAGAATAGGATATTCATGTGATGGGTAAGATATACCAAACCTTATAGAGTGCCTATACTACTGACGATCTCCTAGGAAAAAATACTACTGGAACCAAGACTTAAAAAGAACTGACATTGGCACAAGAGGGGAATGTTGGAACATAACACAATTACAGTTAATGAAAATGTATGCTTAATTTACACGTACAAATTTACACGTGACAACATTCTCATTCTACAGTACAACTAACAATGACTCAATAATCCACGCCTTCTGGGAATGCTATAAAGTCAGAAAGTTAGTGAATGTCAGAAGTATTACATTGTAAATTTACTTTTAATATGTCTGCATATTTCAAGACATGGCATATGAGGGTGCAGGGAGATACCTGATTGGTTGGATGATACTTTTCTGTACTTAACTGGAAAGCAACCAATCCACCATCGTTAACTCAATGGAAAGGTGAAATGGTTTATTATCTAAATGTTGAAAGTGCGTGGGCACTCCGTGTGGCGGAGAGTCATTTGGGCGCTTGAGAGTGATGCGGGGGCTGATTTTTCTCGCTCTAGGAGAAGTTGATATCAGAGATGGCAGCATGTCATGGTGTCTTGATAACGTCGTATTCAGCCGTGAGGATCATGCAGGAGACCCTGCAGAGATACGACGGCTGGCACTACGTTATACTGGACGAGGGACACAAGATCCGCAACCCTCACGCTGGAGTTACCACCGCCTGCAAACAGGTACCCTCACACAGCTCAATAAACCGTTGGTCAGCAACCCTGGTCCTGGATAGCTACAGTATAAGTATGTGGTATAGTGTTTTGTTCCATCCAAGCTGCTAATCAAGATTTTTTCTTCCCTTTTACCCGCTTGCTCTCTCTCTCACCCTCTTTTTCTCTCTCTCACACACACCCCTCTCTCTCTACCTCTCCCTACCTCTCTCACTCTTTCACTCCCTTTCTCCGTCTCTAGTTCCGTACTCCTCATAGGTTCATTCTATCTGGCAGTCCTATGCAGAACAATCTGAAGGAGCTGTGGAGTCTATTTGACTTTGTCTTCCCTGGCAAACTGGGCACGCTGCCTATTTTTATGGAACAGTTCTCTGTACCGATCACCATGGGGGGCTACAGCAACGCTTCACCTGTACAGGTAACACACGGACACACAATTTGGCATCAAAGACGCTCTCGTCATTTTCGGAAGAAGGGAGTTGATCTTACTATTGTTACAAAAGGTCATTTCTCAGGATTTGACATCAGGATTTGATTCACATGGAGGGGATGGAAGAGAGGTAGGGGATGGATAGAGGGAAAGAGAGGGAGGTAGAGGGTGGGGGGGGGGGCGCGTGAGAAGGGATGGACAGAGAAAGAGGCGGTGAGCTGCTAAACGATGATCCTCAGTCATTAGTGTCCAGTCATTAATAACTCACCGACTGGATTTAATTATTTAACTGGCTCTAGAGGTAACACACACACATTGACTGGATTTAATTATTTAGCTGCTTTTAGATGGCCATCCGTGTTTCCGCTGTCGATAATAAAAAACCTTTACTAATTATTGAAGTTATTAAATGATGAGCGGGCAAAGCACTCTTTCTCTCTATAGCTCTACCCCTTTCTCGCTCCTCTCTTTCTCTCTCATCTGTGTCCATCTTCCGTCTCCCCACCCTCAACTCGCTCTCCCTCGCTCTTTCTTTCCATAGTCCTCTCTCTCTCTCTCCCTTTCTTCCTCCCTCTCCTCTCTAGCTCTGTGTTATATAGTGCCCTGCAGCTATAACACTTTTTGCCCCCTGCTGGCTGTCCCTCTGATCTCAACCCCCCCCCCCCCCCCCCCCCCCCCAAGTGAGGTGGATGACTGATGAATGAATGGTCAACAAACGGTTTAAAGGGTTAAATCGTGACCCTGGGCTGAAGCCGTTTACTGGATCACACACTATAGGCAGCTGATGAAAGGGAGAGAGTTCCCCCTCTAGAGACCACCATAAGCACTCTGATCAATGTTTAATGGCCCAATCTGCTGAGAGGGGAGGAGTGGATAGAGGGAGGTGGGGGGGCTAAACGACAAACATGCCCCAGGACAAATGTTCCATTATAGGTGTCGTGGTCAAGTGTTTGTTCATCTGACCCTTCAGAAGGCGCGTGTGTGTGTCATGTATGTTTACCCAAGGGGCTGTTGAACCATTGTGTTGGTGTCTTTGCTGTCATTTGTTGTAACTGTTTGTTGTGCGTCTTGGTTGTTATAGGTCCAGACTGTGTAAAATTGTGCGCGTGTCTTGAATCGTTGTCTTTTTGTGTTTTTCTAGGTCCAGACAGCGTATAAGTGTGCGTGTGTTCTGAGGGATACCATTAACCCTTACCTGCTCAGACGGATGAAGGCTGACGTGAAGGCCAACCTCTCTTTACCTGACAAGAATGAACAGGTGCGCGTCTCTTTCTGTCCCTCATGTAGTGGATACCAGAAGAGGCTGTAGTCTTTTTGCAATTCTTTTTACAGTTTACTGTTCTACGTTCTTGAGGAACTGGGAAATAAGAATACTAGCATAAAGAACAAGGCAGTATCACACTGCAGACCTGTTCCTGCACAATGCCAAGCAAACCTCAACGAACCACAAGTATGTAGAATGTGCCCATTAATGAGTTGTACCGGGCGTGCCGCGTCTAGATCGGCGCTGTCCGCCCGCCGTAACTGAACCCGTAGTCGGCTCCGTGTTCCTGTGCGCCATTTTAATAGCAAGGCTCAAGCCACGCCACCTGAGAATACACCATTCTTAACCATTATTTGGCTGTGTTTGAGAAGTGGATAATACATTGGACAACTGACTGTCACTTGACCGATTGCTTTCAAAATAGAAACTGACAATATTCATACCTGTGCTAAACCACCTTTTCTGCTGGACTTTCCACTATCGGGGGGAAAAAAGGATGGCGGTTACCATCAGATATTGTAGACGTAGAACAACATGGGTTTTGACCCACGTGTTTTTCAAAGTTGATGGGCAACTACAGAGATGAGAGAATAGAAAACGGTCTCTTTCCAGTAAGTGTTCCCCTTTGCCAATTTAGAAAATTGTTGATGTTTGTTTAGATGATAATGACAACAAAGCGCAATATATGGATTAATAACGTTGGCATGTGTGGTTACAAATAACAACATTTTTATATTTGACATTCAATTAAATACCTGAATTCCCAACAAAATGTTGAGATTTTAATTTATTTTTCTCATTATACAATTGTCTACGTGCAATAATAGTCCATATTTGATGGGTTTTTACAAATTGAGTTGTCTTACTTAATTATGTAGCTGTTACATTTTTCAGAATGTGTTATTTACCTTCTCAATTTTGACGACCGTTGCTAGTTTTAATGGGTACATCTTGGGGTTTACCAGAGGTTTTATACAGTTGAAGTCGGATGTTTACATACACTTAGGTTGGAGTCATTAAAATTCGTTTTTCAACCACTCCACGTTTTCTTGTTAACAAACTATAGTTTTGGCAAGTTGGTTAGGACATCTACTTTGTGCATGACACAAGTCATTTTTCCAACAATTGTTTACAGATTATTTCACTTATAATTCACCGTATCACAATTCCAGGTGGTCAGAAGTTTACTTACACTAAGTTGACTGTGCCTTTATACAGCTTGGAAAATTTCAGAAAATTATGTCATGGCTTTAGAAGCTTCTGATAGGCTAATTTGAGTCAATTGGAGGTGTACCTGTGGATGTATTTCAAGGCCTACCTTCAAACCCAGTGCCTCTTTGCTTGACATCATGGGAAAATCCCCAAAAAATCAGCCAAGACCCAAATTGTAGACCTCCGCAAGTCTGGTTCATCCTTGGGAGCAATTTCCAAACGCCTGAAGGTACCACATTCATCTGTACAAACAATAGTACGCATGTATAAACACCATGGGACCATTCAGCTACCGCTCATACCGCTCAGGAAGGAAACGCGTTCTGTCTCCTAGAGATTAATGTACTTTGGTGCGAAAAGTGCAAATCAATCCCAGAACAACCGCAAAGGACCTTGTTAAGATGCTGGAGGAAACGGGTACAAAAGTGTCAATATCCACAGTAAAACGAGTCCTATATCAACATAACCTGAAAGGCCGATCAGCAAGGAAGAAGCAACTGCTCCAAAACCGCCATAAAAAAGCCAGACTACGGTTTGCAACTGCACATGGGGACAAAGATCGGGAGGCTTGCAAGCCGAAGAACACCATCCCAGTCTTGAAGCGTGGGGGTGCTTTGCTTCTTCACGAAATAGATAGCGTCAGGAGGGAGGAAAATTGTGTATATATTGAAGCAACATCTCAAGACATCAGTCGGGAAGTTAAAGCTTGGTCGCAAATGTGTCTTCCAAATGGACAATGACCCCAAGCATACTTCCAAAGTTGTGGCATAATGTCTCAAGGACAACAAAGTTAAGGTATTGGAGTGGCCATCACAAAGCCCTGACCTCAAACCTATAGAAAATGTCTGGGCAGAACTGAAAAAGCATGTGCGAGCAAGGAGGCCTACAAACCTGACTCAGTTACACCAGCTCTGTCAGGAGGAATGGGCCAAAATTCACCCAGCTTATTGTGGGAAGCTTGTGGAAGGCTACCTGAAATGTTTGACCCAAGTTAAACAATTTAAAGGCAATGCTACCAAATACGAATTGAGTGTATGTAAACTTCTGACCCACTGGGAATGTGATGAAAGAAATACAAGCTGAAATAATTATCTCTACTATTATTCTGACATTTCCCATTCCTAAAATAAAGTGGTGATCCTAACTGACCTAAGACAGGGACATTTTACTAGGATTAAATGTCAGAAATTGTGAAAAACCGAGTTTTTAAATGTATTTGGCTAAGGTGTATGTTACCTTCTGACTTCAATTGTATATGTGTGTCTATTTTAGTCGGGGCTTCTCCCAATGAATTACAATACCACCCGCCCTCCCTCAGCCCTTTTCTCTATCCTGCCTGACTGGCTCCCCGTGAATAGTGCTGGCGGTGCTGCAGCACCTGTGCGCACACTGTTCATTAGTGTAATCACTCGTTTCTCCGTTGACTAGAGGAGCAGGTCTTCATTAGGGTGGCTAGCTAATATCTGGTTGGATCTCAGACACCTACACCAGTGTTTCCATTGGCCGGATTTTTACAGATTTAAAAAAAATATATAATATAAAATGTTTTAGCTGATAAATAAAACTGGCGCTGGAAAAATACAGATACAGAGCCTATGAGCGGAAAATCTGTCGGACAGCTTCTCAAAATCTCATTCAATGCTGCTGGACTGAAGTTTGTGCTTTTATAAGCCCAGTCATTCCATTACAAATCTAAATGCGATTGTGTGTTTTATACTATTTGTATTTCTCAACTGGTAATTGTAGCGCGCTTCCCGTTCACCTTTCAAGTGCATATAAGGCTTCAGCGTGTCACACAGCACTTTGCAATAACCTGGAGGCAGTATGCATTTTGAAAATGGTTTGAAACCTGAACGTTTTACTTCGTATTATGAGGCATGTCTTACCTTGGTTCAAAGTAAAAAATCTGACCATTGAAGCTTGGAGGCAATTATTTTTTATAAAGACTTCCATATGCTATTGAAACCAGTAGGCTTTTTCTCTCATGTTCTAAACTCAGTAAAAAAAAAGAAACGTCCTCTCACTGTCAACTGCATGTGTTTTCAGCAAACTTAACGTGTGTAAATATTTGTATGAAAATAACAAGATTCAACAACTGAGACAACTGAACAAGTTCCACAGACATGTGACTAACATAAATTGAATAATGTGTCCCTGAACAAAGGTGGTCAAAATCTAAAGTAACAGTCTGCACCAGATTTGCCAGTTCTTGCTGTGAAATGTTACCCCACTCTTCCACCAAGGCACCTGCAAGTTCCCGGACATTTCTGGGGGGATGGCCCTAGCCCTCACCCTCCAACAGAACAGGTCCCAGACGTGCTCAATGGGATTGAGATCCGGGCTCTTCGCTGGCCATGGCAGAACACTGACATTCCTGTCTTGCAGGAAATTACGCACAGAACGAGCAGTATGGCTGGTGGCATTGTCATGCTGGAGGGTCATGTCAAGAGGAGCCTGCAGGAAGGGAGGAGGATGTCTTCCCTGTAACGCACAGCGTTGAGATCGCCTGCAATGACAACAAGCTCAGTCCGATCATGTTGTGACACACTGCCCCAGAGCATGACGAACCCCCCACCTCCAAATTGATCCTGCTCCAGAGTACAGGCCTCGGTGTAACGCTCATTCCTTCGACAATAATCGCGAATCCGACCATCACCCCTGGTGAGACAAAACAGCGACTCGTTAGCGAAGAGCACTTTTTACCAGTCCTTTCTGGTCCAGCAACGGTGGGTTTGTGCCCATGGGCGACATTGTTGCCGGTGATGTCTGGTGAGGATCTGCCTTACAACAGGCCTACAAGCCCTCAGTCCAGCCTCTCTCAGCCTATTGCGGCCAGTCTGACTACTGATGGAGTGATTGTGCGTTCCTGGTGTGTAACTTGGGCAGTTGTTGTTGCCATCCTGTACCTGTCCCGCAGGTGTGATTTTCAGATGTACCGATCCTGTGCAGGTGTTGTTACACGTGGTCTGCCACTGCGAGGACGATCAGCTGTCCGTCCTGTCTCCCTGTAGCGCCGTCTTAGGTGTCTCACAGTACAAACATTGCAATTTATTGTCCTGGCCACATCTGCATTCCTCATGAGGAAAAGCTGAGGAAAAGTACATTGTGGCAGTTATTCCAACATCTTCAAAGTGTGCATCGGAATTCGGTAAGAAGTGCACACCGTTGCATGTTCTGTTAAGATGACTAACCATGGGCTTCCTGAGTGGTGCAGTGGTCTAAGGCACTGCATCACAGTATTGCTGCGTCACTACAGCCTGGGATTCGATCTCGCAACTGGCCGTGAGCGGGAGTCCCATAGGGCGGCACACAATTGGCCCAGCGTCATCTGGGTTATGGGAGGGTTTGGGCGGTGGGTGCCTGCAAGCTGACTTCGGTCGCCAGTTGAACGGTGTTTCCTCCGACACGTTGGTGCAGCTGGCTTCCGGGTTAAGCGGGCGGGTGTTAAGAAGCGTAGCTTGGCGGGTCATGTTTCGGAGGACGCATGACTCGACCTTCGCCTCCAGATCCCGTTGGGGAGTTGCAGAGATGATACAAGATCGCAATTGGAAATCACGAAATTGGGGAGATAAAAAAAAAAGATGCGTACCCATAATCTAAATGTGATTTCTGTCATTCTGAGCACCGTGAGTGGACGCCCTAATCAGGTAACGCACCCAATGCATGTGGGTCTGGGAAATTTCTCAAATGTCCATTAAATTCAAATGCTGCCGGTCAGATTTCCCCGCGCGCGCGCGCACACACACACACACACACACACACACACACTGTTCAGTTCATTAATTGTCTCCCTCGGGACAGAGCCTCTAGGCTGAAACCTCTTGTCTTTGATTTCCGCTCACACACTTGTTTCATCAAGGGGTTTTAAAGTGAAGGCTTGTGTTTCTCCAGGTTTTGTTTTGCAGGCTAACAGAGGCGCAGCGTGAGGTGTATCAGGGCTATCTGGACTCCAAAGAGGTCTACCAAATACTGAATGGAGATATGCAGGTGAGTCTCTCCCTCCTCTCCATTTCCTCTCATCTAACTCTTAGCTGGCTCTCCTCCTCCTCTTTCTGCACTGAGGCTCTTTTGTTATTGATCAGAGAATTGTATCTATCAACATTTTTTGATTGATTGACCTTTTGGCTTTGAACAGTCAAGTCAATTGTCTGTCTATACAAATTATTGTGCTGTAACTACAGGCTGATTTTATTTTCATTTTAAGGCCCATGTAAATATATTGTTTTGTTCGACCATCCTGATCTTGCGAGCTTACATTCTGTTTCACTGTGAAAACGAAACAAAAGTGCAGTGGTCAGGATGGTGGATCAGGGCTAATATATCTCAAGTTATGATCTGGATTGGAAATGCACGTTCTGGCATCCCACTGAAAGACGAGTACCTAGTTCAGGTTAAGCCGGTTATTCTTCCAGGAAAAAGATGGGCCTTATTCATTATTTAACACAAACACTGGAGTACTACCCGAGATGGTCTATAATGTTGAGATATGCCATTCTATGGGTTTTGCTCGACATGATGCATGCATAAAGCTTTCTATAGGGACCTGTATGTTATCTCGGTGTGTCATTCACATTAGGATATGTAAGGTCAGTGGTATGATAACTGATGCCTGGTCAGAGGAATGCTCTACAGTGGTTTTTGAGTGTATCTCTGACCCAAGGAAAGGCTTTTACACCAACCGTTCTTCATCACTGCTCTATATTTCCTTGTGCGCGCGCACACACACTCTCAGTGGTCAGTCCTCTCCTTGATGTGGTCTCTGAATCCATTAACCCACATTACTAATGCAGCACTTGGCTAGTGCACTGCAAACACACAACGCACTCTTTGCCTTCTGCAGGGAATTAGTTATGTCGGATCATTCATTAGGACCCTTATGGAAATAATTAGTCTGAAAATGTGTTTGTTTAAAGGGACCAACATCAATATGATCATGGAAATATAATCAAATGTAATGTTGTTGACTGGAAAGCATATTATTTTCTAGCTTGCTTCTTTTTGTAGATCCTAACAATGTAGATGCAACAAATCAATCAATGCTGTGTTTACCAAATGTTTTTGTGCTATGATCAACCTTAAGTTTTGTGAGCTATCTTGTGACACATCGACTGACAAATGAAACAGTTCTACCACAAAGTTGGGGAACACTATCCTCCTAGTTCACAGTGACTGTTTTATTTATTAATGCATTTATATATTGTGTTTTTATACTTCATTTCCAGGTGTTCTCGGGCCTGATAGCACTGCGTAAGATGTGCAACCACCCGGACCTGTTCTCTGGGGGTCCCAAGATCCTGAAGGGTATACCAGAGGACCAACTGACTGAAGAGGAACACTTTGGCTTCTGGAAACGTTCCGGCAAACTGATGGTGGTGGAATCACTGCTCCGACTTTGGTTTAAACAGCAACACAGAGTCCTGCTGTTCACACAGTCCAGACAGGTATGTGTGTGTTGGGGGGGGGGACAGAGACAATGACTGGGTGGGTCTCAAGTTCCATAGAATATTAATCTGACAATCCTGTTAGGCCTAATCCATAACTCTTTCTTCCTCTCTCTCGCGCCGTCTCTTTCTAGATGTTGGGGATATTGGAGGTGTTTGTGAGGGAGAATGGCTACACCTATGTGAAAATGGATGGTACCACCACCATCGCCTCCAGACAGCCTCTCATCGCTCGATACAACGAAGTAAGGGTCTACAATTCTACCCTTTTCACACTTTCTTGCAGACCTGAACCAAACTGTGCTGGCTCAGATATTTCCTTTTCACATTGTCTTTTTCAGCATGCTTCCAGCAACTATGGTTGACGCGTAGTCAGGCCTGTTCAGTATAGCTTAGGTTTGGATCGTCTCGATTCGGCTCAGTAGTGTGAAAAGACCTTTCAGTAAAAAATCTTAACGCTAAGGGCTAGTGTGGAAACGGCATATTGTCTAGCCTGCTGCCCAGTCTCTGGGTATCTTTGCATATGGTCCCATGATCAGACGTGTCCTGATGAGTGATTTAAAAAGTAGTATAAGAAATTGTTCTGTATATGCTTTGACCACCATTATATCCCAATTTGTCCTATCCTCCTTTCCAGGACAAGTCTATCTTTGTGTTCTTGTTGACCACCAGAGTGGGGGGGCTGGGAGTCAACCTGACCGGAGCCAACCGAGTCATCATCTATGACCCTGACTGGAACCCTAGCACTGACACACAGGTACACACACCGCTGACCATAGGGTCGACAGACTCCATGGTACACAGACATATCTGTGACCAGTCAGTCGTTGCCTAACTATGAATCTCCTGCTATTGTCTTGTCCCCTAGGCTCGATGCGCGTATGTGGAGGATCTCACACACACACACACTCACACACTCTTATCACACTCTCACCCCCATGTCCCTGTGTTGTTGTCCTCTAGGCTCGATGCGCTTATGTGGAGGATCTCGCACACACACACTCACACACTCTTATCACACTCTCACCCCCATGTCCCTGTGTTGTTGTCCTCTAGGCTCGAGAGCGAGCTTGGAGGATCGGTCAGAAAAAGGAGGTGACTGTCTATAGACTACTGACCGCCGGGACCATTGAGGAGAAGATCTACCACAGGTAGGAAGGGAAGGAGGGACACTATATTCATATCACTAGCCATTCACCGAGGTACAGCCCTCACTTCCTGAGGGGTTAAAATACAGACTTTGCATATATCTGAGCTCGCTGCATTTTGCCAAAGGCATCAAGAAGGGTAACATTTACTTTCTCAGGCCCCATTATGATATAATATGCCATTTTAGCAGATGCTTTCAATCCAAAGCGATTTACAGTATTGCGTGCATACAATTTCGTATATAGACTTCCCAAAGAAACCGCGACGCTAACGTTGCAAGCGCTCTAGTTTCAAGTTTTATTTGTCACATGCACAAGTACAGTGGCATGCTTAACTTGCAACCCCTTCTCAACAGTGCAATATTCAATATCAAAATAGGAGAACTATAAAAACAAAAATAAGAAATACATTTTAGGTGCAGGTATACTGCATTAATTGAGGTAGATGTGTACATGTAGGCAGGGATTAGGAGAAAGTGACTGGTAGCAGGATGGATAAATCACAATAGTAAACAATACAGCAGCAGCGTAAGTGGTGGGTGTGTGCGTGGTGGTGAGTGTCAGTGTATGCATGTGCGGGTTGAGACCTGTGAGCGTGTGCACTGTCAGTGCATACAGTCCACGGTGGGGGTAGAGGCTCTCGCTCCCTCTTGGAGCCTGTTGGTCCGAGACCTGATACTCTGGTACTGCCTGTTGGACTGATGCAGAGAGAACAGTCTATGGCAGGGCTGGCTGGAGTCTTTGGCAATTTTTTGGGGCCTTCAGATACTGCTTGGTGTGTGTCCTGAATGGCTGGGACCTCGCCCACAGTGATGTTCTGGGCCGTCCGCACCACCCTCTGTAGGGCCTTGCGGACAAGGGTGGAGCAGTTGCCACACCAGGCAGTGATGCAGCCAGTCAAGACGGGATCCAGTTGCAGAGGGAGGTGTTCAGTCCCAGGGTCCCAAGCTTTGTGACAATCTTGGAGGGGGCTATGGTGTTGAACGCTAAGCCATAGTCGATAAACGGCGTTCTCACATAGGATTTTCCCCTTCATGTCTAAGTGAGAAGGGTAGTGTGGAGTGCAATTGAGATGGCGTCGTCTGTGGCTCTGTTGAGGCAGTATGCAAACTGGAGTGGCTCTAGGGTGTCTGGGGTGATGGTGTGGATGTGTCATGGCCAGCCTTTTCTAAGCATTTCATGATTACAGATGTGAGTGCTACAGGGCACTGTGGCAGGTTACTTTAGATTTCTTGGGAACAAGAACGATGGATGGTCATTTTGAGGCATTTTGAGGCATGTGGAGATTTACAGACTGGAACAGGGGGAGGTTGAAAATGTCCGTTACGACACCTGCCAGCTGGTCTGCTCCTGCCCTGAGGATGTGCCCTGGTATTCTGTCTTGCTCAGTGGCCTTATGAGTGTTGACGCGTTTAAAGGTCTTACTCACGTCAGCCTTATGCAAGGCTTGCGGTATTGTCAATGAAGAGTACATAAAAGGCTTGAAGATCATCTGGTAGAGTGGCATCGTTGGGTAGCTCACGGTTGGCTGGTTTGTCCTTTATAATCCGTAATGCATTTTCGTCCTTGCCCAATGCATTGAGCATTGGAGCCAGTGCAATAGGATTCCACCTTATTCCTGTATTGTCTTTTTTGCATGTTTGGTGGTTCTACGGAGGTTGTAGCGGGACTTCGTCATGTGACCGTGGCTACTTCCTTAGCCTCACGGTTAGCTACGTTGGCTGCAATAGCCCTATGTGTAGTGTGACTCTGTCCTTTAGTTGAACATGTGTCTCAGTGTTAACCCAGGGCCTTTGGTTGGGAGAACATCTGACCTTTACTGTAGGGACAACGGTGCAACGTCATCGGTGCACTTTCTGATGAAGCCGGTGACGGGGTGGTGAAACTTGGCGATGTTGGCGAAGTCCCGAAACACATTTCTTGTCCCGTAAAATACCTCTGCTTCATTGGACCACATCTCCACTGAGTGTGTCACAGGCACTTCTTGCGAAGGGAGGCCAAGGGAGTGACTTGTAAGCGTGCTTGTTGGTCGTATAACAGTAGTTTTAGAGCCCCTAGTGGCATAGAACACTTGCTGGGAAAAGTTAGACAGAAAGAAACAATGTCTGAGTTTAATGCATCAATGTAACAATTTATGTTAAATGGAGAGTTGAAGTTAAAGAGAAGCGAGGGCCAGAAAAGTCATGTTTGGGAAAGATTTGGTGAAGTGGTTAAAAAATATATATTGATAGCAGTGCCAGCTATGTTATGTGTGTCGTTGTGAGAGCACTATACAAATTCCACAGTCACAAGACAGGTTGTCAAATAGGCCTATGGCACGTCAAGGGGAACTGTGGCTTACTATTCAGACGGGTTAAATGGACACTGAAATCTGGACACTAACTGTTGATCTATAACCTCTCGCATATTAACTCCTGCAGAATGAAGCATTTCTTGCAGTAAAATTATACACCAAATGTTGGCAACATTTTGACTCCCAAATAGCCTACCAAAAAGTTGGAAATTATAAGCAGTAACCTGTCTCAAAATCATCCCACAGCGCATTTTCTATATTATCGGGTTAGGGTCGGGGCTTCAGATTTTCACTTTGTCACATATAGTCGGGCGATTGTGGATAGGCTATTAGCAATTGTGTGTGCGGGTGAACAAACAGCTGACCGACCACAGGGCTTCTGGACCTTTTACTGTGTCCACGTTTCAAGTAGCTCTTCACCTATGATAAACTGAACTATTTAGATTCTCCTCCCAACACCACCAGGGAGAGACTGTGTTAATATTCACCTCTGGTGTTTTTCCCTTCAGGCAAATCTTCAAACACTTCCTGACCAACCGTATTCTGAAGGACCCCAAACAGCGACGCTTCTTCAAGTCCAACGACATCTACGAACTGTTTACCTTATCTAACCCTGACGGGACGCAGGGCACTGAGACCAGTGCTATATTTGCAGGTACACACACACACACACACGTGGTTCCGCCTGTCTATTCCTATTGGTTTTGTGTTTGTTTTTATTTCCACTCGTTTTTATTTCCACTCATTGTGTAGGCACGGGTTCTGATGTCCAAGCTCCTAAGAAGCCAGTCAGACCAAGGTCTAACCATAGACACTCTGTAACCAATCACAATGTTAGCTCCACTGGAGGTGGAGCCATCCCTTCCCCATCGCCCCGGACTGGAGACAGGACCACCCCCCTTCGCAGTAACATCTCTTTCAATAAGAACAACAGGCTGACGGACAGCGAGGAAGCCGACCAGGGCGAGGCAGATATTCCTATTGGACAGTCCCAGACAGAATGTGACACACAGCATTCTAGGGAGGAGGGAAGCAATGCTCATATACTCACAGATCCAGACAGAGACCAAAACTCCATTCTGACCCACAAACACAGAGACTCACCCGTGACCAGCCCAAACCCACACAAACATTCACACACTAACTCCGTCAGTCCCAGCACACAGAAACAACGAGACAAACACAGTCCACACAAACACAGAGAGTCTCAAGGACCCGGCCCCAGTCCCTACAAACACCGGGAGAAGAGGAAGCACTGTGACTCGACAGTAGAAGGACCTAAAAACAAACACGGGAATCAGAAACAGGCCAAGGTCGAGGGTCATCGCATCTCTTACCTGGTGAAGAAGAGGAGCTACAAAGGACAAGAGGAGCGCGAGGAGCAGCCGGAGAAACAGGACCAGAGACAGAGCGACGACTATGTACTGGCCAAACTCTTCAAGAAGTCGGGTATGTTTTTATGTTAATACATGTTTCCAAGTAATGAAATATATTTTTGTTGGTAGTTATGTCGCTTTAATGCTTATTCAGGAAAGTTATTATAAAGTGTTATCGTACTTTCCTTTACGCGTTTCAAGAAATCGGGTACCTCTGCACATGAGGCATTATTTGCCAGGTAAAGTATTGTTAGACTGAAGGTGAAGCTCTTCATTTAAATCGTAGAAGATGAACTACCATGAACCAAACTGTGTTTTTGTGTGTGTGTTTTTTTGTTTGTGGTGTTTAAACCACAATTTGTGTTAATGATTTTGTCCTACAATCACAGGGTAAAGTAAAGCTACACAGTGCATCTTTAACCTTCTTCTCTCGGTCTCTCCTCTCTAGGTATCCACAGTGTGATGCAGCATGACTCCATCATGGAGGCATCTAACCCAGACTTTGTCCTGGTGGAAGCTGAAGCTAACAGAGTAGCTAAAGACGCTTTGAAAGCTCTGAAGGTCTCCAGACAACACTGTAGACTGCCCTACAACCAACCTGCCCCAGCTCCAGCCAGGTACACACACACACAGCCTAGCACACACAGACTAACACTGTAGACTTCTACATTGAGTGGAGGATTATGGGTATTGTAGTTTGAATATGTGTGTGGGTGGTTGTGTGTCTACAGGAAGAGGTTTGGTCAGAAGAAGAATCCTTTGCTGTCTGCTCCTCCTGCTACAGTTGTCCCAGCTCAGGACAAATGCAAGGTAACTACACACCTCAACACCACTGAGGTAGACAACATATTTGTATTAGGGCACACAAAATAAAATGTTTTTCACAGGGTGTCTGCTGGTCCTTAAAATTTAGTTTAGCTAAATGAAAGGCCTTTAAAATGTCTTAATGTCAGTTTTCAATGGTCTTAAAAAATTCAACTGGAGACGAGTGTGTTTCCGCAATGTTGTGCAGCTGCTTATTGTTGCCACCACTGCAAAATAAACAGTATAGTGCATTGTCTTCATAATTCCTCTAATGAAAGTGTCTGCCCATGTTCCTGTTTCGCCAGGACCTGCTGCAGTGATAATGAGCGAGCCACTTTTAACTTCCTTTTCCACTGCACTTATTTTAGAGAAAAAAAAGTGTTCTGATTCTAGCTATAAGAAAAACACAGCAATCCTGTGTAATATTCAGGGCATAAAATTAACACCCGCCACCTGACAAATGCAGGTAGATTTTGGCATTGGTGGGTAATAATGTCTAATTCACCAGCCACGTTGGCGTGTGGTAACTCTCCGGGCTCTACAGTGTGAGTGTTTAATTTTTTAAAAAGTGTGTGTTGTGATTTTATAGCAAAATAAATGCTGCAGTAGCTGTTTTCAAAGTATTTCTGCCATTTTGTTTCATATCTACTAATACACAAAGAAATCTGAATCCTAAGGTTATAGCTATCCCACCTTGCAACAGCAACTCTGCCTGTCTGGGGGGCTGTGAGCACTGAAAGATTTGTTTTTAGAATTATTGGGCACAGGCATAAAAGTTGGTCTAATGTCTACTAAAGTGAGACTTTGTCCTCGTGTTTCTTGGCAATTTACATTGTTTTGTTCACAAGCTAGGTTGCTTTTCGATGTTTGAGTTTGCTCTCGCTGCTAGCAAAAAGAGACATTGTTGGCCTCAACTAGTGACGTTCTCACGGGAACATGTGATGACTCCAGCAGCCCTGTTACCAAGGTTACCTTAAAGGGGCAGCTAAAGTGTTTTGTCAGATTCTGTGACTCAGGTCACAGAATATTTTATTAAATCAAGCAATATACCACATTATTTCTTACTAATAATAAATGTCTTGTTTTAGAAACATTACTAAGCATGCTCATCATTTTTTGTGTATCTTTGTGTAATTATGCCAAAAACAAATCAAAGTTGCTGCTAGATTTTTTTTATCTACCAACCACAGTGGCTGATATAGAAAAACGTTTGTTTAAGGCCCTGGTAATACTCATCACAGTTGAAGAGAGGATGTTCTCAGCTTTGTGCAGGTATATAGTTTTTTTATTTCTCAGCTGTCTGTTTTACAACCGAGATATGGATCTGCGATACGGAGCACGCAAAATTAGCATTGTCCATTGCGAGCTCATCGGCCTCTGCGAGCGCATTGGCCTCACTGGGTATTAGGCTATGACAGCGACGTTTTTGGGGGGGGAATTAATCATTACTTTACTGTTAGATTAAAACATGGTTACTTCCAGTGAAAATTATACTTCGAGGTAGTGATCTAGCTAATGTGTTTTTTATTTTCCACTTACCCAGGTGAATTAACACCAAATATATTCATCTGTGATTTTAGTGCACGTAAAGATGTAGGAAAATGAATCTCTATTGAACAAAAAATAGAGACATATTTTAACTGTAAAATATGACAATGGACTAATTGTCAACCTAAAATGCATTACAATCACAGGATTAGGTTGCAGTGCACATCAAAATATCTTGAGTCATGCATTCCTGCCTAGATGAAAAAAGCTATTTGAATACCATCTCAGTAGTCTATTGCACATCTTTATTAAAGCACTGTGAATGCCATCAGAAGATGGTTAGCCTACACATTGTTTTCTATTAGTGACGGTGTGAAGAAATATGGGAATATTAGCAGGTTTGTAGCACACGTAGACCTCAATTGGTATTACATTGCATTTCAATTGGCATTGAACAGGTCTTTAAAAAGTCTTAAATTCAACTTGATGGAACCTGCAGATGGAAATGGAAATTTGTGTTTCTTATTGGACACATCCAGGTAGTCCCTCCATGTTTCGGTCTGTTTACCTCTGTTAGGTGCCTAATGAGCATGACCCTGCTGAAACATATAGTCAGATATTCTCTGTTCTCCATGTTCTTCATTATTCTGTTCTCTGTTGTAACCCGGTGTGTCTGCTTTATCTGTGTAGGACGCTGCCATCATCAAGAAAACCATCGCTAGGAAACCCATCCCGGGGGGTCACTTCAGTGGAGAAGGGGTAGAGGTGGGAGGCTCTTCCTCTACTACGGCCCCCCTCTCTTCCTCCACTCTACTGGCCCGCATGAAAGCTAGGAACCACCTCAGCCTGCCCCAGAGAGAAGGGGATGAAGGAGAAGAGGAAGAGGGGGGTGCCCGTATCCCCTCAGGCCCTCCTGCCCCCCCTACGGAACACGATGAACTCCTGGTGGAGCTGAGAAACTTTGTGGCATTCCAGGGAGCTGTGGATGGACAGGCCAGCACCAAGGAGGTCCTGGACCACTTCACCCCCAGACTGACCCACACCCAGACCCCTGTCTTCAGAGAACTACTCCGAAACATCTGTAACTTCCACAGGGCAAAGGGGCAGGAGGGGACGTGGAGACTTAAACCTGACTACAGATAATGGGAGTAAGGAGAAGGGGAGAGGAGACTCACATCTGACTACTTGTAGTGAGGGTGAGGCAGAGGAGGATAAGTCTGGATTGATGGAGAGGAACTTGAGGCTAAAAAAAAAAATCATTTTGACTGATGGCGAGGAGATAGGAAAAAGAGGGAGAAGGGGACCTGAGTTACTGTAGTAGTTGGGTTGGGGGGGTGCTATTAATGAAAATGTCATATTTATTTGTTTATACCTGGGATCTACTTGAATTCAGACATTTTACATGTAACTGACATTGTAGCTAGAAATTGAATACTGTTATTGTGGCAGCAGGAAATTATGCAGATGTTTTTAATTCAAAATAAGAGTCCCCCTACAAAGACACGTTAAACTTGGGGAATATGCAGTACAACGGTTTTTCACAGGATTGCAACCACCTTTTAAGAAAATGTCTTGATCATTTGACGTACTTTTATTTTTAACCCCATAGAGACGATTTTCACGTCTTAATCCGCCGATGTCGCACTTCCGCATCTGCGGTGAAAGGTGGCAGAGCTAGAGCTGTGTTTGTCAGACCATGAGACATTCCAAAATATCAGTCTTCTCACAAATGTCTGTAGCGTCTGAACGGCCTACAAACTGTTACCCCTATATGGATAGATGAAACTCTCACGAACACAATGTTGTGCTCTACGACCCCCACAAGCGTCTTGGGACTCGTTTGAAGTCGGTACAGATGATCTGCCAACTTCTGTCTGTAGCGTCTGAACAGTTTGGGCTACATGCTAATATATCTCACGAACACGTACACTACCGTTCAAAAATTTGGGGTCACATAGAAATGTCCTTGTTTTTGAAAGAAAAGCAACATTTTTTTGTACATTAAAATAATACAGAAATACAGTGTAATTACTATTGTTGCTGGAAACGGCAGATTTATTTTATGGAATATCTGCATAGGCCCATTATCAGAAACCATCACTCCTGTGTTCCAATGGCCCGTTGTGTTAGCTAATCCAAGTTTGACATTTTAAAAGGCTAATTGATCATTAGAAAACCTTTTTGCAATTGTTAGCCCAGTTGAAAACTGTTGTTCTGATTTAAAGAAGCAATACAACTGGCCTCCTTTAGACTAGTTGAGTATCTGGAACATCAGCATTTGTGGGTTCGATTACAGGCCAGAAACAAAGACATTTCTTCTGAAACTCGTCAGTCTCTTGTTCTGAGAAATGAAGGCTATTCCATGGGAGAAATTGCCAAAAAACAGAAGATCTCGTACAACGCTGTGTACTACTCCCTTCACAGAACAGTGCAAACTGGCTCTAACCAGAATAGAACGAGTGGGAGGCCCCGGTGCACAACTGCAAGAGGACAAGTACATTAGTGTCTAGTTTGAGTAACTGATGCCTCACAAGTCCTCAACTGGAAGCTTCATTAAATAGTACCTGCAAAACACCAGTCTCAAAACACTTTGCTGAGAACGCCACTTGCCCGCATGCATATAGTGCCAACTGTAAAGTTTTCTGAAGGAGGAATAATGGTTTGGGGCTGTTTTTCATGGTTCAGGCTAGGCCCCTTAGTTCCAGTGAAGGGAAATTGTAATGCTACAGCATGCAATGACATAGAAGATTCTGTGCTTTTTACTTTGTGGCAACAGTTTGGGGAAAGCCCGTTCCTGTTTCAACATGACAATAGAATAAAACTTTATAGTCCATCCAGGATGGACATTTTTCTTTGGTATCACCTTCATTAAAATAATCACATACATTCTCACATCATACACATTTAAACCAGTCAGTCCATCATGTTGCATACACTAACAACATGGAAGACATTAATTAATTCACTCACAAACGAGCACTGTCCCAACTGCACTTGATAGATAAGTACATGTACCGATACAATTGACTTTGCATTTAGTAGTTCAACAGCACAAGGAATTAATGAATGTTTGAAAACGTTCTTCTTGGCTGCCCCTGTGCACAAAGCGAAGTCCATACAGAAATGGTTTGTCGAGATCAGTGTGGAAGAACTTGCCTGGCCTGCACAGAGCCCTGACCTCAACCCCATCGAACACCTTTTGGATGAATTGGAACGACGACCACGAGCCAGGCCTAATCACCCAACATCAGTGCACAACCTCACTAATGCTCTTGTGTCTGAATGGAAGCAAGTTCCTGCAGCAATGTTCCAACATCTAGCGGAAAGCCTTTCCAGAAGAGTGGAGGCTGTTGTAGCAGCAAAGGTGGGATCAACTCCATATTAATGACCATGATTTTGGAATGAGATGTTTGACCAGCATACTTTTGGCCATGTAGTGTATTTATACCAGCATTTCTTTAGAAAGTTTACACCAACACTGGTATGTTGAAAGCTATACGTAAAGAAATACACTTTTAGTAAAATACAAGTATATGTAATTGGATTAGTCGTCTACACAACTTAAATTGGTATATTGAGCTGAGCAATGAGTTTAATACAGAGTGCTGGTGAGTCCTTACTCCACCCACTCCATTCACTGCAATGCAATACACAACATATGAGTTACATATTGGCTTATAGAGAAGAAATATAATGCCACCGTAAAAGTGGGGTAGGGATTACTCAATATGGTCTGTAGAATCTAAATAGGGTTTTATTTCTTGGGGGGACTGAGTCTACATACCCAGCCAGCACTTTTACTCCACCCATTCCAACAGTCCCAACGCAATACACTGTTGGCCTATAAATTACATATTGGCTTAGAGGGGTAAAAAAGACTGCCGTTGTGCATTGTGTCCTATGGAATGGGTGTAGTAAAAGGCCAGCAACGCTGGCCATCAATGCCCATGAAATTATACCATACAGATTCTACAGACCCTACTTTTTTCACTGTAAGACCCATATTGTAACTCATATGCTGTGAATTGCATTGCAGTGAATGGAGTGGGTGGAGTAAGGACTCACCAGCACTCTGTATTAAACCCGTTGCTCAGCTCAATTGGCACAAATAAAAAAAAAATCACTGTAAGACCAATATTGTCAACATACCAGTCTGAACATTGTATTTTTCAAGTAGCCTTAAAATAATGTAAACATTTAACAAATATTCCATAAATTCTTTCTTGCATTTGAAGCACAATAAAAATCGACATTGATTAAAATGTCATATCTTTTGAATGAGTATCCATCCACCTTGCAATGTTAAGAAATGCGTGCTTTAATTTAGGTTTCTTCATTACCATAGGAAAGTGATGTCATGCTTAGTGCTGTTTGAAGGATAGTAGTCAGAGATTGACTCTAAGGAAAAATACAATATACATGGAGTGTACAAAACATTTGGAACACCTTCCTAATATTGAGTTGCACATCCTTTTTCCCTCAGAACAGCCTCAATTCGTCGGGACATGGACTCTACAAGGTGTCAAGCATTCCACAGGGATGCAATCCTATCCTTGTGGCATGGGGCATTATCGTGCTAAAAAAAAATCTATTTGAAAATGGATACACCTGATTCAGATGTCCTGAAATGTTGCTCCACTTTTACCAATGGGCCCATTGTGTGCAATGTTGACACGTGGCATAATGGATGCATGTACTCGTTGTTTTCTCCATACCCTAGTCCTCCAATCAGCATTAAATGGCAGGAACCGGATTCATCAGACCATGCAATGTTTTCCAATTCTCCAGTATCCAGTGTTTTTGTTCCTGAGCCCACTGCAGCCGCAACTCTATAAGGTCGTCGGCTGTTCTACCCAATTTGTATCAATGTACGACGAGTTGTGCATTATTTTATTGGTCTTTGGGATCCAATGTTGTACTGGACTGTCAGTTGACTAACTGTTTCCCGCCCGTCTGTTGCTCTGCACAATTCGTGTCAACCTTCTTTGTCCTCTTTCATCTGTGACCCATTTTAGACCACTGGCCTGCCATTGGCTGGATGTCCTTTGGGTGGTGGACCATTCTTGATACACACAGGAAACTGTTGAGCATAAACAACCCAGCGGCGTTGCTGGTGCTCCCGGCACCTACTAACATACCGCGTTCAAAAGCACTTCAATATTTTGTCTTGCCCATTCACCCTCTGAATGGCACACACACAATCCATGTCACAATTGTCTTGAGGCTTAAACATTTTTGTAACCTGTTTCCTCCCATTCATCTACATTGATTTGAAGTGGATTTAACAGGTGACATGAATAAGGGATCATTGCTTTCACTTGATCAGTCTGTCATGGAAAGAGCAGGTGTCCCAAATGTTTTGTACACTCAGTGTATATTAGTAATACAATGGATATTTGTGGTATTATACATTGCTATGTTGTCGGATTTTGAAATATTCCAAAATGAATATTTGTGCTGCTCTTGGAAGAATAAATATTGAAACAAAAGTTGATGCGTTCATTCATACATTTCCTTGGGAGTATCAAGGGGGGAGGTCAATTGAAATGCTCTCCGATACTATCTTCTCTTGTATCGACCCTTGATTTTTCCTGTTTTTTAAGGCTGTTGAACAACTTGATTTTCTAAAACCAAGGGGAGATTGTGGTGAAATATTATGACATTGTAATAACTGACATCGTAATCAAACCTGATCTACCTCAATACCACAAGAAGCTGCTGAGGGGAGGACGACTCATAATAATGGCCGGAATGGAGTGAGTGGAATGGTGTCAACCACATGGAAACCATGTTTTTGATGTGCTTGATACCATTCCGTTGATTCAGTTCCAGCCATTAGTATGAGCCCGTCCTCCCCAATTAAGGTGCCACTGGCCGCCTGTGCTCTATACCCAGCATGGTCTCATAGGCTAGACGTAACATAGTAAACGTAAATCCGGAACAAGCAAATTAGTGTGATTTAGTTTTGTTTGGTATGGTTACATAAAACAGAAGGTTAATTAATTAAGGCCAAAACTAAAGTTGGGTGAGCGTGTAACAAAAAATAGCAGCCCAAAGGTTGCGTGTTCTAATATTATCACGGACAACTTTAGCATTTTAGCTAATTAGCAACTTTAATACATCCTACGAATTGTAATTCATAACATACCATATGAAATGGATGATGGACATCCACAAATGAATACATACCAATACGAAACACAACATATCACACCAATTGCAGTGTCCCGGATTTACATTTACTCTGTTTTGTCTACACCTGAGTCCAGGTTGCTGTATCTGTCAGTTGTGTAGATAGATAGAAATGTGTAGATGCCAGCTTTTATAGACAGACAACATGACTGCATTTCATAATGAAGGAATAAATCATCCATGAAATCTAGTGAATAGTGTATTTATTTGTTTCTAAGTCTATGGAGATCCCTATTTTTTTATAATTGTATAATTCCAACCACATACTTATTCTCTTGTTGAAAATATTTATTCATAATTTATCTTTCAAAATAGCTTTTCTTTTCAAATCAATTCATCCCCCTTTCTACGACACTCATGAGCAGTAGCAGCTCACAGGGGCTTTCTTAAATCACACCTGCCTTTTACAACCGCTGAGCAATGACTTTACCCAACCACTATTAACCTATATTAGTTATTATGAACAGTGCATTTGACTATCAACGGTAGAAACACTACACACAGCTTTTTTTTCCGTGTCGGCATACATGGGAGAAATATATTGATTTGTCCAAAATGGAATCAGATTGACCGCTTTAGTTCTTTTGAGCTCAAATAATTAAAAGCATGCACTATTATACTTTACTTTAGGATTTTCTTTTGGAGCATAGCTTTTCCTGTGTACCAAATGAAGCTCGGCAAAAACCTATGGCCCAATTCCGAAAATATTAAGTAGACTTGCGCAACTATGCTGAACAAAAACATAAATGCAACATGTAAAGTGTTGGTCCCATGTTTCATGAACTGAAATAAAAGACCCCAGAAGTTTTTCACACGCACAAATAGCTTATTTCTCTCAAATTTGGTGCTCAAATTTGATTACATCCCTGTTACTGAGCATTTCTCCTTTGCCAAGATAATCCATCCCTCTGACAGGTTTGGCATTTTAAGACGCTGATTAAACAGCATGATCATTACACAGGGGTACCTTGTGCTGATTACAATAAAAGGTCACTCTAAACTACAGATCACAACATTTGTTACACAACACAATGCAATAGATGTCAAGTTTTGCGGGAGCATGCAATTGGCATGCTGACTGCAGGAATGTCCACCAGAGCTGTTGCCAGAGAATTTAATGTTAATTTCTCTACCATAAGCCGCTTCAATGTCATTTTAGAGAATTTGGCAGTACTGGACTCACACCCGCAGACCACGGGTAACGTGCAACCAGAAAGGGAAGCTCAAGTGCGTGCTCGTGGAGAAGTGTGCTCTTCACGGATGAATCCCGGTTTCAACTGTACCAGGCAGATGACAGACAGTGAGTATGGTGTTGTGTGGGCAAGCGGTTTGCTGATGCCAATGGTGGCGGTGGTTTTATGGTATGGGCAGGCATAAGCTGCGGACAACGAACACAGTTGCATTTTATTAATGTCAATTTGAATACAAAGTGCTACTGTGGTGAGATCCTGAGTCCCATTGAAGTGCCATTAATCAACAATCAACAAGCTGATCAACCCTATGCGAAGGTGTGTTGCGCTGCATGAGGCTAATGGTGTTCACACCAGATACTGACTGATTTCCCTATATGAACTAACTCAGTATAATGTTTGAAATTGTTGTGTTTCTATTTTTGAGAGTGAGGGTTATGCTAATAACCATTCTGATTGAAATATGTTATATTCATGACCATAAATTCATATGAAGTTAGTCAATTATTTTCTGATAGTCTACTTTTTTGCTCTTGGGTTCTAGAACAAGTTAACAACAACGTGGAATAGTCTTCCAGTCTTTGCCCTAATGCTAGTTAGCATTGGCTCCCAGAACTACCACTAGTTTCCTTCAGATGTCCAGATGTTCAATGTCCGGAGACATTAAAATGGTATCCAGGAGTTCATCTGAGTCTGGGCATGTAAAACAAGGGCTTAAACCCAGGGAAACTCACAGTATCCTTGGCTTGCGCACATCACAATGAACGTGGTTCTAGCATTCTTCAGCCGCCAATCATCTAGCACGCTGTGTTTTAGGGACCACCTGCTTGCTGTAGGCCTTGACATCTGACTGCCGACATTTTTTCCACGCGATTCTACATGTAAAATCGTTTGGCACGTACTCTTTGCCAGATAACGCTATTGTTGTGTTTGAGTCCTACTGTAAGTGAGTGACTGGGAGAAAGCTGCAGTTTACACTGACAGACTTCACATGATAAAGAGGGTCGTTACTGACACACACACACACACACACACACACACACACACACACACACACACACATAGATTAAATATCTCTACACTATTAGAAAAAACAATTCTAAGAGTAATACACTTGATTTCAATTTTCTCCTTCCCTTTAGTCGAAAGTCGTAATAACAACTTTATTTTCAGCAGTGCATAAATTAATTACATGCATTTAATAACCAAAATATCATTATTATTCCCCCTTTTAATATAATAAATGCTGCACACAGGGGATGCACTTAATAGCGCATGGGCCGTAACTGCCCATTACCCGACTGTAACGATATTACAGACCCAATTACCTGCCATTAGACCGGCTTCTCCACCTTATGTGCGTTGATCCAATCCCACCCTCCTCTTTCAAATTTCAGGTGCAGTTTGGAGCCTCATTTCGTCTCTCCATGGAGACTCCAGCGTCTGTGCTGTGATGTCCCAGATGCGCTTTAAAACTAATTGAAATGGTCCCGTGGTATATCGTTTATCCGTGGAAGCGATATAAATCGTGGGACCCCTTGCTGTGAAGAAAATCAAAATTCTGGCCATTGTGAATGTTATGATATGCGCAGCCCGTTGTAAAGTGGACCCGGTAACCCACCTAAGGAGCAATTAACGGCCTGGCAGTCAATCTCAAACCCAACAGAAGTCATCTTAGATTTTTAATATAGAAGCAACCAAATAAAGTGTGTGTGTGTGTGTGTGTGTGTGTGTGTGTGTGTGTGTGTGTGTGTGTGTGTGTGTGTGTGTGTGTGTGTGTGTGTGTGTGTGTGTGTGTGTGTGTGTGTGTGTGTGTGTGTGTGTGTGTGTGTGTGTGTGTGTGTGTGTGTGTGTTTATGGTCAGGGAATAACCACTGACATAACAGCGGAATAATCTGCAGGGGAAAATATTTGAATACTCAGATACCTGGGAGAGTTGATGTTTCTCTCACACACACGGAGAGAGAGAGAGTGAGGGAGGGAAAGAGGTCCCACTCACAGTGAGAAGACAAAGCCGCGGTAATCCGATTAGAACCAATTACGCGTGAGATTCTAAAGGCAGCAAGAGCTGAAAGCCTCAACTCGCGAAGACATCTGGACACTCCCAGAGAGAGAGAAAGGCAGAGTAGATACACTCAGATAGGGATGGTGTGGGGGAAAGAGGGGAGTGAGTAAGAGAGGTTGTAGAGAGAGATAGTGACTGTTAAAGTGGATTTGCCGGTCCCTCAGACATACAGGAAACTCTTCGCGTCCTCAGCATCCTCTCCTCCTCGCGCCCTGGACCAGCACAAGACAAATACACAGCAGGTATGACAGACAGATGGAATATTCTATCATAGACAGGCTACATGTTTCATACAATTTACTATAATTTATTACATTTTTTTGCAAGAGACATCTAAGCATTATTTCTGATGTGTCTCTTTGTAACATTTGGTGAGCGCTGCCCTGTCCCATCCTTATGGACAATTTTGATGAGGATTAATCTCCGCTAATAACTTTGGTGTGAGCACATTGCATGCTATTTCATGTTTTATTCCAGTGTTTTATAGCCTAATAATTTGGTTTGTTACGCAAACTACTTATTGTTCGTTAATTTCGGGGGAAGAGTAGGGAGTTTTGCGGAATTTTTTTCTTCTTCTATTTTGTCATTAATATGAACATTGTAATAATTACACTGTTTAGGCTTACAATGGTTGTATTTTGGCCCGTTCCACTGTCAAATATTGATGCAGACCGCTTGGACACATCTTGACTCGTTATTCTCTGATTTGCGACTGAAATTATTTGATTTCTTTTCAGATTTCTCAGTGACATCGGGCTTTCGTACACAGCTCCATAGATAAACAAAGCCCATAAAACCATCATGTTTTACTTTCATTGTCCCCCTCAGCTGGATGGAGAATGCTGTCGGACTAATACGTGTAAGTAGACCATAGCCTAATACTGCAACTTTTGGGACCGCTTCTCCATAGATGGGCTAGAATGTGTTGACAGTTTTGATTTGGAAATAATAAATGTAGGCTACATCCTATAACTTCTATTTCCTTGCAATTGAGTTCAAATATTTGCAGCTTGACGCTACCTCGGAATTCCCTGTAAGAAGAGTGGTTTAAGGGTTATGACTCATGAAATGAAAACTGTAAACATCTGAATAACATATTTGTATCCACTTTTTTAATTGTGGTAAATAAAGTATGTGTGTATTTATGTGTTAGCATCATTTCGTGTAAAATACTACATAACTGTTAACTTGATATATCAAGTTAACAGTTGTGTAGTATTTATATATATATAAATATATTACTGCATGTTCCATAAATGTTTTAAGCGGTTGTCGCGAGTTTTTGCTTGCCTTTTAAGATTATACTTGTTTTTGAAAAAGCATGTTTTAAAAGCGTATTTTTGTTTGTTTTATGAGCCCACCCTAGTTTAAAGTGTGTGTGTGTGTGTATGTGTGTGTGTGTGTGTGTGTGTGTGTGTGTGTGTTAGCCCCGGGGCTGAGGCGGGTGTTTTGTCCCGTCTGCGGCCACAGATGTTGGGTGTCATGCCTCTCAGACCGGGACATCAATGTTTCATGGCTCTAATAAGAGGAATATACAAGCAGATTATAGTCCGTTTCAATGGGCCATCCTATTTACTGACATCCGAAAAAATGAACTCCTGCTTGATCCCTTCGTTTCGATGTGTTCGTTGCAAAGTGTTTCTATGTCAGGTTTAGACTGAAAACAAACACAAATGTATTCAATTTATTTCTCTAAACAAGTGTTTTTATTGAAACATTTCTTCGATGATTTATGTTTTCAGTGAACACCAACGGGTTTGCCAACCATGCCTCAGCAGGTGATTTTGATGACGGCTTTCTGCGGAGAAAACAACGTAGAAATAGGACAACATTTACTCTACAACAGGTAGCAATCAATTATAAAACTCTGGACTGCTTAAAAATATCACTCTGTACATTGGTTATAACGAATTTAATCTTATGTGAGCAAAACCATGCATTAGGCTAGCTAGTTTATACAAATGTAGGCCACATATTTCCATAATATTGTTGATCATTATTAACGATTATTATAATGATGCTTCTCATTATTTCCGCCGTAATAATAAAATGTAGCCTATCACTTCCGTATTACTTGCACTTATTCTAGTTAATAGCATTTTGTTGCCTAGTTACGCTATTCACAGGCCAATATATAGGCCTATCGCTTCTGAAAGTAGGCTAGGGCACTTACCAAAACAGGAATCTTTTGTATATTTCGTTCGAAAACCAACACACCCACATAAATATACCATTGTGTGTAGTGTCGTGAATAATAAACTCACATCACTTTAAAACTCTTAATCTCACATTTCTGTCGTTCTCAGTTGGAAGCTTTGGAAGCTGTCTTCGCGCAGACTCACTACCCGGATGTTTTCACGCGCGAGGAACTGGCCATGAAGATCAACCTGACGGAGGCGCGTGTCCAGGTGAACACGCACGCTCACGCACACACCGGAATGAGGCAGTGGGCTCTGAGAGCACGTTTGACCAGAGAGAGGAGGGTAAATTAAGGCACTCTGTCATTCTCCCGATGCTCTTTAATAACATCAACATAATGGTGAATATTAGATCAGGTTGATTAATCGGTCATTCATAATTAACCAGTGATAATGTTCTTCACTAATTTGTCCGCGTCTCAAAACAAAGGTACATAAAAAAAAACACATCATACATGTGCGTCCATTTCCGCAGCTCAGAAGAAGAAAACAAAAGAAAAAGGGATGCTTTTAAAGAGGGCAGTAGATACAAATGTTAAAACAGCATTAAATACGCGCTCACACACACCCACCCCTTTACATTGTTATTATTATTTTGGGGGCAATTTATAACTGCCCTGCCCTCCACATATGTGTGGTTATAAACTTGGCAAGTTGTAATTCAATTCAGTTTGTCCTGTATGTAATTTCCTGCATTCCAGATTTGCTTTTGGGTTTTGTTGTGAGCGCAGATCTAATTGTAGGAAATATAATAGTTAGGCTTTGCTTCCCCTGGGTCATCTTACTATTGCTTAAAGCCGACAGCGCGCGGGATAATGGAATCCCGAGCTGTAAATTAGGGATTGTAAACAAATTATTCCGGTCTAATCCGATTACAGCATTCCTATTATTAAATCTGAACATGAATCGGCTGCAGCATGCAGGGATATTAAACTTACATTATTATTAGAAAATAAATGTCCTTTCTGTTGTAGTGTTGTTGGCCCGTCTTTATTGTATCGTGTCAATGGGTTTCCCCCTCCTTAAAGCAGGTGCCAAATGGAGATTAATGTAGCAATTACCAGCCATTCAGAGAGACGGGATCACGACTCTTTAGCTGTAAGGTGCAGGGGTGAGATAGCCTGCCTCACAATCACAACAAGCCGCGGTATTGTTGTCCTGACACTAAACTAAACTGTTGTCCTTTTTTCGTACATTGACTGAATGGGATTCGTTTTTTTGGTTGTTGACGTCCTTGTACCTAGGCTTTTGCACAATGGTGACTGTTCTGTCCCGCACAGTTGCTCCACCCCATTCCATTCACACACATCATGATTAATGCGTGTGGGAGTGCAGTCTTAATCGAATCTGATGTTGTCAAACAATCACTAAATAGGGGAATAAACGACTTCATCACAGCTCTCTCTCTAAAGCGCCCTGACTGTCAGTGGGAAGTCATTAAAATATGAGAATGAAAAATTGCTCAATTAAATGTTGTTATAGGCAATGACCTTCTTTCAATTAGGATATAGAAGTTGGCAGTATGTGGCGGGCTGGAGACTATGGGTGGGTGAAGTTTGGGAGAAGTCGCAGTGCAAAGTCACTCAGGCAGAGAGCTTCGGTCTGACACACACACACACACACACACACACACACACACACACACACACACACACACACACACACACACACACACACACACACACACACACACACACACACACACACACACACACACACACACACACACACACACAGCGACATCTTTATCTTTATATTATCATGATCCAAAAATGACATATCCTTTTGATGGATTTGATGACAAGACACAATAGACCCTGTCCATATTTCGGTAATGAGACATGGTTCATAAAATCTGTCTGTTTTCTGACCAACTGAATCTTACCTTCTGCTCCTGTGTGCATAACTACAAAGATGCTGGTCTGGGTTTGTAACATGTCAATATACATCACAAAAGCAGGTATTCATTGGACTACTTTAGATTGTACACGGGAGAGAGATTGCATGGCGCAACAGTGAGTTTTTGACTTCCTCTCCTGTTTAGGTGTGGTTCCAGAATCGCAGGGCCAAGTGGAGAAAGACAGAAAGAGGGAGTACAGACCCTGACGGAGGGAAGGAGCAGATGAACGAGGGAGGCACTCCTCCGTCCAGGAGTCTGAACTCCCAGTCTCCTGTGGATCAGAGCAGGAAACAGAAGGAACCTTTGGAGATGCAGCAAAGGTAAGATAACAGGGACAAGGACATAGGTGCATGAAGACAGGGTTGGCTGTATAGTCTAGCATAGAGTTTGTGGGGAGGCTTCCCCTACAGAGTTAGGCCTCTTCTTTTCCCATTGGACAGTGATGTTGAAGCAGTCCATTGTCATGTGATGCTGAATGTCTCCAATTTGGGATCCTGATTTAGCAACAGTCCACTGTGCTTAAATCCCTCTCTCCCAGTGGCCAGTAACAATACAGCCGCTGTCCACTGTTATGTGGTGCTGAAAAGCAGGGTGCTGAGTGTACAGCTGTCTGTGCTGAAGTCTCAGACCAGCCCCTATTTGCTTGTTGTTTACTTCGGACCTTCCAAATGTGATTAAGTCACCACAAATGCTAACCCACTCCTTTTCCCCTCCTCTCACTCCTCTTCCCCTCCCTACTCCTCTTCACTTTCCTTCAGTTGCAGGATAACCATAATCTCTTATCTCCTCTCTGAGTCATTTTAAACTAACCTCCCTCCTCTCTCTCCCTCTAGTATAAACCGAGCGGTGGGTCCTGGTGGTCCGTTCTTCCCCTCCTGTCTACCAGGAACCCTCCTGAACTCAGCCACCTATGCCCAGGCTCTGTCACATGTTGCCACAATGAAGGGTAAGTTAGCACAGCTAACAGTTAACATGACTAACACACTTGATGGTTAGAGGAGGAGGGTAGTGATGATGGACATACTCTACTGTAAAACAATATCCTGACCCTGTGTGTGTGTGTGTCTTACCAGGAGGTGGTCTGTGCTCATGCTGTGTTCCTGACCCCATGGGCCTGTCCTTCTTGCCCCCCTATGGTTGTCAGGGCAACCGTACGGCCAGTGTGGCGGCCCTGAGGATGAAGGCCCGGGAGCACTCCGAGGCCGTGCTACAGTCAGCCAACCTGCTGGGGGCCGGCCACGGGCATGGGACTGGAGTAGGAGGCATGTCGGTGCTTGGGGTGTCTGGTGCTGGGTTGACGAGGCCTGGGATGGGCCCTGCCCTGGGAGTAGTATCTGGATCAGTGTTGGGAGTCTCTGGAGCCGTGGGGAGAGGCTCCAGAGACGAGGCTCCCAGCCCAGGCTCCAAGACCCCGACTCAGGGTACCGGGTCTGACAAACACCCCCTGTGCCCCAAGGAACCACTGGAGAAAAAGTGAGTGTGTCTGTGTCGCCGCCCAGAGGAGACAGACGTGCAGACAGTGTGGATGTACAGACGGAAGGACTGGGACTTAAAACTCATGTGGTGTGAATGTGCCTCCTGTTACAACTACTCTCCCTCTACCTACTCCTCCTAAAGCACAACTATGGACCTAGTCCTATTACTACTGGAGCAGGGAGAGGAGTGGCTACCCAGATATCATACTCTATGGATTCAACTATCAAGATATTGTATGACTGTGATTTATTTATTGTGGGTGAATATTGCTGAATATCGTGGGGCCGTTGCGGTCCCCTTATAAGCACACGTACTGTACGTAGCTCATGGACTCTACATGGACTGAATAAACTGTGTGTGATGGAGACTACCACCCTGGCTAATAATGTGAATCTGAGGCATTTCCCCTTCTCTCTCATCTTGGCCACACGTTCTCCCCTGTGTATTAGGGTATTGTGTTACAGAAAGTCACCAGACAATGTAACATGTTATGTTCCTCTTTTTTTAAAACACATGTAAAAACACAATGTGAAATATTGACACTTCTATAGTTTTCACTGGAGTCATGGTCATCCGTGTTCAGGTTTTTAAGCCAGCGGCCAGAGAGGAGAGAACGCTAACTACTGATTAATTTATGTCTCGTTTAACTGACAGTGGCAGTGTACATGAATCAACGTATTTGCTTTCACATCGATGTTAAAGTGCCACAGTTGAAGCTAATGTTGCTCTGTGGTCCCTTGGCTACGCTAACAGGGTAGGCTAACAGATATGATGACACAACAGTGGTGTTGATATCAGGGCTTTTGCTAATAGCAGTCTGTTAGCACGTCTGTGGCATTACTAGCGTTAGCCGACCCTGGATCACTTTAGTCCTGTTGTGACATGTTCTCTAAAACAATTAAAGATGTAGTCTCTCCTGTTGCCTACCGCCACGGCCATCTGCTCCTATCCATTATTCATCAGTTTCCCTTAAAGCTGGAGAAACTAGAGAACACCACTCATAACCTCCTCTCTCTCTCTCTCTCTCGCTCGAGACGCATCGCCAGGTTACAATAGCCCATTAAACATGATACATGCTATTTATTAACACTAAAATGTATATTTACAAAACGATGGGCCTTTAAACCCAGAGGCTCATTCATGGTTCATCAGTGATAGTTGATTTATTAATTTAGCCTTTAAAAAATATATTAAACCTTTTTTCTGTGTTGTCTTTCACCAGATCGGCTAATAAGACATAAACCAATCAGATTGAGAAAACTTAATCGCAGGAAGAGAGAGTACACAGAGACCAGGATTTAGGCTGATTCAATTTGAGTCCTTGAGGATTTTCAGGAAATTACTTTTGATAATCAATAACACAATTAAGTCAACTACACACACATTAGCATGAATAATTGATGGTGAATTATGTATTACCACAAAGTACTGGGTTAATAATTAATGATGAGGGAGACACCCCGGTGACATGGAGGAGGGAGATAATGTCAGAAGTCCTGGCTCGAGCACTCACACTCTTTTATTCTCTCTATTCCTCTATCTTTCTCTCCCTCTATTTCTCTTGTTCTCTATCTATTTGTCTCTATATTTCTCCCTGTATCTTCTTTTTGTTTCTCTCTCTTTATTCATCTGTCCTCCTCTCTCTTCTCTATCGCTCTCGTCTTTCGCAATGAAATGTTCTGCATGCTGTGCATAGTTCATATATATGAATAAAGTGAAGACTTAATTGGATCTTTGAGTCATCGAGTTATACTGTTATAAAGTGAAGACTTCATTGAAGCTTTGAGTCACTGGGTTATATTGTTAGTGTGCTTATATCAGCAAGACCACTCATGATCTGTGGAGGCTGCTTCTTCTTCTTCTACCTTTATGGGTTATTTTGTTCTATCACTCTTTAAACAAGACAAGCAAAATCTTCCATGAAACAAATAGCCGTGCATGTAGTTTGAGTTTGCATGATTATACTCTAAAATCGGAGTAAATTGCGATGCTTCTATCTAAAACGTTTGACCATTATTTAGTGATTGAGTTTTCCAAACCACTCATGTAACATTGAAATCTTGGCCAGGTTCGTATAGTGAGGAAAGGCAAGTTCAACAAATGTTTTGTATTTTTGATTTACGCCAGTATTGTTTTCTTTTTCAGAATATAAATAAATATATATACAGTACCAGTCAAAAGTTTGGACACACATACTCATTCAAGGGTTTTTCTTTATTTTATTTTTTTACAATTTTCTACATTATATATTAATAGTGAAGACATCAAAACTATAAAATAACACATAGGGTATCATGTAGTAAACACAAAAAAGTGTGAAACAAATCCTTCTTTAAATAATGTAGATTCTTAAAAGTAGTCACCCTTTGCCTTGACAACGGCTTTGTACACTCTTGGCATTCTCTCAACCAGCTTCACCTGGAATGCTTTTCCAACAGTCTTGAAGGAGTTCCCACATATGCTGAGCACTTGTTGGCTGCTTTTCCTTCACTCTGCGGTTCAACTCATCCCAAACCATCTCAATTGGGTTGAGGTCGGGTGATTGTGGAGGCCAGGTCATCTGATGCAGCACTCCATCACTCTCCTTGGTCAAATAGCCCTTACACTGCCTGGAGGTGTGTTGAGTCATTGTCCTGTTGAAAAACAAATGATAGTCCCACTAAGTGCAAACTAGATGGGATGGCGTATCACTGCAGAATGCTGTGGTAGCCATTCTGGTTAAGTGTGCCTTGAAATCTTTTTATTTTATTTAAAAATTATTATTTTTTTTTACCCTTTTTACCCCCAATTCCGTGGTATCCAATTGTTGTAGTAGCTACTATCGCTACAACTCCCGTACGGGCTCGGGAGAGACGAAGGTTGAAAGTCATGCGTCCTCCGATACACAACCCAACCAAGCCGCACTGCTTCTTAACACAGCACGCATCCAACCCGGAAGCCAGCCGCACCAATGCGCCGGAGGAAACACCGTGCACCTGGCCACCTTGGTTAGCGCACACTGCGCCCAGCACGCCACAGGAGTCGCTGGTGCGCGATGAGACAAGGACACCCCTACCAACCAAGCCCTCCCTAACCCGGGCGACGCTAAGCCAATTGTGCGTCGCCCCAGCCGGTCGCAGCCGGTTACGACAGAGCCTGGGCGCGAACCCAGGGACTCTGATGGCACAGCTGGCGCTGCAGTACAGTGCAGCCCTTAACCACTGCGCCACATGGGAGGCCCGTGCCTTGAATTCTAAATAAATCACAGACAGTGTCACCAGCAAAGCACCCCCACACCATCACACCACCTCCTCCATGCTTCATGGTGGGAACCACACATGCAGAGATAATCCGTTCACCTACTCTGCATCTCACAAAGACACGGCGGTCCAAATCTCACCGGTCTAATGTCCATTGCTCATGTTTCTTGGTCCAACCAAAGTCTCTTCTTCTTATTGGTGTTGTGGTTTCTTTGCAGCAATTTGACCATGAAGAACTGATTCACGCAGTCTCCTCTGAACAGTTGATGTTTTGATGAGTCTGTTACTTGAACTCTGAAACATTTATTTGGGCTGCAATTTCTGAGGCTGGTAACTGTAATGAACTCATCCTCTGCAGCAGAGGTAACTCTGGGTCTTCCTTCCCTGTGGCTGTCCTCATGAGAGCCAGTTTAATCATAGCGCTTGATGGTTTTTGCGACTGCACTTGAAGAAACTTTCAAAGTTGTTGAATATTTCGTATTGACTGACCTTCATGTCTTAAAGTAAAGCTTATTTCAGCTGTTCTTGCCATAATATGGACTTGGTCTTTTACCAAATAGGGCTATATTCTGTATACCACCCCTACATTGTCACAACACAAGTGATTGGCTCAAATGCATTAAGAAGGAAAGAAATTCCACAAATTAACTTTTAATTAACAAATTAACCTGTTAATTGAAATCATTCCAGGTGACAACCTCATGAAGCTGGTTCAGAGAATACTAAGAGTGTGCAAAGCTGTCATCAAGGCAAAGGGTGGCTGCTTGAAGAATCTCAAATATAAAATATATTTTGTTTAGCACTTTTTTGGTTACTACATGATTCCATTTGTGTTATTTCTTAGTTTTGTGGTCTTTACTATTATTCTACAATGTAGAGAATCGTAAAAATAAAGAAAACCTCTGCAATGAGTAGGTGTGTCCAAACTTTTGACTGGTACTGTATAATATATACAAATACATATATTTAAAAGTATGTGAACACCCCTTAAAATTTGTGGATTTGGCTATTTCAGCCACACCTGTTTTTGACAGGTGTATAAAATCGAACACACAGCCATGCAATCGCCATAGACAAACATTGGCAGTAGAATGGCCTTACTGAAGAGTTCAGTGATTTTCAATGTGGCACCGTCATAGGTTCGTCAAATTTCTGCCCTGCTAGAGCTGACCCGGTCAACTGTAAGTGCTGTTATTTTGATGTGGAATTGTTTAGGAGCAACAACGGCTCACAGAACGGGACCATCGAGTGCTGAAGCGCGTAATGCATAAAAATTGTCTGTCTTCAGTTGCAACACACATTACCAAGTTCACATAATTTTGGTCCTGTAGTGTGTGTGTGTGTGTGTGTGTGTGTACAGTGCATTCGGAAAGTATTCAGACCGCATCACATTTTGTTACGTTACATCCTTATTCTGAAATGGATTCCCCTCATCAACACAATGCCCCATAATGACAAAGCGAAAAAAGGTTTTTAGACATTCTTGCAAATGTATTAAAACTAAACAGAAATACCTTACTGACCTACGTATTCGACCCTTTGCTATGAGACTCGAAAATGAGCTCAGGTGCATCCTGTTTCCATTGATCATCCTTGAGACTTGATTAGAGTCCAGCTGTGGTAAATTCAGTTGATTGTACATGATTTGGAAAGGCACACACCTGTCTATATAATGCCCCACAGTTGACCATGCCTGTCAGAGCAAAAACCAAGTCTTGAGGTCAAAGGAATTGTCCGTAGAGCTCCGTAGAGATAATTTTTTCGATGCACAGATCTGGGGAAGGGTACCAAAAAATTTCTGCAGCATTGAAGGTCCCCAAGAACACAGTTACCAGAGGGCAGGCAGAATCAAGGTCAGGGCAGGCAGGATGATCAGGCAGGTGGGAAAGTAGTCCAGAGTCAGGCAGGGGTCAAAACCAGGAACACTATCAAGAAGAGAATAGCAAAAGGAGTATGGGAAAAACACGCTGGTTGACTTAACTGACATACAAGATAAACTGGCACAGAGACACAGTAAACACAGGGATAAATACACTGGGGAAAATAAGCGTCACCTGGAGGGGTGGAGACAATCACAGGAACAGGTGAAACAGATCAGGGCGTGACAAATACAGGTGTTCCAAGCTTGTGTGCAACGCCCTATTATGGACAGACCTCTTCCCATTTTAGCAACTATTGAGTCTATATGTTTTGACCATGAAAGCTTGCTATCTAGGTTTACAACCAGCAGTCTCCTCAACTTGCTCAATAGCCACATTATTCAATAATAGATCTAAATGAGGTTTAGCATTGAGCGAGTGATTTGCCCCCAAAATGATGATTTTTGTTATTTTGATATTTAGCACCAGCCTATTGCTAGTGTCATGGAAATTACCAAAGTTAAATGAACAGATCTTTACTATCACGGCTGGAGAGGTTACAACAAACGTAATACTCAAAGTACAAGTCTGTCAGAAGCTCTGAAGGGATGCTCTCCATTCAGCACTCTTTATATTCTTGCAAAAACTAGGCATCTCTGCTCTCAGGATGCAATAGGCTGATCATGACCTTTTATACATTGTTACTTTGGTCCAACGCCTAGAAACTATGTGATCCATTCTTTCTGTACTTCTATCAGTCCCTTCCCTGAGAGCAAAGTCACAGAACATCCTAACACAAGAACGAGAAACAATACGCTACATGTAGTCACACATTTAAAGAGACAGAGAGGACACTAAACATTTCCACTACACTCCCTCCTTTTATCACCATATGTGATAACATGTATTTTAATTCTTAACATACATTCAGTCTCTCATCAGGAGTGTGTTTAGTAAATACTGATTCTTACAGACGAGCCATAATAAAAGGCAAAAATCCATCTTCATATTTTATTATTTTTCCATTACTCTTTACATTGTAAGGATGCTGTTTTTTAACAACTGATCTTTAAACCTTCAAGTCCTTAATCAAACATGGATACTAACTCATGCTTGCATATTATCATCCATTATAAAGGGAAAGGGGAGTTCCTGGGGAAACAAGTTATCAGTATCACATTCTTTAGTAGCATTGAACAGGATAGTTGCTGAGACTCGAGTTGCCATGGAAGTACAAATGGCCTTACAACAAGAAAGCAAAACGATCAAACACATTAACCAAAAGATTCCAGCTATCACCCAAGCTACAGTGCCTTGCGAAAGTATTCGGCCCCCTTGAACTTTGCGACCTTTTGCCACATTTCAGGCTTCAAACATAAAGATATAAAACTGTATTTTTTTGTGAAGAATCAACAACAAGTGGGACACAATCATGAAGTGGAACGACATTTATTGGATATTTCAAACTTTTTTAACAAATCAAAAACTGAAAAATTGGGCGTGCAAAATTATTCAGCCCCCTTAAGTTAATACTTTGTAGCGCCACCTTTTGCTGCGATTACAGCTGTAAGTCGCTTGGGGTATGTCTCTATCAGTTTTGCACATCGAGAGACTGACATTTTTTCCCATTCCTCCTTGCAAAACAGCTCGAGCTCAGTGAGGTTGGATGGAGAGCATTTGTGAACAGCAGTTTTCAGTTCTTTCCACAGATTCTCGATTGGATTCAGGTCTGGACTTTGACTTGGCCATTCTAACAGCTGGATATGTTTATTTTTGAACCATTCCATTGTAGATTTTGCTTTATGTTTTGGATCATTGTCTTGTTGGAAGACAAATCTCCGTCCCAGTCTCAGGTCTTTTGCAGACTCCATCAGGTTTTCTTCCAGAATGGTCCTGTATTTGGCTCCACCCATCTTCCCATCAATTTTAACCATCTTCCCTGTCCCTGCTGAAGAAAAGCAGGCCCAAACCATGATGCTGCCACCACCATGTTTGACAGTGGGGATGGTGTGTTCAGCTGTGTTGCTTTTACGCCAAACATAACGTTTTGCATTGTTGCCAAAAAGTTCAATTTTGGTTTCATCTGACCAGAGCACCTTCTTCCACATGTTTGGTGTGTCTCCCAGGTGGCTTGTGGCAAACTTTAAACAACACTTTTTATGGATATCTTTAAGAAATGGCTTTCTTCTTGCCACTCTTCCATAAAGGCCAGATTTGTGCAATATACGACTGATTGTTGTCCTATGGACAGAGTCTCCCACCTCAGCTGTAGATCTCTGCAGTTCATCCAGAGTGATCATGGGCCTCTTGGCTGCATCTCTGATCAGTCTTCTCCTTGTATGAGCTGAAAGTTTAGAGGGACGGCCAGGTCTTGGTAGATTTGCAGTGGTCTGATACTCCTTCCATTTCAATATTATCGCTTGCACAGTGCTCCTTGGGATGTTTAAAGCTTGGGAAATCTTTTTGTATCCAAATCCGGCTTTAAACTTCTTCACAACAGTATCTCGGACCTGCCTGGTGTGTTCCTTGTTCTTCATGATGCTCTCTGCGCTTTTAACGGACCTCTGAGACTATCACAGTGCAGGTGCATTTATACGGAGACTTGATTACACACAGGTGGATTGTATTTATCATCATTAGTCATTTAGGTCAACATTGGATCATTCAGAGATCCTCACTGAACTTCTGGAGAGAGTTTGCTGCACTGAAAGTAAAAGGGCTGAATAATTTTGCACGCCCAATTTTTCAGTTTTTGATTTGTTAAAAAAGTTTGAAATATCCAATAAATGTCGTTCCACTTCATGATTGTGTCCCACTTGTTGTTGATTCTTCACAAAAAAATACAGTTTTATATCTTTATGTTTGAAGCCTGAAATGTGGCAAAAAGTCGCAAAGTTCAAGGGGGCCGAATACTTTCGCAAGGCACTGTATCTAGGAGCCCCAAGCTCCATTCAGCCAACCAGTAAACACCCACTCTGATTTCCCGGAATGAGGCTTTGCAACAGTGTGAATGTAGTTAGCAAGATCAGTCACATTTGATGACACTTCTGGGATAAAAGTGCAGCATTCATCACCAAACAGAGAGAACAGAGAGAACAAGTACCCCCTTGACCAGCCAATAAGTAGTCGGCTGCCTCCCTGTTTTGCAGGGCCACCTTGCGGAGAGGTTTCACCTCCTCATTCAGTAGCATTTCTAAGGCACATGCAACTCCATATTGAAGCCTGAAATGTGGCAAAAGGTCCCAAAGTTCAAGGGGGCCGAATACTTTCGCAAGGCACTGTATATATATATATATTTCTATATATATATATATATATATATATATATATATATATATATTATCCAATCAAGCCGAATCAAGGATTACTTGATTAATCATCTCCTAATATAGTAATATGTAAATGTATGAGTTCCAAAAATCCAATGACATGGCAGCCTATGATAATATTGTGTATAGTTATTATAACAATACTTATATAGTGTATACGTATTATAACAATACTTATTATAAGAAATGTACACTGCTTCCCAAAATGGAACATTTATTATACACGCGGCTGACATTGACATACGGTCTAAAACTCACACAAAAGATTCAGACAACACATTTAAATCTCTCCAAATTGAATACAGTAGATTTGGAATTTAATCATTAACAAAAACAAAAGATTCGGGGGTTATAATGGTTCCGATCATTTAAGTTTTGTATGGCACCCATAATTCACTGCTTTAATATCCCATAAACAAGTCAAGTTGCTATTGACATCCCCGCTGTGCATGTGGCATCTGTGATAATTCTCTGTCACCTAAAACAAGTCCTGCAGCAGTTTTGTGGAGCATTGTTGTATTAAATTAACTGGAGGGCAGCCAGAAACAGAAAGAGTGAATATGGAGGACAGGCATTTTAACTCTCTTCTACACAGCCATGTTAATGGACTTCTATTGTTGCAGTAATGGAAACATAATACTGTGCTGCAGAAAGAGAGAGATGTCCTGGACTCTTCACACTGAGAGACAAGCAGCAGGATGAAGTTTACCCTGGAAACTGATCTGAGGTCATGTTTTCCCTCCCTAATGCTAATGAAGAGGGGGGGGGGCGCATTAAAGCTGATCCTAGATCTGTGTTTATAGGGCTATGCTAACTTCTATACAACGGCAGAGAGAGACAGTGCAGACAGTATTCAGAGAAGAGACTGAACCTCCACCGTCATCATCCCTGCTTTTAATTCCCGCATTAGAAATTATCGATAAGCCAATCAATTAGATCTGTTAGACTCATCTCTGATGGAGGTTATACCAGCATAGCATATTTTAACTCAGCAGAGTAATGCATTTGTTCATCAGACGTCTGCCAGCTGTAACCACAGGCTGCTGACAGCGACACAACCACAGGGAGGCACCTGACTCAGCATGGAGAGGACCAGGACCAGCTCTCTGCTCTGGACCAGACTCCTGTCTCATATCAGACCCAGAGGTGGCTCATTATATTATACTAGGCAAGTCAGTTAATAACAAATTCTTATTTACAATGACAGCTTACCTCAGCGAAACCTGGACAAAACTGGGCCAATTGTGCACCGCCCTGTGGTACTCCCAATCACGGCCAGATGTGATGCAGCCTGGATTTGAACAAGGTACTGTAGTGATGCCTCTTCCACTGAGATGCAGTGCCTTAGACTGCTGCACCACTCAGGAGCCCCAAAGCCATCAACATGACAGTCTTGGCCAGGTCTCCTAAACTCAATGGGACGTTATTTAACCTAAATAAAGGTTAAATTAGAAACATTCTTTCAAATTTTTCTCCCTTGAAAAATATATTTATTTGATACACAAAATTAAAAAATGATATCTCATAGATCGGGGTTGCCTAGTGGTTAGAGCGTTGGGCCAGTAACCGAAAAGTTGCTGGATTAAATCCCCGAGCTGACAAGGTAAACATCTGTCGTTCTGCCCCTGAGAAGGCAATTAACCCACTGTTCCCCCTGTTCCCCCGCCACTGTAAATAAGAATTTGTTCTTAACTGACTTGCCTAGATACATACATTTTCATTTATTTGTTTATTTTTTTTCAAGTTTAGGCTTGAGATCAATGATCAAAGTCAGAGCATAGGGTGCATCTCAGTATGAGGGCATTTCATCAGTGATATGTATCCCTAGGTTTAGGGAAGTAGGAAGTAGGAAGTTTACAGATTTGGAGTCATTAAAACTAATTTTTCAACCACTCCACACATTTCTTGTTAACAAACTATAGTTTTGGTAAGTCGGTTAGGACATCTACTTTGTGCATGACACAAGACATTTTTCCAGCAATTGTTTACAGACAGAATATTTCACTCATAATTCACTGTATCCCAATTCCAGTGGGTCAGAAGTTTACATACACTAAGTTGACTGTGCCTTTCAACAGCTTGGGAAATTCCAGAAAATGATGTCATGGCTTTAGAAGCTTCTGATAGGCTAGACCTCCACAAGTCTGGTTCATCATTGGGAGCAATTTCCAAATGCCTGAAGGTACCACGTTCATCTGTACAAACAATTGTACACAAGTATTAACAACATGGGACCATGTCCTTTTTGGAGAAATGTCCTCTGGTCTGATGAAACAAAAATAGAACTGTTTGGCCGTAATAACCATTGTTATGTTTGGAGGAAAAATGGGTATGCTTGCAAGCTGAAGACACCATCCCAACCGTGAAGCACGGGGGTGGCAGCATCATGTTGTGCTTTGCTGCAGGAGTGACTGGTGCACTTCACAAAATAGATGACATCATGAGGGAGGAAAATTATGTTGATATATTGAAGCAGCATCTCAAGATATCAGTCAGGAAGTTAAAGCTTGGTCCCAAATGGGTCTTCCAAATGGACTTTGACCCCAAGCATACTTCCAAAGTTGTGGCAAAATGGCTTAAGGACTACAAAGTCAAGGTATTGGAGTGACCACCACAAAGCTCTGACCTCAATCTTATAGAAAATGTGTGGGCAGAACTGAAAAAGCACGTGCGTGCAAGGCCTACAAACCTGACTCAGTTACACCAAGCTCTGTCTGGAGGAATGGGCCAAAATTCACCCAGCTGGGAAGCTTGTGGAAGGCTACCCGAAACGTTTGACCCAAGTTAAACAATTTAAAGGCAATGCTACCAAATACTAATTGAGTGTATGTAAACTTCTGACCCACTGGGAATGTGATGAAATAAATAAAAGCTGAAATAAATCATTCTCTCTACTATTATTCTGCCATTTCACATTCTTAAAATAAAGTGGTGATCCTATCTGACCTAAGACAGGGAATTTTTACTCAGATTAAATGTCAGGAATTGTGAAAAACTGAGTTGAAGTATATTTGGCTAAGGTGTATGTAAACTTCCAACTTCAACTGTACATAAATGAACATAAATGCACCATAAGAAATGACTGGAGCCTTTTGCAGGCTATGTGGGAGGACAGTGTCCTGAAAAGGCTACAAAAAATGTGATTATGAAGGCTCTGGACACCAAATCTACTATTATATTGAAGGAGAAGAGGAATGGAGAAGATCGCGGTTATGTACTTATCACGTCCACTAGGTGGTATCTTAGTCAGCTACTGAGTTCATTATCAGATAACTAATTTAGTCAACAACAAAAACAAAAAACAACAAATAACACATCATTTGTTTATTTGCTTCTTTACAAAGTGCTTCTGAAATACATCCAAAATACTGACAAAGAAAGTTAATACAAAGTGATAAATTGTGCTTTTGTTAATAAGCCACACTATATTATTCACAGCAAGGGAGAAACCCTGTACACATTTCTCACTTCAGAAATGTGGATCTATTTATTGAAATCAAATCTGCTAAACGTTCATATTGAAATCAGTGTTCACATCTACACAATGTGGCTGCATATTTGCATAAATACAGGTTTTGTGTTCACTTTGCATAGACCTTTCAGTTTAGGTGACATACAGTATAATGGTTAAATTCCCCATATGCCACTATTCTGACATATTCTAATGAGACCTTGTTGCAGAACCGCCACCACATTGTTTGACAATATTTCATGCACACCAACCAAACTGAGGTCTAAATAATAATCCAATCCATTTGATGTTTACACTGGTAACAGATGTAGCTCATGAGAACTTCAGTTTCTACAACCTGTTCAACTGCATCCCCAGAAGTACTATCCGCCTCGAAAACGGTTAAATACTGTAGATATCTATTGTGTTGTATTCTTATTCACTATTCACTGATATTAGTAAACGTTCTAGGTGACCATGACAAATCGATAAAATGCACCACGAGAATATCCTGACAGCATATCACATTCAAAATATGGAATGGTAAACATTTCTGTGAAACAGTTAATAATAAATAGCCTTTAATCTAATTCATAATTCCACCACAAAACAACAAAAATATCAACATCAGCAATGTAACAGCAAGCTTTACAAAATGTCTCAGAAGAGGGATAATTTTCAAAAGAAAACAAAACAAAATAGTCAATTTCAGCAGACAAAGATCTTAAATAAGTCACATATAAAGCCACATCGCTTCACTCGCAACACACACACACACACACACACACACACACACACACACACACACACACACACACACACACACACACACACACACACACACACACACACACACACACACACACACACTGCGGCTACTGTCTATTATCTATCCGGTTGCCTAGTTTATTCTATTTATTTATTGCCAGACAATTATTTTATTTTATTTAGTATCCAATCTTTAACTCTGCATTGTTGGAAAAGGACCCGTAAGTAAGCATTTCACTGTTAGTCTACACCTGTTGTCTATGAAGCATGTGGATTTTTTCATTTGATTTGTTCTTATAACTATGTATTGGGCTTCTGTGAAATCTGTATTTGTGCATGTAAATGCAATCAAACGCTTTAAAACACAGCTGTTTATTCAATTACATGAAATGCTATTCAGCCTTTATAAGTCTCTTTGATGCTTGAACCGCTGCTCTAGAGAGACCAGGGCTGTGCTCATTATCAGGGCACGTAACGGAAAAAGTCAATTTCAGTCCATTTCCTTCTGTTTGGTGCCTAATGAACACGACCCTAACAGGACTTGTGAAACAAAAGCTGTCAATCAGTGTCACCAGTCACCAGAATCCATAGCAAAGTCCTCCAGCTCGCTCATGGTGATGATATCACGGTGGGGGGCGGAGTTAGTATCATCACCGTCCACTGCTCCTTTGTCCAGCTGGTTGTGTGTGACGTACGCAGCGTGTGTGTCATGGACAGTGTGTGTGTCATGAGCTGTGTCCATGTAAGGTGTCTGCTCTTGGCTGTAGCTCTGTCCATATGTCTCTCTCCCAATTATCTCCTCCTCTCCTTCATAACACTGGCTGCTCCAGCCCTCTCCCTGCCTCTCTCCCTCCTCTGCCCAACCCTGACTCTCCTCTGTGGGCTGTGGGTCCTGGGTGGGAGACACCAAGGCAGACATTCCAGAGAGAGACCTGTGAGTGGGCAGGGATGATACGGGCATGGGCTGGTATCTCTGGGGGTATCCCTGGTAGAGCACATAGGGCTGGCTTGCTGGAGGAGCCAGGGGCTGGGTGTATGGGGGATATGTTTGGGGTTGGGGCTGGGTGTATGAGTCTTCGGGAAGGGACTGGGGATAACACTGTGGCTGGGGCTGAGACAGAGAGCCTCCCTGGCCTGGCTGACGGACATTCAGTTGGACGTACTTCCTCGTCTCTGGGTCAAAGAAGGTCTTGGTCTTCACCTGGACAGGCATGTCCACCACAAAGTACTGACCAGACCCCGGGTCCTGTAGAACCTTCTTCTGGGTTAAACCTTGGGTGAAGTGCTGGGGGAGGTTGAGGGAGGGTGGGGAAGGGTAGTAGGGGTCGACGTGGTACTGAGGGACATTCAGGTGGGAGGTGAGGGGGGAGGCCAGGGGTGAGACAAGGTGTCTGGGGGGAGCATGGTGGTGGTGGGTGGGGGAGGAGGGCACACTGGCCACTTGCGTTGTGACTCGGGGGTGGGAGACAGGGGGTGAGGCATGGGGTGAGGCGAGGGGAAGGGAGGCAGGGGCTTTGGCGTGGGGGGAGGCATGGAAGAATGGGTGATGAGCGGATCCTACATCAGTTGGAGAACAGGGGACACTGGAGATGTGAGTTGGGGCAAGGGGCAGGGAGATAGGGGCAGCGAAATGGGGGGAGGCACGAGCGTGACGGTTGGAGGATCGAAGCTCTGAGGGTGAGGAGGGGACACTAGCGACCGCATGGACCGGTTTCTCCACTAGGTCAGCAGTGCTGTCTGTCTCAGTCTTCAACTCTTTCTTTATCCTGCGGGTTGTGAGCCTCTTGGCTCTCCGTAGAGCTTTCTCACTCTTAGGAGGAACCGTCGGGGGCTTCCCCAGTGGCCGTCCTACGTCGCTGATAAAACTGCAGGCTGAATCTGGCCTGCCATAGCCCCCCCTGCTGGCGAACTCAGAGTCAGACAGGTCGGCTACACTGGTGGCATAACTCTCAACATCCCCAGACATGTTGCTGATCATCGAGCGAGAGTCATCGTCGTCCAGAGCCACATTCCTTCTGGATAGGAGCCTGGAGTAAGGGTGTGTGTAGGTGGTCTCCGAGGGGGCGGTGAACTCTTTCGAGGGCTGAGTCTCTCGGATGCGGGGGAGTCGGTGTGACGAGATGGCGGAGTCGTGATACACAGGAGTCCCGGCGCTCTCTCTCAGCCTTTCATTTATGCTCTCTCCTGTCCTCTCAAGCTCCTCGTCTCCCATCTCTGATCCGCTCCAAAGGGCTGATCCCACCCTGAACTCTTCTCCAAAGCTCTTGTGGAAGAGTGGTTTGACTGACTTGGTGAGTGAGGAGCCTCTGAAGGTGTTGTCTTTGACTCTGAACATGGTGGGCTTGCCCCCAAGGGCAGGGGAGGAGGTGTTGGAGCGGGTGGAAGGGGGGGCAGGGGAGGTAGGGAGGTGAGATCTACCATAGGACTCCCAGTCCTCAAGGTCCCCCCTGCGTGGGGAGGGCTGGGGGGAGAAGAGGGGTATGTCCCTGGGTCTGGTTTGACCCTCAGGGCTGCTGATGGAGTAATACTGGAGAGCATCCATCTTCTCCTTCTCTCTCTGTCTCACCCTCTGCTTCTCCTCTGTCTTCTCCTCCTCTCTCTGTCGCTGTGGGTCTCTCCTCTCCTTCTCTTTCCTCTCTTTCTCTTTCTGTCTCGCCATCTTTTCCTCATCTCTTTGTCGCCGTTGCTCTCTCCTCTCCTCTTTCCTCGCCTCCTCTTTCCTCTCCTCCTCTTTCTGTTTCACCATCCATTCCTCCTCTTTCTTTTCCTCCTCTCTACATTGCTGCTCCTCTCTCCTTTCCTCCTCTATCTGTCTCGCCCTCATCTCCCCCTCGTTCATCCCGTCAATCTGTCGTTGTTTCCCTATCCTCTCCCCTTTCTTCTCCTCCTCTTTCTGTCTCACCATCCTCTCCTCTTTCCTCTCCTCCTCTTTCTGTTTCGCCATCCTCTCCTCTTTCCTCTCCTCCTCTTTCTGTCTCGCCATCCTCTCCTCTTTCCTCTTCTCCTCTTTCTGTCTCGCCATCCTCTCCTCTTTCCTCTCCTCCTCTTTCCTCTCCTCCTCTTTCTGTCTCACCATCCTCTCCACTTCTCTCTGTCTTGCCCTCTCCTCCTTTTTTCTCTGTTGCTCTCTCCTCTCTTCCTCTTTCAGATCCTCCTCTTTCTGTCTTGCTATCCTCTCCTCTTCTCTCTGTCTCTCCCTCCTCATCTCCTCTTTCCTCTCCTCTTCTATCTGTCTCACCCTCCTCTCCTCCTCTTTCTTCTCCTCTTTCTGTCGCTGTTGTTCTATTCTGTCCTTCTCCTCTTTCTGTCTCACCACCCTCTCCTCCTCTTTCTTCTCCTCTTTCTGTCGCTGTTGTTCTATTCTGTCCTTCTCCTCCTCTTTCTGTCTCACCACCTTCTCCTCCTCTCTCTGTCGCTGTTGCTCTCTCCTCTCCTCCTCTTTCTTCTCCTCCTCTCTCTGCCGCTGTTGCTCTCTCCTCTCCTTCTCATTATTCTCCTCCTCTCTCTGTCGCTGTTGCTCTCTCCTCTCCTTCTCATTCTTCTCCTCCTCTTTCTGTCTCGCCATTCTCTCTTCTTCTCTCTGTCTTGCCCTCCTCTCCTCCTCTTTCTTCTCCTCTCTCTGTCGCTGTTGCTCTCTCCTCTCCTTCTCCTCCTCTTTCTGTCTCGCCATTCTCTCTTCTTCTCTCTGTCTTGCCCTCTTCTCCTCCTCTTTCTTCTCCTCCTCTTTCTGTCGCTGTTGCTCTCTCCTCTCCTTCTCCTCTTTCTGTCTCGCCATTCTCTCTGCTTCTCTCTGTCTTGTCCTCCTCTCCTCCTCTTTCTTCTCCTCCTCTCTCTGTCGCTGTTGCTCCCTCCTCTCCTTCTCATTCTTCTCTTCCTCTTTCTGTCTCGCCATTCTCTCTTCTTCTCTCTGTCTTGCCCTCCTCTCCTCCTCTTTCTTCTCCTCCTCTCTCTGTCGCTGTTGCTCTCTCCTCTCCTTCTCCTCCTCTTTCTGTCTCGCCATTCTCTCTTCTTCTCTCTGTCTTGCCCTCCTCTCCTCCTCTTTCTTCTCCTCCTCTCTCTGTCGCTGTTGCTCCCTCCTCTCCTTCTCATTCTTCTCTTCCTCTTTCTGTCTCGCCATTCTCTCTTCTTCTCTCTGTCTTGCCCTCCTCTCCTCCTCTTTCTTCTCCTCCTCTCTCTGTCGCTGTTGCTCTCTCCTCTCCTTCTCATTCTTCTCCTCCTCTTTCTGTCTCGCCATTCTCTCTTCTTCTCTCTGTCTTGCCCTCCTCTCCTCCTCTTTCTTCTCCTCCTCTCTCTGTCGCTGTTGCTCTCTCCTCTCCTTCTCCTCCTCTTTCTGTCTCGCCATTCTCTCTGCTTCTCTCTGTCTTGCCCTCCTCTCCTCCTCTTTCTTCTCCTCCTCTCTCTGTCGCTGTTGCTCCCTCCTCTCCTTCTCATTCTTCTCTTCCTCTTTCTGTCTCGCCATTCTCTCTTCTTCTCTCTGTCTTGCCCTCTTCTCCTCCTCTTTCTTCTCCTCCTCTCTCTGCCGCTGTTGCTCTCTCCTCTCCTTCTCATTCTTCTCCTCCTCTTTCTGTCTCGCCATTCTCTCTTCTTCTCTCTGTCTTGCCCTCCTCTCCTCCTCTTTCTTCACCTCCTCTCTCTGTCGCTGTTGCTCTCTCCTCTCATCCTCTTTCCTCTTCTCCTCTTTCTGTCTCGCCCTCTCCTCCTCCTCTTTATGTTCCTCCTCTCTGTGGCACTGTTGCTCTCTCCTCTCCTTCTCTTTCTTCTCTTCCTCTCTCTGTCTCGCCATCTTCTCCTCTTCTCTCTGTCTCTTCCTCCTCTCCTCCGCCTTCTTCTCCTCTCTCCGTCGCTGTTGCTCTCTTCTCTCTTCCTCTTTCCTCTCGTCTTCTTTCTGTCTCGCAATCGCCATCCTCTCCTCATCTCTCCATCTTACCTTCCTTTCCTCCTCTTTCCTCTCCTCTTTGTTTCTCACCATCCTCTCATCCGCTCTCTGTCTTGTCTTCCTCTCCTCCTCTTTCCTCTGCTCCTCTCTCTGTCTCTCTCTCCTCTCCTCTCTCTTCTCCATGCTATATATGTCTCCCAGAGAGGCCTGTGTTGCATGTGTTTTCTCCATATATTGCGTTGCCTCTGTAGGGGAGAACGGGTCTTTTCCAGGCATGTCAACATGGGTGGGTTGGGTCGGTTGTTGTGAGAAAGAGGGGTTTCTGGTCTTAACGTCAACCTGTGAGGGTATGGCGCGAGCTGGCAGAGGAGGATTCTGGGATTGATAGAGCCTTTGGTTCCAATCAATCCCAGATTGGTACCCAAGTTGGTACCCTGAAGTGGTTGCATGTTCTGGCTGTGGCACAGTGTCGTGTTTAAGAGAGTGTGTCTCTGTGAATCCTTCAGTAGTTTTTGCCTCATTGAATGAGATTGGCTGTTTTTCCTTTTCCCTCAGTTTGATCGTCCCTTTCTTTCTCTGTTCCGGCTCCATGGAAGACAACACTCCTATCTTAGCCTCCGTGTTTAGTTTGGAGGGAATCTCTGGTCCTTTCACAGATACTTCTTCTTTCCTCGACACCCCTCCGGTCACTGTGTGGTCTTGTTGTTCAACTGTAAAGACTGGACATCTACTGCGGTGAGTCTGTATCATGGGGAAATATCCATCCTTTCTGCTTGGACTGTCCACGTTAGGAGGGGAATCTTCTTCTGTAGAGATCACCTTTAGTCTGGCGTAGTCTGCGATGGCAGTAGGGACAGTAGGCAGCGCCTTCTGTCTTGGTTTCACCTCTGATTTCTGCGACACTTTTTCACTTGGAAGTGCTGGGTTATGCTCTCTCTCTCTTGCTGTTGTCTCCACGTTGTCATTCTCACTCACACCTGACACAACACGGATGGCTATACTATCAATGTGAACATTGTTGTCACCAGTGGGTTTCTCTGCTCCTGAAGAAACCTGTTCGGTAACTGAGTGACCTTCAGTAGTTTTGTGGTTGTCAATCTCACTTATTAATGACACAACATGGACTGTAATACTTCCTATGTGTAAATTCTCCACTTGGCCATCTTGAACACTGATGTCTTTGCCACCTTGAATGACACTGCTCTTTTCCATTTCCACTGCTGCAAGGTCGGCCTTGCCGATGCTTTCATTAGAAGGATGGTTGTTGTTTGCGTAGTCGTTAGGGTTTCTTGCAGTGATGCTATGTTTAAAGAGGAGAGGTTGAGTTTCAGCCAACTGTTTATTTTTAGCCGATTTGACCTCTGCTGTGCGTCCATCTTTAACTGCAGAGGTGTCATGGAGTAGAGTTTCCCTCTGAGACTGATCTCTCCCATACGATTTAGGAATCTCCCGTGAGTAATTCTCGTTCCTCACAGATTTGTCATTTTTCTCTGGATTTTTCCTTGTGGTTTCAGGTGCACTTCTAGCCTGCTTACTCCCACTCATAACACATTCTGTTTTAGGTTCACCTTTCCCTTCTGGCAACTGTGTTTGCTGTTTAACTCTGGTCTTTTCTGTAATTACAGGTTCAGCAAATGTAGTGTCTTCCCTTTTGCTTGTTACAATTGATTTAACTGCATTTTCCGAAACTCTTTCATCTGCAATGGGAGCCATGGCTGGAGGAGTCTCTTGTTTCAAATGGCCTGAATTGTTGCTGGGAAGTTGACCTGAGCTGAGTTCATTTCTATTGGAAATAATTGCCTCTTTTTCCATGTTTAGCTTATCTTTTACCGGGGTGGGATGATGTGGAGTAAAAACATTGTCTTCATTCACTGAGGGTTCTCTTATGGTCACCATTATCCCCATGATCTGCAAACTGTCACCGGAAATGGCCTCATTTGCACTTTCCTCCCTCTTTGACTGATGCACTTCCTTTTCAATTACATCACTGACCTTTGACCCGTTTATGGCCTGTTCCAGTGATGCTCTTGACTGTTGACCATCACTGACAGCCGATGCTTCAGTTTTAGCTGGCTCTTTATGTTCTGATTGAGGTGCTTCCTTCCTGACGCTGAGTTGGCTGTTTGTTTGTTTTTCAACCCTGGATGGATCATTTTTAACGCTTGTCACTTCCTGTCCGTTCTGTCCTCTCTCTCTCTGTTCCTGGTGCTTGGTGGGGTTTCTTGATAAGAGTCTGTCTCGTTTACCAAAACCTTTCTCTTTGATGGCTGAGATCTCCTTTTCAGCGTGGGCCTTCAGTTTTGACGTCAGTATCTCTTGCTTGGTCTGGCCTTTCTCTTTTAGTGACAGAGCTCTGAATGAGGACGGATGGACGTCTTTCATCATAGCTACAGTGTGGTCAGCAGGCTTCGTCTTTCTCTCAATCTGACTGGCCAGTTTGAATTGCTTGGATGACTCGCTGTACACCCATTGACCCTCATTCCCCCGCTCATGTTTATTAGTGGCAGGTGCATTATTCTGAGTCTTTTTACTGTCATCTGTTGCAGCTACATCCTTAGAGGGCTGTTTGTTTTCCTTAGCTGAAACTGCATGACTGAACCCGTATTTCTCTCTCAATCTGTTGTAGTCATCTACCCCCCTGTCTACCCTTTCATACCTGCTGGTGGGAGAGACATCTTTCTGTTGGAGTGTTTTGTTCTCTGCCTTTGCAGATATGTTGAGATTGGTGAGTTTGTCATCTGCTGCTGAAACGGCTTCGTTGACAGTGTGCTTTCTCTCCCTCAGTCGCTCTCTCTTCACCTGTTCATAGTCTCTGGTAGTGAGGATATCATTTATACCGTATCTGTCCTCACTGGCTGACCATGAACTGTACTGAGCAGGTTCATCATTCTTTGCTTTTGCCAGCTTTGCTTTAGCTAACTCTGCTTTAGCAGTTTCTGCTTTAGCTTGTTCCGTTTTAGCTAACTCTGCTTTAGCCAACTCTGCTTTAACCAACTCTGCTTTAACCAACTCTGCTTTAGCAGTTTCTGCTTTAGCTTGTTCTGTTTTAGCTAACTCTGCTTTAGCCAACTCTGCTTTAACCAACTCTGCTTTAGCCAACTCTGCTTTAGCCAACTCTGCTTTAGCTTGTTCCCCTTGAGTTTTAGCTAACTCTTCTTTATCTTTCTCTGCTTTAGCCAACTCTGTTTTTGCTAGCTCTGATTTCACTTTCTCTGCTTTAGACTGTTCTGCTTGAGCTTTAGCTAACTTTGCTTTAGCTAGTTTAGCTTTAGCAAGATCTGCTTTTGCTTGTTCTGTTTGAGCTTTTGCTAACTCTACTTTAGCTAGTTCAGCTTTAGCTTGCTCTGCTTTGTTTTGTTCTGCTTTAGGTAACTCAACTTTAGCTTTGTCTGCTCTAGCGCTCACTGATTTAGCTTGTTCTGCTTTAGCCAACTCTGCTTTAGCTATCTCTGGTTTCACTTGTTCTGCTTTAGCCTGCTCTGCTTTAGCTAACTCAGTTGTAGCTTTCTCTGCTTTTTCTAGTTCTGCTCTAGCTTGCTCTACTTTAGCATGTTTAGCTTGAGCTAACTCCGATTTAGCTTGTTCTGCTTTAGCTAACTCTGCGGTAGCTAACTCTGCTTCAGCTATATCTGCTTGAACTTGTTCTGCTTTATCTTGCTCTAATTTAGCTTGTTCCGCTTTAGCTAGCTCTGCTTTAGCTAACTCTGCTTCAGCTATACCTGCTTGAACGTGCTCTGCTTTATCTAGCTCTGCTTTCACTTTCTCTGTTTTAGCCTGTTTTGATTGAGCTAACACTGCTTTATTTTGCTCTATTTGAGCTTGTTCTGCTTTAGCTAGCTCTGCTTTAGCTAGCCCTGTTGTGTGCATCTTATTGGGGTCATTTGTTGTACTTTTGGGATATTGGTGACTGTTAATTGCACTAAATTCTCCATTTGTCTGTTGCAGTATTGTAGCAGTCCTGTCGGTATACTGGTTGTGATCTTTTGCACATTGTGCTGTTGTAGCTGCATTGTCTCTGTATTGTCTGTTCTCATTCTTGTATGAAGAATTCCACTGTATATCCTGGTCATATTGTTGTTTATCTACATATCCTTCGTGTCTGGGTAGTTTGTTGTCTTCCACCCATGGGGCATGTGGTTTTCTCTGAACAGGTTGCTCTCTTTCTGTCAGGGTGTTATGGACTGTATATGTTCTTTCACCTTCCGAATACAGACTCTGTTTTCTGTGGTCTTGTCCTGTACCCCTGTACAAGTGATCATTTTGGTTCTGATACTTCTCTTTGGTGGTGAGAGATTCCTCATTGACTCGATACTGATCTACAATTCCATACTTGTCCATGAAAGTCCCAGAATAGTATTGGTCTTTTACAGTGTCTCTGATGATCTGCTGACTAAGAGGGCAGACTGTGTTTTGAGTGAATCTGTTTGACAGTTCCTCCTGATTGGCCAGTGTGTGGTCAGGAACTGGAAGCATGTCCTTATATGGAAGGATATTTTGACCTATTAAGACTTCACCAGCTGGATGCAGCCTTCCATCAGATGCATTCTGCTCCCCCTGTTCTCTCTTTTCTTGTTGTCCATATATATTCCACTCATTTCCATATTTCTGGTTTGGGTCCTGCTTCATTGTAGCTGCTCTTTGTGAGGGTAGAGACTGTTTGTCTTTCTCTATTAGCGCAGCGATCTCCCCTTTCCATGGAGGCACTTCTGTTGTAACTCTGTCATTCACACCCAAACCATATTTGTTCTCTCTTACGTGCTCACATCCACCTGCCTTTGTGTATCTCTCTACTGTAGTCTGGTTTGTATTGGGCTCAAAACTTTGTTTGGATACTAGTGCGTCTCTGTTTACAGTGTTGGTTTGGTTTGGAGGGATTCCATCTATCCTGTAAGTGTCTGGGACTGCTGGGGGTGGGTTAGCGGTAAAATTGGGGCTAGGGTAAGGTTTGGGCTTAGTGCTAGGGAGGTGTGAGCTCACTGTGGGAAGGGTGTTGTCTAGACCTGGTTTCGTGGGGCTGACTTGCTCATACATATCATTTTGGAGGAGCTCAGTCCTACTTATTTCATCGGATTTAATAAATTGTGATATCCCACCTTGGCCGTCCTGACTGGTAGTGAGCGGATCTCTGTTTCTGCAGTTTCCACTGTACTCCTGACGGTAAACCATCTCCTCCTGAGTCTGAGACGACTTCACGGACTGATGGGCCTCTGGTTTACTAGTGTCTGTGTAATCCAAGTGTTGGTCAGAGTGTGCAGTGGTTGGCTGCAATGAAGGGCTATACTGTGGGTTGGTATGGGGGTGAAATGAAGTGTCTATTGCATTGGGCTCCTCCTGTACTACCACCTGGGGAACAGAGATGTCTAAGATAGCTGGCATATCTATCACTGTGTCTCTGGGCTCATAGCCGTCCAGGTTAGATTTACTCCTGCCAGTCACCTCCAGGCCTTTGAACTTGGTGGGACTGTATGTGCTTTTCACCCTCTTCCTATTGTCTTTCAGGTTGAAGAGGAGACCGGAGGCTCTGGACTTGTAGCTGGACATCCTCACCTCTGGTGTGGCCCCCCTTCTCTCCCTCTCTCTCTCGCCCCAGACGGTGGGCTGTTCGAGAGGGAGGGAGGGTGAGAGGGCGTACTGTAGCACCTCTGAGGTGGTGTCAGTGTCTTGCGGATTGTGGATGACAGGTGTTAACTGCTGGGTGAAGTTAAAGGGAGTGGTGCTGGTGTTGCTAGCGACTACACCCGGCTCCACTGCTACTGTGGCGGGGGGTTGCTCGATGGCGACTGAGGGTGAGAGGGCGTACTGCAGAGCTTCTGAGGTGTCCTGATGGTTATGGATGACAGGCGTCAGCAGCTGGGTGATGTTAAAGGGCGTTGTGCTGGTGTTGCTAGCGACTACACCCTGCTCCACTGCTACTGTGCTAACCTTGTTGTGAAAGGAAATGACACTGTTCTTGTTGCCTTTCACTGCACTACTCTGCTCGGCGCTGTTTAGGACTGTTGTAACACTCTGCTCTGCGGTCAATTTGGTAAACCTCTCAGTGTGCTGGAACTCAGTGATGGCGCTGACAGCATCGTGGCCACGCCGGGACCTCTCACTGGTAGGAGAGACCGTCGAGGGACGGAGTGAGGGATATCTGTTTGACCCCACGCTCTGGGTGCGTTTCCATGGTGGGTGGTGACCGACCAGCTCAGACTCAGAGCGTTTCTCCAGGGCTGAGGCCTTCTGCAGCACTGTGGAGCCTCCCTCCAGGGGCTTACGTTGGGGTCCGTACACTGTCTCCTTGATCCCAGGGTGGGCGTAGAACTGCTGTTCGAATGTCAGCTCCTTGTACATGGGTGAGTCGTACCATTTAGGGAAGTCTGCAGGGGACATAAACCCGGAGACACCCCCCTGCTGGAAGGGGAACCTGTTATGGTCTCTCCACAGGGGCTGGAAGGGGCTGAACTCACTATGGAGAAAGAAGTTAGAGGTTGAGTTGAGCTGTGCAAACATGCTTTGTTTACTACAGTGTTTTCTGTGGGAGGATCTCATAAAGGAGGATGTTTTGTCCATCTGAGACACAGCAGAAGATACCTCAGAGGGGTACAGGCTGTTCCTACTGGGGGGTAAGGGGCCTGTCTGCTGGGAGAAGGTGCCGGCCGCGGGGAAGGCGCCAGTGTTAAAGTTATGTGGGTATGCCGTAGAGAACTCAGACAGCTCTCTCTGGATGCTCATCAGAGCTGACTTGTCCCAGGAGGACTCATTGTTCCAGTCCCTGAGTTTCCCCTCCATCCACCCGTCCCCACCTCCATAACCCTCCGAGCTAAAGGCTTTGATGAGAGAGGAGACTCGGGAGCGACTGCGACGCTGCTGCCAGCTGGTGTCAGACCCTCCATAACTCAGGAAGGATAGTCTCTCCTCCCTCAGAGTCTTCTCCTGCTGAGACACGTCTATGAAGGAGTGCTGGAATGTGGTAGACACCCTTCCATCTGTTCTCCCCTCCCCTTGCCCTTCCCACCCTGAATAACCCTGGTTCTCTAAACCATACTGTCCTGTCCACATCCTCCCCTCCCCTTCCCAACCCGCCTCACCCCCTCCCTGGCCATATTGCTGGAGACTGAGGCTGAAGCTCTCGTGGGCGGCTCTCTTGAGAGCATCCCTTTCCCTGTCCTCCTTCTCCTGGGCAGCTATAATATCTTGGCTGAAGGCCTGGTGTCTCTCCCTCTGAGCTGACGGTGAGGAGCCCAGGTCAGAGTCATTGTAAATGGCTTCTTCCCCAATGCAGAGGCTCCTGAAGGCTCGGTCAGTCAGGCTGCTGACCTCACGGTCTGTGTCATCCAGGATCGAGCCTCCACTGGATGTGTCGCTCAAGCCGCCGCTGCTGTGCTTCCTGTGGCCGCTGCCCCTCCGGCTGAAGTGGCGCTTCTCTACCGTCGTCATGGGTAAAGCTCAATCACACACCTCACACACACACACTCACATTCACTCAGACACAGCTCATGTCTACTGCTCAGTCACACACCCAGACAGCAGTGTTTAGCTGGGGCTGGGTTAGGAAACCTCAGAGGGGCCCAATCAGTCTCTTTGGAGGGCCTTAGCCCCAAAGGCGTGGTTGTATTCCAGGTGGGCCCCTAAGGCTTATTGCATTTCTGCAGCAGAAGGAGCCGTGACATCCTGTGTGTCCTGCAGGAGGAGAATAGACGAGAGAACAGAGTTAAAAGTAGAAAAGGCCTAAAATTCTTCTTTAACCTAAATCTATTGAATGAATGTTTGACTGTGTCTTCATGACCATCAGGCTTTTTCTTTGTTGCCCTAAAAGGGAACATACAAGTAAGTTGTCCCATATAACTTCACATCAAGCTACTATTAAGTGCAAGGGGATACTGGTGGTCGTTTAGCATTTGAACAAGAGCTATTTATTTAAAGCGATTTTCTGTTCATTAAGCAGCGATGGAAAAGGAGATTCATGGTTTCTTTTTAGTATTTATTTCATTCAGGTGTAGATAGATAGACAAGTGATTCGGCCTAAGCCTTCATCAGAGTCATGAAACCAATATGAAAATAAAGCTCTTTGGCCACACACACCAGCGGTGGGTTTTGCGTTGAAAAGAAAGATGCATATGCAGAAACTAACCCCCGTATCTACTGTAAAATATGGTGGTGGATCTATTTTTCTTCCACTGGTGCTGCGGCCCTTGCTAAGGTCAACGCCATTATGATTTTTCCCAGTACCAGGATATTTTAACCAACAACCTGGTTGCCTTTGCCAGGAGGCTGAAACTTGGCCGCAAGTGGATCTTCCAGCAAGACATTAACCCCAAGCACACATCAAAATCCACAAAGAAATTAATTGACCATGGCCATCTCAGTCTCCGGACTTGAACCCCATTGAAAACCTGTGGTTTGAAGAGGGCAGTCCATCAGCGCAAATGAAGGATATCAAGGATCTGGAAAGTTTCTGCATGGTGTTCTCCAATCTCATAAAACATTTTTAGAAAAAGGCTCAGTGACCTTATCCTTGCAACCCTATCTTTTTGCAAAAAATAATTTGTAATTTCTGTGACAAATTGTATTAGTATAAAATATATTTCCCCCAGTTTTTTAGGATACAATATGCACTACATGACCAAAAGAGTGTGGACACCACCAAAATCATGGTCATTAATATGGAGTTGATCCCACCTTTGCTGCTATAACAGCCTCCACTCTTCTGGGGAGGCTTTCCACTAGATGTTGGAACATTGCTGCGGGGACTTGCTTCCATTCATCCACAAGAGCATTAGTGAGGTCGGGCACTAATGTTGGGCGATTAGGCCTAGATTGCAGTCTACGTTCCAATTCATCCCAAAGGTATTCGATGAGGTTGAGGTCAGGGCTCTGTGCAGGCCAGTCAAGTTCTTCCGCACGGATCTCGACAAACCATTTCTGTATGGACCTCACTTAGTGCATGGGGGCATTGTCATGCTAAAACAGGAAAGGGCCTTCCCCAAGTTGGAAGCACAGAATCGTCTAGAATGTCATTGTACGCTATATGCATTAAGATTTCCCTACACTGACACTAAGGGGCCTAGCCCGAACCATGATAAACAGCCCCAGATCATTATTCCTCCTCGACCAAACTGTACAGTTGGCACTAAGTTTTGGCGCAGGTAGCGTTCTCCTGACATCAGACAAACCCAGATTCATCTGTCGGACTGCCAGATGGTGAATCGTGGTTCATCACTCCAGAGAATGCGTTTCCACTGCTCCAGAATGGCGGCGAGCTTTACACCACTCCAGCCGACGCTTGGCATTTCTCATGGTGATCTTAGGCTTGTCTGCAGCTGCTCGGCCATGGAAACCCATTTTATTAAGTTTCCAACAAACAGTTATTGTGCTGACGTTGCTTCCAAAGGCAATTTGAAACTCGTTAGTGAGTGTTGCAACCGAGGACAGTCCCGTTCTGTGAGCTTGTGTGGCCTACCACTTTCTGGTCGAGCTGTTGTTGCTCCTAGACGTTTTCACTTCACAACAACAGCACTTACAGTTGACCGGGGAAGCTCTAGCAGTGCAGAAATTTGACTAACTGACTTGTTGGAAAGGTGACATCCTATGACGATGCCACGTTGAAAGTCACTGAGCTCATCAGTAAGGTCATTCTACTGACAATGTTTGTGTATGGAGATTGCATGGCTGTGTGCTCGAGTTTATACATCTGTCAACAACGGGTGTGACTGATAGCCGAATCCGATCATTTGAAGGGGTGTCCACATACTCTTGTATGCATAGTGTAGCTCAGTATTTGTATATATTTTATACCATATTTTTTGCTCATCTTTATCAGGGTGCCAATCATTATGGACCTAACTGTATACACTATCTAATATAAAGTTCATGCATCCGGCTTCTTGAACTTGACCAAGTCATCATTAGCAATTTCATGTGAGATTTTACTCAATGTTTGTCGAGTCGTTCATAAGAACAAGATCAGCAGTTCAATGGCTTAAATCTAAAACTGAATAGTGATGTTGCATGGAGTGGTAGGATGAAAATAATGATAGATTGCTTTCATTAGACTAAATATTTTCTTGATACTACATACACACATTCTTTGGTGCCATGTGTCCCTAATAGGTATGTTATTACGTGTTAGTTACACAGATCAAAATGTAAACAGATAATTACATAAACTGCAAGAAAGCTATAAAACCTGTTAGTAACAATTACGTACCTATACACTGTAAATACACTATACCTGCCTATGTAACTACCATGTAAATACCAGAGGAGGCTGGTCCTGGGAGGAAGAGGAAGAGGAGGATGGTCTTTCTCACAAATTAATTGCTGCTTGTTCAAGGATTATACAATATTGTACCTGAGGCGGCCAAACGTCAGTTCTCAAAACTGAAAAGAAGACATTAAATGGGACATAAGGCTCTATACGATGAAAACAATCACCTGATCATTTCATTTGACAAATCAGTTAAAGTCCTTTCCTTTTCCTTACCCACTACAGTATTTCCCATCAATGAATGACATATCCTGTGTCTCTAAAGAATAACTGAGATCTGTAAATTGTTAAAGTTGCCAACAGCGCTACAGTATTGTGCACATTCCCTTGGGAATTTAAAGGAATGTTCCATTCAAATTTTTGGAGGCGATGTTTTGTTTGCTTATTGAATTACTTAATAGACATATTTTGTTGAGTTAGAATGGCATATAAGCGTACCATTCACCCTGAATGGTACGAGGAGTGTAATACAGGGCGATCATCATGGGTGATTCATTTTACTGCAGCTGCCAGGCAGTCTTTACCCTGCCCAGAATATCTACTGATGGGCCATTAATACCTCCTGACCTGACTGGGAGGATCACACAGCACTCATTACATACCAGACACACTACAGTAACCAGATGCAGACCACACTACAGCAATACCGGTCAGATACAAGACAGACCCGGGATTTTGATTGCACTGACCTGGGATTCACAGAAAAGCTGCATTCAGTATCGCAGAATATCCATCATACATCCATCATACCAGCCCAGTCTTAAAATGCACTATACAAAAGTATGTGGACACCCCTTCAAATTAGTGGATTTGGCTATTTCAGTCACACCCGTTGATGACAGGTGTATAAAATTGAGCACACAGCCATGCAATCTCCATAGCTAAACATTGGCAGTAGAATTGCCTTACTGAGGAGCTCAGTGACTTTCAACATAGTGCCAGCTTTCATCAAATTTCTGACCTGCTAGAGCTGCTTCGGTCAACTGTAAGTGCTGTTATTGTGAAGTGGAAACATCTAAGAGCAACAACGGCTCGTTTCTGAATGCATAGTGCCAACTGTATTGTTTGGTCGAGGAATAATGGTCTGGGGCTGTTTTTCATGGTTTGCGCAACTTCGTTCCAGTGAAGGGAAATGTTAATGCTACAGCATACAATGACATTCTAGATGATTCTGTGAATTCAACTTTGTGGCAACAGTTTGGGGAATGCCCCGTGCACAAAGCGAGGTCCATGCAGAAATGGTTTGTCAAGATCGGTGTGGAAGAACTTAACTGGACTGCACAGAACCCTGACCTCAACCCCGTCGCACACCTTTGGGATGAATTGGAATCCTGATTGCGAGCCAGGCCTAATCACTCAACATCAGTGCTTGACCTCACTAATGCTTTTGTGGATGAACGAAAGCAAGTCCCCGCAGCAATGTTCCAACATCTAGTGGAAGCCTTCCCAGAAGAGTGGAGGTTGTTTTAGTAGCAAAGAGGGGACCAACTCCATATTAATGCCCATGATTTTGGAATGAGATGTTAGACGAGCAGGTGTCCACATACTTTTGGTCATGTAGTTCACCTCATTAAACGTACAGATTGTCTCTAGTCCTAGCTCCACGGTCTTTGATGCCCATAATCTTATCTCTCCTGTCATAAGGTGATTTCGTTTCATCTGTGCATGCGGCAGGTTTATTTTTAACCAATGAAGGTCCTCTAAAACCTGATACCACTGGGCCTCCAGTTAAAACGGCTGGTGGTCAGTTACAGTTACACCTTACTGAACCTAGCACGATATAACAGAAACCGTTAGTGTACTTTTGGTCATGTAGTGTACCTATTCCAGTCCCATGTTCACAGGTTTCAATTGCAGTCAGTCCAATGCAGTGAAAGACTGTGCAGCAACAGCTATTTTCAGTGAATGTGTCAACCATACAGTACCCAGGGGAGATAAGCGCACATGCGTTCCTTCAGACAGTATCTATCTACCCCTGTTCGTGACCAAAAAAAAAACACAAAGCAGTGGGTGGAAAGAAACCGGCGTACTCTCTTACCTTCTGCTGCTGTATTCCATATTCGTGTAGTGATCTTTTAGTAAATCCTCAAACACAAGTCTGTCCTGAGGAGAGCCTTGGCATGCTGCACCAAGCCAGCAGCTGCAGAAAGACAGGCCCTTTGTTGCCCAGAGCCCTCTCAGACAGCACACTGACCGCTCTGTGCCTCTCTACTCAACATGCTGCTCCAGCCCAGTCCTCCATCCATACAGTACTCTCTCAGGCCTCGGAGCGCTGGTCAGAGGCTTGGTTAGACGAAGGGTCTGAAGACCAGGCGGAGAAAGACGAGCCGTCCAGGAGAAAGCTAGTGTGGTAGGCTGGGGACGGTTACCAGGGCCTTCAACTAGTGCACATAACCAGCTATCTGACAGACGGTCGGTGTCGAGTGTCAGACAGATGAAACAAACAGGCCCCTCAAACTATTTATAAATCTTCTCCGCTAACGGCTAATGCTAATGGATAGTTGCTAACAGCACCTCGAAAGACTATAAAACATAGAGGGAAAAACATGGGTCTAAAGTTAGAAGAGAACCCTTTTCCTCCAGTTCTGTTGTTGTGGTAAGGGGATGGGGGTAAGAGGAGGGGGTGCTTGGGCACATGTGCCCCTTTGGGAAATAAAAATAGCCTGTTGAGCTCACTTCTGAGCTCACCCTTTTCATATGGCTACAGAGAGAAGAGCTACAGCGCATCAACAAATAGTTTCTGAGCCTCCCACAGATAAGGACAAAGATTTCAACTTCGATTCTAGAAGTTGTTCATTGTGTTTTTGACCATAGATAGGACCATTATCTACCAACTCCAGACCATGTGCGCTGTAATTTCTCCTGTACAATTTTCAGCAATCAGCCAGCCTCTCTGTTTGTATTCCAGGTATTCTGTTTATAGTCTTCAGTTCTGAGTGTGTATTACAGCTCAAGGGAACATGCACCGCTAAAACAATGCCCTGCACGGTTTCTGGATATTTTTTCCTGGCAAGATCTGCACTAGCTGAAATCCACATGGTTGTTGTTTTGGCAGTGTAAGAGTTGGAACTGCTTTAGAGCTGTCAAATCTACAAGCGGCTCCTTGCGCGGACACTGCCAACGGATGCAACGAAACCACACCAACTTTATGTCTGACAAATCCCACGCTGCCGCGTTTGAAGTTCATGCAGTTCAAAACACTCAAATTGCAAGTTCAAACACTCAAATGCATGATGTTCTGTTGTCCACACCTCGATTAGACTGATGGCCTATCCCTATCCAAATTAACATAAAATACCACAGTTACACCTCTAGACCCATAAAGATGGTGCCGAAGAACATGGCTGACTTTTTATTTTTTCCCGAATAATTGTGCAGTATTGTAATTTTTTTCAGCGTTTTCTGTAACTTTTATTTTTTTTACTAATTGTGTACATAATGTTGCTGCTACCATCTCTTATGACCGAAAATAACGTCTGGACATCAGAAAAGCGATTATTCACCGCGGACTGGAAGACACTTTTTCCTTTAATGTGTCTGACGGGAGGATATCCTGCTTTCACTGGAACAGGTGCAGATCCACACCTTTGCGTGAAGAAAAGACGCCGGAAAAGGGAAGCAGATCGGGGATCCTTCTGAGAAGCGAGTAAACTCCCAATGCCTTCCATTCTCCTTGCTAACGTGCAATCGTTAGAAAATGTAATTGATGACCTACTATTAAGATTATCTTACCAACGGGACATTAAAAACTGTAACATCTTATGTTTCACCGAGACATGGCTGAAAGAAGAAATGAACAATGTAGACCTGGCGGGATTTTCCATGCACCAGCAGAACAGAGACACTACCGCTGGTAAGACAAGGGGTGGGGGTGTGTGTCTTTTTGCCAATAGCAGCTGGTGCGCGATGTCTAATATTAAAGAAGTCTCAAGGTATTTCTCACCTGAGGTAGAGTACCTTATGATAAGCTGTCGACCACACTATCTACCAAGCGAGTTCTCATCTGTATTATTTGTAGCTGTTTATTTACCACCACAAAGCAAAGCTGGCACTAAGACTGCTCTCAACCAACTCTATAAGACCATAAGCAAAGAAGAAAATGCTCACCCAGAAGTGGCGCTTCTAGTGGATGGGGACTTTAACGCAGGAAAACTTAAATCAGTTTTACCAAATTTTTACCAACATGTTACATGTGCAACCAGGGAGAAAAAAAATCCTAGACCACCTGTACTCCACACACAGAGATGCATACAAAACTCTCTTCTCCGCCCTCCATTTGGCAAATCTGACCACAATTCTGTCCTCCTGTTTCCTGCTTACAAGCTAAAACTAAAGCAGGAAGTAGCAGTGACTCGCTCAATAAGTGGTCAGATGACACGGATGCTACACTACAGGACTGTTTTGATAAGACAGACTGGAAAATGTTCCGGGATTCATCCAATGGCATTGAGGAATACACCACCTCAGTCATCGGCTTCATCAATAAGTGCGTCGATGATGTCGTCCCCACAGTGACTGTACGTACATATTCCAACCAGAAGCCATGGATTACAGAAATCATCCGCATCGAGCTAAAGGCTAGAGCTGCTGCTTTCAAGGAGAGGTACACTATAATCTGGAAATTTATAAGAAATCCCTCTATGCCATCAGATGAACCATCAAACAAGCAAAGCGTCAATACAGGATTAAGATTGAATCCTACTATACCGGCTCTGAATCTCATTGGATGTGGCATGGCTTGAAAACTATTACGGACTACAAAGGGAAACTCAGACGCGAGCTGCCCAGTGACGCGAGCCTGCCAGACGAGTTAAATGCCTTTAATGCTCGTTTCGAGGCAAGCAACACTAAAGATCCACAGATGACGCAATCTCAATTGCACTCCACACAGCCCTTTCTCACCTAGACAAAAGCAACACCTATGTGAGAATGCTGTTCATCGACTACAGTTCAGCATTCAACACCATAGTGCCCATGAAGCTCATCACTAAGCTAAGGACTCTGGGACTAAACACCTCCCTCTGCAACTGGATCCAGGACTTCCTGACGGGCAACCCCCAGGTGGTAAGAGTAGGCAACGCTGAGCATTAACACTGGGGCCCCTCAGGGGTGTGTACTTAGTCCCCTCCTGTATTCCCTGTTCACCCACGACTGCGTGTTCAAACACGACTACAACACCATCATTAAGTTTGCTGAAGACACAACAGTGCCTGAACCTGATCACCGACAACGATGAGACGGCCTATAGAGAGGAGGTCAGAGACCTGGCAGTGTGGTGCCAGGACTACACCCTCTCCTTCAATGTGAGCAAGACAAAGGAGCTGATCGTGGACTACAGGAAAAGGCGGGCCGAACATCGGCAGGGCTGTTGTGGAGCGGATCGAGAGTTTCAAGTTCCTTGGTGTTGACATCCTCAAACAAACTATCATGGTCCAAACATACCAAGACAGTCATGAAGAGTGCACGACAAAACCTTTTCCCCTTCAGGAGACTGAAAAGATTTGGCATGGGCCCTCAGATCCTCAAAAGGTTCTACAGCTGCAGCATCGAGAGCATCCTGACCGGTTGCATCACCACCTGGTATGGTAACTGCTCGGCATCTGACCGTAAGGCACTATAGAGGGTAGTGCGAACGGCCCAGTACATCATCAGTACATCCTGCCATCCAGGACCTATATAATAGGCAGTGTTAGAGGAAAGCCCATAAAATTGTCAGAGACTCCAGTCACCCAGGTTATAGACTGTTTTCTCTGCTACCGCATGGCAAGCGGTACCGGAGCACCAAGTCTAGGACCTAAAGGCTCCTCAACAGCTTCTACCCCCAAACCATTAGACTGCTGACCCCCCCTTCCCCCACACCCTTGTACACTGCTGCTACTCGCTGTTTCTTTGTTACCTATGCATGGTCACTTCGACCCCACCTACATTTACAGATTACCTCAACTAGCCTGTACCCATGCACACTGACTCGGTCAGTCTCATTATTGCTATTCTTATTGTGTTACTTTTTATTATTACTTTTTATTTTAGCCTACTTGGTAAATATTTTCTTCTTCTTGAACTGTACTGTTTGTTAAGGGCTTGTAAGTAATCATTTCACGGTAAAGTCTACATTTGTTGTATTTGGCGCATGTAGCAAATAAAGTTTGATTTGATTTTGAACACCGCCAAAACATCCTCTATGTAGGCCAACATGGTTAAATGGTCGATCTGATTGAATCAAGGCCTTACAACAGTTGTTGCATTCAGGAGAATTCAGAGAGAGAGAGATTATTTAATACTGCTCCTTCCTCTCCCTGGTGGCAGCATCTGGCTGTTCCCATTCAGAGCTGTGAGGAAGAACTGAATGAACTATACTGAACAAAAATATAAACACAACATGCAACAATTTCAAATATTTTACTGAGTTACAGTTCATATAAGACAATAAATAAATTCCTGTTGTCCTAATCTACAGATTTCACATGACTGGGAATACAGATATGCATCTGTTGGTCACAGATACCTTAAAAAAAAGGTAGGGGCGTGGATCAGAAAACCATTCAGTATCTGATGTGACCATCATTTGCCTCATGCAGCACGACACATCTCCTTTGCAGAGAGTTGATCAGACTGTTGATTGTGGCCTGTGGAATGTTGTCCCACTCCTCTTCAATGGCTGTGAAAAGTTGCTGGATATTGGCCTGGAACACGCTGTCGTACACGTCGATCCAGAGCATCTCAAACATGCTCAATTGGTGAGACGTCTGTGAATATGCAGGACATGGAAGAATTGGGACATTTTCAGCTTCCGGGAATTGTGTTGTTTGACAAAACTGCACATTGCAGAGTGGCTTTTTATTGTCCCCAGCACAAGGTGCACCTGTGTAATGATCATGCTGTTTAATCAGATTCTTGATATGCCACACCTGTCAGGTGTATGGATTATCTTAGCAAAGGATACATTCTCACTAACAGGGATGTAAAAAAAAAAATGTGAACACCATTTGAGAGAGTTAAGCTTTTTGTGCCTACGGAACATTTGAAACATGGGACCGAGACTTTACATGTTGTGTATATATTTATGTTCAGTGTAAATTAATTTGAATTATTTAATAGCTTTTATCCCTGCAGACTCTCACCTCTGAGGTAAAGGCCAGAAGACCAAGGAGAAGGGGGAGAGCAGAGGTGTGGGAGGTGTCATACTGCCTAACACCCTTATGACCAAACCCCCTTTCCCCCATTTCCCATCCCTAATACTGCAACGTTAAGAGGAGTCCTCTCCACTACAATCCCTCTCCCCCTTCTCACGTCTTCCTTACTGCCCCACTGCCTTCCCCTGCAGTCCACATCTATAATAGGAAATAGGCCCTCTCACAGGGCTGGCCTGTCTGGGTGATGGACAAACACACATGGGCTGGGCTTTAATGGAAACACACACACACACACACACACACACACTGTTACTATGCCTCAGGAAAGGCAAAGAGGTCCTCCCACTCAATCCCCCCTCACTGTTACTATGCCTCAGGAAAGGCAGAGGTCCTCCCTCTCAACCCCCCTCCCTCTTACCCACCTCTCACCCACTTCCCCTTCTCCTTCATCCCCTCCCTCCATACCAACCTGGTCTCAGAGCATTGCATATTATTTCGAGACACTCCATTTAGTATGATATGTTACGTTTCGTATTGGTATGTAAATCACATAACGAAACTAAACAAAAAGAAGAAGAAACTATACTACGGAACAAATATAAATTATTTGAAGAACGATAGTAAAAAGGTCTGGAATACTTTAAATGAAATTCAATGCAAAAAAGCAAACTCGGCTCCATCCTTCATTGAGGCAGATGGCTTGTTCATAACAAAACCCTTTGATATTGCTAACCACTTTAATAACTTTTTTGTTGACAAGATTAGCAAACTTAGGCATGACATACAAACAACAAATACTGAGCCTTCATATTCATGCCACAATGGACTAAACAATGAAACACAAGCGCTGTAGTTAAGTTCCACAAAGTGGGACAAACCACCTGCTACCGACAACCTGGATGGTAAATTGCTAAGGTTGATAGTGAAATACATTGTGACTCCTGTTTGCCACATCTTCCATTTAAGCTTAGAAGACAGTGTGTGCCCTCAGACATGAAGGTAGGCAAAGGTTATTCCACTACCCAAGAATAGCAGAGCACTCTTCAATGATTCAAACAGCCAACCAATCATCCTGTTATAAGTATTTAGCAAACTTCCGGAAAGAAATGTGTTTGATCAAATACAAAGTTACTTTACAGAAAGCAAATTAACAACAGACTTTAAGCATGCTTATAGGGAAGGGCACTCAACATGCTCAGCACTGACAGAAATGCCTGATGATTGGCTGAAAGAAATTGACAGTAAGAATATTGTGAGAGCTGTTTTGTTAGAGTTCAGTGCAGCTTTTGATGTCATTGATCATAACCTATTGCTGAAAAAACGTAGCTGTTATGGATTTGCATCCTCTACCATATTATGGATTGAGAGTTACCGATCTAATAGAACACAGAGGGTTTTCGTTAATGGAAGCCTCTCTCATGCAAATTCAGTTGAGTGTGGTGTACCGCAGGGCAGCTGACTAGCGCCATTATTGTTTTCTGCTTTTACTAATGACCTTCCACTGACCTTGAATAAGCCTGTGTGTCTATGTACGCTGACGACTCAACAGTATACACATAGGCTACAACAGTAAAATAAATAACTGACACCCTTAACATAGAGCTCCAGTCAGTTTTAGAATGGGCAACTAGCAATAGGCTGGTGCTAAATATAAAAAAAATGGAAGCATCATTTTTGGGACAAAACACTCACTCAACGCTAAACCTCATTTAGATCTATTATTGAATAATGTGGCGAATGAGCAAGTTGAGGAGACTAAACTGCTGGGTGTAACCCTAGTTAGCACGCTGTCATGGTCAAAACATATAGACTCAATGGTTAGTAAAATGGGAAGAGATCTAATCATGATAGGGCGTTGCCCTTCTTTCTTGACATCTCGATCGACCGGACAGGTCCTACATGCCCTAATTTTTTGCACCTGGACCACTCCCCAGTTGTGTGGTCATATGCGGCAAAGAGGGACATAGGTAAATTGCAGGTCATCCAGAACAAAGCAGCAGGTAGCCTAGTGGCTAGAGCATTGGGCCAGTAAACAAAAGGTTCCCAGATCAAATCTCCGAGCTGACAATCTGTCTTTCTGCCCCTAAACAAGGCAATTAACCCACTGTTCCCAGGCCATCATTGTAAATAAGATTTTGTTCTTAACTTAGAAGACTTGCCTAGTTAAATAAAGGTTAAATAAAAAATGTAAAACATTTGATGTACACGGAGTGCAAGTGTCAGTAACATGCATGTCAATCTCTCCTGGCTCACTATTGGTCTTTGTGCGAGGTATTGATGTGTTGAAGGTACTGAAATGTCTGTTCAAGCAGTTGGCACACAGTTTGGACAATCATCAAAAAACGCAAGACTTGCAACCAGAGGTCTCTTCACAGTCCCCATGTCCAGAACAGAGCCTGGTAAACACACAATATTAATTCAATAGAGCCATGACTACATGGAACTCTCTGGCACCACAGGTAAGTCAAGCTAGCAATAATAACAGATAAAAGAGCACCTTACTGCACAACGGGGATTGTGAAGAGACACATCCATTCTATATATCTTGTATTGTAATTTGCACTGTATTATGTACAGTGCCTTGCGAAAGTATTCGGCCCCCTTGAACTTTGCGACCTTTTGCCACATTTCAGGCTTCAAACATAAAGATATAAAACTGTATTTTTTTGTGAAGAATCAACAACAAGTGGGACACAATCATGAAGTGGAACGACATTTATTGGATATTTCAAACTTTTTTAACAAATCAAAAACTGAAAAATTGGGCGTGCAAAATTATTCAGCCCCGTTAAGTTAATACTTTGTGGCGCCACCTTTTGCTGCGATTACAGCAGTAAGTCGCTTAAGGTATGTCTCTATCAGTTTTGCACATCGAGAGACTGACATTTTTTCCCATTCCTCCTTGCAAAACAGCTCGAGCTCAGTGAGGTTGGATGGAGAGCATTTGTGAACAGCAGTTTTCAGTTCTTTCCACAGATTCTCGATTGGATTCAGGTCTGGACTTTGACTTGGCCATTCTAACACCTGGATATGTTTATTTTTTAACCATTCCATTGTAGATTTTGCTTTATGTTTTGGATCATTGTCTTGTTGGAAGACAAATCTCCGTCCCAGTCTCAGGTCTTTTGCAGACTCCATCAGGTTTTCTTCCAGAATGGTCCTGTATTTGGCTCCATCCATCTTCCCATCAATTGTAACCATCTTCCCTGTCCCTGCTGAAGAAAAGCAGGCCCAAACCATGATGCTGCCACCACCATGTTTAACAGTGGGAATGGTGTGTTCAGGGTGATGAGCTGTGTTGCTTTTACGCCAAACATAACGTTTTGCATTGTTGCCAAAAAGTTCAATTTTGGTTTCATCTGACCAGAGCACCTTCTTCCACATGTTTGGTGTGTCTCCCAGGTGGCTTGTGGCAAACTTTAACCGACACTTTTTATGGATATCTTTAAGAAATGGCTTTCTTCTTGCCACTCTTCCATAAAGGCCAGATTTGTGCAATATACGACTGATTGTTGTCCTATGGACAGAGTCTCCCACCTCAGCTGTAGATCTCTGCAGTTCATCCAGAGTGATCATGGGCCTCTTGGCTGCATCTCTGATCAGTCTTCTCCTTGTATGAGCTGAAAGTTTAGAGGGACGGCCAGGTCTTGGTAGATTTGCAGTGGTCTGATACTCCTTCCATTTCAATATTATCGCTTGCAAAGTGCTCCTTGGGATGTTTAAAGCTTGGGAAATATTTTTGTATCCAAATCCGGCTTTAAACTTCTTCACAACAGTATCTCGGACCTGCCTGGTGTGTTCCTTGTTCTTCATGATGCTCTCTGCGCTTTTAACGGACCTCTGAGACTATCACAGTGCAGGTGCATTTATACGGAGACTTGATTACACACAGGTGGATTGTATTTATCATCATTAGTCATTTAGGTCAACATTGGATCATTCAGAGATCCTCACTGAACTTCTGGAGAGAGTTTGCTGCACTGAAAGTAAAGGGGCTGAATAATTTTGCACGCCCAATTTTTCAGTTTTTGATTTGTTAAAAAAGTTTGAAATATCCAATAAATATTGTTCCACTTCATGATTGTGTCCCACTTGTTGTTGATTCTTCACAAAAAAATACAGTTTTATATCTTTATGTTTGAAGCCTGAAATGTGGCAAAAGGTCGCAAAGTTCAAGGGGGGCGAATACTTTCGCAAGGCACTGTATTAGATCTAGATATTGTGTGTATGTAATGATATGTAGGCTATGTGTGACATTTTAAATGTATGTACACCACCAGTCAAAAGTTTTAGAACACCTACTCATTCAAGCGTTTTTCTTTATTTTTTAAAAACAATTTTCTACATTGTAGAAATGCCAAGAGTGTGTAAAGCTGTCATCAAGGCAAAGGGTGGCTATTTAAAGTATAAATATAGAAAGTATTTTGATTTAGTTTTGATGTCACTATTATTCTACAATGTCGAAAATAGTCAATATAAAGAAAATCTCTTGGTTGAGAAGGTGTTCTAAAACTTTTGACCGGTAGTCCTTGACTATTAATCTTCTGTAGTATGTATTATGTCATGTTTCATCTGGAACCCAGAAAGAGTAGCTGCTGCTTTTAAAGCGGCTAATGGAGATCCTAATAAAGATCAACACCAATATCAATGTATTCATTTGTGTATGTCCATCACCCATTTCATCTGATATGTTACAAATTACAATTCGTACTATACTATATGTTACACATTTGCTAAAGGTACAATATGTTATGAATTTGCAAAATGTATGATATGTTACAAATTCTAGCTAGATGGCTAATGTTATCTAGCTGGCTAATGTTAGCTAGGCTAGGGGATAGGGTTAAAGTTAGGGTTAAATTTAGGAGTTAGGTTAAAGGATTAAGTTTAGGGTTAGGGGAAAGGTTAGCTAAAAGGGTTAAGGTTAGGGTTAGGGTTAGCTGAAAGAGTTATGGAAAGGGTTAGCTAAAATGGTTACGGTTAGGGGAAGGGTTAGCTAACATGCTAATCAGTTGCAAAATAGCTAAAAAGTAGTAATTAGTTGAAAAGTTGCTAAAATGCTAAAGTTGTCCGTGATGACATTCGAACTTGCAGCCTTTAGGTTGCTAGACGTTTGCGTTATATGCCCACCAATCCACACCGACAAACCACCATAATTTCATTTTTGCCTTAAAGCCTCTTAAGGATCCGCCCCTTTTTTTTCAATTTTTGCCTAAAATGACATACCCAAATCTAACTGCCTGTAACTATTCTTGGTAAAATTTGAAAGGAAACACTTTGAAGTTTATGGAAATGTGAAAGGAATGTTGGAGAATATAACACAATAGATCTGGTTAAAGAAAATACAAAGAAAAAAACAACCGTTCTTTTGTATTTTTTTTTAACATCATCTTTGAAATGCAAGAGAAAGGCCATAATGTATTATTCCAGCCCAGCTGCAATATGTATTTTTGCCACTAGATGGCAGCAGGGCTGTCCAGTGGAAAGTTTTAGACTGATCCCATGAACCATTGCATTTCTGTTCAAAATTTTGCTTCAAGACTGCTCAAATGTGCCTAGTTTGTTTATTAATAACTTTTCATGTTCAAAACTGTGCACTCTCCTCAAAAAATAGCATGGTATTCTTTCACTGTAATAGATACCATAAATTGGTAAATGCAGTTAGATTAACAATAATTTAAGCTTTCTGCCAATATCAGATATGTCTATGTCCTGGGAAATTTTCTTGTTACTTACAACCTCATGCTAATCACATTAGCCTACATTAGCTCAACCGTCCCATGGATGGGGCACTGATCCCGACCATCTGTCTTATATTACCATACCAAATGTAACATATCATACTAACCTGAGTCTCTCGGATTTACATTTACTATGTTAAGTCTAGTCTATGAGACCTGGCTGTCCAGTTTAGTAAAAATGTGTGCCGTAATCAAAACATTTCAAAATACTATGCTGATCCATTATAAGAAGGCGGCATCTTATGCACAATTGGGTTGTTCCCCGCCATCGTTCATATTGGAATAAACCCATTCCCTTGTCTGAATGATCAGCTGTTGTCAAACACACGTGTCTGAAAAGACGATTTTCTTCCTCAATAGTGTACAGAGAATTCATTCTAGACGAGTACGACATCCTGGCATTTAAAGCATACTACATTTTTGAAATTTAACATACTATAAAACATTCTATTTTCACACACCTATAAAGCCTACTACTTAGAACACAAGTACGGGTATTTGGACACGGCCACTAGACTGTGGGACACCTATATATCCTCTTCTGACTGTGGGTGGAATCTGGTTGATCACTTTAATCTGCAGCATACTCTTATACAACCTACAACCATTATCTAATTACTGTGTCTAGAAAAAATACATTATTTCCTTCTTCAAAGGGTAGAATCATTAATGAATAGTATGTAAATACAATACATGATTAAAAGATCCTGGATTTGGTACCCGTAGCACCCCATGCTAATCATTGAGGGTGATCAAGAGGTTTAACCTTCTTACATCTTCTAAAGAAAAATATATGGACTGAGACCCTCTTCGCTAGTCCCTGTCTCCCTCCCTCATTTTCCCCTCCCCCTCTATGCCCCATGTCTTAGAGGCAGGATTGGGACTGTCTTTATCACACAGATAATTACCACAGTTCATTAGGGAGGTTTAAGTAATCACATTCTACGCTGCTACTCTCTCTCTCTTTCTTCCATTAAATCAACAACATCACTCTCTTTCTCTTTCCCTCTCTTTATTTATTGTTAGTGTGTGTGTGTGTGTGTGTGTGTGTGTCTTTCCAGTTGCTATATAACCACCCAAACGAGTTAAATGAATGTCAACTGCCCCCAGAGGACTGGAAGCATCAACTGCTTTGAAAACGCCTTTCCTTTGATTTCCCCTGATCCACAACCTCACAACACACACACCTCACCCTATCGTCATCCCTCTACGTTCATAATATTGAACGGTCCCACCTAATATTATTGGAAAGATATACTACTTGCTGTGTGTACCACGTTTGTGTCAGCGTCAATAAAACAAAGGAGCTGATCGAGGACTTCAGGAGACAGCAGAGAGAGCACGCCCCATACTCTTCGTCAGGCCACAGTGGAGAGGATGAAAAGCTTCAAGTTCCTCTGCGTGCACATCACTGACAACCTGAAATGGTCCATCCACACAAACAGTGTTGTGAAGGAGGCGCAACAGCACCTTTTCAACCTCAGGAGGCTGAAGGAATTCTGCTTGGCCTCTAAGACCCGCACGCACTTCTACAGATGCCGCATTGAGGGCATCTTGTCAGGATCTGGACAGGGAAAACAAAACAACATTAATGCTGACACGGGGAACAAACTGAGGATCAGACAGATATAGAGGAGGTAATCAACAGTCCAGCTGAGGCGTGGGAGCCTGACGAGCCGGCTGAGGTGTGGAAGCCTGAAGAGCCGGCTGAGGCATGATGTGGTGTGGGAGTGTGCCGAGCCAACCGAGGCAAGGAAACCTCTCGAGCCAGCTAAGACGTGGAAGCCCGACGAGCCACCTGAGGCACCCCCGTTCCTTCGGCAGTGGCACCCGGACCCGACGTCACCAACTAAACCAAAAAACAAAACAAACTCCCTGATGCTTCCAACATTGGTGTCAGAATTCTGTGAGGACAGACGCTGGGAGATGAGATGGAAGTACAAGGAGTGAACATTTAATAAATAACGGACATGAAACAAACATGGACAGCGTCTGGACAGGGAAAACAAAATTGCATGAATTAATGCCGACAAGGGGAATAAACTGAGGAGCAGATAGATATGAGAGGGCAATAAACAACGTGAAGGAGTCCAGGTGAGTCCAATGAAGCATTGATGCGCGTAATGATGGTGACAGGTGTGCTGAAATGATGGGCAGCCTGGCACCCTAAAGCGACAGAGAGGGTGAGCGGAAGCAGGCATGACAGTATGTTTGTGAGACTTATGGATGGTTGAATGAGGCTAGTTCCTAGCCACGTAGTGGCTGGAAGCCTTATTGTTTTTGTTAGATTGTTCTTGCATGGGAACAATATCTCAAGCCCAGATTGTCAAAAAGTTATACAATGGGCATACAAGTAATTATAGGACCAAACCATGAACTGAATCGCTCATCGTATCAGACCCAGATGCAGACAGTGTTGAAGTAACAAAAGTTTATTACTAGAACAGGGGGCAGGCAAAACGAAAGGTCAAGGGCAGGCAGGTCAGTAGTCCAGATCAGAGTCCAAAAGGTACAGAACGGCAGGCAGGATGGCGGTGTTGCCATCAGATGAGGGGGAGACCTATGACAAAGTCCATTGATACAGTTGAAGTCGGAAGTTTACGTACACTTAGGTTGGAGTCATAAAACTCGTTTTTCATCCGCTCCACAAATTTCTTGTTAACAAACTAGTTTTGGCTATAGTCTAAAGTTTTTTCGCAATTCGGTTGGAACATCTACTTTGTGCATGACACAAGTCATTTTCCCAACAATTGTTTACAGACAGATTATTTCACTTACAATTCACTGTATCACAACTCCAGTGGGTCAGAAGTTTACATACACTTAGTAGATTGTGCTTTTGAACAGCTTGGAAAATTCCAGAAAATGATGTCATGGCTTTAGAAGCTTCTGATAGGCTAATTGACATAATTCGAATTAATTGGAGGTGTACCTGTGGATTTCTTTCAAGGCCTACCTTCAAACTCAGTGCCTCTTTGCTTGACATCATGGGGAAATCAAAATAAATCAGCCAAGACCTCAGAAAAAAATGCCTGAAGGTACCACGTTCATCTGTACAAACAATAGTACGCAAGTATGAACACCATGGGACCACGCAGCTGTCATACCGCTCAGGAAGGAGATGCGTTCTGCAACATCTCAAGACATCAGTCAGGAAGTTAAAGCTTGGTCGCAAATGGGTCTTCCAAATGGACAATGACCCCAAGCATACTCCAAAGTTGTGGCAAAATGGCTTAAGGACAACAAAGTCAAGGTATTGGAGTGGCCATCACAAAGCCCTGACCTCAATCCTATAGAAAATTTGTGGGCAGAACTGAAAAATTGCGAGCAAGGAGGCCTACATACCTGACTCAGTTACACCAGCTCTGTCAGGAGGAATGGGCCAAAATTCACCCAACTTATTGTGGGAAGCTTGTGGAGGGCACCCGAAAAGTTTGACCCCAGCTAAACAATTTAAAGGCAATGCTACCAAATACTAATTGAGTGTATGTAAACTTCTGACCCACTGGGAATGTAATGAAATAGATAAAAGCTGAAATAAATAATTCTCTCTACTATTATTCTGACATTTCACATTTCTTAAAATAAAGTGGTGATCCTAACTGACCTAAGACAGGGAATTTTTATTAGTATTAAATGTCTAGGATTAAATGCATCCCTATTCCCCAGCTGAGTGCCGTTGCCAGGAACGAGGTGGGAAGGATGGTCTCGGGTTCTGGTGTTATAGCCGTAGGGCTATAATGGAGTGACAGTGCATCTGTCTTGACATTCTTGGATCCCGGTCAATATGAGAGGGAGAAGTTGAACCAGGTGAACAGCAGAGCCTACCTAGCTTGCCTGGAGTTGAGACGCTTGGCAGTGTGGAGATATTCCAGGTTTTTGTGGACGGTCCACACAATGAACGGACGTTCCGCCCTTCCAGCCAGTGTCTCCACTCCTCCAACGCCATCTTCACTGCGAGAAGCTCACGATTCCCCACATCGTAGTTCCTCTCCATGGCATTGAGCGATGGGAGACGAAGGCGCAGGGCTGTAACTTGAGGTCCACCACTCCAACATTCAAAGCATCAGCCTCCACCACGAACTGTCAGGACAGGTCAGGATGAACCAAGATGGGAGCTATGGTGAAACGGTGTTTGAGATCCAGGAACGCCTGGTCAGCAGCTGGGTACCACGTGAACATAACCTTGGGAGAGGTGAGTGCAGACAGGTGCTGAAAACCCTGGATAAAGTGGCAATAAAATTGAGAGAATCCCAGGAAACGTTGCAGCTGCACCCTGGATATTGGCTGGAGCCAATCCTTCACCTCACTCACCTTCCTGGGAGCCATCTGTACCCTCCTTGCAGCAATTATGTAACCCAGGAAGGGGATGGTGGAGAGATGGAATTCACGCATCTCTGTTTTCATAAAAATCTGGTTCTCCAGGAGGCGTTGGAGAACCTGTCGCACATGGAGCATTTGTTCTTGGGCTGAGTGAGAGAAGACGAGGATGTCGTTGAGGTAGACGAAGATGAACCGGTTCAACATGTCGTGGAGAACATCATTAACCAGAGCCAGGAACACAGTTGGATCATTGGTAAGGCGAAATAGAATGACCAGACACTCGTAGTGACCGCTGGCCGTGTTGAAGACAATCTTCCACTCGTCCCATTCCCGTATCTGCACCAGGTGGTAGGTGTTCTGTAGGTCCAGTTTCTTCAGGCCTTGTTCTTCAGACCGACAGAGAGTACAGTCGTCCCCGGGTGGAGTGGTGCCTGGGAACACCCAGTCAAGAGCCTGGTACCACGTAAACAGAACCTTGGGAGAGGTGAGTGCAGACAGGGGGAAGCCAGGGTGCTGTAACCCAAGGTGCTGTCAATTCCACAGTCATAGGGTCGGTGTGGCAGAAGCGATGTGGCCCGGGCCTTTCTAAACATCTCCCGGAGGTCTGGGGCAACTTCCGAGCACCCAGAAAGATGTCCAGTGGCAGGCTGTGCTGACTTCAGACAATGAGCATGGCAGAATGGGCTCCAGCCCATGATGGCACCAGCAGATCAGTCAATAAGAGAATTATGTCGCTGGAGCCAAGAGAATCCCAATACCACGGGAACCTGAGGAGACTTAATGAGCAGGAATTGGATTGTCTCGCTGTGGTTCCCTGACACACGTAGGTTGATGGGGGTGGATTTAGTAGGAGACCCAGCCTATAGAGCGCCCGTCCAGCACTCTAATGTCAATGAGAATAGAGAGGGGCTGAGTGGGGATGCCCAGTTTGGACTCCAGGGTAATATCCATAATCCCAGAGAGATTTAGACTGGTTCCCCCGCAGAACAATTGAATAAAATAGGGGTGCAAGTAAAGGGAGAGGAAAAGTTCTCCATATGTACTCGCTCCTACTGGTGAGCCTGGTCTTTTAGAGGACAGGTGGATAACAAATGACCAGTAGTTCCAAAATACAGGCAAATCTTGGTGTGAAGCCTGTATAGCCGCATTGGCTAGGGAAGAGGTGAATCGGCAGAATTGGTAGACTCTCGGGGGAACTTGGGCAGCCTCGGGTTCTCTCAGCAATGGAGCTGTCGGGGACTTCCGGGATGCCTAGGATGCGAGGTTGAATCCTTGGGCGGGCGAGTGAAATCGAATCTCCTCTCCTTCCTTCGTTCCTGAGTTGTTCTCAGGGCCAGGGCAGGCAGAGGTCAATAATCTAGTGTGGTGTGACAAGGTACAGAACGGCAGGCAGGCTCGGGGTCGAGGCAGGCAGAATGGATATAATAGGACATTTTCTTCAATTACTCGCACCCCTTTTCATGACATTTTGCTGTGGGGGAACTAGTCGAGATTGCTCTGGGTCCTCATCGACTCAGCTGCCGATGAGAGCTTTTTGGACTATACCCTGGCTTCCGAGCTGGGCATCCCCACTCAGCCCCTTTCCATTCCCATGGACGTTCTGCCATGCCATTTCCTGAATTCAGCACAACCTGACCTGCGACTTCTTCCTTGGGGCTCAGGAAGTCGCCCCGGACCTCTCTGCCGAGTACCAGGACCTCTGGGAGGAGTTCAACAAGGCCCGGGCCACTTCGCTTCCACCGCACTGACCTTCTGTGGGATTGACCTTCCCGCTACCACGACTCCGTCTCAGGGATGACTGTACTCTCTGTCGGGACCAGAAACGAAGGCAATGGAGACCTACATAGTTGCAGGATTCATCCATCCTTGTTCTTCTCCCACTGGTGCAGGGTTCTTCTTTGTGGAGAAGAAGGACAAGACCCTCCACCCATGCATTGACTACCGGGGTCTCAACGACATACCCCTCATCTCCTCGGCCTTCGAGATGCTCCAGGGGGCCACCGTGTTTTCCAAGCTGGACCTACGGAACACCTACCACCTGGTGCGGATACGGGAAGGGGACAAGTAGAAGACCGCCTTCAACATGGCCAGTGGTCACTACGAGTATCTGGTCATGCCAGTTGGCCATACCAACGACCCTGCTGTGTTCCAGGCTCTGGTCAATGATGTTCTCTGTGACATGTTGAACTGGTTCGTCTTTGTCTACCTCGATCCATCGCTCCACCATCCCTTTCCGGGTTACTTCATCACTGCAGGGAGTGTACAAATGGATCCCGGGAAGGTGAGAGCGGTGGTGGATTGGTCCCAGCCTATGTCCAGGGTGCAGCTGCAACGTTTCCTGGGGTTTGTGAACTTCCAACGCCACTTTATCCCAGGTTACAGCACCCTGGCTTCCCCCCTGTCAGCACTCACCTTACCCAAGGTTCTGTTCACATGGTCTCCAGTCATCAAGGCAAAGATTGGCTATTTGAAGAATCTCAAATATAAAATGTATTTTGATTTGGTGAACACTTTTTTGGTTACTACATGATTCCATGTGTTGTAGTTTTGATGTCTTCACTATTATTCTACCATGTAGAAAATAGTGAAAATAAAGAAAAACCCTTGAATGAGTAGGTGTTCTAAAAATGTTGACCGGTAGTGTATATATATTTAAAATTCTATATATACAGTATATTAAAAATGACCCGGTTAGAAAGAACTCTGAGATTTGGCTGAAAATATGTTAGCACTGTCAGAAATGCTACAAAACGTAGGAAGTACATAGTTTGTTTTTAATGGGCGGGAATGTGCACGTGAGAGCAATACATTATAAATGTAATAAAAGCTGTTGCACCTAGAAACTTAGGGTGTTTTGCAGATACAGATTAAATACAGATTAAATTATGCTTTAATTAAAAAATGTATACTCAAAATTGTACCGCCAATCTGCACATCATCTTTTTGGGGTTTGTGGCACTAATGTGAGTGGCTATGGCAGGGGAAACGGTGTTGCAGTAGCTTATAGTGCTTGGTGCGTAAATAATGATAAGTGTTCACATTGTTCACATTGCACTAAAAAAAGGGAACCTAACTACAGACTTCAAGTGAACCGATCTCAGACTACTTCTTCAGATGGTCTCAGTTCGGGGGCTCTTCTGAGAGGTCTGAGTTTATTTTTAAGCATTCACACTGCACAAAAATTAAAGGGAACCGCAGTGAGTTCCCCAAAATTGGCTGAAAGGAACTATGAGTGAAAACATTCTTTGTCAATATGACATTTTTAAAATCCAAATGGTCACTTTATGAATGCTGTAGTCTCGTTTTAATCCGACATCTCAAAAAAAAATTGATGTTTCTCAAAGAAAATGATTCTGGCTCAGCTGTGGACCGCATACTTTGTGTTTTTCTGGCCCAGTATATGCCTGGGTCCCCAGGCTGGCATACTTTGGTCAACACACTGTAAATTATTATTCTAAAAGGTATGGCCCAGATCTGGCCCATATAGTAAAAAATGTAATAGATGTAAAATCAACAAGAGCGGCCTAGGTATGGCCCACATACTGCTCCAATAAGGAAGGGCACTCAACATGCTAGGCACTGACACAAATTACTGATGATTTACTGAAAGAAATTGATAGTAAGAAGATTGTGGGAGCTGTTTTGTGTGGCTCTCAGTGCAGCTTTTGATGTCATTGATCATAACCTATTGCTAAAAAAATGTAGGTGTTATGGATTTGCATCCTCTGCCTTATTATGGATTGAGAGTGACATATCTAATAGAACACAGAGAGTTTTCGTTAATGGAAGCATGCATCTCTCATGCAAATTCAGTCATGTGTGGTGTACCGCAGAGCTCCAGTCAGTTTTAGAATGGTTAACTAGCAATAGACTGTGCTATATATATATCAAAAACTAAAATAATATTTTTTCGTGTGAGGTATTGATGTGTTGAAGGTACCGAACTGTGTGTTTTAGCAGTTGGAACACAGTTTGGACACTCCTCGGTACAACACAAGATATGCAACCAGAGATCTCTTCACATTCCCCAGGTCCCGAACAGAGGCTGGGAAACGCACAGCATTAAATAGAGCCATGACTACATGGAACTCTCTGCCACCACAGGTAACTCAAGCTAGCAATAAAACCAGTTTAAAAAAAACAATTTGCACTGTACTATGTATTAGACCTAGATATTATGTGTATGTACTTATACAGTCTGAAGTTTACATACACCTTAGCCAAATACATTTACACTCAGTTTTTCACAATTCCTGACATTTAATCGTAGTAAAATTTCCCTGTCTTAGGTCAGTTAGGATCACCACTTTATTTTAAGAATGTGAAAGGTCAGAATAATAGTAGAGAGAGTGATTTATTTCAGATTTAATTTCTTTCATCACATTCCCAGTGGGTCAGAAGTTTACATACACTCAATTAGTATTTGGTATCATTGCCTTTAAATTGTTTAACTTAGGTCAAAAGTTTTGGGTAGCCTTCCACAAGTTGGGTGAATTTTGGCCCATTCCTCCTGACAGAGCTGGTGTAACTGAGTCAGGTTTGTAGGCCTCCTTGCCCACACACACTTTTTCAGTTCTGTCCACAAATGTTCTATAGGATTGAGGTCAGGGCTTTGTGGTGGCCACTCCAATACCTTGACGTTGTTGTCCTGAAGCCATTTTGCATTGGAAATATGCCTGGGGTCATTGTCCATTGGGAAGACCCATTTGCGACCAAGCTTTAACTTCCTGACTGATGTCTTGAGATGTAGATTTAATATATCCATATCATTTTCCTCACTCATGATGTCATCTATTTTGTGAGTGCACCAGTCCCTCCTGCAGCAAAGCACCCCCCACAATATGATGCTGCCACCCCCATGCTTCACGGTTGGGATGGTGTTCTTCGGCTTGCAAGTCTCCCCCTGTTACCTCCAAACATAACGATGGTCATTATGGCCAAACAGTTCTACTTTTATTTCATCAGACCAGAGGACATTTCTCCAAAAGTATGATCTTTGTCCCCATGTGCAGTTGGAAACTGTAGTCTGTCTTTTTTTTTGGAGCAGTAGCTTCTTCCTTGCTGAGCGGCTTTTCAGTTTATGTCGATATAGGACTCGTTTTTACTGTGGATATAGATACTTTTGTACCTGTTTCAGCATCTTCACAAGGTCCTTTGCTGTTGTCCTGGGATTGATTTGCACTTTTCGCAACAAAGTATGTTCATCTCTAGGAGACAGAATGCGTCTCCTCCTGAGCTGTATGATGGCTGAGGGGTCCCATGGTGTTTATACTTGCATACTATTGTTTGTACAGATGAATGTGGTACCTTCAGGCGTTTGGAAATTGCTCCCAAGGATGACCAGACTTGCGGAGGTCTACAATTCTATCTCTGAAGTCTTGGCTGATTTCTTTTGATTTTCCCATGACGTCAAGAGGCACTGAGTTTGAAGGCAGGCCTTGAAATACATCCACAAGTGCACCTCCAATTGACTCAAATGATGTCAATTAGCCTAAGAAGCTCCTAAAGCCATGACATAATTTTCTGGAATTTTCCAAGCTGTTTATTCTTCCGATTTTAACTGTATGTAGGCAATGCATGACGTTTTAAATTGATGTATTTCAGTACTTGACTAATAATGTTCTGTACTATGTATTATGTCTTGTTTCAGGTGGACCCCAGGAAGAGTAGCTGATGCTTTTGCAGCGGCTATTGGGGATCCTAATAATATCAAATACCAAAGGTACGGCTGAGGTCTTTCCTAGGTCAAGAGGTGGGCGAGATGCAGTCTGCCACACAGACCTTATAAGGGGCTACATTAAACCAGCTAAACCAGCATTAAACCAGCTATACTGCCCAAATTACATTAAGATCCTCTGCTATTAAATGCTAAACAATAGAACGTAAAAAGAGAAGAGCAGTTGCAGATAAAGTCAATCAAAAAGTTGCAACAGGGAACAGGGAACTTTAAAAATTCTAAAATAAGTATCACTTACTTGGATTTGTGCCATAACTGCTAAAACATGAGCATTTGAAAACATTGGCCAAGTAAACAAAAACAAAGCATGGACTGCTGCCATACCTTGTCCATAGACTCCTTACAGGGTAAGGCCATTTTTTAATTACTGTTTCCCCTTCCCATGAGAGGCCTACTGGTGTTGATGGGATTCATTGTTTTTCCCCCTGTATTTAATTTCAGATTTTTGCACCGTTCCATTGTGCCCAGTGTAAGTAGAAGCAGGGCTTCAAAGCCAAAAATTATGTATTCTAATCCATTGACTTTAAACTGTGTCTGTTATTCTGAACATTCTATTTCATAATTTTAAGATCGCACACCATCAGTTAAACTAATAACAATTCATTAATAATAACAATTCTAATAACAATTCCTGAGAATTCTACCTGGTGTTGATAGGGTTAGTGTATATTTCCCAAGCTGCTGGAAGGAGAGACAGGGAAGACGTGTCTACCCTCGGCGTCGGATTAACACATCCTCCCCATCTCTCACTCCACCAGCTGGTACTGAAGCATGAGTGTGTGAGGTCTTGCTGCTCGCCAGGAGAAGAAGGAGAGACGGAAGACGTGCCTATCCTTGGCGTCAGATGAACACATCCTCCCCCTCTCTTCCTCCACCAGCCGGTACTGAAACATGAGTGAGTGAGTGAGTGAGATATTGTTGCCCCATAAGAAAAGGAGAGACAGGTAGGGTTCGGCAATAGCCAGATTTTAGTATCATCATACCATCCTTCTCTCATCCCGGGGTGTACGTTATTATCGGCTTAGTACACAAGGCTATTGGGTGTCTATTACCAGAATGCTAACAAAGTTAGGACACGTAATAGAACATTTCTATGGAGACTGCTAGCTAAATATGATAATGAGCGACAACGAAAATAAACTAATTGCAAAGACGAGCAATCCCGCTCATAAAGTTACACATACATGGGTTGGAACTACTGAATGTCATTTTTGGTGAATTTGGACATTAACAAGCAAATGTGAAGGAGAGACATTGTGCAAATGAACAAAGTTTTGCTGAATGCTTGTCTAAAGGAAGAACAGTACTGTGAACATGCTGTGTCTTTGTGGAGTCTGGAGTTGCTAGGACAATGGGCCTGCCTGCTCTGCTTGGAAAAGATGGGGGAGGAGCAGACAAGAACGGAGAGGAGAAAAAACACAAGGAAATCAAGCTGCAGTGGCAGCTGTACAGATAACTTATCCAAAGGACTTTAACTTCTCAAACATGGCAGAAATATAACACAATATGATGCCCTGTTGCCTTATTATTCAGCCACTTCAGCCACTTGCTAGATAAGTTAAATTCAGGGGTTGTGTTGACAAATAAATCATTGTTTTTCACACAGGAAATAAAGATAAAACACATAAAAAGTATCTTTCTGTGTTTTATAAATGCAGATCTAAAAATCTTCTTATTGTAATTTCTGCTTGGCATCAAACTGATTGTGTGCTTCAGTTGCACTTCTCCAGTCGGATGAGAATTCACAAACGCACATGCTATCATGTATCAGCAGACAGAACTCTGACTACGTAGCTGCTTTTCTCTGGTACTTTTCTCGCTGTAGCCAGCCTACTTTTCTCTGGTAAATGAAAGATTAATTTAAGCAAAACAATATGAAATGAAGCTGGCTACATTCTTTCCAAAGAAAACATTGCAAAATACCTGCTTTTTTTTTTTATTGTAAACTCATTTACTTGTGTGGCTACCAGCCAAATAGCATTGCACTTCTGTTGTCATCAGGTGACAATTCTTTGCCAAATGTGTTGCACAAATACATTTTCTGTTAAGGAAAACTATAGTTGCACATCCCAGACCACTGTACAGTCGTTGCCAAAAGTTTTGAGAATGACACAAATATACATTTTCACAAAGTCTGCTGCCTCAGTTTGTATGATGGCAATTTGCATATACTCCAGAATGTTGTGAAGAGTGATCAAATGAATTGCAATTAATTGCAAAGTCCCTCATTGCCATGCAAATGAACTGAATCCCCAAAAAACATTTCCACTGCATTTCAGCCCTGCCTCAAAAGGACCAGCTGACATCATGTCAGTGATTCTCTTGTTAACACAGGTGTGAGTGTTGACGAGGACAAGGCTGGAGATCACTCTGTCATGCTGATTGAGTTTGAATATTGGACTGGAAACTTTAAAAGGAGGGTGGTGCTTGGAATAATTGTTCTTCCTCTGTCAATCATGGCTACCTGCAAGGAAACACGTGCCGTCATCATTGCTTTGCACAAAAAAGGCTTCACAGACAAGGATATTGCTGCCAGTAATATTGCACCCAAATCAACCATTTAACAGATCATCAAGAACTTCAAGGAGGGAGGTTAAATTGTTGTGAAGAAGGCTTCAGGGCGCCCATGAAAGTCGAGCAAGCGCCAGGACCGTCTCCTAAAGTTGATTCAGCTGTGGGATCAGGGCACCACCAGTAGAGAGCTTGCTCAGGAATGCTAGCAGGCAGGTGTGACGCGCACAGTAAGGTGAAGACTTTTGGAGGATGACCTGGTGTTAATAAGGGCAGCAAATAAGCCACTTCTCTCCAGGAAAAAGATCAGGGACAGACTGATATTCTGCAAAAGGTACAGGGATTGGACTGCTGAGGACTGGGGTAAAGTCATTTTCTCTGATGAATCCCCTTTCCGATTGTTTTGGCCATCCGGAAAAAAGCTTGTCCGGAGAAGACAAGGTGGGCGCTACCATCAGTCATGTGTCATGCCAACAGTAAAGCATCCTGAGGCCATTCATGTGTGGGGTTGCTTCTCAGCCAAGGAAGTGGGCTCACTCACAATTTTGCCTAATAACACAGCCATGAATAAAGAATGGTACCAACATATCCTCAGAGAGCAACTTCTCCCAACCATCCAGGAACAGTTTGGTGATGAACAATGCCTTTTCCAGCATGATGGAGCACCTTGCCATAAGGCAAAAGCGATAACTAAGTGACTCGGGGAAGAAAACAGACCTGAACCCCATTGAGAACTTGTGGTCAATGCTCAAGAGGCGGGTGGACAAACAAAAACCCACACATTCTGACAAACTCCAAGCATTGATTATGCAAGAATGGGCTGCCATCAGTGGCCCAGAAGTTAATTGTCAGCATGCCAGGGCGGATTGCAGAGGTCTTGAAAAAGAAGGGTCAACACTGCAAATATTGACTCTTTGCATCAACTTCATGTAATTGTCAATAAAAGCCTTTGACACTTGTGAAATGTTTGTAATTATACTTCAGTATTCCATAGTAACATCAGACAAAAATATCTAAAGACACTGAAGCAGCAAACTTTGTGGAAATTAATATTTGTCAAAACTTTTGGCCACGACTGTACTGAAGCAAAGAAATATTTGACTTTCAATATAAAACGCGACCCCTGTCAATACACTGATGGACTCACCTGCTCCCGCTTTTTCCCATTGTGCTATTTACAAACAAACACGTGACTGGCTCAGCTGTTCTGGGAAACTATGGTAAGCTTCATAATGTAAAATAATGTGGCAGGTGAAACTTAATAAGAACCCGATCTGCTTCATATCCTAACGTATTGCACAAGTTGACTGCAGGTATTTACTTAAAAAGAAGCTACAAATACAAAAATGTAATGAAAAACTTCAAATACATTTTTAACGGTATTGAAAAACCATCCTGTGGCCATTTCCAAATACCCCAGTGTAGTGTATTAGCGACACCTAGTGGTGCAATACCAGGGGGGCACTGTGAGGCACATGAGGAACAGATGGAGGCTGTGCTTGGGGTATGCATTTGGATGGGTTTGGAGTACATGTCAATGATTCCGGTGAGTAAGTCGAGACATTACACCCGGTATATGGTATAAACAATATACCGCTCAAGCCAAGAGAAGGGGAAGATATCCTCGGCATCAGATGAACAGATCCTCCCCATCTCTCACTCTACCAGCTGGTACTGAAGCATGAGTGAGTGAGGTCTTGCTGCTCACCAGGAGAAGAAGAAGAGACAGGGAAGATGTGCCTGTCCTCGGCGTCAGATGAACACATCCTCCCCATCTCTCCCACCACCAGCTAGCACCTACCATCCCTCACTACATACCATTCTCCACCGTCAAATACACCCCTCTCACAGTTGTCTCCCTCACTTGACATACTTCTGTACATTTTCATTAAGTTTAATGATTTTTAGATTTGGAGAGAGGTTGGTCACCAAATATATTACAAACTCACAAGAGTTTATAGGGTAATCAAAGAAAGATTATTTCTGCACTAACTCCCTATAGACAGCATAAGCCTTGTCCTGAGACAGAAGAATGTTCATTACCAAAGTAATGCAGTTGCTAATCTTAACACAGTTATCTCCCTCGCAAGACTTCAAATGGAACCCAGTCTTCGCCAGGCGTGACTCAAAGTTTCAGAGCTTATTCCAGTGTCTTCCTTTTAACAGTTGGCCATATTAATTTCTTTATTTTTACCTTTATTTAACTAGGCAAGTCAGTTAAGAACAAATTCTTATTTACAATGACTGCCTACCCCAGCCAAACCCGGACGACGCTGGGCCAATTGTGCGCCGCCCTATGGGATTTGCAATCACGGCCAGTTGTGATACAGCCTGGAATCAAACCAGGGTCTGCAGTGACACCTCTAGCACTGAGATGCAGTGCCTTAGACCGCTGTGCCACTCGGGAGCCGAGAATGTACACACCATCCATCACCCACACTCCTGGCACCACATCTCCATTTTCACCTCTCTTCATAAATTCAATAACTTAGTAAATGGCTTTTGAGGAAGGTTTTGCATCCTCCCCATCTCTCACTCCTGGCTCATTTCTTTCTCCCTCCTTCACTGTCTGTTGACATTTGCAACCACTTTTTCATGACCGACTCCACATCCATCTCAGACGCTCTAGATGTTATTGTATTCTTCCAGACAGCAGCTAATGAACAAGAGCACAAAATGTTGCAATGTCATTGTAATCGCATTGCAGGAGGCTTTTTGTGTCGTGATGGGACATTTGTAAATATGATAAATCTTTACCAATCAAAAACTCCCTTATTCGAAGGGATGTGTCCATCTCTCCCTCCATCAGCTGGTACTGAAACATGCGTAAGTGCTGCCCACCAGGAGGAGGAGGAGGAGAGCATCTAATGAATCCCTGGGTTTTCTTGTGGTGGTGTCTGCTGGGGCCAAGGTCTTGCATGGTCTTGAGAAATCTGGTGGATTAGACGTGGACAAGAGCAAAGAAACTGTTATATTAAGAAGATGGTGGACTGTCAAAAAAATGAATGTGAGCTAGGAAAGAAGGAAAGGGATCTAAGAAAGGAAGAAAGTAAGGATGAAAGGAAGCTAGGGAAGAAAGATAAATGTATCTGAACATGTCTACATTAATGTGGACACTAACATGATTATGGATAATCATGAATGAATTGTGAATGAGAAAGTTACAGGAGGACAAAGAATACGCCCAAAAAATAATAATCTCTCCTGTTATTGGTAATGGTGAGAGGATAGCATGTTTTGTTGTGGCCTCTGTGACTTTCCCATTCATCATTATTCATGATACCATTCAGTTTCTATTTGGCAAAACATAACCCAAAACAAACTGCAAATGAGTCCAAAAAAGTGTGTAGTCACAAGCTTGATGTAGACATTGCATGCTCGGAATAATAAACCAAACACAACACTTTTGACTACTTTAATACACTTTGAGTGAATTTTTCCAAATATGCACAACTTCTTCAAAAGGGGGTACTAAATATTTGAAGTGATTTCATTTCTAAATGGTAAAACAGATTAAATAAAGGTGACATTCTGGGCTGTCGCCTCATATGAAACATGTTAGAGTATAGAGCCAAATTAAAAGCATTAGCTTCACTGTTCAAATACCTAAGAGGGGAGTGTATGTGGTAGGGAGATTAACCAAAGTCAATAATATTAATGTTCATTTTAGTGAGAGGCCAGTGTTTTTAGTGACAGGCCATGCTGTGGGGACTACAGCTGGATACTATGAGGTTGGGCCACATGAAGTAAACTCACCCAATTCCGTACAAATGTGCGCAACCGCAACATTCAAACGAGGCTACAAAGAAAACTAATGGGACTGTAGCGACTGTGTTGACTTCAAAATCAGGGATGTGAACTACGTTTCTATGCAAGCGTTGATCGACATGGTAATGGCTCTACAGTATTGGACCCTTCGTTACATCGTGATGTGTCATGCCGTAACGTACAGCACGCATAAAGCAACTATTTCTGTCTTACAATCTCTCTCCACCAGGTGTAGCATTTCTCTCATCCTTTAAAAACAAGAAATGGACAGTAAGGGGGGGATACCTAGTCATTTTTTGCGTCATCATTGCATGTGATCATCATTCTCAAAGCCGCTGTTTACTTCTAAGGTCACTTTAGCACCGCCCTAAAAAACTGATACAAATTTGACACAAACCTTCAAATAGGTATGTAATGACACATTATATAAACTCTTTATAGTGTTTTATTTACATTTTAGAGGCGATAAGGTGATAAGTTGGACAGATCGAGTGAAAAAAAGCAATTTTCCCACACAACATCTCTCCTTCTCACAATCACGCATTAGTTTCGCTTCCCCACCCGCCATTTTTAAAAAGACCCAACGGGGCTCATTGCCTTCTTGAATTATGCAGAAACGGGCAGCGTGGGAGTCATGTAATTGATTCTGTTGGAAAGGGGAGAAATTGTGCTTTACAATGGTATTGATATTACAGTTGATCTGGAAGCATTATGTTTTTGGGGCGCTAAAATAAGGTCCATTGTACGGACCAAGGTAATGTACAAAAGTGAGTGAGTTTATGTTACACCCTCAAACACCCTGTGCGGATCTAGCTAAATTACGCCTTTTTTTGTGGAAGGCCAGCAAAACGGCTAGCATAGCACCCCTTATTATCGGCATATTCAACAGTGTTTAAGAAATATATTACCTTCAACAGTGTTATCTTGTGATCAAGCCATCAATGTTTTGTGATTATTGGTGTTGGAGAAATGTTAGCAAATGGTTTAGCTATTAGCATGTTTGACATTTCAATGGAAATACTACAATCAGCTTCTTTTTTTATTAATATCAGCGGTTTATCCCCCGAAAAATTATGGCCCGTATAATCGGCGTACAGTCCCCAGTTATTGGCCACCTTACTATTTTGTTCATTTACATATATATCCTTTTAATTTTAATCCTTTTAAAAAAAGAAACACCAACCTCATATCCAAAGTGTTTACTAGATAGTTGACAAGTTGGCTAGCCTTCCAGATAAAAAAAAAATACTTGCCTGAAATCAATTAGCTATATTTCAGAGGTAAAAAGTTGAATATTAAATGATGTGTGGTCTGGCACGCAGTCATATTCTACAATATACAGGGTGTCCCACAAAATGTATATATATATTACTTTTTAGAAACTCAACTTACATAAATTGCAATGAAAATCGGTGGTCAGCTAGCTAGAATGGTGTCTTTAGTCACAAAATTATTTTCCAGTCCATTTAAATATTGAGCTCGAGGTGATTTAATCCTCTAACTGCTAAAGAGTGTCCGAAGTTAGGAGGTGTCAGATGGCGGGGGGGGGGGAATTAGCTAGCTAGCTAGCCAGCTAACTTTAGCTAGAAGATACATTGGTTAACACCACGAATTCAACTCTTGCCTAAGTCACATTCGATTAAAATCATAATATAACTAACCTAGATATTATAGTCAAGTAGGTCATTGCATCACACAAAAAAAACACATGTCCATAGTTCCGTGCTGCTGCTTAATTTGAAGCATTACTCAAGTAGCTAGCTACTTACCGATATTTGTTTTCAGGATGACGTTCCTCGTGCCTCACAAAATTTTAGGGGCTTGCATTGTCCACACGCAATGTACATATTACAACTGTGCAGCAGGCATCTGCCTGGTAAAAAGTTCCTTGTTACATTTTCATGGTGATTTTTCATAATTCCAATAAGGTAACTTAAAATATATTTCTAAAGGAATGACTAATTCAATCTGGCTACTTACATGATTAATATCACTTTTTAGCTTTTTCAAGTCGTTCTTGGATGCCAATTCTTGTGCTGTGCTGCTCCCCAGATTGCAGTTCCACTGAGATACATATTTAATTGGTCACTAGAAAAGGGGATGTTTGCAAATGTATGGAAACATGCGAAACTGGGTCCTATTCCGAAAGACTGCAAAGAACCCATTACTCCTGCCAATAGTCGACCAATTAGTCTACTCCCTACACCCAGTAAGATATTGGAGGGTATTGTGAGTAGACAAATATAGGAGTACATGGAAAATAATGATCTGATTACAGCCAATCAGCATGCTTATCGCAAAAACCATTCCACTACCACTGCATTAGTTGACATGACTGACCAGTGGCTCAATGCTATGGATAATGGCAAGTTTGTGGGTGTACTATTTTTAGATTTCAGTGCAGCATTTGATTTAGTGGATCGTGAAATCATTTTGACAAAATGAATGCATTATGGTTTTAAGGAGTTAGCATTGAATTGGGTACAGTCATATCTAACTGACAGGAAACAGTCCACCTATATCAATGGTTCATTTTCTTCCCCTCGTGTTAAACTGTGGAATACCGCAGGGCAGCTGCCTTGGGCCACTTCTCTATTTAATATATACCAACGACCTTCCCTATGACTTAGCTGAAACTCAAGCTACTATATTTGCAGATGATACTACAATTTATGCAGCAAGACAATCGGTTCAACAGGTACAGCAAGCTTTACAAGGAGATTTGGAGAATATTAGGGAGTGGGTTTGCCAAAACAAACTTGTTTTAAACACCAAGAAAACCAAAGTTAGGTTGGTCAGTTTCGCTAGGAAAAGACCAAAACAGCATGGGATACAATTAAGTATGGGAGGAGTAGAAATTGAAGAAGTGGCAGAAACCAAACTATTGGGAGTGCAGCTAGACAACTGCTTATCATGGTCGTCTCAAATAACTAATCTATGTAAAAAAAAAAAATATTAAAACAGCAGGCATAATCAGAAGGATAGCTAAATATTTACCAGGTAAAATTCTTCAGCAAATAACACAAGCATTAATTGAGAGTCAGGTGAACTACTGTTCTGTGGTCTGGGGAAATGCATCATCAAATGAAGTTAGGACGCTGCTGAATGCACAGAACAAAGCAGCAAGGATTGTTTTAAGGTGGAGATATGGTTCTTCTGTTGCAGTCATGCGCAATGTTCTTGGTTGGTCATCAATCGATAAGATAATAGAAAGGAACATGCTTATTTTATTTCCTAATATACATCATTTAAAACGGCCAAGTTCTATTCACAACGGTATTCAGTTGGTAAGAGACAGTTTGTAATAGTGTGTTATATGTGGAAATGTGTTTGCATTATAAATTGTATTTTAATGTTTAAGGACTCTTGGAAGATTAGTCCAAAGGGGGACTAAAAGAGATCCAAATCAATTCCACCTGGGTACACACACTTCATACCACTTGTGGTCCAATCACTGTAATAATGATGTTCGGACACATAACACACAACAGACTCTGTGCAAAAGAAAAGCCACAACTCTAACCAAACGCGGATGTCGCACAGTTTGTCTGTGTTGTGGCCCTACCTTCTTCTTCTGGCATATTGGCAATCGCATAATTTAATGTGCATCCCGCCACCTACTGTGCTGGATGTAAACAGGATTCCCCAAAATGGAACATAGGGTCTCACCGCATATCTCACATACCCAAGTTTTACATAAGTCAGAAGAACCACTTCATCAAATGACAGTAAAACCGATAGGCTTTGCGCCTTCTTCCCGTCTAAATTGATCGGTCATTTCAAGGAAATACTATAGCCACTCCCCAGCCACATCTAGCTAAGTGGATGGGTCACTATTGTCTAGACATGTACACATGTTCATGAAATACAATAGATGACCGTAATCACACCCAGACATCTGGCAAAGTGGAGTCTTTTGTTTAGACATGTAGCTAGCTCGCTAGCCAGCCAAACAATGAACCGGCATAATCCCAATTCATACTACTACCAATACAAACATTGTCATAGCTGTAGTATGAATCTGTACCCTCAATGCCATTCTGAAGTGTAATACATTCACAGTGCGATTTCACCAGATTTGTTCTTTTTTTGTGTCAAATTAAGGAACTATTATATTGATAATGCAAAAAATTCTGAACTTGTTTAGCATTATCTAGTCCAAATATGCATGATTCCACTATTTGTATCCGTTTGCATCGCTTTCAATAGGGGACTTTTATTTTGAAGCGAACCGCACATGACACCATTGTGGCTAATCCTTTTGTTGGCTAGTTTTACATGGTCAGTTGCTTCCCGCAACTGGAGCCAACTCGGTATCCACGTTTCCACCCCACTCGGTTTTATTTGAAGGATGGCAGCCAACACGAAAAAATAACGTGTAATATTGGTAGCAACAAACTGGATGTCACCGTGATAATCTATTGCTCAATGGGGGGAGTATGCGCAACAAACCGGGGCAGCTACTACGGCAATAACGTCTACATTTTTATAATAAAAATAAATAAAAACTCTTATCAAATCCCCTGCTGATAAATCTGGCAAATATTTGGTTGTCACCAATTACCACAGTACAAAGTCATAAACCCTGCTTATTTCTACAATGTATCTTCTTAAAATGTGATCTTGCGATAGGTTGACTATGATTGATGTTAAAACAATTCTAATTAAATTATTAAATGAAATCACACTCCACCTTAACCACAATGTATTTAAAAATGCATGAAAAAGAGTACTTATTAAACATTTGCATTTAAAGTATAACTTTTTAATGTATATAAACAAAGTGCATATAAATCTAACCATTCAAAACGAATACAATCTGAACAGCATAATAGAATATTGCACCATATCAAAGAAAAATAAATAACAATTTGCAAAACTGCAGCATCCAACAAATTGAAATAAGTGTAAAAAAGAAAGATACTATCACACATGTGCATTTAAAGTGTAACTTTGTTAATGTATATAAGCAAAGTGCAACTATAACTATTCAAAACAAATTAAATCTGAACAACATAATCATAGAATATTGCTCCATATCAAAGATACATTTTTAAAAAACAAGGTGCAAAACTGCAGCATCCCACTTTAAACATTAAACTGGTCCCTCTTTTCTGTCTTCTTTATTGCCATGTTATAACCAGTAGCACACAGCAATGCTGACCCTATTTTGCATTTATGAGAGATTTGCATTCAGAAATGCAAGCTGCCTCAATTTCGAGGGGCTAATGCGGTATCTTTCTCTCAGTAATTATTTGTCCCGTTTTCGAGAAGACCCTCTGGGGGAACGCATGTGGCCACTATGCAGAGTCACCCTGTCATCAGGCCTTGTTCTTCCACCAGCTCAGAGGATCTGCAGATCCTCCAAATAGGATCGTACCTCCATTATGGCATATGCTAAGGGATTCCTTCACGCTGCATCCCCAGTTGCTCTCTCGTCAAACAGCATCCAAACAGCAGACGTTTGTGGCACTACTGCTGGGGCTTCTGCTCCATCTGCTCCCTCTTCTTCCTGTTGCCCTGGTGCCTGAGCCAGCTGACTGCTGGGGCTGTCCCTCCCTGCTGCTGAGGTTATTCTTTGAAGAGCCTCATCAATCGCTCTGGCATCACTGAAGGCTAACTTTCTAAACCTGGGGTCAAGTGGGGCTGCAGGTAGCCTAGTGGTTAGAGTGTTGGGGCCGTTCTGCCCCTGAACAAGGCAGTTAATCCACTGTTCCTAAGCCGTCATTGTAAATAAGAATTTGTTCTTAACTGACTTGCCTAGTTAAATAAAGGTAAAACATTTAAAAATATGTATATATATATTATATTCCATTCTGTGGAACTTTCTGTCCATTGATGAACATAGGGTGTCCATCAACTCTGTCACATGTCCTGTGGTTACATTTGCTTCTCTCTGGTGGCTGGCTGTGATTCGCTGCAGACCATTACACAAAGAACAATAACTAAGTTCAGGTTCATGTTTTTTCCACTGATACTACATTATCATCTACTGCTCATATACATATATAATACAGGGTTAAATAATGATGTAGTAATAACTGCGTACTGTACCTCTCTCCACTGATCTCCACAGTGACCTGCTCAAAGGGTTCCAGGACTCTGCACACCTCCTCCACCACCTCCCATTACTCTTGGGTCAGAGCATCAACAGGTGCATTGACAATGGCCAGGGTATAGATGATGGCATCCTTTGACTCAAGAAACCTCTTCAACATATAACATGTTGAATTCCACCTTGTAGTGCAGTCTTGTTTAGGCCTCAGTTCAGGCATTCTCATCTGGCGTTGTGTAGACTTTAGTTTTTCAGCACCTACTGTGCTCCTGTGGAAGTATTCCACAGCTGCTTTCACTTTGTCCACAGTGGGCTTCATCACCTTCAGAGCATCTCTTACAATCAGGTTGATTGTGTGGGCAAGACATGGATGATGGGTCCATTTAAACATTTTCATGGTTTTGCTTATGTTAGCTGCATTGTCACTAACAAAACAGACCACTTTTCCATCTACTTGCAGTTCTCTGGCCACTCTCAACAGTTCCTCTGCCAAGTTCTCTGAGGTGTGTCTGTCGCTGAACTCAAAGCAGTCCAGAAGACAGCTAGACATCGAAAAACCTTCAATGAAGTGACATGTAACCGACATGTAAGAAGTGGTTACCCTTGATGTCCAGCAGTCAGTGGTCAGGCAAACTGCAGTAGATATTTGGACTCTTTCCCGCACTGAAGCCTGTGTGCTCTCGTACAGTTGTGGAATAAGTGATTTTGAAAGGGTTTCCTGCTTGGAATTGTGAACATAAGCATGTGAAAAAGGTCATTCAAATAACCAAATTCAATCAGCTAATTTCCGATTTATACGAAATTGTTTGACTACAGAGGTAGTAAAACTGTACTTCAAATCTATGATACTCCCCCACTTAACATACTGCTTGACTAGTTGGGCCCAAGCTTGCTGTAGAACATTAAAACCTATTCAGTCTCTCTACAAACAGGCTCTCAAAGTGCTTGATTGGAAGCCCAATAGACATCATCACTGTTACATCCTCAGAAAGCATGAGCTCCTGAGTTGGGAAAATCTTGTGCAATACACCGACGCATGTCTTGTATTCAAGATCCTAAATGGCCTGGCTCCCTCTCCACTCAGTATTTTTGTTAAACAGAAAACCCAAACATATGGCAGCAGATCCACAATGTCTGCCATGAGAGGTGACTGTATAGTTCCCTTAAGGAAAAGCACCTTTAGTAAATCCGCTTTCTCTGTGAGAGCTTCCTGGAATACACTGCCATCAGACACACATAACTGCACCACATATCACACTTTCACAAAAAAACATGAAGACATGGCTAAAGGTCAATCAGATTTGTGAACATAATCCCTAGCTGTGTATTGCCGCTTTCCATGTTGTCTGTTGTCTGTCTGCTTGTGAGGTGTGGAACCACATTGTTACTTTTATGGATTTTGTCTTGTTGCTTTTTGTTCTATGTTGCTCTGTCTATATGCTATGTCTTGCTTGTCCGATGTTGCTCTGCGTGTGCTCACTGCTCAATGATTGTCTATATTGTAATTGTTTTTAATAACCTGCCCAGGGACTGTGGTTGAAAATTAACCGGCTGGCTAAAACCGGCAATTTTACTGAAACTTTGATTAATGTGCACTGTACCTGTAAAAATAAAATAAACTCAAACTCAAACATTGGATTTGGACTATTACTATACAGTGCCTTGCGAAAGTATTCGGCCCCCTTGAACTTTGCAACCTTTTGCCACATTTCAGGCTTCAAACATAAAGATATAAAACTGTATTTTTTTGTGAAGAATCAACAACAAGTGGGACACAATCATGAAGTGGAACGACATTTATTGGATATTTCAAACTTTTTTAACAAATCAAAAACTGAAAAATTGGGCGTGCAAAATTATTCAGCCCCTTTACTTTCAGTGCAGCAAACTCTCTCCAGAAGTTCAGTGAGGATCTCTGAATGATCCAATGTTGACCTAAATGACTAATGATGATAAATACAATCCACCTGTGTGTAATCAAGTCTCCGTATAAATGCACCTGCACTGTGATAGTCTCAGAGGTCCATTAAAAGCGCAGAGAGCATCATGAAGAACAAGGAACACACCAGGCAAGTCCGAGATACTGTTGTGAAGAAGTTTAAAGCCGGATTTGGATACAAAAAGATTTCCCAAGCTTTAAACATCCCAAGGAGCACTTTGCAAGCGATAATATTGAAATGGAAGGAGTATCAGACCACTGCAAATCTACCAAGACCTGGCCGTCCCTCTAAACTTTCAGCTCATACAAGGAGAAGACTGATCAGAGATGCAGCCAAGAGGCCCATGATCACTCTGGATGAACTGCAGAGATCTACAGCTGAGGTGGGAGACTCTGTCCATAGGACAACAATCAGTTGTATATTGCACAAATCTGGCCTTTATGGAAGAGTGGCAAGAAGAAAGCCATTTCTTAAAGATATCCATAAAAAGTGTTGTTTAAAGTTTTCCACAAGCCACCTGGGAGACACACCAAATGTGGAAGAAGGTGCTCTGGTCAGATGAAACCAAAATTGAACTTTTTGGCAACAATGCAAAACGTTATGTTTGGCGTAAAAGCAACACAGCTCATCACCCTGAACACACCATGCCCACTGTCAAACATGGTGGTGGCAGCATCATGGTTTGGGCCTGCTTTTCTTCAGTAGGGACAGGGAAGATGGTTAAAATTGATGGGAAGATGGATGGAGCCAAATACAGGACCATTCTGGAAGAAAACCTGATGGAGTCTGCAAAAGACCTGAGACTGGGACGGAGATTTGTCTTCCAACAAGACAATGATCCAAAACATAAAGCAAAATCTACAATGGAATGGTTCAAAAATAAACATATCCAGGTGTTAGAATGGCCAAGTCAAAGTCCAGACCTGAATCCAATCGAGAATCTGTGGAAAGAAGTGAAAACTGCTGTTCACAAATGCTCTCCATCCAACCTCACTGAGCTCGAGCTGTTTTGCAAGGAGGAATGGGAAAAAATGTCAGTCTCTCGATGTGCAAAACTGATAGAGACATACCCCAAGCGACTTACAGCTGTAATCGCAGCAAAAGGTGGTGCTACAAAGTATTAACTTAAGGGGACTGAATAATTTTGCACGCCCAATTTTTCAGTTTTTGATTTGTTAAAAAAGTTTGAAATATCCAATAAATGTCGTTCCACTTCATGATTGTGTCCCACTTGTTGTTGATTCTTCACAAAAAAATACAGTTGTATATCTTTATGTTTGAAGCCTGAAATGTGGCAAAAGTTCGCAAAGTTCAAGGGGGCCGAATACTTTCGCAAGGCACTGTAATTTCTAAAAACTCTGTCCTCCACGATCGAAAATGGCTGGATATCGGTGGCAATCATTTTAGCCAATGTAATATCAATTTGGCCTTGTTTTGCTACAGACATAGACTTCAGCACAAACTGGTCCATAGAAGACTGCATTGCTGTGGGTCGCGGAGTAGGCCTACTTGACTGAGTGGATACATCGCCATGTGTGGAGTTGCTGGCTCCACCACTGTCACTAGCAGGCCCGCTAGTTTCTCGAAGCTCCTCTACAGCTAGCTTCACAGTTGGGTGCACAGTTCACATATGCCGGTGTAGGTTGTGCGTCGTACTGGCTTTATATGAGATCTTGTTTGGCAAATTCTACACTGTGCTCTAACATTGTCTACATTATTAAAATGCATCCAAATGCTACTGTGCTTCCGACTCAATTCCCAGCTGTTGTTTTCACAGCTGTCCTTCCTCTCTCTCCTCGGCTGCTAAGTGTGTGACTGTGAGTGAGTTGGCTCGGCCCTCCCTCACACATCTTTGGTTCATTGGTTGATTGAAAGGAACAACAGGTGAGGCTGTTAGTCTGAGCAGACAGTCAGAACGAATGTGTGTGCGCTTGAGCATTTAGGCCTATATCATTTTATTTATTTTATTTTATTTGAATTAGTTAAGTCTATTCATTTAAATATTTTGATTATTCATATCTTCATTTTTTAAATGTTTTTATGAATAGATTAGTCTCTTCGGATATGCGAGCCAGCCCCCAACGTTCACCTGCAAGAGCCGGCTCTTAGAGCCGACTAGTTCGCGAACGACCCATCACTACTCTGTGGCTATGCTCTCCTCTTATTGAAAAGCTCAGCTCTCCAATTTAAGAGGCACATCACAGTATTGAAACACTGACTCTATGGAAACTCACTGCACTTTCACATAATCATTGGCATTTCCATAAACATTGGAAATGCCTAATACAAGCATTGCGACTTTGACATTCGAGATGTGTTTGTTATTTGTAAATGGACAAAGCCCATTACTTGCACTAAGTTTTCAATATAGGATGTGTGGATTCTATAGCTGAATTTTGAATTTTTTATTTCTCCATGTATACTGTATTTAGGCCCATGTTGCCTATATTTGTATTCATAATCAACTTCAACTTATTGGCAGTCACAGTTAGACAGATTGCCTGAACATCTTGATTCTATCTTTAGCGGAGATCTTCTGTGAATAAAGTGATGCGGAAGGGGAAAGAAGCATCTGACGATGCACTTCTGCTCTATGAGTGGTCTGGATCACTCATAGATGTGCAAAGGTTTTTAAGAGCTACATTACTGTAAGGCTCTGGGAAACACCTTGGCTATTAACATCGTATCAAGGTTCTAACAATGATCTTAATGCTACGAAGGCTCTGGGAAACGAGGCTCTGAATAGCCAAATGTAACTCCAATGTACTGGTGTATAATAGTGAGAAAGTGAAAAATAGACTATTTTAACTACATTGGGCAGAGAGGAGCACAGTAGGTAGCAACAGGGAATACAGACAGACGTGTGTATTTGTGTGGTAGCAGGTAGCTGCATCTATCTTATTTTTCTTGTTTTATGTTATGGGCCAGATGCCCATAAATTGCATTATACTACCATGTGGTTTGCATCAACTGTTTATTATGATCGATCACATGTTAATCAGAAGTGAATCAATTGATTACTCTGGGAGGGGAGTGATAGTACAGAGAGCTCTACAGTTCACTTTAAATCACTTTCAACATAATTTACTGCAGTTTAATGTATCTTAAAACAACATCTAACCATTGGTGAGAAATTCCACATCTGGTTTCTATTCTATTCAATTCTATTCGGTTACCATTGTCTTACATCAGATAGCAGGACAAACCATCTGCAACCGTCCGTTGAGGGACAAGTGTCTCATAGGAGTGACGCCACCTGTTGGAAGACATTGTTTGTTTAATGTATAGTAAGTTAACCTTTACAAAAGGAGTTAATGTAGGAAGTGCTTTCAATTTACATGTACATTTTTGTCATTTAGCAGACGCTCTTATCCTGAGCAACTTAGAATAAGTAGTGAGTGTCATCCTGCAATGTCAATGTCATCCTGCACAACAAACGTGAAGTTTGCAGGACTGTTATACCAGCCACATTTGACAAAGTGGTACCACGTTACATTAAGTAACCTTTTACAACGCATTGTTCAAAACAGTGTTCAGTGCTTGCCAAATAGTGAGCCAAATTGTACCTGCAGTTCTTAGCACTTCATAAATGCACTTACACATGGTTATAACATGAGCCCTTAAGTATCATCATGCAACCTTACAAAAAATCTGATTGTCATTTTGCTTACCTTTTTCATTGTTTTCACTGTTCTATTCCTGAATTTCACAGCTCAGCTGCCAATTGTGATGTCATCAACTAGAGCACACAGGGAGAATGGAAGGGACGGAGATGTGTAAAATACATTCAATTTGCTAATTTATTGAAAAATTTAAAATAAAATATCACATTTACATAAGTATTCAGACCCTTTACTTGCTCTGACATACACTGTCAACTGTGGGACCTTATGTAGACAGGTGTGTGCCTTTCCAAATCATGTCATATCAGTTGAATTTACCACACAAACATCTCAAGGATGATCAATGGAAACAGGATGCACCTGAGCTGAAGGGTCTGAATACTTATGTAAATAAGGTATTTCTGTTTTTTTATTTTTAATAAACGTACATAAATTCTAAATAAGACATACAAGACCACTGATAATCTCCCTCGATCTGGGGCTCCACGCAAGATCTCACCCTGTGGGGTCAAAATGGTCACAAGAACGGTGAGCAAAAATCCTTGAACCACATGGGGGGACCTAGTGAATGACCTGCAGAGAGCTGGGACCAAAGTAACAAAGCCTACCATCAGTAACACACTACGCCGCCAGGGACTCAAATCCTGCAGTGCCAGTCGTGTCCCCCTGCTTAAGCCAGTACATGTCCAGGTCCGTCTGAAGTTTGCTAGAGAGCATTTGGAGAATGTCATATGGTCAGATGAAACCAAAATATAACTTTTTGGTAAAAACTCACCTCGTCGTGTTTGGAGGACAAAGAATGCTGATTTGCACCCAAAGAACACCATACCAACTGTGAATCATGGGGGTGGAAACATCATGCTTTGGGGCTGTTTTTCTGCAAAGGGACCAGGACGACTGATCCGTGTAAAGGAAAGAATGAATGGGGCCATGTATCGTGAGATTTTGAGTGAAAATCAGCAAGGGCATTGAAGATGAAACGTGGCTGGGTCTTTCAGCATGACAATGATCCCAAACACACCGCCCGGGCAACGAAGGAGTGGCTTCGTAAGAAGCATTTCAAGGTCCTGGAGTGGCCTAGCCAGTCTCCAGATCTCAACCCCATAGAAAATCTTTGGAGGGAGTTGAAAGTCCGTGTTGCCCAGCAACAGCCCCAAAATATCAATGCTCTAGAGAAGATCTGCATGGAGGAATGGGCCAAAAAACCAGCAACAGTGTGTGAAAACCTTGTGAAGACTTACAGAAAATGTTTGACCTCTGTCATTGCCAACAAAGAGTATATAACGAAGTATTGAGATAAACTTTTGTTATTGACCAAATACTTATTTTCCACCATAATTTGCAAATAAATTCATTAAAAATCCTACAATGTGATTTTCTGGATTTTTTTTCTCATTTTGTCTGTCATAGTTGAAGTGTACCTATGATGAAAATTACAGGCCTCTCTCATCTTTTTAAGTGGGAGAACTTGCACAATTGGTGGCTGACTAAATACTTTTTTGCCCCACTGTATATAGCAACAGAGTCCTTCAAAACACATGACGTTAATTCATTAACATAGACATAGACATAGACATAGACTTAATAGCCTTCCAAAACTTTCTAGGGTCATTCAGGTTATCAGTGGTAACAAACATAAAATATTCAGACTTGGCCTTCCTGAGAAGAAAATAACACTTGTTTTGTAACTGCCTAAAAATAAGCCATTCAGCATCAGAACATGATTTCCTTGCTTTAGCCCAGGCTAGATTACGGTCGACCACCATAGATATGTCACTGTCCACAATTGAGGGATAGCCAAGGTCAAGGGCTCTGCGACTGTGGCCCAGCGTCATCTTCAGAATGCCTTTCCTCATCAGAAGGTTGTGACCTTTCTTCTCAAAAGGTCAGCTCTGACACACGTGTGTCATCAGTGGCATCCTCAGAATGTGGTGTGTTCTGAGGGTTCTGACTGTGAATTTCCAGAGGTCAGCTCTGATACCCACAAACTAGTCCTGTCGCCCATGTCCATGTCTGCTATGTTATTTACAGATGAGGCCTCTGTCTCCTCACTCTGATCCACACTGTCTCCCGTATCAGGTGTCTCTTAGGAAGCGTCAGGGAAAGGCAATAAGTTCACTGATATCATCAGACTGCAGTGGACTGTTTTTTTTGGGCCCGTCGAAGCGTTCCATATCTTGAAGTCTCAGAGCTGAGGTCATTTTTGGGGCTCCTGAACTATTACGGAAAGTTTGTGGCAAACTTATCCACATTGTTGCATCCGCTTCACCAACTGCTGCAGGCCGATACAAGGTGGAATTGGTTCCCACAATGCAAAGGTGCATTCAAGACTTGCAAACAGCGTCTGCTAAAGAGCAAGTGGCTTTCCCACTACAACACTTACGGAGTAGGAGCCGTCATCTCACATGTTCTACCGTCAGATGAAGAACACCCTATTGCATTTGCATCACGGACTCTGTCACCAAGTGAGAAAAATTATGCTCAAATTGAGAAGGAAGCCCTGAGCATAATATTCGAAGTGAAGAAGTGTTATGTTATTACACCTAATAGGAAATGCACATGCGCAATATTGGGCTGGGCTGTAGAGCAGGAGAGGTTTTGACTAAACAAAACTAACTGTACTCCCGTCTCCTGCCTGGTCTTTTCTCCACAACACAAATACGATCTGGCTTTAATGGCCATGTACTCTTATAATCTCCACACGGCACAGCCAGAAGAGGACTGGCCACCCCTCAGAGCCTGGTTCCTCTCTAGGTTTCCTCTTTGTTTCCTGCCTTTCCAGGGTGTTTTTTCTATTGATTGATTGATTGATTGTTTGAGGAGTCTTCAGCGGACCAGAAGTCCACACACACCAACTCGAGGGGCTCAGCCATGCTGAGTCAAGGCACCAGTGTAACAGATGTGATCGTACTTCGTAACTCTCTTGTGTTGTGTAATAAAGAAAGAATGTCTAGCCAGCCATCCCAGTTGATTTGGTTTTTATTCCTGACAATAGACACAAGGAAACACAATAGATTAAATCAAATCAAATCAAATGTTATTGGTCACATACATGTGTTTAGCAGATGTTATTGTGGGTGTAGCAAAATGCTTGTGTTTTTTTTAGCTCCAACAGTTCAGTAATATCTAACAATTTCACAACAATACACACAATACACACAAATCTAAAGTAATGGAATGGGATGAAGAATATGTAAAAGTGTTTGTGTCCTGGGTGGCGTCCTGGTAATACTATTGCATTATCCTCTGCGTAGTTGTTGATGAAGTTCACCACTCGCTGCAAGTCCTCATGCTTCAGGTGCAACCTGTGCTTGCTTGGGCCAGCTCTCTTTTTGAAGGGAGGCATTAGATCATTCTCCTTGTATGACTGGAGGAGGAGAGTCAGGCGTGTTCTACTGATGCTAAATGACAAATTCCAGATACAAATATATTAGCATTATTATACAATAGATAGCTGTAATCGCCGTCAGACACACCTGGCTAACTTGATAGGTCATCAGCTAGCTAGCTAACAGTAAACTTTAACTTGGGGTTGTTTTTTTAGACATATAGCAATACAAACCGATTGTCATAGCTAGCTAAAGATAACCAAACTGTTTTCGCTTCGTCATTATGGGGTATTGTGTGTAGGTTGATGATGGGAAAAAAAGTATTTAATCAATTTTAGAATAAGGCTGTAAAGTAGCAAAATGTGGAAAAGTTATGGGGTCTGAATACTTTCCGAATGCACTGTAGAACGCCTCTCACCCCTCTTCTCCTTTATCTATCCTCAATCTCTCCTCTATCACCCTCCGGTCCTCCTTTCTCCTAAATGCCCTTGGCCCATACTGAAGCCTAATCATGCACACACATTCATATGCACACTCCCATGCCCACACAAGCCCCCCCCTCACCCTAGCCCACTCAGTACACTTGCAGTGGAGAGAGCACCACCCCAGTGCACTTGTGGGAACCCGCTCGTTCACCAGGGACAGGATGAGAACTTGCCCTGCAGTCGTCTCTCTCCCTCAATCTGACAGCGATCTGTGTCTGGGTGTATTTCTGTAAACCACTGAGGGAGTCTGTCGGCTGCCATGTGGGACCGCACACCAGAGAATGTACCATTTCACTGGCCTACAGATTTCCGTTTCCCCCTGTCTTCAGCACCAACACTGTACTCTACTGTATACGTTGAGCTTTATTAGACGACATTAGATTCAATGTTAATGTTCAGACCTGGGTCAAATACATATAGTACAGACAACCGTTTGTCAAATACTTGAGGCGCACTTGATTTAGCTTTACTAGTCAAATGGAACTAATGGAAACCAAAAAAATACACTAACGGACTACCCTTCACACTCGCTAAGTAAAATGAAGCGTCTATTCGGAGGTCAAGTCTCTTTACTCAGCCCTTCTTGATCCTGGAGTGACAACATCAGCTCTGCTACACCTCCTCTGCGCCACCCTTGAATCAAAACATGACATTTCTGCTTCTGTCTTACTCTTCCAGGTGTGTGTTATAAATGTGTCCCCACTTTGATAGTAAAATGTCTATGTGTTCCAAATATGTAACTGTGTGCAGTGCTCCTCTGCTCCTTGGGGCTGCTCTCCATCTTCCTGTTCACGTTGGTCCTTACTTGCCAGTACCTGCACACACGTCACACACGCAAAAAGGTAGCTGCACACAAAAAGGTAGCTGCACACGCACGCACGCACACACACACACACACACACACACACACACACACACACACACACACACACACACACACACACACACATACACACACACACACACACACACACACACAATCAAAGGTTATCAGAGGAATTACAATTGCACATTTTCTTCTCCGTCACTTCAAGTCTCAAGTTCAAAGTTTTTATTGACACGTACACAAGTACAGTGAAATACATTTTTTGCAAGCTCTTTCCCAACAGTGCAGTAATCAATTTCAGCATAGTCAGTGCAAATATTTTAATAAAATAGAAGGGCAAATGCAGATACTCCATGTAGCCATTTTCCTAGCTATTTAGCAGTCTTATGGCTTGGGGAGGGAAGCTGTTCAGGAGCCTGCTGTTGTCAGACTTGTTGCTTCGGTACCGCTAACCGTGCGGAAGCTGAGAGAATAGTCTATGGCTTGGGTGGCTGGAGTCTTTTAACAATTTTACGGGCCTTCATTTCACACCACCACATTTGTTTCATAGCCTTGTGTGCCTGATTTACAGAAAGAAAGTGTTTCATAGTAATGCAGTAACCATCGTTGTTAGCCTAACTCTGACCACTCTTCTTTACAGCCAGTTACTACCTGGTCAAATGCCCAGAGAGTAGGTTAGTCTTAACCATTCATTTATAGACTCCGTTATCAATAGCTAAAGCTCACATTAATACTGTACATAACTGGGGAGATCATAGAATAATACAATTTAGTTAACTTCCAAGATAACGTCTTTCCTATAATAACTGTTATATCTGACATGGGTGATTGATCATGTTAACTCCTCCTGTTCCTGTGTGACCCTAGCTCTGGAGAGACGGTGGCCAACTCCTCCACCTCGTCTCCTGGAACCCACAGGAACAACAGGAGACAGAAAGCACAAGGAAGAGACAAATCCAGAGAACCAGAGGAGACACCGCCACACGTTCCAGACAAAGGTATGACCTCACAACAGCATATGCATAGCAATAGAATGACTAGAAAGGGGAAACCCCTTCAGACCATGGCAATTTGACAGTACATTCATTGGTATACCTAAATTAGCATGGAATTGTCCTTTCTAGTATTTATTTTTCTATGAAAAACAGCCCCAGACCATTATTCCTCCTCCACCAAACATTACAGTTGGCACTATGCACTTGGGCAGGTAGAGTTCTCCTGGCATCCATCAAACCCAGATTTGTCCGTCAGACTGCCAGTTGGTGAAGCATGATTAATCACTCCAGAGAATGTGTTTCCAATGGTGGCGAGCTTTACACCACTCCAGCCGATGCTTGGCATTGCGCATTGTGATCTTAGGCTTCTTCTTGGATGCTCCGTCATGGAAACCCAATTCATGACACTCCCGAAAAATATTTATTGTGCTGACCTTGCTTCCAGAGTCAGTTTGGAACTCTGTAACCAAGGACAAACAAATTGTACGCATTTCAGCACTCTGCGTTCCTGTTCAGTGAGCTTGTGTAGCCTACTACTTCATGGCTGAGCCGTTGTTGCTCCTAGACGTTTCCACTTCACAATAACAGCACGTACAGTTGACATGGGCAGGGCAGTAATTTGACAGACTGTCTTGTTGGAAAGGGGGTTAACTAGTCAGTTGTACAAATGAATGCATTCAACTGAAATTACCGAGAGGTGCGGGGGGCATCATTAATCGACATCATCAGTGCCCGGGGAACAGTGGGTTAACTGCCTTGCCCAGGGGTAAAATGACAGATTGTTTACCTTGTCAGCTCGGGGATTCGATCCAGCAACCTTTCACTGATCTCTTCAGAAAAGGCCATTCTACTGCCAGTGTTTGTCTATGGAGATTGCATGTTTACGTGCTCAATTTTATACACCTGTCAGCAACGAATGTGGCTGAAATAGCCAAATCTACTCATTTGAAGGGGTGTCCAAATACTTTGTATATATAGAGTATTTTGGTACTTCCCTTATGCACTACGCTTTTTCATGTACTAACTTTTATTATACCACAGGTCAATATAGTCTACCAGTCTATCCTGCCCTCTATCCACGATTCATAGTGACAATAGAGGTAGGTGGATAGTTTGTCCAGATCGGCAATAGGCTAACAAGCAATCATACCTCACATAAAAACATTCAAAGCTGCATACATTTTTTATTTGAATCGACAAGAACAAATAAGAATTGCTGATAGGAAGCGGAGACATGAGACACACAGCTAAAAAAATCTTCCCTATTGATCTTGTTAAGGGACAATACAATTATCCTACCTAGACTAGCCTACAACACCACAATGCAATGAATATTGCATTATTGTTTTCAAGTGAAGTACAACATATTACTCTAGGCTGCAGTGAAAATGTAATTTGAATAACCCTGCAAAAGCCCTGTGATTTGAATGTTTATTCCATTTGGATCAGTTGTGGGTTTACTCTTGACAGTTTATAAGGTCTGGAAAGGCACAGTAGCAGGCCAGTCTGGCTGTATTTTTTTACTTCTGATACTGAATACACTGACTGTTGTCGATCGTCATTCTCCCAAGTCTTCTTGTAATAATGTGGCCACATATGCTCCCGGCAGGCACAGTTCATCAAGGACAACAACCACCGGAACCACTGACTGTTCACCCCGGTATCATCCAGAAGGCGAGGTCAGTACAGGTGCATCAAAGCTGGGACTGAGAGACTGAAAAACAGCTTCTATCTCAAGGCCATCAGACTGTTAAATAGCCATCACTAGCACATTAGAGGCTGCTGACCTATATACATCGACTTGAAATCACTGGCCACTATAATAATGGAACACTAGTCACTTTAATAATGTTTACATATTTTTGCTTTACTCATCTGTATATATGTATATACTTTATTCTATTCTACTGTATTTTAGTCTATGCCACTCCAATATTGCTCATCCTATTTATATATTCCTTAATTCCATTAATTTACTTTTAGGTGTATTGTGTGTATTGTTGTGGTTTGTTAGATATCACTGTGCTGTTGGAGCTGGAAACACAAGCATTTCGCAATAGCATCTGCTAAACATGTGCATGTGACCAATAACATTTGATTTGATTTGATTTATTTCTTCAATTATTTTTATTTAACCTTTAGGCAAGTCAGTTAATAAGAACAAATTCGTATTTACAATGACGGCCTAGCTTCAGGAAAGCTTAACACATGCTCTGCCTCTTCTCAAATCCGAGCGGCTATTCCTTGGGCACCTAGAACCTAACTCTTCAATATAGTCTAAATATTTATAATATCACTTTTTATAAAATGTATTACATTTTATATGTGGCATAAACACAAGCAGCCACACTTTGTTTTATCTGATTAGGCTACTTCAAAAGGCACCTGTAGGCATTTGCACGTTCTGTCACACCCTGATCTGTTTCACCTGTTCCTGTGATTGTCTCCACCCCCGCCATGTGTCGTTTATTTTCCCCAGTGTATTTATCCCTGTGTTTCCTGTCTCTCTGTGCCAGTTCATCTTGTATGTTTCCAAGTCAACCAGCATTTTTCCCTTTTTCCTTTCTCCTGCTTTTTGCATTCTCATTTTTCTAGTCCTCCCGGTTTTGACCCTTGCCTGTTTCTGGACTTTGTACCCGCCTGCCTGACCATTCTGCCTGTCTGCCACTCTGTACCTCCCGGACTCCCGGACTCCCGGATTTTGACCTTTTTGCCTGTCCACGACCATTCTCTTGCCTACCCCTTTGGATTAATAAACATTGTAAGACTCCAACCATCTGCCTCCTGTGTCTGCATTTTTGGGTCACGCCTTGGGCCTTGACACGTTCATCCAAAATATAATTCCAGCATCCCCAAACTGGCTTGACATCAACCAGGTTCCCATCCAACCTCTGTATAAGAGTAAAGTAGCCTACCTGTCTGATAAAAAAAATGTCACCACATCATTGGAAAGCATGCTGTTTATTAGGCTACAGATGAAACAAGTTATGATGAACTTCACAGGGGGGGGGGTGAAAGTGCAAGGTGATGAGGTTGATGCTCCTTTCAATAAATATCGAGGATGTTATTCTGGCGACATGATGATGGATGCTTGGCTGCCATTTGACAAATAATTAATAATTGTCCATAATAATTTCATCATGTAGTAGGCTACAAATGACTAATAAAACAAATACCAAAATAATTTTTGGGTGGACTTAAGGACTTTAATCAAGGAATGAGTTGGCTGGGGTGATTCGATTTATACATGTTTTATTGTATGTGCAAGCTGTTGGCTAGAGCGCATGTGCCAAAACCAGAGTGGGCACATCTGCTCTACATACAGTTTTGTGAGCCAAATTGTCCATGAGAGGCTTTCTATCAAAGCCTCCATGTGACCCGTCCCACCTGTTTTGAGCCCCACCTGTTTAGCTTCTTTTTTTTTTAAGTGTTGCCTGTTTTGCATGTTATTTTGACTTAATACATGTCCCGTATCAGTTTGTACACAATGTAGACATTTATTTTTATTTTTTATCATTGAGTTAATAAAGCTGCATACAAACATGGTCTCTTTTCTGCTTTCTTGAGTAAGGCAGCTCCAAAATGCAGGTGTTTCAGCCTAGCTCATTGCTTTCTGTGGTGGTGGGGGAGCCAGTGGTAAATACGGTGTCACGCCCTGGTCTTAGTATTTTGTGTTTTCTTTATTTATTTGGTCAGGCCAGGGTGTGACATGGGTTTTTTATGTGGTGTGTTTTGTCTTGGGGTTTTGTTAGGTATTGGGATTGTGGCTTAGTGGGGGTATCTAGTATAGTCTATGGCTGTTTGGAGTGGTTCTCAATCAGAGGCAGGTGTTTATCGTTGTCTCTGATTGGGAACCATATTTAGGCAGCCATATTATTTGAGTGTTTCGTGGATGATTGTTCCTGTCTCTGTGTTTGTTTTGCACCAGTATAGGCTGTTAGGTTTTTGTGTTACGGTTCTTGTTTTTGTATTGTTTGTTTTTTTCATCTTTATTAAAGATGTATAAAAATTACCACGCTGCATTTTGGTCTGACTCTCCTTCGACGGAAGAAAACCCTAACATACGGAGCGTAGGGGTTCGTAATGTTCTCTAGTTGCGTTGTGATTGGCTCAGTGTTCTATCACTCACGGGGACACTATGTCACTGCAAAATCTACAGGGAGAGCTAGAAAATTCAAGCCCCTTGGGTGCTGCCATAGAGTTACATTAGAAGTGCCCATCCAAGAAGGCTCAAGGTCATTGGCCACAAATAAAATGACGTCACGTTAAATCTACAGCGGCTTTGATTGGACTGATCACACTTTCAAAATCTTAGCTAGCAGTCATCATCATGAATCAAGTCGACAATCTACTGGCAAATCCTTTGTCATATGAAGAGAAATTATGAAGAGGAATTATAGATAAAATGCATCGGTGCTCACCGCCAAACGCAAATTCAACAATGAGTGGTTTGGAAGGAATCAGTGACTAACTGCAAGCATTGCAAAGTAATCACTAGCCTGCTATTCAGTAGAGTGGATGTGTGGTCCAAGTTTGGGTTTAAGGGTCTCTTTTCCAACCTTAAAAGGATAAACATTCAACATTGGCTATACTGTCAATCCAGCATGACTTTTGCCGTGTTCGAAACAACTGGAAACTCGGAAATCTCAGACTTCAGTGAGTTCAAGACAACTGGGGGGAAAAAACGAGCACCTACTGGGAAAATACATTTTGTTTGAACAGTCATCCGACTGGGAATTCCAAGTCAGGAACTCAGGCCTCTTTAGAGCTCTGACCTGAAGATCACTGACATCATGAGTCAACCTTGTTTTTTTCCAAGTTCCCAGTTGTTTTGAAAGCACCATGAATCCAGAGAATGCCAGATTTTGATAATACATTTGATGACAAAATTTGTCACGAAGGACTGCTGCGCCACCTTGTTCAAGTGAGCACAACAAAGTGTTTATTGCAAAGGACCACAGGAGGGTCCAGGGGCAGGGTCTAGGGGCAGGGAGAAGGTCATAAACAGGAAGTCCAAAAGGGCAACAGTACATGCAGGGAAAAGGCTAGTAACGTAGTACGGGAGATCAGGCAATAGGTAGATAACAGGAAGATAACAGGAAAAACAGCGCTCCAAAAGATGTGTGTCACAAAACAAACAATACCTCACAGTGATGGGGTGCAAAGAACTGAACTAAATAGTGTGTGATAATGACATACTGGTGTGTTAGGAGTGTGTATTGGAGGCGAAGTCAGGTGCAGGAGAGCAGAGTGTAGTGAACAGGCGCACTTTTTATTCCGGTCCAAAATGACAGCACAAAGTAACATAACATGTGCCCAAACACGGAACATAATCAAAAAGTAATGTGTGTACCAATATCCACAATTCCAAAATACACGTAACACAAACAATCTTACTCAAAGTACAAACCAGGTGTGAAGGGAACAAGACAAAACAAATGGATACATGAAAAAGGGAGCGGCGATGGCTAGAAAGCCGGTGACGTTGACCGTCGAAGCCGCCCGAACAAGGAGAGGAGCCGACTTTGGCGGAAGTCATGACATGGTGTGTGAACAGGAGATTAGAATTCAGGTGATTGGGATTTGGAGAGTGAGCTGCGTTCAGGGGATCTAGGTGTTTGAGAGTGTGAGCTGGAAAGTGGGATGGAAAGTGAGCTGAGTTCAGGGGTTCTACGTGTTTGAAGGTATGAGTTGGAAGCAGACTTTACAGGGGCTATAAATTTGGGTGAGTTTTTTTTCTCGCCTGAGTGGCCTCGTTTCACTGCCCAAAATAAAATTAAACCATCTAGTGTTCAGTGAAATAACAACACAATGTCAAATATAGGTAGCCTAGTCAAATAATTAACATCCAATCATTTTAACCGTTACTCTCTCGCGGGAATTCCACTAAAGGTCCATATGTAGCCAAACGTAGCTGCTGCTCATGTTGGTACTGTATCTGTACTGATGGCGCAAAAGCCATGACAGGGAGACATAGTGAAGTGGTAACGCGCATGCAAGCAGTCACTCCCGATGCCACTTGGGTACCCTGCAGCATCCACCAAGATGCTCTTGATGCCAAGGGAATGCCTGGCACCTTGAAATACATTTTGGACACAACAGTGAAAATGATCAACTTTGTTTAAGCAAGGCCTCTGAACTCTTGTGTATTTTCTGCACTATGCAATGATATGGGCAGCGACCATGTAACGCTTTTACAACATACAGAAGTGCGCTGGTTATCAAGGGGCAAAGTGTTGACACATTTTTTTTTATTGAGAGAAGAGCTTAAAGTTTTCTTTTACTGACCATCATTTTCACTTGTCTGACTGCTTGCATGATGACGAGTGTCTCACACGACTGGCCTATCTGGGTGATGTTTGTTCTCGCCTGAATGGTCTTAATCTAGGATTACAGGCACTTTCCACAACTATATTCAATGTGCGGGACACAATTGAGGCTATGATTAAGAAGTTGGAGCTCTTCCCTGTCCGCATTAACAAGGACAACAGGCAGGTATTTCCATCATTGTATGATTTTTTTTGTGTGCAAATTAACTCAAGCTTACGGACAATGTCAAATGTGATATAGCGAAGCACCTGAGTGAGTTGGGTGTGCAATTATGCAGGTACTTTCCCGAAATGAATGACACAAACAACTGGATTGGATTCGTTATCCCTTTCATGCCCTACCTCCAGTCCACTTACCGATATCTGAACAAGAGAGCTTCATCAAAATTGCAACAAGTGGTTCGGTGAAAATTCTATTTAATCGGAAGCCAGAGTATCCTGCCTTGGCAAATCGCGCTGTTAAGACACTGATGCCCTTTGTAACCACGAACCTATGTGAGAGTGGATTCTCGGGCCTCACTAGCATGAAAACTAAATACAGGCACAGACTGTGTGTGGAAAATGATTTTAGACTGAGACTCTCTCCAATACAACCCAACATTGCAGTCATGTGCATCCTTTCAAGCACACCCTTCTCATTAACCTGTGGGGAGCTATTCACAATTTTGGATGAACAAATAAGGTTTTATATGTAAGATGATTAAATAAAGAGCAAATATATTTATTATTATTATATTATTATTTATGGCCTGGTCCTATGAGAGCTCTTTGTCACTTCCCACAAGCCGGGTTGTGACAAAAACTCACCCTCATTATTATGTTTAATAAGTAAATCGTATAGTGTGTGTGTGTGTGTGTGTGTGTGGCAGGCTTACAATAATGGCAAAAAACAACGTTTGAGAGTGCGCTGACCCTGGTGCTATAGGGAGTACGCAGCTGGAGGTTGAGTGTTTGGGGTACGGGACTATAAAAAGTTTGGGAACCACTGCTGTAGCATATGCTGCAGGAAATATAGGGACCGTAATGCAAATAAGTCCCTGACTTTATTGTGTAATCCCAGTCACTTTTTAAATGATTTGTGCATATATGTATTTTTTTAACTGACAAATAAAACCAATCAGTCAATCAATCAAAGTTGTGCAGCGGCAATTTGATGAATGGAAAGAGACATAACATACAAAACACCAAAAGGCTTAATGATATTCAGACATTGTCAAGCCTTCGTTACTGGGTAAGCCTACAAGGTAGGGAGGGGTGTATTTTCTGTTTGTCGAGATTGGCATAGTCTATTTATTGTGGTGTTGAAAACGCAAACCATGAAATTGAAGTGCCCGAAGTCGGTATGGTTTATTCATGGGTTGTGTGATGCATTGGCACAGAAACCTGTTGGTGGACAATATGTTGCATATGATAAAACAAGCAGGGAGACTGAGCTCCTCTGTGGTGGTCAGCGAACCCTCAACCTTCTAGTGCGTAGCCCTGCGTGGCATCGACTGTGCCACAAAAGCAAAGTAGATATCCACATTTATCGAATCAAGTCCAATTCTATTGGTCACATACACTTGTTTAGCAGATGTTATTGCGGGTGTAGCAAAATGCTTGTAGTTTTATTTCTTTCCAAACAAAAATATGTATTTAGTCTGTTGTGTCTTTTTAAACATAGGGTCGCTACAGTTATTATTAATTGTGGTTGAAAACATTATTTTGAGTTTATTCTATGAGGGGGGAGGGTGTTCAATGTATTTTACAATACAAGGGGAGAGTCATGTGGAAATATTATGACACCTTGAGTTGGACAAAATGTCAGTCTATCCTTAAGAGCTCCTCTTATTGGTCACCTACACCCACACCCTCAGCCAATTACAACACATAAAGTTACATAATTCAATTGCAGGATTTTTGCCTTCTGATTCCTGTCCTTTATTAATCATTTTCCGTGTTTAATCTTTTTGTCATAAATTGTATAACGTTTACATTTAAAAATCTCATTTACTTATTTTTCAATTGCGTTATTGGGTGTAGGAGCTAAGAGAGGGGAAGTTCCAGAGTTGGTCTCAGAGGGCTGTTGTGTGTGTTCTCTGCTGCAGTTATTGCTGCTCTGTCCTCCTGTTGTGAGCCTGCTAATTCTATTCAGCGTTATTGCTTTCCAAACAAAATTATTTATTTAGTCTGTTGTGTCTTTATTACATTTACATTAACTGTAAAAAGTATCATACAAATATGGACCACAAATAAAAATACAAAGGATCAGTGAATATATTTTTTTGTCTGTATCCTGTCGGTAGAAAAGGGTGTTATTGTTGAGACCGACCTGTGTTGTAATTCACTGTAATTCACCTGGTCTGACTTTGCCTGGCCATGAAATGAATGAGTCGCTCCCACGCAGATTGCTGATTGAATTTAGTGTGACTGAAAGGGGATCTGAGGACAAGGGATAGAGATCCTTTTATACAAAATTCCCCCTCCTTAGATCCCTGTCCAGTTCTTCCGTTACAGAGAATGTTCTGTTATACTGGAGAAAATGTGAAGCCTGTAAACCAATACCATCAACAATTGTAAATGAGGGGGAGAAAGTTTTTTTTAACTATGCTAACCTTCTCCCTCTCCACTCCTCCAGTTGAAGGTCTGTGTGGAGCACAGCCTGATGTATCCAGAGTTGCAGCTGGTATGACCCCGGCCTGAATTCCCCTCCTCCTCCTCCTCCTCCACTTCTCCGTCCTCTCCCTCCATCCCTGAGCCTGTAGCCTCCACCCCTTTCAGCTCCAACACGGTCTATACCCAGATCCTGTTCCAGGAGAAACCGCTTTAGATTTCTTAATTAACCTTTACTTATCCATATGGTCTTTGATGTGCGCCACAAGACTGTGTTAGCCTGCTGAGCTGAAGTGTTGGAACAAGCTACGAACCTTCGAGGTAAAGAGCATAGTTCACTGAACCAGATCCGTTAAGTCCTTACACTTGTGGAAATTGGCCAATATGGATAGGGCCTAATTGACATGTTTCTAACAGAAGAACTATAAAAAGCATATGCATTACCATGGTAGCAATTGAAAGACAAAACTTTGAAAATTATGGGGAAATTATCAGACCAAAGGTGAGGACACAACAGTTCACCTAACACAAGACTAAATCCAAACATTACACTGTTGATTTTATGTTCATTTTACATTTACTGTACCTTTCACAGCATTTTTCAATAATGAAATATGTAGGTTATTGCTTTTCTGAAGGCTTTTGACACTGTAGACCATGCTGTGTTAGTGCAAAGGTTAAAATGTTGTGGAATTACTGGTCATGCTCTAGATTGGTTTATAAGTTACCTATCAAATCGTACACAATGTGTAATGGCAGATGGTTGTAAATCTGAATCCATAGAGGTGTGCTCAGGTGTTTCGCAAGGTTCTATTTTGGGCCCACTGTTGTTCATTTTGTATATCAACAACATTGGGGATCTTATTGAAACAGCGGGTGTTCATTTTTATGCAGATGATACTGTTCTTTATTCAAGTGGTAGTAGTTTATCTTTAGCTTTTGAAAATGCACAAAGAGCCTTTAACATCATACAACAGAATCTGTATGATTTAAAGCTGATTCTAAATTCGGGTAAAACAAAATGCATGGTATTTTCAAATGCCAGGCATGTTACAAATCATGTCATTGCTACATTGGCTGGACATACTATAGAGCAAGTTAAAGTGTATAAAATATTTGGGTGTGTGGGTTGATGATAAGCTGAGCTTCACTGTGCTTGTAGAGAACTTGATAAGGAAGCTCAAGCTGAAAATAGGATTGGCTTGTTTTTCTTTTGAGACCAGGAAGGAGCTGGTACGATGTACATTACTGTCGGTTTTAGATTTTCGTGTTGTTATATACTGTATATGCAGGCCTCAGCCACTACCCTGAGAGCACTTGATTCAGTGTATCATGCAGCCCTCAGGTTCATTACAAATCAGAAACGTCTAACACATCATTGTGATCTCTACAGCGCTGTTGGCTGGTCGTCATTGTCCTTGCGTAGGCTTAAACACTGGTATACACTGATTTATAAGGCCATATTGGGTAAAATGCCATTTTATCTCTGTTCTTTTTTAGTCAGGTCAGTAAATAAATATCAATTACGGCCCCATTCTGATTTGTTTCTAACAGTACCAAAAATTAGAACAGGTCATGGTCATTCTATTTTTGACGCGCTGCAGGTAGGACCATATACGCACGTGGGTGATTGAAAGCTGAACTAAGGTCCAAATCCAGTCCTGTTGGTGGTGGTAATGCACCTTAAAGTTGGTTTGCCAACCGCCATCTAAAGTCCACAGACGAAGAAGAAGAAGAAGAAGAAGAAGAAGAAGAAGAAGAAGAAGAAGAAGAAGAAGAAGTTACTAGAAACTAACTAAATTTCCCCTTTTATCTGTGGATTATTTGTCGGAGTAGAGAATACACGATTTGTGTGACTCAAAATGGGTCAAAATTCGACAAAGATTCAGGAAAAAAAGGAACTTGTGCATTCCAGGTAAAATAACAACCCAATGTTTATATCCCAGGACAAATTAGCTAGCAACAGCACGTAGCTAGCTAAATGTCCATGAATGTTTCATGTTTCGACCTGTCCCCAAACTAATATAGTTGGTTCAGAGTTCGTTTTGATATTTCAACCTGCTTTTCCTGATCGCATCTAGTGTGGATGGAAAAAATCAACATCCACGAGCGGGCCCGGTGTAGTCAGCATGTTAGAGATGTGTGTCTTATAATGGTGTCTTCAACAATGTTAGCTACATGCTAGCTATTTCATTAACTTGCCAATATTGGAAAGTCAACAACAAGTTGGCTATGGTAGAAAAGCGTTAAAAGTCAGTCTCTGTTTAACGTAAAAAAAGAAGAAAAAAAAGGTAAATAAGCACTAATGTATCTACAAAAGTGTGAAGATGTTACATAAGTAATTGTATAAATCATATTATAACTGGGTTATACCTGAAATATTGTAATTTTCACATTTGTATCCTGTTTCAATAAAGAACATTATTGTTTGAGTTGGTAAACAACTGTCGATGGTGTTGAATTTAGACTCGCTTGAACACAGACCCACATCTATAAATGGGTGAACAAATATTAGGATAAACAAATGCAGTTATATCACTACAATAGGGATACTAAGAATGTATGGCAAACAATCTAGGGTTAAACGTGTAGAAATTCCTCACAGACACTGAGATCTCATGGGACAGAAAGACGTACTTCTTACTTATTAAGCACAGCAGCACTCCTAATTTTCGGTCTACTTTCTTGAGTTTCAACAACACATCCCAGTCATAAACACCACAGACATAAACACTAAATGTGAGTCTTTATCCTGGAGGCAGGAGGTGCCTCGCTCTACTGCCCACCAGGGGTGAAGGAGGAGGCCATTTTGTGAAGGTCAGATTGTGAAGGATGGAAGGAGTGAGTGATGGGATGTATGAAGAGAATGAGAGAGAGAATGAGACAATGCTCCCATCCTTCTCTCAGAGACTGAGAAAGTGGGGGCAGAGACAGGGAATAGGAATATGGAGGAGGAAGAGGAAGAGGAGGAGGTGGAGTCAGTGACTGGGATGAACCCTCTAATGGGAACATTTATTCAAATTAGACTAATTGTAATCATGCTTGATAATTAGCTTTACAGTGCATTATAATTGGGTTAGACTACAATATGGTTCTGCCTAGGAACTATAATTTATTTGATTTAATTATTCTGATGAACCCAACGGTGTGGCATTTCATATCATAAAGCCAGTGGAGGAGAGAGAATGGCCGTGGACTGTTGTCTCTGAGAAGGTCATAGCTGGCTCTATGGGAGAGTTATGGGACTATTTTCCAGGCTATTAAGCCACTCCACTTAGCACAATTAGCACCACGCTCAAAGGTTAAAGACAGAGCCATAGCTATGGCTGCATCGGGTGGCCATGGAGCATAATAATGGAGGGCGAGGTGGAAGGAAAGAGACATCTTAGGATGGCTACAGAGCATGTTGATGGAGCTGGAGGTATAGAGAGTAGTAGGGAAAGAGGGAACGGTGTGGATGGGAAGAAGGAGAGAGACCTCTCTCTTCAAGTTGGTCACAGCAAATTAATGGGCATCGCAGCTGCCTTTTTCTCTTTGTGGGAGAGATAGAGAGAAAGGGGAAGGTATTCCTTTCAAAAAACATTCTACATTGTTACACCCTAGCCTTGCCATATTTGCTTGTCTCCTCTGTGAGGTATTTGGTATCCCCGGCTAATTGACTCGGTAGCGGTATTTTTATTTGCTAATTTTCTTACTTTTTAACTCTGCATTGTTGGGAAAGGGCTCCTAAGTAAGCATTTCACGGTAAAGCATACACCTGTTAAGGCACGTGACAAATACAATTTGATTTGTTGTTGTTGTGGGCTATTATTATTGAGGCACATGGGTGTGATCATGTGTGGTTTGTCTTGTGAGAAAGCAGAGCAGTGTGGGTAATCTGTTAGAATTAGGGTCATGGCTATGGTTTGAAGGGGGAACACACCAGGCACAGACAAATCCCACTGATAACACACAAACACACACAAAACATCCTGAAAACCTTGTGCGGCATGCTACATAAAAAAAGCCATAGCTCTCCCTCCCTCTGTCTACAGAATGCAAACACAGAGTTCTTCTGGGTTAGAAACCTGGGTCTGAAACAGGAAATGTTTTTGTTTTCAGTGCATGTTAAGAGGGAAAATCCAAAGCTCAGTAAATTAATTTTCCTCATCAATCTACACAAAATACCCCATAATGACAAAACAGAAACAGGTTTTTAGAAAACAGAAATATTACATTTACATAACTATTCAGACCCTTTGCTATGAGACTCGAAAGTGAGCTCAGGTGCATCCTGTTTCCATTGATCATCCTTGAGGTGATCAATAGAGTCCCTCTATAGAGTCCCTCTTTGGTAAATTCAATTGATTTGACATGATTTTGAAAGGCACACACCTGTCTATATAAGGTCCCACAGTTGACAATGCATGTCAGAACAAAACCCAAAGCCATGAGGTTGAAGGAATTGTCCATAGAGCTCTGAGACAGGATTGTGTCGAAGCACAGATCTGGGGACGAGTACCAAAACATTTCTGCAGCATTGAAGGTTCCCAAGAACACAGCGGCCTCCATCATTCTTAAATTGAAGAAGTTTGGAACCACCAAGACTCTTCCTAGAGTCAAACTAAGCAATCAGGGGAGAAGGGCCTTGGTCAGGGATGTGACCAAGAACCCAATAGTCACTCTGACAGAATTCCAGAGTTCTTCTGTGGAGATGGGAGAACCTTCCAGAAGGACAACCATCTCTGCAGCACTCAACCAATCAGGCCTTTATGGTAGACTGGCCAGATGGAAGCCACTCCTCGGTAAAAGGCACATGAAAGCCGGCCTGAATTTTACAAAAAGGCCCTTAAAGGACTCTCAGACCATGAGAAACAAGATTCTCTGGTCTGATGAAACCAAGATTTAACTTTTTGGCCTGAATGCCAAACGTCATGCCTGGAACCATCCCTTTGGTGAAGCATGGTGGTGGCATCATCATGCTGTGGAGATGTTTTTCAGTGGCAGGTACTGCGAGACTAGTCAAGATTGAAGGAAATATAAATGGAGCAATGTACAGAGAGATCCTTGATGAAAACTTGCTCCACAGGTTCACCTTCCATCAGGACAACAACCCTAAGCACACATCTAAGACAACGCAGGAGTGGCTTCAGGACAACTCCCTGAATGTCCTTGATTGGCCCAGCCAGAACCCAACTTGAACCCAATCGAACATCTCTGGAAAGACCTGAAAATAGTTGTGCAGCCACGCTCCCCATCCAACCTGACAGAGCTAGAGAGGATCTGCAGAGAAGAATGGGAGAAACTCCCCAAATACAGGTATGCCAAGCTTGTAGCGTCATACCAAAGAAGACTCTATAGACTGTAATCGCTGCCAAAGGTGCTTCAACAAAGTACTGAGTAAAGGGTCTGAATAATTATGTAAATGTGATATTTCCGTTTTTTATATTTTTTATAAATGTGCAATCATTCATACAAATCAGCTTTTGCTTTGTCATTATGGGGTATTGTGTGTAGATTGTTGCGGAACAAAAACCGATTTAATCAATTTTAGAATAAGGCTATAACGGAACAAAATGTGGAAAAAGTCAAGAGGTGTGAATACCTTCCAAATGCACTGTATCTGCATTCTTCTAAACGTAAACAACAGTCTGAGATCTTACGACCACATATATTTTTTTTTAATGATAACATACACAAATTTACACATGGATTTTGTGTTGTAGATACTGTATGCGGTAGTAGAGTAGTAGCCTGAAGGCAGAATACTTCATGTGTTGTGAAATCTGGTGTGAAATGTATTGTAACGTCTCAAAAATGATATAACTGCCTTCATTTTGCTGCACCCCAGGAAGAGGAGATGAATCCTTGGAGATCCATAATAAATACAAATACAAATGCAATTCCATTTAGTTTCTTTGTTCTAGTTTCTATGTAATTGGCTGAAATAAACCATATGACATATTAAGGCATGCACTTCCTGTTTTGACGCACAGTGCACATGTGTGTGTTTGTCCACACATCTCCAAATAAAGCAACCAGCACACCAAAATAACAGCAATAATAAGTCAATACAATCCATTACATACTTAGATGCATACATTTACATTTAAATAATCGGTCTTCATCAACAAAATACCAAAACGTCAGTAGTATTAAAATGTACAATCTGTACAAATTTCATGTCACTTCACTCTAGGTTGAAACCACATGATACATCGTCTACTAATGATCGAATGCATGTCATTGATCTGTTTCTTCCATGTCACATGTTCATCTTGTAATACGGTCCAGTGTAAAGGGTTTGTAAACCTTGTTGGATTCTAGCTTGGACCATACTTATTCATGTTACCATACTAATTTACACGTATAACGAGTATATATATATTGTGGTCAATGCAGGGTGGATAAGGTGGAGTGCAGAAATTGTACATTCTGTCAGAACACGTTATTGTCAAATCTCATATATTCTATAGAGAGAGGCAAAGAGTAACAGTCTGGTTTCAGTCACTGATAAGGTTGGATATCCGTGAATTAGGGAGGAGTGAGGAATTTGGGCCAAGGTCAGGTCAGATGAAGAGAGAAGGAACAGTCACCACTTAACCTTTTTGGGATAGGGGGCAGCATTTTCTAACTTTTGGATGAATAGCGTGCCCAGAGTGAACTGCCTCCTACTCTGTCCCAGATGCTAATATATGCATATTATTAGTAGTATTGGATAGAAAACACTCTGAAGTTTTTAAAACTGTTTGAATGATGTCTGTGAGTATACCAGAACTCATATGGCAGGCGAAAACCTGAGAAAAATCCAACCAGAAAGTGGGACATCTGAGGTTTGTAGTTTTTCAAAGCTTGGCCTACCGAATACACATTGAGATATGGATAAAGTTGCACTTCCTACAGTTTCCACTAGATGTCACCCGTCTTTAAAAATGTGAATAAGGATTCTACTATAAAGGAGGGACTCATGAGACCTCTTTGAGTCAGTGGTCTGGCAGAGAGCCTTGGTCTCATGACGCGCGCTCACCAGATGTTTTGGAATCAAAACATTAATGCACGTAAGACGCTAATGTAAACTGAGATTTTTGGATATAAATATGCACATTATCGAACATACATGTATTGTGTAACATGATGTCCTATGAGTGTCATCTGATGAAGATCATCAAAGGTTAGTGATTAATTTGATCTATATTTCTGCTTTTTGTGACTCCTATCTTTTGCTGGAAAAATGGCTGTATGTTTTTTGACTTGGCTATGACCTAACATAATCATATGTTGTGCATTAGCTATAAAGGATTTTTGAAATCTGACACGTTGGGTAGATTAACGAGATGTTTATCTTTCATTTGCTGTGAAAGTTACATATTTCCCCAAAATATTTTTGAATTTTGCGCGCTGCCTTTTCAGCGGAATGTTGTCGAGATGGAACCCCTGCGCTAGAAAGGTTAAGTTCCCGCCTAGCAACAGAAATGTATTGGCTGTCTAGAGGAGCAAGGAGGAGACTCGCCTAGAAGGAGGGTATAAATATATGTGCCTGTGTAAACATGTATTTGTCTTTTCAGCTGTTTGACCCAGTGGGTAAATCAACTTGGTTTGAGCTTTGACTAGTTGTCCGTTAGTTCTTCACTCTGTTTGTCAGAACCTAACAACCCTCAAGAAGTCCTGATTCTCCCTCTCGCCGTTTCTTTACTCTCGTTCTTTCCTCTCTGAACTCTCTCTAATTGGAGTATGTGGTCATTGTGGAGGTGAAAAGTGAGTGAACAAGTGTTTGCGCAAATGCAGTGCAAGAAAAGAGTTCCTGAAGTGCAGGCTGGGTAGTGGGTGTGCTGTTGGTGCAATGGGATAGTACACACATGCTCACATACACGCACACACTTCTCCCCCGTCACTCACAGGTCCAAGTGAACACTGTACCCGAGGCATCTCCCACCAGCAGAGTAGCATGTGTCATATACACAGACAGAGAAAGACATGGCTGTATGTGTTTAGTTTATCATAGGTATGCGTATGTGTGTGCTAGAGCATGCGCCCGTGGATATGGCTAGAGCAGTGACGGTAGGATTGTTTTTGTTTTACATCGTCTGGACACGGATTGACTTCAGTTCTCGACACAACACCAGGTATCTCTCCCAGCTCTGACCCTGACCAGACATACAGTACCTACACAGGAAAGATCAATATAACAACAGTATTAAATCAGTTCTACCCTAATAGACCTACAGTACAGTATAACATTTCCTGTTACACCAGCTGTCTCTCCCAGCCCTGACATGTTAGAGTAGACCTACAGTACAGAAGATGATATACCAACAATATAATATAATTTAACAACAAAGCCTCTTTAACAACTCTTTAACAACAAAGCCTCTTTAAAAATCAACTATGCCTTCACCCATCCAATCAGGTCAAATTTCTTCAAGGAGGGAAAGATAGCTTTTTAAATTAGTCAATCAGGGTCAAGGCTCTGACAAGACCTTGAGAGAACAATACCACCAGAGCCTGTTTCAACAGTAGCTTATATTACATGGTCAGCAGGCTGGTAGAGTGGGAAGAATCCCTCTATATAAACCTCACCATTACACGAGGACTGTTCTGATGTAATTTACCAGGGTAATACTGCTATGAGCTGACGATGTGCTACCAACACCAAACAAATTACAGCTGGGTATTATTGCTTTCTAAATTGCACATGCACGCCTGTGCACATACGCACGCGCGCGCGCACACACACACAAACGTCAGCAGAATTGCTCATCAGTGTTTACCCTTGGTATCTATTCATAACTTAATAACTCAATAAATCCAGGCAGCTAGCCTTGATGTTAGCATGTGCATTCTGGAACTTCACAGTCAATCCCAATGGCCCCCTTAGCCCTCCCTCTCATTTTTGAGTGTCCCATGGGGGTGGAGTGGCACTAAAAATCCTGCGAAACTAGTGGTAGGGAGAGATAAATAACCCTAGGGAATGGGACATCACTACATCACTCACGCACATTAGAAGTGGATAGCCTAGCAAGCAATTCATTGACGACAAGACTTTTGTTGTTCACAATGCCTGTACTGACGGCAGTAATAGCTTTTCCTGTGTCAAGAACTGCAACGCTGCTGGGTTTTTCAAGCGCCAACTGATTCCTGTGTGTATAAAGAACGGTCCACCACACAAAAGACTCTAAGCCAACTTGACACAACTGTGGGAAGTGTTGGAGTCAACATGTCAACAGGAGTCAACAGGTGTTCTTCATGTTTTGTACACTCAGTATATATACACTGCTCAAAAAAATAAAGGGAACACTAAAATAACACATCCTAGATCTGAATGAATGAAATATTTTTATTAAATAATTTTTTCTTTACATAGTTGAATGTGCTGACAACAAAATCACACAAAAATGATCAATGGAAATCAAATTTATCAACCCATGGAGGTCAAAATGGAGTTGAAAATTAAAGTGGAAAACCACACTACAGGCTGATCCAACTTTGATGTATTGTCCTTAAAACAAGTAAAAATGAGGCTCAGTAGTGTGTGTGGCCTCCACGTGCCTGTATGACCTCCCTACAATGCCTGAGCATGCTCCTGATGAGGCCAACTCCTGGACAGTCTGTGGTGCAACGTGGAGTTGGTGGATGGAGCGAGACATGATGTCCCAGATGTGCTCAATTGGATTCAGGTCTGGGGAACGGGCGGGCCAGTCCATAGCATCAATGCCTTCCTCTTGCAGGAACTGCTGACACACTCCAGCCACATGAGGTCTAGCATTGTCTTGCATTAGTAGGAACCCAGGGCCAACCGCACCAGCATATGGTCTCACAAGGGGTCTGAGGATCTCATCTCGGTACCTAATGGCAGTCAGGCTACCTCTGGAGGGCTGTGCGGCCCCCCAAAGAAATGCCACCCCACACCATGACTGACCCACCGCCAAACCGGTCATGCTGGAGGATGTTGCAGGCAGCAGAACGTTCTCCACGGAGTCTCCAGACTCTGTCACGTCTGTCACATGTGCTCAGTGTGAACCTGCTTTCATCTGTGAAGAGCACAGGGCGCCAGTGGCGAATTTGGCAATCTTGGTGTTCTCTGGCAAATGCCAAACGTCCTGCACGGTGTTGGGCTGTAAGCACAACCCCCACCTGTGGACCATCGGGCCCTCATACCACCCTCATGGAGTCTGTTTCTGACCGTTTGAGCAGACACATGCACATTTGTGGCCTGCTGGAGGTCATTTTGCAGGGCTCTGGCAGTGCTCCTCCTGCTCCTCCTTGCACAAAGGCGGAGGTAGCGGTCCTGCTGCTGGGTTGTTGCCCTCCTACGGCCTCCTCCACGTCTCCTGATGTACTGGCCTGTCTCCTGGTAGCGCCTCCATGCTCTGGACACTACGCTGACAGACACAGCAAACCTTCTTGCCACAGCTCGAATTGATGTGCCATCCTGGATGTGCGGCACTACCTGTGCCACTTGTGTGGGTTGTAGACTCCGTCTCATGCTACCACTAGAGTGAAAGTACCGCCAGCATTCAAAAGTGACCAAAACATCAGTATAGGAACTGAGAAGTGGTCTGTGGTCACCACCTGCAGAACCACTCCTTTATTGGGGGTGTCTTGCTAATTGCCTATAATTTCCACCTGTTGTCTATTCCATTTGCACAACAGCATGTGAAATGTATTGTCAATCAGTGTTGCTTCCTAAGTGGACAGTTTGATTTCACAGAAGTGTGATTGACTTGGAGTCACATTGTGCTGTTTAAGTGTTCCCTTTATTTTTTGAGCAGTGTATATTACTGTAAATATTTATCACGCTCCTCATGTATGGTTATATATTTTGATATATTGAATGTTGATATTGTGAACCGATATCATATATTTTTACCTCCCGCTTCAGGAAGTGATGTCACTGAGCACTGCCCCTATATATAGGACTTTCTTCCCCCACCTATGATATGGATGCCTGATCATGACCTAAGGGTCGAAACAAAACAATAAAATCACCTGGGAGCATGAACAGCAGTGTGTGTTGTTTTCCTGTTTATTTTTCATGAGTTCACCTATACAGTGCAAAATTATTCAGCCCCTTTACTTTCAGTGCAGCAAACTCTCTCCAGAAGTTCAGTGAGGATCTCTGAATGATCCAATGTTGACCTAAATGACTAATGATGATAAATACAATCCACCTGTGTGTAATCAAGTCTCCGTATAAATGCACCTGCACTGTGATAGTCTCAGAGGTCCGTTAAAAGCGCAGAGAGCATCATGAAGAACAAGGAACACACCAGGCAGGTCCGAGATACTGTTGTGAAGAAGTTTAAAGCCGGATTTGGATACAAAAAGATTTCCCAAGCTTTAAACATCCCAAGGAGCACTGTGCAAGCGATAATATTGAAATGGAAGGAGTATCAGACCACTGCAAATCTACCAAGACCTGGCCGTCCCTCTAAACTTTCAGCTCATACAAGGAGAAGACTGATCAGAGATGCAGCCAAGAGGCCCATGATCACTCTGGATGAACTGCAGAGATCTACAGCTGAGGTGGGAGACTCTGTCCATAGGACAACAATCAGTCGTATATTGCACAAATCTGGCCTTTATGGAAGAGTGGCAAGAAGAAAGCCATTTCTTAAAGATATCCATAAAAAGTGTTGTTTAAAGTTTGCCACAAGCCACCTGGGAGACACACCAAACATGTGGAAGAAGGTGCTCTGGTCAGATGAAACGAAAATTGAACTTTTTGGCAACAATGCAAAACATTATGTTTGGCGTAAAAGCAACACAGCTCATCACCCTGAACACACCATCCCCACTGTCAAACATGGTGGTGGCAGCATCATGGTTTGGGCCTGCTTTTCTTCAGCAGGGACAGGGAAGATGGTTAAAATTGATGGGAAGATGGATGGAGCCAAATACAGGACCATTCTGGACTGACTGGGACGGAGATTTGTCTTCCAACAAGACAATGATCCAAAACATAAAGCAAAATCTACAATGGAATGGTTCAATAATAAACACATCCAGGAAGCCTGAAATGTGGCAAAAGGTCGCAAAGTTCAAGGGGGCCGAATACTTTCGCAAGGCACTGTAACTCCAGCACCTGCAAAAAAAAGAACCTGGATGTGTGTATGTTCTTCCGCCTTTGTAAAATAAAAGTGTTTAGTGACTTTAAAACAGTTACAGTGGAATGACAGTGAATGTTCCTGAGTGGTTGAGTTACAGTTTTCAATTAAATCTACAGTGAGCTCCAAAAGTATTGTAACAGTGACACATTTTTTGTTGTTTTGGCTCTGTACTCCAGCACTTTGGATTTGAAATGAGTGTAGGCTCACCGTGAGGTCGTTGACAGCCAGTGCTGTGACGCTAGCCTTGTGTGCAGGTAGCTGAGTGATGTAGTTGAATTCCTCCGGATCCCACAGGATACAGGTGAGGTCGCGAAACGAAGGAGATGATTGTGGACTACAGGAAAAGGAGGACCGAGCACACCCCCATTCTCATCGACAGGGCTGTAGTGGAGCAGGTTAAGAGCTTCAATTTCCTTAAAACTGTATTGTTGGTTAAAGGGCTTGTAAGTAAGTATTTCACTGTAAGGTCCACACCGGTTGTATTCGGCGAGTGTGATAAATTACATTTGTTTTGATTAGAGAACCTCTGACCATCACTCCATGAACCTCAGACACCAGACATATTTCTACATTGTTATAATCATACAACGCCTGAGAGACAGTTTATGATATTCACTTTATCAAACATGCACTGCACGCGCGCACACACACGCGCGCGCGCACACACACACACACACACACACACACACACACACACACACACACACACACACACACACACACACACACACACACACACACACACACACACACACACACACGTTTTATGATCAAAGTAAGGACCACAGGAGAAAATAGGACTTTCAATAGGGCTAAATACATACTCACCAATACCACAACTCACCAATATCACCACACACACACAATCCTGTCTGAGTTTCCATCCTTGCTGATGGACACATTCCACCTAAAAACCTTTGAGCTGGTCCCGGCAGGGACTGTTATGGTTTAGTTGGGACACGCTGCACACAGCATCTCCCCCCAGTCACACACACTCTCACATACGGCAAAGGTCTATGAGAGGGAAATAGAAACACACACGCACGTTAGCCATGGTCAATGTTATAAAGATGTTGGCCAACGGTCGAGCTGTATGTTATGTGGCTGCCTCTGAAAATTGTGTTCATGATGGATGGATGGATGGAAGGAAGTGGACTGGACTGTAATATTGCTAACATTGTCAGTCTGATTTCATCAAATAGCCGCCATAGCGTACTACTTTCTCAGTGCTGTAGTGTACAAAGGAGCAGGAGTTATCAGGAAAGCCCCGGGAGAAATAGACGCTCCACAGAGGAGGGATCACTAGCCTGTTCTTTTCTGCAACCAGAACCTCGCTGTCCATACAAAGCACCTGGCTTACTGGACTACGAAGAAGCTCTGGAGGGGGTAGAGACCGGGCGAGGAGATGGAAAGATGGAGATAATTTAATAGAATCAAATCAAATGAAAAATATATTCGTCACACACAGCAGGTATAAAAAGGTGCAGCAAAAAGCTAATGTGCTTGACTCTTTTTATTGTTATTATTGATATTGATTAATGTACTGCAGTACATTAATCAATATCAATAATAACAATACAAAAATAGTCAAGTCAAAAATAAAAACAAATAGAAGAGGTCGTATCCATAGAAATAATGGACTGTATTTACAAATATAAAATGGGTCGTGTCTTGGTAACTCAGTCAAATAAATAGTATATAGAACAGCAGCGTTGACCGTGTCTGTGTGTCTGTATAAGTTCTGAGTGTGTGTGTGTGTGTGCTTGTTTGTGGGTGTTTGCACGTGCGTGTTTGTGTGTAAGGGTTGAATGTGTGGGTAGTCAGTGCAAATAATCTCTAAGGTGCAGATAGAGAGTATTTGCAGTTTAGAGACTAAGGTGCAAGGCTCAGGCAACTGGAGTCGATCTTCCGGGCCTTCCTCAGACACTGCCTAGTGTAGACATCCTGGAGGGCAGGGAGCTCTCCCAGAGTGATGTTTGAGGGCGGACTAGTTTCCGTACAAGGTGATGATGCAGCTGGTCAAGATGCTCTTGACTTTGTCGTTGTAGAACTTCTTGAGGATCCAAGGGCCGATGCCAAATTTTTTCAGTCGGCTGAGATTTTTCGCAAGAATCTCTCACGAACCCACCCCAAATCTAATGACGGATCCTTAAAATATGTACACTTAGATTCTTACATAAGCAAATAACCTTCAATTCATTATATTTTCACCTCTTGTCAAATGAAAAGAAACCAATAAATACATTTATTCAATAAAATATTATTTTTCAAACAATCTTTCTCAAAATGCGATCACACTGCACTTCCCCTGTGACCACACTAGAGGTCGCGACCCCTACTTTGAATACCACTGCCTTAGGAGGTAAGAGAAGTTTGTTGTTCTCTATGACCAGAACCTCTCTGTCCCCTCAACCCTCTCGCCTACTGGGTCAGGCAACGGCGAAAGAGAGCCATCAAAAAGCAACTCTGGTGGCCTGCCTGAACTAGTGGTAATTACCGCAGCCTTTGGCACACATGTCTACGGTGTCGAGGTAGGTCAAATCCAGCCTACTGCCCCTTTGTCCCAACCTCTTTCCAAACTGTCATCCCTATATATCCATATACATACATTTTTTTTTTTAAAGCAACTCTGGAATGTGGGAAAACAAAAAGTAGAGAGAGTGCAAAAGCATTGACCATTAGTCTAAACCGAGACTAAGATGATATGAGATGGATACAAAAAAACAGTAAGTCTGCCAGTACATAGATGAAATTCCATGGGAAAATAATAATTGTCCTACTTCAAAACCATCACATTAAAGAGTTTCACATCTTCTGCTGAATTTCATTCAATTACATTAATATCCCATATTGCAATTGCAGACCCTACACTGCCACCCTGCCCTAAAGGAAGCACATACACACACATCCTGGTCCCCGTAAAGGTGTATCTGACTTCCTGTAATTGGGCCTTTAATTGACCTGCTCCAACCCAGGCAGGAAGAAATTGTTATTTTCCTATCGCCAACTTTACCTTCCAAATCCCCTGGAAGCAGAGAGCGCCTGGAGAACGTTCCAGCATTATTACCCTTAATAATATAATATAATATCACCTTAATATCACATGAATATCCTTCCCCCTATTCATCTCCACCTGCTTATTGATCAGTCAACACTCCGATGTAACATGAGATGCAATATGTCGGAAGGAATGCCTCTCCTGAAAATAAACGTTCAGCTCATCTCCTTCAGAATGGCTCTTCAGGGATATTCAGATTATTAGGCAAGGCTTCCGTGGTGGAGTCATCGCCATACTGTAGGTCCGTAGGAGCAGATCTGTCTGTGTGTGTGTGTGTGTTTGTCTATGCACCCTGCTGTTTCTAAGTCTGTCTGGGTAAACGAAGAGTGTCTAGCCAGTCTGTTCCTATTGCTTACTATGGACCTGGCCCATGTATTATACAGTATAAAGTAATTGAGGAACGCTGTGAAGTTAAATAAAATAATTGAGGTATGAAAAGGTTATCTTGAAATAATAAGGTGAATTATTAAATAGAGTCTTTCTGGTGTACACACATTGCATACACTCGCACACACATTTTCCTCACAGGGATGATAAAGTCAGTAAAGTAAAGATCAGCACTCCTGATTCTGCTCAGGGTTAGGGAAGTGCATGGATACGGTTTGCGTGGGATTAAATATTGTTAGACATTGTTAAGGGCGGTACAGAGGGTTTGAGTGATATTATGATTGTGTTATTCTTGGAACTTGACCTTTGACTGGTTGAACGGAGGGTTTGAGTTGGTCCAGTCTGAAGAAAAAAGGGGGTTGGCTGGGCGGGTGCTGAACCCTCCTTTTTGGAGCCGGCACAAGGGTGGTGGGCCTTGGTGAACAGTTGAGAGCCAGAGGGTAGAGGTCAGAGGTCATTCATAAATGAGGTCAATCGAGTACAGGCTTTACTGAATGACAACAGAGACAGAATGCAATATTGGATAGCAGTAAATAGTCTGCTCCTCGGAGCCAGATACTGATGACAGTTTTCCCTATGCTGAGCAGCTGGCATCGAACCCGATCAAACACTACCATATAAATACCTGCTGTGCCTGTGAGATAGGAAGCGATTTGAATTATATTGCGCTTACTAGATAAATGTGGCCACTGCAGCTGGTCACTGCTGGCGGTGCCCAAAGTGAGGGTTGATCCACATACTCACTCTCAGATCAGATACAACACACACACACACACACACACACACACATGCACAGGTACAAACACATATACACCCACATATGCACAGATGGACAGACGGAAAGACACACGCACACCTGCACACAAGCATACATACACACAGCAATAAAAAGGCACTCAAGATACTTCAAGAATCACAGTAGAATAGTATTTCATTACTTTTTACGTTTCTAATTATTTGTTGACTGGCAGCCAAGAAGAGCTTGTACATGTCCCTTGTGTACTGTTTCTACGGGGCTAGTGGATTCCGGTGCCACGGGGAACTTTATTGACCAGACCTTTGCCTCCTCTCTTAATATCACCTCATACCCACTCTCCTCTCCATTTCCGGTCCAAGCCCTTGAAAATCGACCACTAGGATCCGGAACCATTACACACATCACCACACCACTCACCCTAACCGTTGAGTCACTTCATCCACTAGTGGTCACAAGATCATCCTCTGCCTCGCATGGCTCCAACGCCCTAACCCCACCATCTCATGGTCGAGGACGAGAATCATGGACTGGTCACCTGAACGCCAGAGGACCTGCTTTCCCGTTCCCCCTCATGTCGTATCCCCTGTGTTCTGGGACGTAGATTTGGACAATCGCCAGGCTCTGCGGAGGGAACCCGCACCCACTACCTGTCCTCCTGAGTACATCTATGTTCCTACGGGGATAAGGGAGTGGCTGTTGACCTGGGCACACACAGCTGTCATCGCTGGACATCCAGGGATCACCTGTACTATTCAATCTCTCTCCGAGAAGTATTGGTGGCCCATCTTGGCGCAGGATTTTGTTCGTTACGTTAACTCCTGTTCTGCGTGTGCCCAAACTTAGTCCCCCCGGCACGCTCTAGCAGGGAAGCTCCTTCCCCTTCCCGTGCCTCAGCGTACTGATATCCCCTCCTCTGACGGTTTCACCACCATTCTGGTGGTTGTGGACAGATTTTCAAAGTCATGCCATTTTATTCCTCTCTCTGGTCTCCACACATCTCTCCAGGTCTCTGAGGCACTGTTCCAGCAGGTTTTCTGGCACTATGGCTGTCCAGAGGACATCGTCTCCGAATGTGGTCCCCAATTCATGTCAAAGGTATGGAGTGCTTTCATGGGGAAACTGGGGCTCATGGTCAGCCTCACTTTCGGGTACTAGCCTCAGTCCAACGGTCAGATGGAGAGGATGAACCAGGAGCTGGGGAGGTTCCTGAGGAGTCACTGCCAGGACCGGCAGGGGGAGTGGGCCCGATTCCTTCCCTGGGTGGAATATGTGATAACCCAGTGTGTCCTGGGTTATCAGCCTGCCCTTGCTCCGTGGACTCCGAACCAGACCTAAGCCCCTCCGGCGCGCAGAGGAGGTTTGGAGTGAAGCTCATGTGAGGCTCCAGCATGCCGTCCATCATCAGAAGGAGCAGGCGGATTGCTACCGCAGTGAGGCACCAGTGTTCCATCCTGGTGATTGTGTCTGGCTCTCTAACAGGAACCTCACACTCCGCCTGCCCTGCAAGAAGCTGAGCCTCCTGTTTGGGGGGCTGTTCAAGGTTCTCCGGAGGGTCAATGAGGTGACGTATAGGTTACAGCTTCCCAGTGACTACCGTATCTCACCTTCATTTCCCTTCTCAGGCCGGTGGTTCCTCGTCCCCTGCCTGATACAGTCCCCAACGACACCCCTCCACCCCCCAGGGGATCGAGGGATGTCCCGCCTATACTGGCAGATTCCTACGGGACTCCCAACGTTTTGGGGGTCGGTTCCAGTACCTGGTGGACTGGGAGGGGTACGGCCCAGAGGAGCGGTGTTGGGTTCCGGTGGAGGACATGCTGGATCCCAACATCATCTGTGATTTCCATCTTTGCCGCCCGGACTGGCCTTCTCGGGGCCGTCCCTCTGGTGGGGGGAGGGAATATTGTCACATCTACTCCCGCTCCTCCCTTCCTGTATTTGACGTCACCATTTTACTGACCACCGGTCCTGGCAACCGTTTATTAGTGCACCTGGCATTCATCATTACGCGCACCTGCGCTTCATCAATAGGCACACCTGGACTCAATTATCTCACTCATTACCTCCCCTTTGTCTGGCACTCCCTTAGGTTCATTCCCCAGGCAGTATTGACTATGTGTTTCATGTCTGTTCTCTACTTGTGTTTGTTGTATTGTTCCATGTTCCATTTATTATTAAACTCACCACCTGCACTTGCTTCCCGACTCCCAGCATCCACGTTACAGAACTCCTAGCCACACATACAAACCAGGTGCAACTCAGCTAGGAGAGTCAGCCTAAAACCATTATTCATCTGCTACAGTATATGTTACAATGAGATGCAATCAAATCCAGGTGTGAAATAAGCAGCAGAAACTCGTTAGAGAGCCCAGTGCCTATCAGATTATCCAGGTGTGATTTCCTACATAAATTAATTTAAAGTGAGGAGCAGGACAATGTTATGAGCCAATACTCTCATCACGACTGAATCACAGAATTACAGAATCATTTTGCTTGAATTAGCTTGAATTAGAGACATGTTTTCAACAGTAAATGAGGAAAGAGTAGAAATAGTGGACACTCCGTAAACGAGACCCTAACAAGACCTTAATAACAAAAACAGATCTCAGCCTCATAACTGCTGCTCCATATTGTTCCATATGGAGTTAATTTGAATATGAAGAAGAAAAAAACGTGCAGCTAAAACAGCTAATTTGGTGGTACTGGGAGGCGATATGACATTATATGAGATTACAGACTGAGGCAGAGGGGAGGGAGATAAAATACAGAGGGAGTGAAAGGAGAGAAAGAGAGATAGAGAGCCAGCCAGCAAGAGAAAGCGGGAGAAAGACAAGGCTGGATTACATGCAACGTTTTTCTCTTAGCCTTACGACAAAATGTACAGAACAGCATTATAAACCCCCCCCCCAAAAAAAAAAAAATCCCGGGGCCCCAAATGCAGTAGTCCGGTCCCGGAGAGAGAATAAGAGAAAACCACAGAGCGAGAGAGCGAGGGGGATCACAGGCATCCAGTAGTAACAGAGTTATAAGAGAGTGTATTGTGTGTTTGTTCTTAAAGGCTCTGAAAAGCCTGTTATCCTGTAATGCCAGTGGTTTTAAACACAAATAAACACAGTAAAGCAAGCCTTCCTTGATGAGCACAACAAAGGCTGATTATCTATGAAAGTGCATAAAAATAATGTTTAGCCCTTTCTTGGTAATTGGTATACGATAATGAGATGTCCCAACTAAAATGGATAACAGCTAAAACACTAGCACACTGGGAGCAACCAGTCCTAAAAATATAGAATTAGAATAACAAGAACCGACATCCCCGTTTCATCTCCTGCCATTGTACTCTTCAGCAAGGCACTTAAACCCTAAAGTTTGTGGGAATGATTCTCTGGTGGTTTAAAAGCAACAAAGACACATTTAACAGTAAGGCAACTTTACATGGTCGGTAGAATGGCAGTCATGTTTGGTGTACAACTAACGACGTGGGTGAAAGGCAACTGACCTCTCGGTGAATCTTAATGAACTCCTGGGGGCCTCGCTTTTCCCAGGGAGAGAGGACAACGTCCCCTAGAGTGGTACCATCCTGCATATAGCCTGGAGAGACACCCAACCACCGTCAGAATACACACCGACACACAACACACAACTAATTTGAAATGGTTGGCGTTATCCAGGAAGTCAGGTAGGTAGAAAAACTCTTAGGATAAGCTCTCTGACATCACTCATGTTGTCTCTGGAGGTGGTGTCCCACTCCTTTTTCAGAGAGAGAGAGAGAAGAAGAAGAAGGGGGAGGGGGGCGGTAGAGGGAGACTTTCAATTGATCGCTAGACTTAACTTATCAAACTCATGGTGTCCACTCCGTCACTCACACATACTTATCCCACCTGTACCTGAAATCACACATAGGAAGTGAGTAAGTGTGTGTGTGTGTGCATGTGTGCATACATGCGTGTGTGCATTCTTGTGTGCCTGCTAGTGCATAGTGGCTGAAAATGCAGCATCTTTTCATTGCAAACCAAAGCTTGAAATGGAAACATTAATAAAGTAACCTAAAGCATATTAAACATGGTTCATTCTATTAAGTTGAAGAGAGGAAATATCTGCCAGACATTGACTGAAGCTTTTCATTTTTCCGTAAAGTCCTCTAACCCCCTGATAGAGATCCCATGAGGAGGAATGTAATTTACTGTAAAACAATTACCTTTATTCAATGAGAATAATAATGAGAATTCATACAGTCTAAACTCTGTTAGGGACATAAATCAAGTTATAGATATTACTGCAACTGCACACGCTTGTCTGGGGTTTGAAGGAAACAGTGAGCACCGTGTTTTCAACAGGCTAATATCTTCATTGTTTCATTGTTTGATGATGACTGTCAAATATGCAGGCCTTCTCATTGGCATCAATTGGATTCCTAAACAGCAGCTTTTACAAACAAATAGGATTCTTCTTTTGTGTGTTGTTTAATGTTACCACAATTATTTGTATGTACTGCATATGTTTTATGCTACAGGAAAACCAGAAATACTATTTCTACATTTCCTAGGATCAATGGATCGATGGAGACACTCAAGTTTAAAAAAAATCCTGTATCTCTCGACACATTCACAAAAATAGTCATGGCCTCCAAAACTTCCAGTTGCCTACTGGACCCTATTCCAACTAAACTACTGAAAGAGCTACTTCCTGTGCTTGGCCCTCCTATGTAGAACATAATACATAACTCTCTATCCTCCGGATGTGTACCAAACTCACTAAAGGTGGCAGTAATAAAGCCTCTCCTGAAAAAGCCAAACGTTAACCTGGAAATTAAAAAAAAAAAAATCAGCCAATATCGAATCTCCCATTCCTCTCAACAGTTTTAGAAAAAGCTGTTGAGCAGCAACTCACTGCCTTCCTGAAGACCAATAATGTATATGAAATGCTCCAGTTTGGTTTTAGACCCCATCATAGTACTGATACTGCACTCGTGAAGGTGGTAAGTGACCTTTTAATGGCGTCAGACCAAGGCTCTGCATCTGTACTCCAGTGCTAGCCTCTACACTGGCTTCCTGTTAAGGCTAGGTCTTATTTCAAGGTCTTACTTCTAACTTACAAAGTATTACATGGACTCCTTCCTATCTCCTCGATTTGGTCCTGCCGTACATACCTACACGTACGCTACGGTCATAAGAAGCAGGCCTCCTAGTCTGGCACAGAGGTGCGAAGGTGAATGACAAGAAACTGGAGTAACGAACTGCCTTTGCTGCCGTTGCTGTCTTTGCCTCTCCACTGGGATTCTATGCCTCTGACCCTATTACGGGGAGGCTGAGTCACTGGCTTACTACTGCACTTCCATGCTGACCCTAGGAGGGGTGCGTTATGTCATGCCAGGCTATTTTCCGCTATACTTGACTTGAGGGGGTTGAGTAACTGCCGTGATCTTCCGGTTTTGCGTCCCCTCGGCCTTGTGCGGTGGAGGAGATCTTCGTGGGCTATACTCAGCCTTATCTCAGGGTAGTAAGTTGGTGATCTGTTGATATCCCTCTAGTGGTGTGGGGGCTGTGCTTGGCAAAGTGTGTGGGGTCATATCCTGCTTGGTTGGTCCTGTCCAGGGGTATCGTCAGTCAGGGACACAGTGTTTCACAATCTCTCTCTCTCCCCTCCTGGAGGACCTGAGCCCTAGGCCAATCCTCGGGACTACCTGGCCTGATGACTCCTGGCTGTCCCCATCCACAGTCCACCTAGTCGTCCACCTAGTCATGCTGCCCTTCAGTTTCTGCTGTTTTTCCTGTGGCTATTGAACCCTAACCTATTCAGCAGACGTGCTACCCTGTCGTGCTGCTGCTCCAGTTTCAACTGTTCTGCCTGCGGCTATGGAACCCTGACCTGTTTTTTTTTTCTCCCCAATTTCGTGGTATCCAATTGTTAGTAGCTACTATCTTGTCTCATCGCTACAACTCCTGTACGTGCTCGGGAGAGACGAAGGTTGAAAGTCATGTGTCCTCCGATACACAACCCAACCAAGCCGCACTGCTTCTTAACACAGCACGCATCCAACCCGGAAGCCAGCCGCACCAATGTGTCGGAAGCAACACCGTGCACCTGGCAACCTTGGTTAGCGTGCACTGCGCCCGGCCCGCCACAGGAGTCGCTGGTGCGTGATAAGACAAGGATATCCCTACCGGCCAAGCCCTCCCTAACCCGGACGACGCTGGGCCAATTGTGCGTCGCCCCACGGACCTCCCGGTCACGGCCGGTTGCGACAGAGCCTGGGCGGGAACCCAGAGTCTCTGGTGGCACAGCTGGCGCTGCAGTAGAACCCTGACCTGTTAACCGGACATGCTACCTTGTCCCGGAACCATCTGTTTTCGACCCTCTCTCTCCCTCCCTCCCTCCCTCCCTCCTTCCGTCTCTCTCCCCCCCTCTGTCTCTCTCTCCCCCTCTCTACTGCATCTGCTGTCTTGACCTCTGAATGCTTGGGCATGAAAAGCAAACTGACATTTACTCCTGTAGAGCTGACCTGTTGCACCTTCTACAACCATAGTGATTATTATTTGACCCTGCTGGTCAAATATGAACATTTGAACATCTTGAAGGACGATCTGGCCTTAATGGCCATGTACTCTTATAATCTCCACCCGGCACAGACAGGAGAGGATAGGCCACCTCTCAGAGCCTGATTCCTCTCTAAGTTTCTTCATAGGTTCCTGCCTTTCTAGGGAGTTTTTCCTAGGCATCATGCTTCTACATCTGCATTGCATGCTGTTTAGGGTTTAAGGCTGGGTTTCTGTATAAGCACATTGTGACACCTGCTGATGGAAAAAAGGGCTTTATAAATGATTTTGATTTAACAGAGCTTGAAGAATTTTTAAAATAGTATGAGATTTACCCAAGAAGACTCACAGCTGTTATCGCTGCCAAAATATGTTTCTAACATGTATTGATTCAGAGGGATGAATACTTATCTTATCAAGGTATGTTAGTGTTGTATTTTTCATTAATCAAAAAATCTATTTTGTGTCGATTGTTGACAAAAAAAATCACAAATTCATTTTAATCCCACTTTGCCGCACAATGTAAAGAAATCCAAGGGGGATGACTTTCTAGAAGCACTGTATGTATTCCACTTAAAGCAGTGAGTTTTCTGAAGAGGAAATGCCCCCTCGTGTTTGCGTTTTTAAGTGTGACCCTTTTCTGGATTACAGCTTTGATGCACTCAACCACCAATCTACGATGGGCCTTGCTTGTGATCTCCTAAACACATCACATAAATACAAGATACAACACATCACTGTCACAGAAGATCCAGAAATACTTAATCCAGTAGAAACTGCCAGCCATTTTAGCCACATTGTTCAGTGTCCTCTCTATGGCAGCTCTATTCTGAGAGGGCTCTGTGGATTTAGAGTACCTCCTTTTTAGATTGTTGATAGACTCCATATGAGCGGAAAAATGGTTATACATTAGCCACATTTGTTTAGAGAATTTATGAACAAACATTTCTGCACAAATTGGTCATCAAATTTGTTCTCACAATAATAGACAAACATAATGTGTTTAAATTAAAAACACACAAATTATTGTATTTCTCTTGTGTCTATTGAATACATCATTTAAACATTTACAGTGAAGGTTGGAAAAAGTATGTGAACCCCTAGGCCAATGACTTATCCAAAAGCTAATTGGAGTCAGGAGTCAGCTAACCTGGAGTCCAATCAATGAGACGAGATTAGAGTGGTTAGAGCTGCCTTGCCCTATAAAAAACACTCACAATTTGCTATTCACAAGAAGCATTCCCAAGTTTATCAAGACATTTTGCAGGAGAATGTAAGGCTATCTGTCCACCAATTGAAGCGCAACAGATGTTGGGTGATGCAACAGGACAACGACCCAAAACACAGAAGGCTTCAACAGAAGAAAATATGCGTTCTGGAATAGCCCAGTCAGAGTCCTGACCTCAACCCGATTGAGATGCTGTGGCATGACCTCAAGAGAGCAGTTCACACCAGACATCCCAAGAATATTGCTGAAATGAAACAGTTATGTGAAGAGGAATGGTCCAAAATTCCTCCTGACCATTGTGCAGGTCTGATCCGCAACTACAGAAAAAGTTTGGTTGAGGTTATTGCTACCAAAGGAGGGTCAACCAGTTACATACTTTTCCCACCCTGCACTGTGAATGTTTACACAGTGTGTTCAATAAAGACATGAAAACATATTGTTTGTGTGTTATTAGTTTAACTTCTTTGGGGTAGGGGGCAGTATTGGGTAGCTTGGATGAAAAACGTGCCCAAATTAAGCTGCCTGCTACTCAGCCATAAAAGCTAGAATATGCATATAGTTAGTCAATTTGGATAGAAAACACTCTGAAGTTTCGAAAATTGTTTGAATGATGTCTGTGAGTATAACAGAAGTCTGGGAAATCTGAGGTTTGTAGTTTTTCAACTCAGCCCCCATTGAAGATACAGGGTGATATTAGTTATGTTTCACTTCCCAAAACTTCCACTAGATGTCAACAGTATTTAGAACCTGTGTTTTGAGGATTCTACTCTAAAGGAGGGGCTCATAAGGGCCCTTTGAGTGAGTGGTCTGGCAGAGTGCCACAGCCTCGGGTCTGGCGCACTCACGTGAAAGGTAGCTACGTTCCACTTCATTTGTACAGAGAAAGGAATTGTCCAGTTGGAACATTAATGAAGTTTTATGTAAAAACATCCTAAAGATTGATTCCATACTTAGTTTGGCATGTTTCTACGGGCTGTAACGGAACTTTTTGAACTTTTCATCCAACGTTCGGCGCGACCTGAACGCGCTTTTGGATTTGTTTACCAAACGCCCTAACAAAATAAGATATTTGGACATAACTGATGGACATTATCGAACAAATCAAACATTTATGGTGGAACTGGGATTCCTGGGAGTGCATTCTGATGAAGATCATCAAAGGTAAGTGAATATTTAAAATGCTATTTCTGAGTCATGTTGACTACCCAATATGGCGGGTATATTTTTGGCTGCTTTGTTGTCTAAAGGCTGTATTCAGATTATTGCATGGCTTGCTTTGTCCGTAATTTTGTGGTTGCATTAAGTGGTTGCATTAAGGAGAAGTTAATCTAAATTTCCATGTATAATAGTCGTATCTTTATCAATGTTTATTATGAGTATTTCTGTAAATTGATGTGGCTCTCTGCAATATCACCGCATGTTTTAGAACTACTGAACGTAACACGCCAATGTAAACTCAGATTTGTTTATATAAATATGAACTTTATCAAACAAAACATACATGCATTGTGTAACATGAAGTACTATGAGAGTCATCTGATGAAGATCATCAAAGGTTAGTGATTCATTTTATCTGTATTTCTGCTTTTTGTGACTCCTCTCTTTGGCTGGAAAAATGGCTGTGTTTTTCTGTGGCTTGGTGGTGACCTAACATAATCGTTTGTGGTGCTTTCGCTGTAAATCCTTTTTGAAATCAGACACTGTGGCTGGATTAATTTTATCTTTAAAATGGTGTAAAATACTTGTATGCTTAAGGAATTTTAATTATGAGATTTTGTTGTTTTGAATTTGACGCCCTGCACTTCACTAGCTGTTGCGGGGAGGTTCCGCTAGCGGAACGGGGTTCCAGGAGGTACAGAGTGGCAGGCAGAGTCCAGGAGGTACAGAGTGGCAGGCAGAATCGAGGTCAGGGCAGGCAGAATGGCCAGGCAGGCGGGTACGGAGTCCAGAAAACAGGCAAGGGACAAAACAGGGAGTACTAGCAAAAAGAGAATAGAAGCAGGAGTACGGAAAAAAACGCTGGTTGACTTGAAAGACATACAAGACGAACTGGCACAGAGAGACAAGAAACACAGGGATAAATACACCAGGGAAAATAACAACACCTGGAGATAATCACAAGGACAGTTGAAACAGATCAGGGTGTGACAACATTGAATTCCCTGAGATACTTTTACTAACCTCAACGTAAAGTCATGACCAAAAACATAACACAATTATTATGACAACTTTTCTAAAAACCTTCTTACTTGATGAGGAATGTGTTATGTTTTGGCTTAAGCCTGATGAATTTACTGTGTTAAATGAGGCCTCGCCTCCTGGCTACACTAGTGACCATATCCCCCGTGCATCCCGCAAAGGCGGAGGTGTTGCTAACATTTACGATAGCAAATTTCAATTTACAAAAAAAAAAAAGACGTTTTCGTCTTTTGAGCTTCTAGTCATGAAATCTATGCAGCCTACTCAATCACTTTTTATAGCTACTGTTTACAGGCCTCCTGGGCCATATACAACGTTCCTCACTGAGTTCCCTGAATTCCTATCGGACCTTGTAGTCATAGCGGATAATATTCTAATCTTTGGTGACTTTAATATTCACATGGAAAAGTCCACAGACCCACTCCAAAAGGCTTTCGGAGCCATCATCGACTCAGTGGGTTTTGTCCAACATGTCTCTGGACCCACTCACTGTCACAGTCATACGCTGGACCTAGTTTTGTCCCATGGAATAAATGTTGTGGATCTTAATGTTTTTCCTCATAATCCTGGACTATCGGACCACCATTTTATTACGTTTGCAATTGCAACAAATAATCTGCTCAGACCCCAACCAAGGATCATCAAAAGTCGTGCTATAAATTCACAGACAACACAAAGATTCCTTGATGTCCTTCCAGATTCCCTCTGTCTACCCAAGGACGCCAGAGGACAAAAATCAGTTAACCACCTAACTGAGGAACTCAACTTAACCTTGCGCAATACCCTAGATGCAGTTGCACCCCTAAAAACTAAAAACATTTCTCATAAGAAACTAGCTCCCTGGTACACAGAAAATACCCGAGCTCTGAAGCAAGCTTCCAGAAAATTGGAACGGAAATGGCGCCACACCAAACTGGAAGTCTTCCGACTAGCTTGGAAAGACAGTACTGTGCAGTACCGAAGAGCCCTTACTGCTGCTCGATCATCCTATTTTTCTAACTTAATTGAGGAAAATAAGAACAATCCAAAATTCCTTTTTGATACTGTCGCAAAGCTAACTAAAAAGCAGCATTCCCCAAGAGAGGATGACTTTCACTTTAGCAGTGATAAATTCATGAACTTCTTTGAGGAAAAGATTATGATTATTAGAAAGCAAATTACGAACTTCTCCTTAAATCTGCGTATTCCTTCAAAACTCAGTTGTCCTGAGTCTGCACAACTCTGCCAGGACCTAGGATCAAGAGAGACGCTCAAGTGTTTTAGTACTATATCTCTTGACACAATGATGAAAATAATCATGGCCTCTAAACCTTCAAGCTGCATACTGGACCCTATTCCAACTAAACTACTGAAAGAGCTGCTTCCTGTGCTTGGCCCTCCTATGTTGAACATAATAAACGGCTCTCTATCCACCGGATGTGTACCAAACTCACTAAAAGTGGCAGTAATAAAGCCTCTCTTGAAAAAGCCAAACCTTGACCCAGAAAATATAAAAAACTATCGGCCTATATCGAATCTTCCATTCCTCTCAAAAATTTTAGAAAAGGCTGTTGCGCAACAACTCACTGCCTTCCTGAAGACAAACAATGTATACGAAATGCTTCAGTCTGGTTTTAGACCCCATCATAGCACTGAGACGGCACTTGTGAAGGTGGTAAATTACATTTTAATGGCATCGGACCGAGGCTCTGCATCTGTCCTCGTGCTCCTAGACCTTAGTGCTGCTTTTGATACCATCGATCACCACATTCTTTTGGAGAGATTGGAAACCCAAATTGGTCTACACGGACAAGTTCTGGCCTGGTTTAGATCTTATCTGTCGGAAAGATATCAGTTTGTCTCTGTGAATGGTTTGTCCTCTGACAAATCAACTGTAAATTTCGGTGTTCCTCAAGGTTCCGTTTTAGGACCACTATTGTTTTCACTATATATTTTACCTCTTGGGGATGTCATTCGAAAATATAATGTTAACTTTCACTGCTATGCGGATGACACACAGCTGTACATTTCAATTAAACATGGTGAAGCCCCAAAATTGCCCTTGCTAGAAGAATGTGTTTCAGACATAAGGAAGTGGATGGCTGCAAACTTTCTACTTTTAAACTCGGACAAAACAGAGATGCTTGTTCTAGGTCCCAAGAAACAAAGAGATCTTCTGTTGAATCTGACAATTAATCTTAATGGTTGTACAGTCGTCTCAAATAAAACTGTGAAGGACCTCGGCGTTACTCTGGACCCTGATCTCTCTTTTGAAGAACATATCAAGACCATTTCAAGGACAGCTTTTTTCCATCTACGTAACATTGCAAAAATCAGAAACTTTCTATCCAAAAATGATGCAGAAAAATTAATCCATGCTTTTGTCACTTCCAGGTTAGACTACTGCAATGCTCTACTTTCCGGCTACCCGGATAAAGCACTAAATAAACTTCAGTTAGTGCTAAATACGGCTGCTAGAATCCTGACTAGAACCAAAAAATTTGATCATATTACTCCAGTGCTAGCCTCTCTACACTGGCTTCCTGTCAAAGCAAGGGCTGATTTCAAGGTTTTACTGCTAACCTACAAAGCATTACATGGGCTTGCTCCTACCTATCTCTCTGATTTGGTCCTGCCGTACATACCTACACGTACGCTACGGTCACAAGACGCAGGCCTCCTAATTGTCCCTAGAATTTGTAAGCAAACAGCTGGAGGCAGGGCTTTCTCCTATAGAGCTCCATTTTTATGGAACGGTCTGCCTACCCATGTCAGAGACGCAAACTCGGTCTCAACCTTTAAGTCTCTACTGAAGACTCATCTCTTCAGTGGGTCATATGATTGAGTGTAGTCTGGCCCAGGAGTGGGAGGGTGAACGGAAAGGCTCTGGAGCAACGAACCGCCCTTGCTGTCTCTGCCTGGCCGGTTCCCCTCTTTCCACTGGGATTCTCTGCCTCTAACCCTATTACAGGGGCTGAGTCACTGGCTTTACTGGGGCTCTCTCATGCCGTCCCTGGAGGGGGTGCGTCACCTGAGTGGGTTGAGTCACTGATGTGGTCATCCTGTCTGGGTTGGCGCCCCCCCCTTGGGTTGTGCCGTGGCGGAGGTCTTTGTGGGCTATACTTAGCCTTGTCTCAGGATGGTAAGTTGGTGGTTGAAGATATCCCTCTAGTGTTGTGGGGGCTGTGCTTTGGCAAAGTGGGTGGGGTTATATCCTTCCTGTTTGGCCCTGTCCGGGGGTGTCCTCGGATGGGGCCACAGTGTCTCCTGACCCCTCCTGTCTCAGCCTCCAGTATTTATGCTGCAGTAGTTTATGTGTCGGGGGGCTAGGGTCAGTTTGTTATATCTGGAGTACTTCTCCTGTCCTATTCGGTGTCCTGTGTGAATCTAAGTGTGCGTTCTCTAATTCTCTCCTTCTCTCTTTCTCTCTCTCGGAGGACCTGAGCCCTAGGACCATGCCCCAGGACTACCTGACATGATGACTCCTTGCTGTCCCCAGTCCACCTGGCTGTGCTGCTGCTCCAGTTTCAACTGACCTGAGCCATAGGACCATGCCCCAGGAATACCTGACATGATGACTCCTTGCTGTCCCCAGTCCACCTGACTGTGCTGCTGCTCCAGTTTCAACTATTCTGCCTTATTATTATTCGACCATGCTGGTCATTTATGAACATTTGAACATCTTGACCATGTTTTGTTATAATCTCCACCCGGCACAGCCAGAAGAGGACTGGCCACCCCACATAGCCTGGTTCCTCTCTAGGTTTCTTCCTAGGTTTTGGCCTTTCTAGGGAGTTTTTCCTAGCCGCCGTGCTTCTACACCTGCATTGCTTGCTGTTTGGGGTTTTAGGCTGGGTTTATGTACAGCACTTTGAGATATCAGCCGATGTACGAAGGGCTATATAAAATAAATTTGATTGATTATGTTTTAACCTGTTGCGACGACCAAACCCGGATCCGGGATTCTATTTATAGACCTAAGCTCATTACCATAACGCAACGTTAACTATTCATGAAAATCGCAAATGAAATGAAATAAATATGCTATCTCTCAAGCTTAGCCTTTTGTTAACAACACTGTCATCTCAGATTTTCAAAATATGCTTTTCAACCACAGGAAAACAATCATTAGTGTAACAGTAGCTAGCTAGCGTAGCATTTAGCGTTAGCATTAGCGTTAGCATTTAGCAGGCAACTATCACAAAAACAAGTAAAGCCTTCAAATAAAATAACTTACCTTTGAAGAACTTCTGATGTTTTCAATGAGGAGACTCTCAGTTAGATAGCAGATGCTCAGTTTTTCCAAAAAGATTCTTTGTGTATTAGAAATAGCTCCGTTTTGTACATCACATTTGGCTACAAAAAAAAAAAAAAAAAAATACGAAAATTCAGCCCTCAAAACGCGAACTTTTTTCCAAATTAACTCCATAATATCGACTGAAACATGGCAAACGTGGTTTAGAATCAATCCTCAAGGTGTTTTTCCACATATCTCTTCGATGATATATCCTTCGTGGAAGCCTGGTTTCTCCTTGCTCTCAAATGGAAAAATAATTGCACCTGGCTTTGCGCTCCAATTTCGACGCAGGGACACCAGGCGGACACTTGGAAAATGTAGTCTCTTATGGTCAATCTTCCAATGATATGCCTACAAATACGTCACAATGCTGCAAACACCTTGGGGAAACGACAGAAAGTGTAGGCTCATTCCTTGCGCAATCACAGCCATATAAGGAGACAATGGAAAACAGAGCTTCAGAGATTCTGCTCATTTCCTGGTTGACGTATCATCTTGGTTTCGCCTGTAGAATGAGTTCTGGGGCACTTACAGACAATATCTTTGCAGATTCTGAAACTTCAGAGTGTTTTCTTTCCAAAACGGTCAATAATATGCATAGTCGAGCATCTTTTCGTGACAAAATATTGCGCTTAAAACGGGAACGTTTTTTATCCAAAAATGAAATAGCGCCCCTAGAGATCCAAGAGGTTAAACAGAGCTGCAGGACTTGCTCTATGAAGGTCTCATCGATCTGGGCACCAACAAACATCAGATGTGAGGAGAGAGTAAAAAAAAAAACAGATGTCAGATTCTCTCTTCTGACAATATTAACAATTGATGTATACTACAAACTGTATGCCTTGTTGTGGTACTTATTCAGACAAGAATCAATTCAAGGTCTGGTCAAATACACATGTAAAGTAAAGTAACCAGGGATGGAAATTAAGCTAGCCCGATAGCCAGCATCTAGTACTTTTCGGCACTGATTTTGGACTCGCGTAATACAAATTGTGGTGTACTAGCCCAGCTGACCAGTTCCCAAAATCATGAAGTTCCATCACTGAAAGTAACCTTACTGTAGCATCTCTAGATCACTTAGTTTGCCCAAGTTGTTGGTTAAAAACCTCTTCTGGATAGGACCCTTCATCTCAATTTCCACCTTAAATGACATACCCAAATCGAACTGACTGTATCTCAGCACCTGAAGCAAGGATATGCAAATTCTTGATACTCTTTGAAAGGAAACACTTTGAAGTTTGTGGAGCTATTAAATCAATGTAGGCGAATATAACAAAAATTGTGCAATTGTGTTTTTTTGTATTGGATAAAAGTAGACACTCAGAGCTAGAAAATTGTATATCATACACTCCAGTTGATGGAAAATGGGAAGTGTGCTCAAAGTGCGCTCTGGACGCTCAAAAACTACGAGCGTTGTCAAATTGTCCTTTTGTAAATTCAGAGCGTTTCGCTCTCGGAGTGTTCAGAGTGCACACTGGACGCTCTGGCCGAGGAGTCGGGTTGATCCGAGCGTTCTGACCTAACAACAACAGTCAAGCACCCAAGCTAACTGGCCAACGTTGGCTAGCTACTTCCAGACACAAATGAGAGAACAGCTCACTTTGAACATTTTACTCGCCCTAGCAGAACTGTTTAGGCTGTTTTGATGTCTCAGGGACATCTTGAACATTCTATTGAAATGGTTACTTGCATAGCTAGCTAAACAATGAACAATAATCCCAACTCAAAACGTTACTACCCTGCATGAATCTGCAGGTAGCTAAACAACCAACCATGTTCAATGTTACCTAGCTAACATTAGGCTATAATTAGCAATGCAAAGGACTCTGAGATACGAATAATATTACTACACAGATCATATTATTAGCTAGCTAGCTAACAGTACACTTTAACTTGAAATGAAAATGACTTTCTGACAAAATTAGAAACATGTAATATTTGAAAATGCAGCTAGCTAGACTATCTCACCCGTTTACATGGATTGATGCTTGTCTCTCTCTCTCTGTCACGGATGACATGGTTGCCTTAATTTGAAGATGTAATCGGGAGACAGGTGTTTTATACAACAGCCTTTTGTGTGTTCTCTTTTTGACTCTGTCCGCATATTGGCAACTAAACCCCTGAATTTTCTCCATCTTTTTTAGTTATCATACTGCAATTCCACCATGCATTCCACTGATTTCAGAACTCGGCCCTCCTGAAAGTGGAGAGCTACCCCTTTGCAGTTCTACTACGTGATATCTTTCAGAAAAGCAGCGTTAGAAAGGATGACCTACACGTACTGACCAGCCCATGTTATAGACAGAAGTGTTCTACAATGCAGACCAATCCGAATCCGGCTCTCGGCATGGCAGCCCAAACATTATCTCAGCCAATCATGGCTAGCAGGAATGTTTCTGTGTTTCTCTGTGGCTAAACCAACTAGGCTCGTAATTTAACAATTGCATTCATATTTACAGACGGCATATGCGTTTGTTATTAAGGTACATGAAAGTTCACATGTTCCAGAAGGCATTTCTGCCCAAAACCTTTTTTTATAAAAAAAAAAGTATTACGTTCAAATGCCTCTCCTGTGAAGTAGTGACGTGTGACATACTTCCTGAAACGGGTCACATTTAGTTTACAACCTAAGGTGATAGAAAGTTATGATTGGACTGGTGCCCAGATATCACTGATGCTACATGAGTCACAGAGAGGGCAGTAAAGACTTAGTTTTGTAAGTATTAATTGAGGTCCGAGTTGAGGAGGGACATAATTGTGTTAGTCGTCAGGTCCTCTGCAGCATGTTCCTGCACCCTCATGGAGATAGTGTTGTGGTAGAGCTTGAAGAATCTGTCAAGGTGTTGTAATGTCTTGGGAAGCACTGCACCAGTGTCACTGCTCACTGTTGCCTCCAACCTTGCCCATGACGTGGTGAGGCACTATCCACAGTTGCTAGGCCAGGTCGCCTGGCCTGCACCTTGTAAAGTAGTTTCGAATGAGGTGCATATTGTGCGTGTTCTTGATGCCCATGCGGAACTAATCATACATGAAGTCATGACTCTCCTGGGTGAGGAGCAAAGGCCTCAGATCACCTTAGTAAATAGCTGACAACAACCAGACCCTCTTACTCACAGAAGAGGGGGGGGGGGGGTTTAACACCTTAACACTAAATTAGGCAGGTGGGGAGTCTGTCCCTTGGCTTTTCAGTATCAACCAAGGAATGCCTGCGTCCTCCAGGAGACTTTTGCCTCCAAAACCTTTTTGTCCAGAAAGTGAATATTGGAACAATATTTCTAAGATAGGAATGTTAAGAATGGTCCGCGGGGATTTAACCTCTCTACGGTAGCGTCCCACCTCGTCAACAGCCAGTGAAACTGCAGGGCACCAAATTCGAAACAACAGAAATCACATAATTAAAATTCCTCAAACATACACGTATTTTACACCATTTTAAAGATACACTTGTTGTAAATCCAGTCACAGTGTCAGATTTCAAAAAGGCTTTACAACGAAAGCAAACCAAACGATTATGTTAGGTCAGAGCCAAGTCACAGAAAAACACAGCCATTTTTCCAGCCAAAGAGAGGAGTCACAAAAAAGCAGAAATAGAGATAAATTAACCAGATGACACTCATAGGACTTCATGTTACACAATACATGTTCGGTAAAGTTCATATCTATATCCAAAAATCTGAGTTTACATTGGCGCGTTATGTTCAGTAGTTCCAAAACATCCGGTGATTTTGCAGAGAACCACATCAATTTACAGAAATACTCATAATAAACATTGCTAAAAGATACAACTGTTATGCATGGAATTTTAGATCCACTTCTCCTTAATGCAACCGCTGTGTCAGATTTAAAAAATGCTTTACGAAAAAAGCACACCATGCTATAATCTGAGTACGGCGCTCAGAGACCAAAACAACCCAAACAGATATCCGTCATGTTGTGTAGTCAACAGAAGTCAGAAATAGCATTATAAGTATTCACTTACCTTTGATGAACTTCATGAGAATGCACTCCCAGGAATCCCAGTACCACAATAAATGTTTGTTTTGTTCGATAATGTCCATAATTTATGTCCAAATAGCTCCTTTTGTTGGCGCGTTTGGTACACAAATCCAAACTCACGAAACGCGTTCACTAGGAGCAGACGAAAAGTCAAAAAGTTCCGTTACAGTCCGTAGAAACATGTCAAACGAAGTATAGAATCAATCTTTAGGATGTTTTTAACATAAATCTTCAATAATGTTCCAAACGGAGAATTCCTTTGTCTGTAGAATTGCAATGGAACAGAGCTCGCTCTCATGTGAACGAGCGTGGCCAGCTCGTGGCTCTCTGCCAGACCTCTGACTCATTCCCCTCTCATTCGGCCCCCTTTCACAGTAGAAACATCAAACAAGGATCTAAAGACTGTTGACATCTAGTGGAAGTCTTAGGAAGTGCAACATGACCAATATCCCATTGTATCTTCAATAGGGAATGAGTTGAAAACGACCAACCTCAGATTTCCCACTTCCTGGTTGGATTTTGTTCTCAGGTTTTTGCCTGCCATATGAGTTCTGTTATACTCACATACATCATTCAAACAGTTTTAGAAACTTCAGAGTGTTTTCTATCCAATAGTAATAATAATATGCATATATTAGCAATCTAGGATAGAGTTTGATGCAGTTCACTATGGGCACGCAATTCATCCAAAGTGAAAATACTGCCCCCTATCCTCAACAAGTTGTAAGGCAAGAACAGCTCAAAGCACTAATTATATGCATATTCTAGTTTATATGGCTGAGTAGCAGGCAGTTTAATTTGGGCACGCTTTTCATCCAAAATTCCCAATGCTGCCCCCTACCCTAGAGAAGTTAAAGATTAATCCTGTCGTATTGATTTTCTATTTGTGTTGTTATTAAAATATGTATAATGAAATTACTGTAACTTTCAAGTTTCCATCCAATATGATGATTAAAATAATATGAAGAATGATTCAACTTATTTTGTTAAGATAGGAATGTGATTTTGGTTTTCAAATGAGATCGTTTTTCCTATCCGTTGCACATGAACTAAGCCACGAGGTCAGAAGATCGTGTCAGTTCCGCTAGCAGAACACCTCGACAACATCCGGTGAAATTGCAGAGTGCGTAATTCAAATTAAATTATTAGAAATATTTAACTTGTATAAAATCACAAGGGCAAAACATCAAAATAAAGCTTAACTTCTTGTTAATCCAGCCACCGTGTCAGATTTCAAAAAGGCTTTATGGCGAAAGCAAACCATGCGATTATCTGAGGACAGCGCCCCATCATACAAATACATGACAAACATATGTCAACCATGGAGGTGCAACACGAAAGTCAAAAATAGCAATATAAAAAATGCCTTCTTCTTCTGTTGGCACTCCAAAAGGTCCCAGTTACTTCAGAAATGGTCATTTTGTTCGATAATGTCCTTCTTTATATCCATAAAAACTCAGTTTAGCGTCCGCGCTTCAGTCAATAATCCACTCAGTTTCCCTCCGTCAAAATACATACAAAATTAATCCCAAACGTTACTAATAAACTTTTCCAAACAAGCCAAACAACGTTTATAATCAAACCTTAGGTATCCTAATACGCAAAGAAAGGATACAATTTAAGACGGAGAATTGTTATTGTCTTTACCGGAGATTAACAAGAAAGAACGAGCTTTCATCCACACGCTTGGAAACACTACAGCCAAAATGGGAACCACCTAGAAAAACTACAATTTCTAGGTCATTTGACTTGACTTTTCCAAAAAAACAGCCTGAAACTCTTTCTGAAGACTGTTGACATCTAGTGGAAGCCCTGGGAACTGCAATTTGGGAGGACTTGGGCTTATAATTATAGTACTAGGCATTGAAAAATAGTGGTAAACTGAATTGTTTTTTGGGGGGGATGGTTTACTCGGGTTTCGCCTGCCATATCAGCTATGTTATACTCATAGACATGAAGTTACCGGTTTTAGAAACTTTAGAGTATTTTCTATCCAAATCTACCAATTATATGCATATCCTAGCTTCTGGGCCTGAGTAAGAGGCAGTTTACTTTGGGCAAAATACTGCCCCCTAGCCCAAAGAGGTTATTAAACACCTACTCATTCAGTTTTTCTTTATTTTCACTATGAAATAACAGATAAGGAATCATATAGCAACCAAAAAAGTGTTAACTTCTTGCTCCTACTTGAGACGCAGATGTCTCAAGTAGACACCTGGAAATGCAAATGCGCTACGCTAAATGCTAAATGTACTCGTTAAAACTCAAACCTTCATCAAAATTCACATGCAGGGTATTGAATTAAAGCTACACTCGTTGTGAACCTAGCCAACAAGTCAGATTTTTAAAATGCTTTTCGGCGAAAGCATGAGAAGCTATTATCTGATAGCATGCAACACCTCAAAATGCCTGAATGCGATGTAAACAAAGATATAGCTTAGCCGGCGCTACACAAAACGCAGAAATAAAATATAAAACATTCATTACCTTTGACGAGCTTCTTTCTTGGCACTCCTATATGCCCCATAAACATCACTATTGGGTCTTTTTTTCGTTTAAATCGGTCCATATATACCCAAAATAGCTTTCTATGGAAGCTGTGTCATTCAGAAAAAAACATTGTTTTTAAACGCTGCGTCATTTTTTAAAATTAAAAAAGTCGACGATAAACTTTCACAAAACACTTCGAAATACTTTTGTAATCCAACTTTAGGTATTAGTAAACGTTTATAATCTATCAAAATGATTACAGGGCGATGTATATTCAATAGCTCCTCGTTTTCAAATCAATGGCTGCCAATGTGCACATTCAAAACATCCTGGTGGAGACCGGAAGAAAGGGAATCCAGTTAGTTGGATTTACCAAGGAAAAAGTCCCTTGAAAATGACGACAATGGCGACATCGTGTGGAATCTGTAGGAATTGCATGCAGGTCGATAATTAATTTTGTGCCCTTTTAACAACCCATGAAAGTGACGCATGAAAATAATTTTTAGCTTTCAGAGAGCAGTTTTTCTTGCGCTTTTCAATGAAACACACAATCTGTTATAGTCACAGCCGTGATTTAACCAGTTTTAGAAACTTCAGAGTGTTTTCTATCTACACATACTAATCATATGCATATACTATATTCCTGGCATGAGTAGCAGGACGCTGAAAAGTTGCGCGATTTTTAACAGAATGTTCAAAAAGGAGGGGGTAGACTTAAGAGGTTTTAAACAAATAAAAAATATACTTGAGATTCTTCAAATAGCCGTCCTTTGCCTTGATGACAGCTTGGCACACTCTTTGCATTCTCTCAACCAGCTTCATGAGGTAGTCACCTGGAATGCATTTCAATTAACAGGTGTGCCTTGATAAAAGTTAATTTCTGGAATTTCTTTCCTTCTTAATGTGTTTGAGCCAATCAGTTATGTTGTGACAAAGTAGAGGGGTATACAGAAGATAGCGCTATTTGGTAAAAGACCAAGTCCATATTAAAACCTGTTGGGGCAAGTAGTTCCCCTCAGGGAACTCCACCCCCCCCCCCGTTCAGCTGAAAAGGTGGCGCAGGGAATTCAAAAATATTATTTAGAAATATTTAACTTTCACACATTAACAATTCCAATACCTCAAATGAAAGATAAACATCTTGTTCATCTACCCATCGTGTCTGATTTTTAAAATGTTTTACAGCGAAAACACAACATGTATTTATGTTAGACCACCACCAAATCAAAGAAAAAACGCAGCAATTTTTTCCAGCCAAAGATAAAATCACAAAAGCAGGATTAGAGATAAAATGAATCACTAATCTTTTGACATGTTACACAGTACATTTATGTTTTGTTCGATAATATGCATTTTTATATCCACAAATCTCGGTTTACATTGACGCCATGTTCAGAAATTCCTCCAAAATATCCGGAGGAATTATAGAAAGCTACGCTAGATAACAGAAATACTCATCATAAACTTTGACTAAAGATACATGTTCTACATATAATTAAAGATACACTGGTTCTTAAAACCTGTTCAGGATAGGGGGCGGTATTTCCCCTTTGGATGAATTGCGTGCCCATAGTAAACTGCATACAAACCTGACCTAAATTGCTAATATATGCATATTATTATTATTATTGGATAGAAAACACTCTGAAGCTTCTAAAACCGTTTGAATTATGTCTGTGAGTATAACAGAACTCACAGGGCAGGCAATCTTCCAAACTAGTTTTGGAATCCTGAAAGTTGGGGCAACTTTGACGTCATCGCCCCCTCCCTTCCCATCCAGTTATGGATCTGGAAACACTTCCTATGTCTTCCACTAGATGTCCTCATTCAGTAGAGCGTTTAATAATGCATATGCTGTGAACATTGACCCAATGGGGGGAAAAAGTGTAGGTGTTGCGAGAATTATCATGTGCGTGAAGACGCGCTTTGGGAGAGAGAGCTTCCTTTGTTCCAGTCAGCACCAGATGAACTAGGATTGTCCGGTTGGAATGCCATTCGTTTTGTACGTTTATAACATACTGAAGCTTGATTCTGCACTTAGTTTGACCAGTTTGGTCGACCTGTAATATGTAATTTGGAAGTTTTGATGCGCAATTATTCTGGACCAGAAGTCATTTTGGGGGCATTTGAGCTGAAAGTGGTAGCACATGCTACTACATGGACACTAGAATTAAACATTATGAAACAAAACAATGTATTGGGTAAGTATGACTCCTTCCACTACATTCTGATCGAAGACCATCAAAGGGAATATTTATGTTGTAATTTTGTATTTCTGTTGACTCCAACATAGCGGAGAAATATTGTTACGTCTGAGCGCCGTCTCAGATTATTGCATAGTAAACTAATTCCGTAACGTTAAAAAAAAATGTGACACAGCGGTTGCATTAAGAACCAGTGTATCTTTCTAACTATATGTAGAACATGTATCTTCAGTCAATGTTTATGATGAGTATTTCTGTTATCTGGCGTAGCTTTCTATAATTTCTCCGGACATTTTTGATAATTTTATGAACATGGCGTCAATGTAAACCGTGATTTATGGATATAAAATGCATATTATCGAACAAAACATAAATGTACTGTGTAACATGTCATATGACTGTCATCTGATGAAGATTTTCAAAAGGTTAGTCAATGATTTATTTTTTAATCCTGCTTTTATCGTTTAATATTTTCTGGGACAAAATGGCTACCTCTTCTCTTTGTTTCGGTGGTGGTCTAACATAAATATGTGCTGTGTGTTCGCCGTAAAACATTTAAAAAATCTGACACGCTGGGTAGATGAACAAGGTGTTTATCTTTCATTTGAGGTATTGGACTTGTTAATGTGTGGAGGTTAAATATTTCTAAGAATATTTTTGCATTCCCTGCGCCACCGTTTCAGCTGAACGGGGGGGGGGGGGGAGTTCTCGCCCCAACAGGTATTAATGCAACCGCTGTGTCAGATTTTTTTTAAACGTTACAGAAAAAGCCTAGCATTGCAATAATCTGAGACGGCGCTCAGACGTAACTGACGGCACTCAGACGTAACGAAATTACAACATAAATGTTCCCTTACCTTTGATGATCTTTCATCAGAATGTAGTGCAAGGAGTCCTAGTTCCACAATAAATCGTTGTTTTGTTCCATAATGTCCAATACTAGTGTCCAAGTAGCTGCATTTGCTATCACTTTCAGCTCACGTGCCCAAAAACTGACTGCTGGTCCAAGATAACTCGCACGAAAACTTCCAAAAGATATATTCCAGGTCGAATAAACTGGTCAAACTAAGTAGAGAATCAATCTTCAGGATGTTATTATCATATATATCCAATAACGTTCCAACCGGATCATACGTTTTCATCTGGAGCCAAATGGAATAGCGGTAGCACTCACAGAGAAATACGCCACAGGAAAATGGCATTCTGTCGGGACACTGACTATTTCCCCTCCCATTAGGTCAAAGTTCACAGCAAATGCTCCATTACACTTTCTACTGAATGAGGACATCTAGTGGAAGGTGTAGGAAGTGCTTCCAGATCCATATCTTGTTGGGAAAGGAGGGGGCGATGACGTCAAAGTTGCCCCAACTTTCAGAATTTCACTTCTTGTTTGGAAGATTGTCTGCCCTATGAGTTCTGTTATACTCACAGACATAATTCAAACAGTTTTAGAAACTTCAGTGTTTTCTATCCAATAGTAATAATAATATGCATATATTAGCATTCTATGACAGAGTTTGATGCAGTTCACTATGGGCACGCAATTCATCCAAAGTGAAAATACTGCCCCCTATCCTCAACAAGTTGTAAGGCAAGAACAGCTCAAATAAGCAAAGAGAAACGACAGTCCATCATTACTTTAAGACATGGTCAGTCAATACGGAAAAAAAGTGCAGAAATCATCAAGCGCTATGATGAAACTGTCTCCCATGGGGACCGCTACAGGAATGGAAGACACAGAGTTACCTCTACTGCAGAGGACAAGTTCATTAGAGTTCGCAGACTCAGAATTTGCAGCCCAAATAATTGCTTCACAGAGTTCAAATAACACACACATCTCAACATCAACTGTTCAGAGGAGACTGTGTGAATCAGGCCTTCATGGTCGAATTGCTGCAAAGAAACCACTACTAAAGGACACCAATAAGAAAAAGAGACTTGACACGGCCAAGAAACACGGACATTGGACATTGGACATTAGACCAGTGGAAATGTGTCCTTTGGTCTGGAGTCCAAATTGGAGAATTTTGGTTCCAACTGCCGTGTCTTTCTGAGACGTGTGTGGGTGAAAGGATTATCTCTGCATGTGTATTTCACACCGTAAAGCATTAAAACTTGTTTTTCAACCACTCCACAAATTTCTTGTTAACAAACTATAGTTTTGGCAAGTCGATTAGGACATCTACTTTGTGCATGACACAATACATTTTTCCAACAATTGTTTACAGACTGATTATTTCACTTATAATTCACTAGGGTAGCCTAGTGGTTAGAGCGTTGGACTAGTAACCGGAAGGTTGCAAGTTCAAAATCCCAGAGCTGACAAGGTACAAATCTGTCGTTCTGCCCCTGAACAGGCAGTTAACCCACAGTTCCTAGGCCGTCATTGAAAATAAGTTCTTAACTGACTTGTTCTTAACTGACTTGCCTAGTTAAATAAAGGTAAAATAAAATAAATAAATATATCACAATTCCAGTGGGTCAGAAGGTTACATACACTAAGTTGACTGTTCCTTTAAACAGCTTGTAAAATTCCAGAAAAGGATGTCATGGCTTTAGAAGCTTCTGATAGGCTAATTGACATCATTTGAGTCAATTGGAGGTGTAAATGTGGATGTATTTCAAGGCATACCTTCAAACTCAGTGCCTCTTTGCTTGACATCATGAGAAAATGAAAATAAATCAGCCAAGACCTCAGAAAATAATGTAGACCTTCAAAAGTCTGGTTCATCCTTGGGAGCAATTTCCAAACACCTGAAGGTACCACGTTCATCTGTACAAACAGTAGGACGCAAGTATAAACACCATGGGACCACACAGCCGTCATACCGCTCAGGAAGGAGACTCGTTCTGTCTCCTAGAGATGAACGTACTTTGGAGCTAAAAGCGCAAATCAATCCCAGAATAACAGCAAAGGACCTTGTGAAGATGCTGGAGGAAACAGGCACAAAAGTTTCTATACCCACAGTAAAACGAGTCCTATATCGACATAACCTGAAAGGCCGCTTAACAAGAAAGAAGCCACTGCTCCAAAACCGCCATAAAAAAGCCAGACTACGGTTTGCAACTGCACATGGGGACAAGGATTGTACTTTTTGGAGAAATGTCCTCTGGTCTGATGAAACAAAAATATAACTGTTTGGCCATAATGACCATTGTTATGTTTTGAGGAAAAGGGAGGAGGCTTGCAAGCTGAGGAACACCATCCCAACAGTGAAGCACGGGGGTGGCGGCATCATGTTGTGGTGGTGCTTTGCTGCAGGACGGACTGGTGCACTTCACAAAGTAGATGGCATCATGAGGGAGGAAAATTATGTGGATATATTGAAGCAACATCTCACCTCAAGACATTTGCTAAGTTAAAGCTTGGTCGCAAATGGGTCTTCCAAATGGACAATGACCCCAAGCATACTTCCAAAGTAGTGGCAAAATGGCTTAAGGACAACAAATTCAAGGTATTGGAGTGGACATCACAAAGCCCTGACCTCAATCCTATAGAAAATTTGTGGGCGGAACTGAAAAGCGCGTGCAAGCAAGGAGGCCTACAAACCGGATTCAGTTCCTCAGCACGGGGCCCCTCAGAGTTGCGTGCTCAGTCCCCTCCTGTACTCCCTGTTCACCCATGACTGCATGGCAAAGCACGACTCCAACATCATCATTAAGTTTGCCAATGACACATCAGTAGACCTGATAACCAACAACGATGAGACAGCCCATAGGGAGGCGGTCAGAGACCTGGCAGTGTGGTGCAAGGAAAACAACCTCTCCCTCAACGTGATCAAGCCAAAGGAGATGATTGTGGACTACAGGAAAAGGAGGTTAGAGCATGCCCCCATTCTCATCGGCGGGGCTGTAGTGGAGCAGGTTGAGAGCTTCAAGTTCATTGGTTTCCACATCACCAACAAACTGTCATGATCCAAACACACCATCTATGCATAGCCACTTTAAATCTACCTACATGTACATATTACCTCAATTACCACGACTAACCGGTGCTCCAGCACATTTGCTCTGTACTGGTACCCCCTGTAAATAGCCTCGCTACTGTTATTTTACTTCTGCTCTTAATTATTTGTTACTTTTATTTTAGATTTACTTATCTATTTTTACACACTTATTTTTCTTAAAACTGCATTGTTGGTTAATGGCTTGTAAGTAAGCATTTCATTGTAAGGTCTACACTTGTTGTATTCATGCAATTTGATTTAATTTGATTACCCTATTGTCCCATTGAAATGTATGAAAGGTCTTCTATAAATACAATGTTGATTTTATGAATGAAAACATTTAGAACTCTGTCAGTCAGTGACATCACAGAGACCTGATCTGATTGTGGGTTGCCTAGCAATGTTGTTGTTGTTGTGCCTTTGAGAGTTCTCAACCTCAGACTCGAGAACAGTGCCGTAGTGAGTGGGGAGAGGTGAGGCTGTGTGTGTGAGATAGATTGTGTGTGTTATTGAGTGTTGTAGAAAAACAAGGACACTCAGCTATAAGCACAGTTTGTGTGTCTGTGAAGTGTGTTCTCATGTAGTGTATGGTGCCATCTATGGGTTTACAGGGAATTAGTTATTTTTGTCCCCGAAGACAACACAAATGTTCCATAGAATATTATCAGAGACAGTTGCTGGTCGAATATAACTAGGTAGGCTACTTTATGACATTAAGGTGAGCCAATGCTCTATTGTGCTTTTTTAAACAGGTGTTTGAAGATGTGAAACCGCTAAGGAGCCATCACCACACATGAGGTGTGTGTGTGTGTGTGTCTGTGTGTGTGTGTGTGTGTGTCTGTGTGTGTGTGCACACATCTATGTGTGTGTTTCCTGCTTTTCAACAGAGAAAGGAACTCTTACTAAGCCATAGAAGTGGCATCGGAGTTTCTTCTCCAACTGTTTTCTAATTCAACAGTAATATCATGATCATTAAGCCAAGGTTCAAAAGAGGGGGTTCAGACATTAGAAGACCTGCCAACTACTGAGCACTAGCACTACTCCCACAAAATATCTCAGTCCAACAACTGAAGCCTGCAATATAATCCGTGTGTTGAAGCTCCACACTATCTATGCCAAAAACTGTACATTTTCTGTACCATTTCTACTCCTGGAAAACATTTCTAGATATATTTTAATCTGATTTGGGAAACTATTACATTTTAATGGCTGCTGAAATTTCTATCCCCTCTCACTCTGGGGCAGTAACACTCATTCTCCCTGCCCCCCATCTCTCTCTCTCTCTCTCTCTCTCTCTCTCTCTCTCTCTCTGGGGCAGTAACATGGCTATACAGTTCTGGCGCCCTGGACTCCTGTTGCTTAGTAACGTCCTTAAACAACAGAAACCTTTTCCTGCCCACCTCTGTGTAGAGAAATAGAGAGTGGAAGAGGGAGGGTGCAACTGGGGCATTGAGAGTGCATATTTCAGGACTAAACTCAACTCTAAATCTATTCATCCACATATGAAAGGTGTTTTCAAGTTTGATACTACCATAAACTATACTCTAATGGAGTCCACTAACTGAAACATCAGAACGTCTACAGTGTTTTGCAATTGCAAGATACAGCATTGTCTGAAAACGGAATTGTCTATGATTGTAAGGAGCATGGTTCTCAGGTGGCAGGGAATGGCCAGTTAGCTGCTGACAGACACACTACACTGCTACCAAACTTCCCAGGCCAGATCAACTGGTCGAACCTCTTCACTCTACTGTAGATAAAGCATGGTAAGTACTTAAATCAAATCAAATGTTATTTGTCACATACACGTGTTTAGGAGATGTTATTGCTTTTGTAGCGAAATGCTAGTTTTCTAGCTCCAATAGTGCAATAATATCTAACAAGTAATTTCTAACAATACACACAATCTAAAGTAAAGGAATGTAATTAAAAATATATAAATATTTAGACGAGCAATGTCAGAGCGGCATAGACTAAGATACAGTAGAATAGTATATACATATGAGATGAGTAATGCGAAATATGCAAACATTATTAAAGTGACGAGTGTTCCATTATTATAGTGGCCAGTGATTTCAAGTCAATGTTTATAGGGCAGCAGCCTCTAATGTGTTAGTGATGGCTATTTAACAGTCTGATGTCCTTGCGATAGAAGCTGTTTTTCAGTCTCTCGGTCCCAGCTTTGACGCACCTGTACTGACCTCGGGTTTTAGGTGCCAAGCCGAATTTCTTCAGCCTCCTGAGGTTGAAGAGGCGTTGTTGCGCCTTCTTCACCACACTGTCTGTGTGGGCGGACTATTTCAGTCTGTCAGTGATGTGTACGCAGAGGAAGGAACCTTTCCACCTTCTCCACTGCGGTCCCGTCGATGTGGATAGGGGGGTGTATGACTTATCCTCATCTAGTACTACAGTACATAACTTTTCTTTCACCCTCTATCGTGCCCAACCAAAATATACAGGCATGGAAAAGGCCATTTCTTTTCAACATGGTTCCAGCAGCTATGGTGGATGCATATGTAACTAGGCGTGTTCAATACAGCTTGGTTTGGCTTGGCTTGGTTTGGCTTGGTTTGGCTTGGCTTGGCTTGGTTTGGCTTGGTTTGGTTCGGCTTGGTTTGGCTTGGTTTGGCTTGGCTTGGCTTGGTTTGGCTTGGTTTGGTTCGGCTTGGTTTGGCTTGGTTTGGTTCGGCTTGGTTTGGCTTGGTTTGGCTTGGCTTGGTTTGGCTTGGCTTGGCTTGGCTTGGTTTGGCTTGGTTTGGCTTGGCTTGGCTTGGTTTGGCTTGGCTTGGCTTGGTTTGGCTTGGTTTGGTTCGGCTTGGCTTGGTTTGGCTTGGCTTGGCTTGGCTTGGCTTGGCTTGGTTTGGCTTGGCTTGGTTTGGCTTGATTTGGTTCGGCTGAGTAGTGTGAAAAGCCCCCAAGTTAAATCCAAAAATGGACTTGGGCTTAAATCAGGACATCTTGTTAAACTAAGCTCAATAATATTCCGTTATTTCTCACCCGTAAAGCCCAGAAATACAGTCTGAACAGCAGACTTGTGGTAAATGCATTGGTCTCATTCCCATTTACAGAGATATCTCTGGATTCTACGAGACTAATACAAAGCCATACACTTGATTTCACAAATCAAGAGCGATCTGAAGTATATGCAATTTTTAACCCCAAGTAACTCCTTATCACATTATTTTGTAAAAGCAGCCTAAATCAATCATTGCATTTGTCGCTCTGTACAATATAGTATAATTGCAGGTAGTCATTGCAAGCAATAGTTTCCTATCTAAGGTTGTAATGGAAACAAGCGATGGTGAATCACCTCTCTGTTCTCTGTGATCCTCAATATGATTAATGAGGCGATAGAGGGCCTTAGGGTTTTAATACAGACACACACACTGCTCTCTGAGACACACACACACACTGCTCTCTGCAACAGAGGGGAGAGGAGCAGAGCCCTAACCGTAATTTATCAACGTCCTGATTTGACTCAGTCTCTTTTCACGCATGCATCTTCCCACCTGGGAGAGGCTTCCCAGTTCAACCAGCTGAATTGTGTGGAAGCTTCACCACTCATTTGTTTACCAGTATTACCTTATGTGTGTATTACGCTGTGTCTGTTCTGTCGCCTCTCTGCTGTTCAGATAGATCTCTGTCAGGCATTAGCCTTATTAAGAGAAGCACTGGGTGAACAGGCAGGGGCAGACACACACACACAGGTCTACATTTCCCTCACTCTGCGTCGAGCGTGGAGCCCTCTCTCCCACCCCAGGCCAGACATGAGCCCCTGTGTAAATAACATCAGCCTTCTCATTTCACTCTCACTCTTTCTCCATCGCACGCATACGCACACACACGCACACGCGCGCGCACGCACACACACACGCACGCACGCACGCACGCACACACACACACACACACACACACACACACACACACACACACACACACACACACACACACACACACACACACACACACACACACACACACACACACACACACACACACACACACACACACACACACACACACACACACACAAAATGGTTTGGGACTCAGTTACTCTGCAGGGAGGACTCACACGACACACGCATGCCCTGGCCACCTTTGGTACTGAAACACGCTCCCCAGTCTGGGTAACCACTGATAATGATATAATGTGATTGATTGTTCTCACCACGTCTCCTTGCAGCACCATGGCTAAAGGAGGGAAGAAAGGAGGAGGTGCTAAGGGGAAGAAGGTGACTCTGAAGATGGCCAAAAACGCTGTGCGTGTGACCACTGATGGCCACCGCAGACTGGACCTCAGTAATATGGGGATCGCAACCTTCCCCAAGTGTCTCCTCAAACTACCAGACCTCAACGAGCTGGACCTCAGCCGCAACCAACTCAAGAAGCTACCAGACTTCATTGGTATTTATTTACTGTCCTTTAGGTCGTTTGGCTATTTTGATAGTAGACTTACGTAACAACATCATAATATACAGTGAGTGACAGAATTCCAATCGGCAAAGAATTGTTGGTTGCCTTGAGGTATGGTCACATTGGGAAGAGCAAATAGTATCAGTCTTGGCAGATTTGGATTCTGTTGTTGATTAGGTCTGTTAGTAAGTCACACAGCTGTGTATTGAGCCCACCTTCTAACAAAGCACATGCATAGAATGACACAATTAAGTAAAACCTATTTCCTCTCTGGTCATCCAGGTGACCTGGTCTCGCTCAGCTGGATGGATCTCCATAGCAACCAGTTGGACGCCATACCGGAGACAGTCAGCCAATTGGTGGCGCTGTCACACCTCAACCTATCCAACAATCGACTGACCTCTGCAGGTCTACCCCCTTCGCTAGGCAACCTAGCCCGCCTACGGAGCCTCAACCTGGGCATGAACCGCCTGGACACCCTGCCTCCCACCATGGTGGGGCTTTGTAGTCTCCAAGAGCTGGGCCTGTTTGATAACCTGTTCCTCTCCCTGCCTGAGTTTGTCAAGGTGTTACCGAGCATTATCAGACTCAACACCAAGAGGAACCCTTTGTCCTACGCTCAGGGAGACTCGGGAGCGACGAGGGGTGAAGGGGGGCTGGAGGAGGGGGTGTACCTGGCTAAGGAGGGGAGTCTGTGTGGGTCCTGTTTGGAGAGTTGCAAGAAGGAGAGGAGCTGGATGCTAGGAGGGAGGAGGGACAGAGAAGGTGATGCGGAGAGCAGGGGTGTGCCGTACTCCGGGCTGGTTACACCAAACTCAGTGGCCCAAGCCAATCAGGAACAGTGGAGGTGAGGAGTGACCAATAATGGTCCAGGGAGAGGTTTGACACTCAAGGACAGCCAATGAACAACGGGATATAGTTCTACATTGCCAATGAGCAATTGAGCACAGTTCTATGATGTGATGATTGATCCAAATAGACAGTGCTCAAACCAACAAAATGGACAACAATGTTGCCATTGTAATTTTCTAATGAATATACTTTTCTATTGAAGTCAGGTCATATCAATATACGTCACCTGGCACTGTGTCACTGTTTGTTTAGGTCGACAATGAACATTAGCTGAATTTACAGTATTTCTTATTTTACCTGTGAAACAATGATTCCACAGGCCATTAAGAGAGGTTGCCTTCAGTCTTTATGTTGTAAAATGTTGAAATAAAGAATGTCTTGAAAATTTGCAGTGGGTTCTTTCTGTTTCTACTATATACATTATCTACCTGTTGTGTATGTGCCCACATTCACCTGACATTAGTTATGACCTCAGCAATCCCTCTAACGTCACCTCAATGCTGGCACCACTGAACAACGTGTATAGAGAGAGTAGGACGGGAGAAAGAGAGAGGTAAAAGGGGAAGAAATAACAAGGAGGTGAGGTAGAAAGAGAGGGAAATCTCTCTCTCTCTCTCTCTCTCTCTCTCTCTGGTTTCCTGCGGCAAACGGCAAAGACCTCACACACGTACAGACTGTCTCTCCCAAACAACAGCAGCCCCTCTGTTACAGACAGGCCACTGATCAACACCACACACACATTAGCTTTAACCTGGAAGAGAGAGGACACAGAGAGTCCGTGTTGCATCATCATCAGAGGACATGACAGTGTACATCAAAGTGGGCTATAAGGCTATAAATATTGAACAAATGAATTGCACTACACAACTTGAATTTGAACCCTTTACATGAATTCATAACCATTTTAAAGAAATAGTTATGCATTAATTTGCAATGTATCCATTGTAAAATTTCACAAACTAATATGCAAACCATGAAACCCAGCCCATGTCTACCCTTGTACTCTCATGGGAAGTAAAGACATCATCACCATTTCAGGGTGCACTTGATTGATCATTTTAATCACACGTCTTCATCATGATTAAAATGACACAGTCACCACTTCATTATTGAGATTATTAACATTGATTGATCGGATAAGATAGAGACTGGCCAAGATGGCGATGCTCCAGCTAGACTTAGAGCGTGAATGGACCCTGATGCTTGTATTATGTGTGACTCTGAAGCCAGTCACGGCTACGATTGTGATTATGTGTGACTAATTCTATTGTCCCCCCTCATTTCCCACTGTGTGTGTGTGTGTGTGTGTGTGTGTGTGTGTGTGTGTGTGTGTGTGTGCGCGCACCTGGCCCCCTTACTGTCTCTCTCCCTTTCTCTGCCCCCTGGGGGACCCACCACCCCGAAAACATATGGGGCCCCAACTCACCCACAAGCCCCTCACAATGATTACTAATCAAATTGCACATACTGGGAGAGAAAGGGGCCTGATGATTATTAGGGAAATTAATCAATGCCACACACACAATAGGAAACCTGCTAAGTGATCAGAGCCAGAGCCACTCGTCTGAACAAACACAAGTGTGCATGCATGCACGCACACACACACACACACACACACACACACACACACACACACACACACACACACACACACACAGTGTGATAGATGTAGAAAAAAATATATGTATTGGCAACAGAACAAACAACCCACAGTAATATGCCTACAACCTACAGAGTCATTAACTAAAGCGACTATGAATTATCAAGCGGATGTGATTCAACTAATGGAGGCAGAGGAGGAAAAGAAAGGAGGAAATCAGGTGAACTGAGGAGAGGACGAGAGGAAAACGTAAGAGAAGAGGAGAGGTGGATGAGTGGAAGAGAGGAGGATTCTTATTGACTGAGAGGCTAATGTCATACCATTGATTTCTCCCCACACACATTACCATCATAATCACACTATCGGCGGTGGTAGTCTAATCATGCTGGAGATTGTGTGTGTGGGGGCTCTGAGGACAGTGCTCCTGGATTAATAAGCGTGAAAAGGCCTGGTTATCTGACAACAGCTCAGCAGGACACACACACACATGCCAACTAGCTGGGAGACAGCTGATACAACCTCCTACTGTTTTTATTAATTCTTCTGTCAGAAACATTATTAAAACACTCTGCTGGTTGTCGGCCCTGTTAACATAGTTACCACTGACTCACACACTGTGCGCACACACACACACCATACAAACACACCGCACACACACATTTAGCTAACTATTAAAAAAATACATGATCAAACCTTCCATATACAACCAGTGTCCAACCTGATACAAACAAACACACATTCAGGGGTTGTGGGCTCGGGAGGCATGGCTCAGTGAGAGGGGTAGTCGTCTCAGTTAGGACGGTGAAAAAGGTTAGGCGCTCACAGTCCCTCCTCCTCTTCCTCCCCTGCCTCTGCACATGACTCACACAGGATCCTCGGCTCTGGAACATCAGACACATGGGAGCGCCACACAGGCACTCAGTGGGTAAAACACGGCCCTTGCAACGCCAGGAACGTGGGTTCGATTCTATTATATTATGTGAGGTATGTGTCTGTGGTCTTACCTGAGTCAGTCTCTGTCCTCCTTCTGATCTCCTAAGGCAGAAGGTTTCTCACAAATATACTGTATCATCTTCCAACGACACAGAACAGCCATTACACTAGTTCATTTATCTGGGCCTGTATTCATAAAGCAGATCTAGGATCAGGTCCCCCCTCTTATTCATTATTCAATGGCAAAACTGATCCTAGATCAGCACTCCTACTCTAAGATGCTTTGTGAATTTGGTCCCCCATTGTCAGTGGTGTAAAGTACTTAAGCACAAATACTTTAAAGTACTACTTAAGTAGTTTTTGGGGGGTATCTGTACTTTACTTTAATATTTATATTTTTGACAACTTTTACTTTTACTTCACTACATTCCTATAGAAAATATTTACTTTTTACTCCATACATTTTCCTTGACACTCAAAATCACTTGTTACATTTCGAATGCATAGCAGGACAGGAAAATGGTCCAATTCACGCACTTATTAAGAGAACATCCCTGGTCATCTCTACTGCCTCTGATCTGGCGGACTCACTAAACACAAATGCTTTGTTTGTAAATGATGTCTGAGTGTTGAAGTGTGCCCCTGGCTATCCGTACATTTGAAAAACAAGAAAACTATGCCGTCTGGCTTGCATAATATAAGGAATGTGAAAAGATGTACACTACCATTCAAAATGTTTGAGGTCACTTAGAAATGTCCTTGTTTTTGAAAGAAAAGCACATTTGTCCATTAAAATAACATTGAATTGATCAGAAATACAGTGTAGACATTGTTAATGTTAATGTAAATTACTTTTGTTGCTGGAAACGGCAGATTTTTTAATGGAATATCTGCATAGGCGTACAGAGGCCCATTATCAGCAACCATCACTCCTGTGTTCCAATGGCACGTTGTGTTAGCTAATCCAAATTTATCATTTTAAAAGACTAATTGATCATTAGTAAACCCTTTTGCAATTATGATAGCACAGCTGAAAACTGTTGTGCTTATTAAAGAAGCAATAAAACTTGCTTTCTTTAGACTAGTTGAGTATCTGGAGCATCAGCATTTGTGGGTTCGATTACAGGCTTAAAATGGCCAGAAACAATGAATGGCCGGAAACAATGAACTTTCTTCTGAAACTCGTCAGTCTATTCTTGTTCTGATAAATGAATGCATGCAAGAAATTGCCAAGAAACTGAAGATCTCGTACAATTCTGTATACTACTCCCTTCACAGAACAGCGCAAACTGGCTCTAACAAGAATAGAAAGAGGAATAGGAGGCCCCGGTGCACAACTGAGCAAGAGGACAGTACATTAGAGTGTCTTGTTTGAGAAACAAACGCCTCACAAGTCCTCCTTCATATGGGCCTCTACACAGGACAGGAACTCCTAGAGAGGGATAAAGCGAATGTGAGAGAGGGATAAAGACAATGCGAGAGAGGGATAAAGAGAATGCGAGAGAGGGATAAAGAGAGACAGAGACAGAGACAGAGAAAGAAAGAAAGAAAGAAAGAAAGAAAGAAAGAAAGAAAGAAAGAAAGAAAGAAAGAAAGAAAGAAAGAAAGAAAGAAAATGAGAGTAGGGTTGGCACTGGGACGGCATGGGCATCTGTGCGGTTGAGTTCATTTCTGTGGTAACATGGACTCTCAACACGATGAAACTTTGGTCTTTGCTGAATGTCAGTTGAGTTGGATCAACACATCACAGCACATATGGATGAGATAACGTCCTGCTTTTACTTACTGCTTGGCTGCCAGTCCACCCATTATGCCCTCAATGACCTGAATGGGGTTGCCCGTTCTATTCATTCTAGTTCTACAGCGACATATGCATTCAGGAGCGGAGGAGAGGAGGAAATGTTTCTCATGAGGAAGAAAGAGAGAGATAGAGAGAGAGAGAATGAGAGAGCTGTCAATGTTAAAAATAACAGCACAGCACAGTATGACCCCTACCCCTCGAAATGTGTTACTGTTATCATTAAACAGATATATAACATATCAATGAGGAGACCGAAAAGCATAATCAATGTTCCGTTTTCATTTAGACCAGTTCTACGGTAATGTGTGTGTGTAAAAACAATACACCTTAATTATTCTATAAGAAAAACAATATTTTTTCTTCATGACCTTGCTGTAGCCTAAAACAACCCCTTCCCATGCGGCGCATTCGTATTAGTATTGTTTGTTTCATCATGAAATTACCATACACTCGTGCAATTACAGCCCATACGAATTGCATTCAGTAAGTGAAATATGCAGCCTTACAATAACACCGTCTATGGATCCAATAGTTTGGTGTCTGTGATCTAATTAGCTTAAACATTAATATCTCAGTGGTACGCCACAGCAGTGGGCAGGGTGCAATGGTGTGTGTGTGTGTGTGTGTGTGTGTGTGTGTGTGTGTGTGTGTGTGTGTGTGTGTGTGTGTGTGTGTGTGTGTGTGTGTGTGTGCACGCGCATGCATGTGTCCTGCTGCTACATTAGCTCTAGCTAGTGTAAAGCCCTGTAGGAGGCCTGTGTAGAGCAGTGACACTCCGGACTCACATTGTCGTTAGGACAATCATCACAACAGGGTCCTCACTGAGATGGGTAGTGAAACAACACATTTCAGTAGGTTACACACAGAATATTACCGACTAAATGAACATGCTGTAGACTAGAGCTTCAGTCATGGTCGTGCATGGCTAACTCCACTTCTGGAAATCATATTTCTCTACTCTACTGCCTCCATCAGGTGTATTAAATGCATAGTTTAATAAATAATACATCTCGTGTCTGGATTTAATCTGATCCACCTGGTAGTTTACGCAAGCATCTCAGATCAAGTCATGTATCGACAGACTTGGCCGCACCTCTGTAAGTTTGTGACATGAGACTCCTGCAGACTCCTGCCCTTACAGGATGGCAACCGTAATAGCAAAGTTAATTGTATGAAGAGGGGAGGCTATTCTCTTCCTTTGTGGGAGTGTTTCAGTAATAGAGGGTGGGGACACATTGGTGGGAGGTTGGGGCTGATACCTTTTGCGTCATTGGTTAAAAACTTTGCCTTTCTTCACGTAGTGGGACACAAGAGCTTTAAGTCTCAGCCCAGATACAGACCGGAAAAACCCAGTGACTGTATATGGCATTTCAAAAGTAGACCTTGAGGATAGACAGAGACTTGCTCTGACTACATGACCTCCAAAAACTGTTGTTCAAACCAGCAACCGACGGACGGCACAAATGTGACAATGTAGACAACAGGAAAAAAAATGGAGGAAGAATAGGAAGCAAAATTGAAGTAAAAATTGAAGAGAGAGAAGAGAGATAAATGGGCCTAGTAAAGATGATAAAAATAAAGCTGGTTTTTCACAGATAAACGCGGAGTCGCAGCCGCCACCACCGTCTATAATTTCATTCCTTAATTTGGACAAACATAAGTAATATATAGCATTAATTACCCTATTTAGCAGATAGCAGCCTCATTCCCTCTTTCAGACACTGCATTAAATAACATAAATCATTTCTTCCCTTCCGCAATTAACATCACAACATCATACATTCTCATTTCCATTTTAATAACTTCCCAACAACGCGCCACCTCTGATGATGGTGATGTGTGCTGCGTGTGTGGTGTGTGTGTAAGTGCGGGCATGCGGTGGGTGCATTGTTGCATAAGGCAACCTAATGTCAACGTCTCTGTGTGCTGGCGGTGACTGGTAATGAATTTAAAGGGCGTATATGGATATTTTAACAGAGCAACAATTTACAAAACAACTCAACAACCTCCCAGTAGCCTATTCACAACCAATAGTAATCTAATTTCACCTCATTTTAAAATGGAAGTACTTTTTATGTGCATTTGCAGAGAAAAACAGAAAGGATTTCTGTCAATTGCTCTGTGACATCACTGGGGGGGGGGGGGACCACTGAGTGCACTTGAACTGCAAACATTGTGCACAAGTTCAGCATTTTAGATCACATCTTTCCGAAATTATTTTGCAACATAATGTTCTGACAATAGCTCAGCAGTCAAATTACGTGTCACAACCAGGTTTGGGGTCAATTCCATTTCCACTCAATTCCAATTCCACTCAATTCAGAAAGCAAACCAAAATGCAAATTCGAAGTCCACATTTCCCTAATTGAAAAGCATTGAAGAGAATTTCGGTGTTGTTCCTGCATTGACTGGAATTTAAATGGAATTGACCTCAACTCTGGTCACAGCGTTTTGGATCCTTTACAGATGTCAATAGAGGGATAAATAGACGACAAGGTTATTTTGCAAGGCATAGGCCTATTCATCACTGAAATGTGCCGATCGTAACAGCTGCATTATCGTAACAATAACGCAGTCATTATGTCATGTAAAATATGAGACACAGGGAGGGATTGATCAGGGGATGTTCATTCCCCAAATAGCCCGTTAGCTGTCTAACTCGATGCCTATCCAGAGGAGTAGCCTGCTCATAAGTCCAAAAAGGCTACTGACTGGGAGTGTACATTCATAAAAGGTCTGAGTAATAGCTGCCACAGTCTCATCTTAGAAAACACGCCATGGTCTCTGCCTAGACAATCTCCTCAGACTCGCTAGCCTATTGTTCAAGCCATTGTAGAGTACCACAGTATGAGTCGTAATACCTGTACAATCTCGAGGTCAAACACAGAAATGGTTCCCAATTGTTTTTTTCCACCATTCATTTCCCAATAGGGGATTTTTAGAAACACTTCAAAAAGGGCTGTGTTTTGTGTCGGCTTACCCTGGCGTGACGTTTTGATAACCATGTCAATCTCTCTCGGACAAGGGGACTTTTATCAATATATTTGCCTGTATTAGATCATTGGTATCGATCACTAGTATAGCTAGTAGGCAAGGTTATGTCATGCTATTTGGTCCTAAATGCTATGGTGGGATTTAAATTCATTGGTATTCACATGTTTGCTTCTGAGGTCGAATGACTGCCATGTCATTGATGCCAAATTGCGAACCTTCTTTGCATCGTCACTATTCCAGGACCAATGTGTGTGCCTGAGTCTCATCACCTCTCAACTAAGGAAGCTGTTTCAACCTGGAACACGTTGGTTCTGTTTCAGCCATTGCAGGAAGTCCGGAAGCGAGGCAGTGTGTGAAGGTTTTTTGTTGTTGCCCCAGCCCAGCTCTAACACCGGACTTTAAATAATCAACCTAACGAATCTTCGCGATACGATCACGGTTTTGGAATCAGGTAGGAGCTGGGCTGGATGGAAAGCGTATGCACCCTCCTGCCGTTCAGATCTGGAGCTGTCCGCCCTTTGAAGTCATTATGTTGTACTATTAAGAGATCCACTCTCAAGTTGAAGTTGAAGTTGTACTTGTTGACCGACGCCAAGGCAGCAGCTGCTAAGAAAAAGGGAGCAGCTGCAGACCAGAAGACTGCAGCACTGGCTGACACCTGCCCTGTCTGTCGAGTGGTATTGGTTGCTACTGTGTACGTGCCTTTAGGTTCATCTCCATGTGTAGGCTGTTGCAGGGCCCCTCTTCCACAACTGGGGAACATCCCACACCCGACCCTGCGTGTGCATGAAACAAACTGTTCACACCCTCTTGTTGGCGCAGAGAAACCATTTGCAGTTTAAAGCTTATTTCCTGCAATTCTACTCATTTTGTCCTGGAGGGGGGGGGGGGGGGAGTAAAGATTTATCTGTAAAGATTTACCATGGCCATCTTGTCTCCAATGTACACTAGCCAGAAATCGGAAGAAAACAGTCCAAAACGGAATGGAACAGGGAGCTCCTATCTTAGCTTGTATTAAAAAAAACTGTTGCACAGTGATTTTATTAAACATTTTGCTACGGTGTTCCCTAATGGACATGACCCTGTACAGAACTGCACACCTGCACACCCATACACAGAACTATACAAACTACAAACGCCTGCAGCTAACAAATCGAATTTGATTTGAATGATTGCAGTCTCTCGATCTCTACAAAACCAGTAGCCCCCTAAAGCACAAGCAAACTTAACTTCCTTGAGGAAGTACCAGTTGCGGGACCAATCCGATGAAAACATTCATCTGTTAAGTCTAATTTCCTAACTGATCTGCCTTTCAGGGAGTAGAGACCATTCATCAGGCAGTCGATGGGCTGTCAGCCAATGATATGATAAATAAGAACACAAAATGAATCATGTTTTCATCAGATTGGTACAGCTCTAATTACCAACGCATGTTTCGAGGGTTCAAGGCACAAACGCACGCACGCACACAGCGTTTGTGGTGGCGAGACTTAAAAGACAGACACACAGCCAGACACAGCCAGACAGAAACGGTAATTTCATGGCTGTGCGCCTGAGTAATACGTCCCCACGTCCTGATCCAGATGGCGCGACGTCTTCATCTGCGGGGGGAACTAATGATGTGGGTCGTGTGTTTCGGGCGGAAAAACAACAATAAGCGCGTCTTTAACCTTCAACAGCAGCCTGAGCATGTGTGTGTGAGCGTGTGTGTATTATTACAGATAAAATGAACAGATATCAATTACTGGGCCCACTGAGGGGTGGTCAGATGGGACAATCCAAATCCATTTACAGGAATAATCAAACACACCCATAGGGTTTGACGGACCAACGCACACACGCACACACAACACAGTGACATTGGGAGGTGTGTGTGCTGTGTTGTGTGTGTGTGTGTGTGTGTGTGTGTGTGTGTGTGTGTGTGTGTGTGTGTGTGTGTGTGTGTGTGTGTGTGTGTGTGTGTGTGTGTGTGTGTGAGGGGGATTAGGGGCACCTGTGTGACAGAGATGTCATCTAGCCAATGAACCGACATGCACCTAAGGACACACACATTCAAGGTCCTCACAAGTATAGTAATACCAACAAACAGTGTAGTTTGGTCATGTTACCTCCACAGCGCCCGTCTCGCTCCCCAGTCATTTGTGGACAGAGCAAATAGCAGAGCTGATTACACCACGTTTCTTCTGGGGGTTGCTAGTCAACTTCCTCATATTGTCTGACGAGACAGAAAACATCAATCAATCAATTAATCAGTAAGCCAGTCCTTAAGTCAGACATATACACAAAATACACAAGTGCAGACCTGAGCAAGAATAGTAGATTATATTGAAGTGTTTAACTTTTTTATGGCAGGCATAAAAAACTGATATGCTGTGCAGGCTTGCATCTCACCTGTGTGTATACCTAAGTGATGTGTTTGTGCGTCCATGCATGTGTGTGGTCTCACCTTTGTGTAACTGCCAAGCCTTGAGTGATGTCTCCTCCCCTATCCTCTAAATCTGATTGGCTGAAAGATCACACTTATAGGTGTCTTCTAGAATGGTGCGTCTCTCAGTCAGGATCTTAGACCACACACTCTCAACTAGGGACATCGGCTCTGTAACACACACTCAGCTCAATCTAATGGGTGATGGGTGCAGGCCTCGACCAGGGACATCTGTCACTACTGTCACACATGCACACATAGTAAGACCTCTGTCTGAGTCAGGTACTTGGCTGAGTGTGGTAGTGCGTCTAGTCTTGATAGGGGAAAGATGAGACAGGGTTCTCCGCTGGTGTTTCTTGTGCGTTTCACACCCAAAGCCTTCTGGGCAACTGTAGGGCACAAACGATATCCCACAGCATAGACCTACAATTAATGCAAAGCATCCATGATCACAAAGCCAATCATACAGCAATCACATGACTAACTCTTCAACACCCTGTGCATGTTGTGTGTGTGCATGAGCGGGCGTGTGTGTGTGTGTGTGTTTGTGTGCGCATGGGTGCTTACACATGTGCATATGTAACCGATGTGAAATGGCTAGCTAGTCAGCGGTGGTGCGCACTAATAGCGTTTCAATCGGTGACGTCACTCGCTTTGAGACCTTGAAGTAGTGGTTCCGCATGCTCTGCAAGGGCCGCGGCTTTTGTGGAGCGATGGGTAACGATGCTTCGTGAGTGTCAGTTGTTGATGTGTGCAGAGGGTCCCTGGTTTGAGCCCGGCGAGGGGACGGACTAAAGTTATACTGTTACACATGTTACACATACACATGAGCAGGTTCTCTGGCTCAACCAGAAACAAGTCGCTGAAGAGTTTCTCCAGAAACATTTGACTGAAAAAAAACATGTTCTCCATCTAAGTGTCCATCTGCCCCTCAGGTCTCTGGGAGTTTGAGTCTGGTGACGGAGAGGGAGAAAGATCTGTTGAGTGATACAATACTTTATTGCCCATTCCCAAATGGAAATTCCATTTGCGTGTGTGTGTGTGTGTGTGTGTGTGTGTGTGTGTGTGTGTGTGTGTGTGTGTGTGTGTGTGTGTGTGTGTGTGTGTGTGTGTGTGTGTGTGTGTGTGTGTGTGTGTGTGTGTGTGTGTGTGTGTGTGTGTGTGTGTGTGTGTGTGTGTGTGTGTGTGTGTGTGTGTGTGTGTGTGTGTGTGTGTGTGTGTGTGTGTGTGTGTGTGTGTGTGTGTGCATGGGAGAGGTGTGTATTCTGAAAGTACTCAAACTCTACGTTACAGATTTATTCTAAAATTGATTAAGTTGTTGTTTTTCCCCCTCATCAATCTACACACAATACCCCATAACGACAAAGTAAAAACAGGTTTTCAGAATTTTAGAAAATGTATAAAAAACAACTAATCACATTTACATAAGTATTCAAACAATATACTCAGTACTTTGTTGAAGCACCTTCGGCAGCAATTACAGCCTCAAGTCTTCTTGGGTGTGACACTACAAGACTGGCACACCTGTATTTGGGGAGATTCTCCCATTCTTCTCTGCAGATCCTCTCAAGCTCTGTCAGGTTGAATGGGGTACGTTGCTGCAAGGCTATTTTCAGGTCTCGCCAGAGATGTTTGATTGGATTCATGTCCAGCCTCTGGTTGGGCAAAACAAATCAAATGTTATTTGTCACATACACATGGTTAGAAGATGTTAATGCGAGTGTAGCGAAATGCTAAAGACATTCAGAGACTTGTCCCGAAGCCACTCCTCCATATCCCACAGCATGATGCTGCCACCACCATGCTTCACCATAGGAATGGTGCCAGGTTTCCTCCAGACGTGACGCTTGGCCTTCAGGCCAAAGAGTTGAATCTTGGTTTCATCAGACCAGAGAATCTTGTTTCTCATGGTCTGAGAGACCTTTAGGTGCCTTTTGGCAAACTCCAAGTGGGCTGTCATGTGCCTTTTACTGAGGAGTGGCTTCCGTCTGGCCACTCTACCATAAACGCCTGATTGCTGGAGTGCTGTGGAGATGATTGTCCTTCTGGAAGGTTCTCCCATCTCCACGGAGGAAGTCTGCAGCTCTGTGAAAGTGACCATTGAGATCTTGGTCACCTTCCTAAACAAAGTCCTTATCCCCCGATTACTCAGTTTGGCCGGGCGGCCAGCTTTAGGAAGAGTCGTGGTAGTTCCAAACTTTTTCCATTTAAGAATGATGGAGGCCACTGTGTTCTTGGAGACCTTCATTGCTGCACAAATGTTTTGGTACCCTTCCCCAGATCTGTTCCTCGACACAATCCTGTCTCAACGCTCTACGGACAATTCCTTCAACCTCATGGCTTGGTTTTTGCTTTGACATGCACTGTCAACTGTGGGACTTTACCATAGATAGACTCCAATTAAGTTGTCGAAACATCTCAAGGATGATCAATGGAAACAGGATGCACCTTAGCTCAATTTCGACTCTCATAGCAAAGGAATATTTATTTAAATAAGGTATTTCTGTTTTCATTTGTAATAGATTTGCAAAAATGTCTGTTTTCGCTTTGTCATTATGGGGTATTGTGTGTATATTGATGAGAAAAAACATGAATTTAATCAATTTTAGAATAAGGCTGTAATGTAACAAAATGTGGAAAAAGTCAAGGGTTTTGAATACTCTCTGAATGCATTGTATGTGAGGTGTGTGCATGAGTGCCTGAGTTGTGTGTGTGTGTACTCTACCCTGTGTGTTGAGGTGTGTGTTATGTCCATCCTCCTGACTGATCATGTGGAGGACCTCCATGAGAAACTCAAGCAGTTCAGTCTGGATAACCTGTCTCTGCCCCGGCAACGCTCCTTCTGGGGAATACTGCAACACACATACACAGATTGGTGAACATGTGCTCCTAAGGTAGCAGCCAGCCTTGTCTTCTCTCCATCTCCCATGGTGTTTAACTACAACGTGTGACTCAATTAATACTTTGCCACTCTGTCTCATAGCTGGGCCAAGAGCGGCACCTTCTGGAGAAAGCAGGGGAAGACAGTCATTTAGGAAGTTCACCACTGTGTGTGTGTGTGTGTGTGTGTGTGTGTGTGTGTGTGTGTGTGTGTGTGTGTGTGTGTGTGTGTGTGTGTGTGTGTGTCTACCTCCAGTAACAGCAGTAGGGTGTGTGTGTGTTCATTGGCAGGCATGTTGAGCAGGCTGTCCAGCAAGAGGATACGGATTAAGTCACACACCTGCTTCCTGGTTGGCTGACAATCCCCCTTAGGTGCCTTCCCTGAGGGAGAGGAGAGTAGAGCTAGAACATCACTATTTATCAAAACCCCCATTCTAGGTCTGATGCTCCCACAGGAGGAAGATTAAGAAGAGCAGAAGAAGGACACACACCTCAGTGTCGTCTGGGAGAAACAAAGTGCTGGCGAATATTTTCTTAACTCTATTTCTTGAACTGCATTGTTTGTAAGGGCTTGTAAGTAGATATTCTGTTGTGTTCGGCACTAGTTAGTATACGCTAGTTACAAACACACCAAAACTGCAAAAGAATTAGTCGATATTTAGTAATTCCGCAATTCCATATGTTAACTACATTTGAACCATTCAGCATTTTGTCATTTGCTAACCTGCTAATCTTTAGATTCACCACTTTTGAGTGAACTACCACTTTAATGTATCTGTCCAGGTGGAACTACACACTACACACAGCTGAACTACACACAGACTGTGCTGAAGCAGGGCTGGGCAGGGACCATTATTCTACAGGTTTGACTTAAGAAATACACTTTATTGATCCACAGAGGTTAAATTGGATTTGTCACCAGCATAAGACACATTTAAACTTTTCTGAATGACTTCATGACTGGGTTGATACAATACATATTTTTTGCCCTTTGTGTACGGTAAATATCCATCCAGTTGACTCCTTTTAAAATCAATACAATCTTTTAAATTCCTCTCCAAGTTGACAGTGTGTCTGCTAGCTTGTTGTCACGTTTTGACCATAGTTCTGTTATTTTATTCTTTGTTTTAGTATGGTCAGAGCGTGAGTTGGGGTGGGCAGTCTGTTTGTTTTTCTATGTTGGTTTTTGTGTTCGGCCTAGTATGGTTCTCAATCAGAGGCAGGTTGTCTCTGATTGAGAATCATACTTAGGTAGCCTGGGTTTCACTTTTGGTTTGTGGGTGTTTTTTTTACGTGTGAGTGTTTGGGCCACACGGAACTGTTTCGGGTTTGTCATTTCACGTCATCGTTTATTGTTTTGATTCAGTGTTCAGTGCTTTCTTTAATTAAAATCATCATGAACACTTACCACGCTGCGCTTTGGTCCGATACTTACTCCTCCTCAGACGAAGAGGAAACCCGTTACACTTGTTATGGCTTGGGGGCAGTATTTCGACATCTGAAGCTAGGATATGCATATAATTGGTAGATTTGGATAGAAAACACTCTTTCCAAAACTGTTAAAATAATGTCTGTGAGTATAACAGAACGGATATGGCAGGCAAAAACCAGAGAAATCCATCCAGGAAGTGGGATTTTTTTTGATGTGGGTAGTTTTGAATTGAATGCCTATACAGCATGTAATGGGTTAGGACCAAGATCGCAGTTCCTATGGCTTCCACTAGATGTCAACAGTCTTTAGACATTGTTTCAGGTTTGTTTTCTGAAAAATTAGGAAGAATGAGACCATTTTGTCAGTGGACTGTAGAATGCAGCAGAGCTGGTTTGCGCGCTTGACTGATTGCGCGCCCTTCGTTGTTTTTCCTTTCTATTGAATACGCTATTGTTCGGTTGAAATATTATCGATTATTTAGACAGACAACCTGAGGATTAATTATAAACATCGTTTGACATGTTTCGACGAACTTTACCGGTACTATTAGCATGTATTCGCCTGCATGTTGTGACCGCCTTTGAGCCAGTGGATTACTGAACAAAATGCGCCAACAAAACAGAGTTTGTAGGATATAAACAGGGACTTTATCGAACAAAACAAACATTTATTGTGTAGCTGGGACTCTTGTGACTGCAACCAGATGAAGATCTTCAAAGGTAAGTGATTCATTTTATCGCTATTTCTGACTTTCCTGACTCCTATACTTGGCTGGAAAATGTTTGCATGATTTTGTAAGCGGGGCGCTGTCCTCAGATAATCACATTGTATTGTAACAGCATTCCTCCTCCTCTTCTGAGAAGGATCAGAGGACCAATGCGCAGCGTGGTAAGTGTCCATAACGTTTATTTGAAGACATAAACTGAACACTACAAAACAATAAACGTGAAACGAACGAAACCGAAAAGTGTGGCAACAAATACACACACGGAAAACAAACAACTCAAAAGTGAAACCCAGGCTACCTAAGTATGATTCTCAATCAGAGACAACTAATGACACGTGCCTCTGATTGAGAACCATACTAGGCTGAACTCAAAACCCCAACATAGAAAAACACACAGACTGCCCACCCCAACTCACGCCCTGACCATACTAAATAAAGACTAAACAAAGGAAATAAAGGTCAGAACGTGACAGTACCCCCCCCCCCCCTCAAAGGTGCGGACTCTGGCCGCAAAACCTGAACCTATAGGGGAGAGTCTAGCTGGGCGTGGACCCCACTAGAAATGGGTCCAGAATGGACGGGTGACTACGGCAGCACCGGACAGGCGGGAGACTACGGCAGCGCCGGACAGGCGGGAGACTACGGCAGTTTTCCCGTATTTTGAAACTTCTGCTGGGAGAGCTACGCAGGAAGACCAAGATACTCAGTGAGTCTGGAGGAGCAGGTACGTGTGTGTAATTGTAATGATTATGTTATCACATATACAGTCTTATATGGAGCCAAAAGTACAGAGCCTTTCACTCTTTTTCACACACAGTGATCTCTTCTCTGTCTGTCAGGTCCCCAAGATCAGTCAGCTGTAGAGAGATCTCTTACCGCCAGTATGCTCAGAGTAGTGGCTGCCCTACTCTACACTCCATCAGAAACACAGGTAAGTGTCGGAGTCTGGTCTTGCGATAGTGCGACCAACATTTGCCCCAAAGGCACTGGTTAGATCACTGGGTCCACCACTAGCCACTTTCCGGTCTGTATCCCACTCTAGTCTTTCTCCTGTCTAATTCATACCTGTGTCTATCCAAGGAAATGGTACAATCTATCATGTACACACATCACTCTCTCACTCTCTCTGTGTCAGTCCATGACTTGGGGACTTTATTTTCTTAGGATATTTTATTCCTCATTTGGACTAATCTTCCAAGACTCCTTAAACATGAAATACAATATATATTACTATCATTTTCACATATAACACACTGTTACAAACAGACATAATACACTGACATATTGACCAGATAAATACTCTAACAGTCTGAATTGATAGATTGATTCCTTCATCTACCATAGTCCCGCACAACCTCCCAATTTATTATATTTAAATGGTTCTAAAGTATTGTTTGAATTTATTTATTGAAAGGTTTCTGGTTTGCTCAGATAAATGATCCAATTTCTTTTGCCGATTTTTCTTTTCTGTCTGGATAACACATAGATGGTGAACAATCTATTCCTAGAATTTACTGAATGTCTGTCTCTTATCAACTGAATACTGTTGTGAATAGAGTTTGGCTGTTTTAAATGGTGTACATTGTGAAATAAAATAAGCATGTTTTTTTTCAATTATCTGCTGATTGATGACCAACCAAGAGAATTGAGCATGACTACAACAGAAGAACCATATCTCCACCTTAAAACAATCCTTGCTGCTTTTTTCTGTGCATTCTGCAGCCTCCTAATTTCACTTGCTTTTATATTTCCCCAGACCACAGAACAGTAGTTCACCTGACTCTCAATTAATGCTTGGATTAATTGCTTAAGAATCTTTCCCGGTAAATATTTAGCTATCCTTCTGATCATGCATGCAGTTGTATTTTTTTTTTTACATACTATTGTGTAGATGAGTTATTTCAGACCACCATGATAAGCAGTTGTCTAGCTGCACACCTAGTAGTATGGTTTCTCCCACTCCCTCAATTTGTACTTCCCCCATACTTAATTGTATACAATGCTGTGTTGACCTTTTCCTGGTGGAACAGACCAACATAACCTTGGTTTTCTTGGTATTCAAAACAAGTTTGCTACGGTAAACCCGTTCCCTGATATTTCCTAGATCTACTTGTAGAGCTTGCTGTACCTGTTGAACCGATTGTCTTGCTGTATAAACTGTAGTATCATCTGCAAATATAGTAGTTTCAGATAAGGCTTGTTGGTATGTATTAAGGTTGTTGGTATGTATTAAGTAAAGAAGTGGCCCAAGGCAGCTGCCCTGCAGTATTCCACAGTTTAAAGCATGACTGGAAAACTACCCATTGCTATAGGTGGACTGTTTCCTGTCAGTTAGATATGACTGTACCCAATTCATTGCTACCTCCTTAAACCATTAATGCAATAATGTCATCAAAATTATTTCATGATGCACTAAATCAAATTCTGCACTAAAATCTAAAAATAGTACACCCACAAACCTGCCATTATCCATAGCATTGAACCACTGGTCAGTCATGTCAACCAATGCAGTGGCAGTGGAATGTTTTTTGCGATAAGCATGATCATTGGCTGTAATCAGATCATTATGGTTGATGTATTCCCATATTTGTTTATTTCAGTGGAGTTGCAATCTGGGGAGCAGCATAGCAAAGTAAAAAATTGTTCATAAGATCATAACCTGTACATTTATCATTGGGTGATGACTTCAATAGCTTTACCACCTCCTTTGACACCCTTTGTAGATTAAAAGAGCAGATTTTTTTGCTCATAATATGATCATCAATCCATTGGACAATAGCTTGTTTGGAAGAATGGGTGTTTAAATGATCTCTCAGTAAATATATTTTCTTTGTTAAAAAAAAAAAAAGCTAAATGATTTTTTTACAATCAATAAAAGCATTTTTGTAAAATATATATTTTTTCTTACAATTTAATTTAACTGCATAATTACGTAGTGTTCTATAATTATGTTAATCATTTTCTAGTTTAGATTTGGCTGCTAAGACTTTTGCCATATTTATTTGAGAAAATGCCTCACCCAATTCATCATCAATCCATGGAGATGGACACGCCCCAACTGTACAGTACTCTTTCTTACTGGGGCATGATGGTCCATTACTCCTTTGGTCGTAATGGACCAATTATTCCGTAATTATTCCTCCTTTGGTCATCTTTCCTTCCAGTTCTCTCCTGCCCATGACTGTAACGAATTGCAAAAATCTCTGAAGCTGGAGACTCACATCTCCCTCACTAGCTTTAAGCACCAGCTGTCAGAGCAGCTTACAGATCACTGCACCTGTACATAGCCCATCTGTAAACAGCCCATCTATCTACCTACCTCATCCCTATACTGGTATTTATCTATTTATTTTGCTCCTTTGCACCCCAATATCTCCACCTGCACATTAATCTTCTGCCGATTTACCATTCCAGTGTTTAATTGCTATATTGTAATTACTTTGCCACCATGGCCTATTTATTTCCAGAACTTACCTCATTTGCACTCTGTATACAGACTTTTTGTTTTCTTTTGTTCTACTGTATTATTGACTATGTTTTTGTTTATTCCATGTGTAACTCCGTGTTGTTGTGTGTCGAATTGCTATGCTTTATCTTGGCCAGGTCGCAGTTGCGAATGAGAACTTGTTCTCAACTAGCCTACCTGGTTAAATAAAGGTGAAAAAAATTAACAAAATAAAAACCTCAGTGAGCAAATAAATAAAACATTCTGTAGCGTGATTAAAATCATCCTCTACATAAATCAGCTCCCAGGGTACAGCAGCCAAATCATTGTAAAATAGCTCATGATTAATTGTTTCAAAATTTCCTTTGACCGCAATCTTTGGGGGTTTCTTTGGAACCTTGATGTTTATGGTTATGGTCACAATATTATGGTCTGTCCAGCCCACTGGTATTGATCTGGCTTTTAAGCATTGCAATGGTATATTAAAGATCAGATCAATGCACATGTCCGAATGATGACCTAACTTAGTTTATGATCATATAATTAATTTAGTTATTTCTGAATTATTGTGATCCTTCCAATTGTTGCAGCGTTTGCTGTCATAATGTGAAGCTTGTTATTTAAAAAAAATCAATTCTCTGTGTAATTATTCCGTGATTAAACAAATCACGGAATAGTAATTAACTAGGAAGTCGGGGCACCACGGGAAAATGTTATTTATAGATTTGCAATTTTCTGAATATAATGCTTCAGATATTTTATCTTATTGATTAGTCTTCTATTAACCCTTTCATGCGTGAGTTCCAAATATCTCTAACGGTCGCCCCAGCGTGAGTTGTTTTATGCACGTGATGTTAGAATGTCCTCTCCATTCCAGAATGTGATACGTAAACAGTACATTTTATCCGCGCTGCCCTCAAACTAAAGCTAGCAGCCTGTTTATATTTATAGGTTGTTTTAACTTCAATTTCAAAATGATTTTCTAACAAGTTTTTATTTTCTAAAAACAGTTTGTTTAGGTGTGTTCCGCCTCATTCATTCACATAAAAATAGTCATTTTTACTTTTGCGGATAATTAAATTTTTGGGACATTTCTGACACGGACAAAATTCCCCAAGCACTTCCCAATTGTTTGTGCAGTTCACGTCTGCAGCTCATCTCCCGTCAGAACAGGATCTGCACACGTGTTCACATTTTCCATTCCACATTTCTATTGTAGCGTACTGCTTGTATGGAGCATAATATATTTGTGTATATTCTTTATCACCGCGGACACGTGAGGTAACGTTACTCATTGTATAACCTTTATGGTGTTATAGTCAATCGTGCTTATGTAGCCACATTCTTCTATTAGCTCTGTAAAACAATGCTAAATGCGTCAGAAGTATTATCTTGTGTTGCATTTTTAAGCTACCATGGCCTTATGACTCCCAAGTGGCGCAGCGGTCTATGGCACTACAGACACCCTGGTTCAAATCCAAGCTGTATCACAACTGGCTGTGATTGGGAGTCCCATAGTGCAGCGCACAATTGGCCCAGCGTTGTCCGAGTTTGGCCGGTGTAGGCCATCATTGTAAATAATAATTTGTTCTTAAATTACTTGCCTAGTTAAATAAATACAAAATATGACCATGGTTTGTTTATTTGGTCTATTCAGCATAGCTCTGTTCTGCCCTGCCTTGCCCCCTTGTGGAGCTCAAAAGTTAGTTTCTTACTGTTATAACTCAAATCTGTGATTTTGTCAATGCAATAAACTATTTTTTATAGCAGTGTTTATTATGTTACTACTTTGTAGTATTGTTTAATTGCTATATCCTTATATTGTATTCTAATGAATAATTCCTCTTTATTCTGTACTTTCAGAAACCAGAAACATTATTTGCCAATATCATAACTGGAGCTGGACATCTTTGGAGCTGAAGAATGACAGCTTTTGTATGCTAACGTACACTCTTTAACAGTTTTACTGGATAAAAACCCAGCAAGAAAACACATATGCCAATATGTAATAGTCATCTATTTTATTGCAGTATTGGTAGTTGGTTCAACAACTTGTTTTACTAGAGGACAAAAAACTGAATATGCATAACCCATATTTAATATTCATGCAGTGACTGAACAACAACTGCATTTCCACCCCCATCTCTAAAGGCATAGTATCATGGCAAGTCACATGTCAGGTCACCTGTCAGGTCAGTCAGTCACTGTGATACTCCTCAAAGCATGGTGAAATACATAGAGGTGTATCACAAGCTAAACACATGTATTTTGTCATCTTCCTCTGCTTACTTCTCCTGGCACCAGACAGGCAGACTTTGCAATGCCTCCGTGTGCGACTACCTTGAGAAGCAGTTTGAGGGACTTTGCAGGGAAAATGCCGTGCAGTGAGGCGTAGGGGATTGTCTGCAGCAGGACGGCCCCCAGTGGATGGGCGCCGAGGGGTGTGGTGATCCTCTAGCAGCTCTCTCATGAGGTTCTCTCTGTATTTTTGGTAGGTAATTACTTTACCTATGAGGGAGTGGGGAGGATGAGGAAAGTTAGAGGATGATGAGGCAGTGGGTAGGTGGGTGAGATATTGTCACTATAGTTGCATAATGGATTTGTATGTGAACTGTACATCCAATTACAAAAATACCTTGTTCAGTAATCATCTCACCTGTTAGTTGGCGGTGAACTATGCTGCCGTTGAGGACAGCAGTGTCGATCAGATGGAAAAATATATTCTTATACCACTTGGTCGTTTTCCGAGTGCATTCCACAAAGCTGTTTATCATGTCCGCCTTATCCACGGCCCCCATCAAGCACACAATCTGGTTTGATCAATCTCTCTCCGGTCAGGTGGTCCACCTTCCCTGTGGCCGACATGGTTGCTGTATGGACAGTGGCGAGGACATGGACGTCTCGCTTGTCATGCCACTTTACTGCCAGCTGTTGACCGTTCTCCTGGAACTCCACCTCCCCTCTCTGCATCTTCCTGCATCCGAATGGCATCCCCTTCCGGTTCGACCTGACTGTGCCACAGGCCCCTGTGCTGTTGGAGAGCAGATGCTGGAAGAGTGTGGGACTGCTGTACCAATTGTCCACGTACAAAGTGTGTCCCTTGCCGAGATGAGGAGCCCGCATGGTCATCACCACGGACCCGGACACCCCAAGCCCCTCATAATGTCTCAGACTCATTGTCAGAATTGTTTAAAATCTCCAGAATTTCCACATTTGTGAGTTGTCTCCTTTTGAAAGACATTGTTAATGCTACAGCTTAGCTCACTAGCTACATACATAAACAACAACACTGAATGGCGCAGAGTGGGAGGTTACATGGTTGACTGCCGCACGCGCCACTTGTATCAATAAATCACTATCAGAAAATGTTTTGTGTGGCAATTATTTGTGTATTTACGGTTTTATTCACATGTTTTCAATTCTAGGTGACAAATCATGCATTCCGATTCTTGCACAGATTGTAATGGGCACATATTATGTGTGTAAAATACTTTTTTGAAGGTTGCACTGATTATTATGAGCAAAGCTAATTCCAGCTGTGTAGCCATGTTTGTTGACATACAATGCATTCTGGGATTCACGTCTGTTTGACCAAAGATGTTATAACAAAATGAGGTGAGTAAGAGTTCACACATTTTTTGAGGACTTCCGGAAATTAATGGTGGGATGTGAACGTAGATGACACACCCCTTCAACATGCATTCTATAAACAGACCAAACTCATCTCGTCTTCTCTTATTATCTTCGGTTTCTGTGAGGAAAAAATGCATGGCTGCGCGCTGAAACTAATCGTCGGATTACTTTCGATTTCTATAAAGTGTTTTACCTAGTTATTTCGATCAATGGTGAGCTCTTAATTATATATTGCTATTAGCTAATTCATATTGTAGTTTATGTCAGCCGAGAGTTAGAAAATATGACTGCTTGTGTTGGGTCAATCTTTCCTCAGCGCTAGGACAAATGTAGCCTACATTTTTCCGGTTAGGATGATTGTGTTATGCTATATTTACTTCTGTGAATATCTGAACAATGCATCCAAAAATAAACTGCTGACATTCTAGACATAACTTTGTAAGGACTGTGTTTGTGTAAATAGTTTCTGAAAAAAGTGTGGCCAGCTCAAACGCTGATTGTTGCGTCATTCGAACTGGCCGTTCTAAACGAGCATTCTAAATGAGTGTTCTAAACACACCGGTGTGATCGTACGCTTCAGGGACCACTGTAGAACGACCACACCCGTGTGATGGTACGTGTGAAAGGGTTAATGTATTATTACCTCATCAGTCTCATTCCTGAACATCACAAACCCTTGGATATCTGCACAAACCCTAGCATCATTAATCAGCGATATACAAATTGGCTTAATTATTTATTTCCTAACTAATCAATCACAGAATTACATAAACACACACATACATTTGTTACTAACATGACACAAAGAAAAGTCCCTAGTGTATGAAACTGATGATACATTTTGATATAAGATGGCATAGCAGTTCAGACGTCTTTTTGTCCTCGTCCTGTCGTGTCCCATATATATACGCCTATATATATATATATATATATATATATATATATATATATATATATATATTTACAACTTTTTTTTCACATACATTTTTAATTTTCCATAAACTCATCTTCAGAACACTCTCCTGCAATCCGCTTCACCAATTTATATTTATATAAAAAAGTATTATTTACCTCAGAGCTGTAATCCTCCAAGAGGCTAGCCAGAAAACTAGCCAGAAGCTAGCCGGGAGCTAGCCAGAAGCTGGTCCAGAAGCTGGTTCAGAAGCTAGTTCAGAAGCTAGTTAGCTTCTTTACTGGCTAATCGTTAGTACTCAGCTAACCACGGTTTGTGGTCATCGGCTGTCCTTTGGCTCGAGAATCTATCGCCAGTTTTGTACGGCGCGGTGCAGCGCTGCGCGGCTCGGAACGGAACATACCGGACCAATTTTTCTCTCCATGTCCTTGGATTTCGGCCGCTGGCTCTGGACATTCATACCTGGATCTCACAGCTAGCTAGCTGCTATCCGTGTGACTATCGGCTTTCGTCGATTCCGGAGCTAACATCAATTGTTCCGGAGCTAGCCAGCTGAAGAGTTCCATCAATCACTCCTGGGCTGCAGTCACCTATCCGGGCCCGTTTTGCTGCCTACGCGGAGCCCCACCGGGCCTTCACAGCTGGACTGCCGACGTTGTCTACCCGAGGGAGTTGTCCGGCTGGCTCCTCCGGCGCGACGTTGCCTGGGCGCCCATCTGCGGCCTGCTAGCCGTTGGCTGTCTTATCGGCTGCTATCTGAATAGACAATCGGACAATTTTATTTTATTTTTATTTATTTATTTTTCTTCTTGGGCCTTTATAACTATATCTATTGTTTTTATTTTTGTTGTTGTTGTGTGATTTGGATTAATCCCCTCTACCACACGGAAACCCACTAATCTACTGACGGAACGCAAGAGGTGGCTAATAACAGACCTCCATCCTATGCTAGCTTGCTACCGATTTAGCTGTCTAAATCGCCGTGACCCCCAACCAACCTCTCCACTCACTGGACCCTTTTGATCACTCGACTAAGCATGCCTCTCCTTAATGTCAATATGCCTTGTCCATTGCTGTTCTGGTTAGTGTTTATTGGCTTATTTCACTCTAGAGCCTCTAGTCCTGCTCATTATACCTTATCCAACCTATTAGTTCCACCACCCACACATGCAATGACATCTCCTGGTTTCAATGATGTTTCTAGAGACAACATCTCTCTCTTCATCACTCAATACCTAGGTTTACCTCCACTGTATTCACATCCTACCTTACCTTTGTCTGTACATTATACCTTGATGCTATTTTATTGCCCCCAGAAACCTCCTTTTACTCTCCGTTCCAGACGTTCTAGACGACCAATTCTTATTGCTTTTAGCCGCACCCTTATTCTACTCCTACTCTGTTCCTCTGGCGATGTAGAGGTGAATCCAGGCCCTGCAGTGCCTAGCTCCACTCCTATTCCCCAGGCGCTCTCTTTTGACGACTTCTGTAACCGTAATAGCCTTGGTTTCATGCATGTTAACATTAGAAGCCTCCTCCCTAAGTTTGTTCTATTCACTGCTTTATCACACTCTGCCAACCCGGATGTTCTAGCTGTGTCTGAATCCTGGCTTAGGAAGACCACCAAAAATTCAGAAATTTTAATTCCAAACTACAACATTTTCAGACAAGATAGAACTGCCAAAGGGGGCGGTGTTGCAATCTACTGCAAAGATAGCCTGCAGAGTTCTGTCCTACTATCCAGGTCTGTACCCAAACAATTTGAACTTCTACTTTTAAAAATCCACCTCTCTAAAAACAAGTCTCTCACCGTTGCCGCCTGCTATAGACCACCTTCTGCCCCCAGCTGTGCTCTGGACACCATATGTGAACTGATTGCCCCCCATCTATCTTCAGAGCTTGTGCTGCTAGGCGACCTAAACTGGAACATGCTTAATACCCCAGCCATCCTACAATCTAAACTTGATGCCCTCAACCTCACACAAATTATCAATGAACCTACCAGGTACCTCCCCAAAGCCTTAAACACGGGCACCCTCATAGATATCATCCTAACCAACTTGCCCTCTAAATACACCTCTGCTGTTTTCAACCAAGATCTCAGCGATCACTGCCTCATTGCCTGCATCCGTAATGGGTCAGCGGTCAAACGACCTCCACTCATCACTGTAAAACGCTCCCTGAAACACTTCAGCGAACAGGCCTTTCTAATCGACCTGGCCGGGGTATCCTGGAAGGATATTGATCTCATCCCGTCAGTAGAGAATGCCTGGATATTTTTTTTAAATACCTTCCTAACCATCTTAAATAAACATGCCCCATTCAAGAAATTTAGAACCAGGAACAGATATAGCCCCTGGTTCTCCCCAGACCTGACTGCCCTTAACCAACACAAAAACATCCTATGGCGTTCTGCATTAGCATCAAACAGCCCCCGTGATATGCAGCTGTTCAGGGAAGCTAGAAACCATTATACACAGGCAGTTACAAAAGCCAAGGCTAGCTTTTTCAAGCTGAAATTTGCTTCCTGTAACACTAACTCAAAAAAGTTCTGGGACACTGTAAAGTCCATGGAGAATAAGAACACCTCCTCCCAGCTGCCCACTGCACTGAAGATAGGAAACACTGTCACCACTGATAAATCCACCATAATTGAGAATTTCAATAAGCATTTTTCTACGGCTGGCCATGCTTTCCACCTGGCTACTCCTACCCCGGTCAACAGCACTGCACCCCCCACAGCAACTCGCCCAAGCCTTCCCCATTTCTCCTTCTCCCAAATCCGTTCAGCTGATGTTCTGAATGAGCTGCAAAATCTGGACCCCTACAAATCAGCCGGGCTAGACAATCTGGACCCTTTCTTTCTAAAATTATCTGCCAAAATTGTTGCCACCCCTATTACTAGCCTGTTCAACCTCTCTTTCGTGTCGTCTGAGATTCCCAAAGATTGGAAAGCAGCTGCGGTCATCCCCCTCTTCAAAGGGGGGGACACTCTTGACCCAAACTGCTACAGACCTATATCTATCCTACCATGCCTTTCTAAGGTCTTCGAAAGCCAAGTCAACAAACAGATTACCGACCATTTCGAATCTCACCATACCTTCTCTGCTATGCAATCTGGTTTCAGAGCTGGTCATGGGTGCACCTCAGCCACGCTCAAGGTCCTAAATGATATCTTAACCGCCATCGATAAGAAACATTACTGTGCAGCCGTATTCATTGATCTGGCCAAGGCTTTCGACTCTGTCAATCACCACATCCTCATCGGCAGACTCGACAGCCTTGGTTTCTCAAATGATTGCCTTGCCTGGTTCACCAACTACTTCTCTGATAGAGTTCAGTGTGTCAAATCGGAGGGTCTGCTGTCCGGACCTCTGGCAGTCTCTATGGGGGTGCCACAGGGTTGAATTCTTGGACCGACTCTCTTCTCTGTATACATCAATGATGTCGCTCTTGCTGCTGGTGAGTCTCTGATCCACCTCTACGCAGACGACACCATTCTGTATACTTCTGGCCCTTCTTTGGACACTGTGTTAACAACCCTCCAGGCAAGCTTCAATGCCATACAACTCTCCTTCCGTGGCCTCCAATTGCTCTTAAATACAAGTAAAACTAAATGCATGCTCTTCAACCGATCGCTACCTGCACCTACCCGCCTGTCCAACATAACTACTCTGGACGGCTCTGACTTAGAATATGTGGACTACTACAAATACTTAGGTGTCTGGTTAGACTGTAAACTCTCCTTCCAGACCCATATCAAACATCTCCAATCCAAAGTTAAATCGCAACAAAGCATCCTTCACTCATGCTGCCAAACATACCCTTGTAAAACTGACCATCCTACCAATCCTCGACTTTGGCGATGTCATTTACAAAATAGCCTCCAATACCCTACTCAACAAATTGGATGCAGTCTATCACAGTGCAATCCGTTTTGTCACCAAAGCCCCATATACTACCCACCATTGCGACCTGTACGCTCTCGTTGGCTGGCCCTCGCTTCATACTCGTCGCCAAACCCACTGGCTCCATGTCATCCACAAGACCCTGCTAGGTAAAGTCCCCCCTTAACTCAGCTCGCTGGTCACCATAGCATCTCCCACCTGTAGCACACTCTCCAGCAGGTATATCTCTCTAGTCACCCCCAAAACCAATTCTTTCTTTGGCCGCCTCTCCTTCCAGTTCTCTGCTGCCAATGACTGGAACGAACTACAAAAATCTCTGAAACTGGAAACACTTATCTCCCTCACTAGCTTTAAGCACCAACTGTCAGAGCAGCTCACAGATTACTGAACCTGTACATAGCCCACCTATAATTTAGCCCAAACAACTACCTCTTTCCCTACTGTATTTAATTTATTTATTTATTTTGCTCCTTTGCACCCCATTATTTTTATTTCTACTTTGCACTTTGCACATTCTTCCATTGCAAATCTACCATTCCAGTGTTTTACTTGCTATATTGTATTTATTTTGCCACCATGGCCTTTTTTTGCCTTTACCTCCCTTATCTCACCTCATTTGCTCACATCGTATTTAGACTTGTTTATACTGTATTTTTGACTGTATGTTTGTTTTACTCCATGTGTAACTCTGTGTCGTTGTATGTGTCGAACTGCTTTGCTTTATCTTGGCCAGGTCGCAATTGTAAATGAGAACTTGTTCTCAACTTGCCTACCTGGTTAAATAAAGTTGAAATAAAAAATGTATATATATAAAAAGAATATGACGGCTTGGTAGACAAAGGAAAGGGGTGGGGACATCTCAAGAGCGGGAAAATTCAGAGTTGATAACTACACTCATGGAAATGCTAATTCTTTGAACATGAACAACTGCTCATTCGAAAATAAATTGCAATTGACATATTTATGATTGTATGCCTTTGTTGTCCCTCTCTGCGATCGCCGTTCCGTCTGCTGGGTAGATTGTCGACAAAGTTTCTGGTTTGTCCACCAGAGATCAAAGTCTTTCGTAGTTGTAGCTTGTTATAATGGATATGTCAGAGTACCATTCGGTCGTTCGACGAATGGTGCAGGTCTACAATTTTGTTTCTGGTGTCCTTTGACAGCTCTTTGGTCTTGGCCATAGTGGAGTTTGGAGTGTGACTGTTTGAGGTTGTGGACAGGTGTCTTTTATACTGATAACAAGTTCAAACAGGTGCCATTAATACAGGTAACGCGTGGAGGACAGAGGAACCTCTTAAAGAAGAAGTTACAGGTCTGTGAGAGCCAGAAATCTTGCTTGTTTGTAGGTGACCCAATACTTATTTTCCACCATAATTTGCAAATAAATTCATAAAAAATCCTACAATGTGATTTTCTGGATTTTTTTTCTCATTTTGTCTGTCATAGTTGAAGTGTACCTATGATGAAAATTACATGCCTCATCTTTTTTTAAGTGGGAGAACTTGCACAATTGGTGGCTGAGTAAATACTTTTTTGCCCCACTGTATATGACACAATTTATATTAATCACCCAAGATAAATACATTTCTGTTACTGTCTATGGCCAGGTCAAACCCAGTGCATAAGTCATCCAGATCGAACACCTTAGACGTAGGAGGTCTATACACACATTCTACCAATATGGGTGCCTGGTGAAGCAGATGTACTTGAACCGATAGTGCCTCTATTTGACATACATTAAGGTCATCCCTCCTCATCCCTCTTAAAAGGTATGTGATTTTGAATATACAGTGCTACACCCCCAACATGTCCCTTCTCAGTAGACTATATCCATGAATGTTAATTTGCCCATAATTTACATATGCATTCAAATGCAATTCGGTCAAAGCTTAAATCTGAATATTATTTATGTTGACTAAGTTAAAAACCTCATGTATTTTGTTAGTGTAAGGCGTTCCGAACTGGCGGCAGAGAAGTCAGACGCAGGAGAGCAATAACTGTTTCCAACAGGACAGTTTATTAACAAACAAACCCTGGAAAACAGACTAATAAAATAAATGGGTACATAACCCAACGCACACCAGGACAGATGAGCACAAGCACTTACAACAATCACCCACAAGGACATGAGGGGGAACAGAGGGTTAAATACACAACATGTAATTGATGGGATACAGTTTTTCTTCTCCTTTCACTGATCTCAGTGGGGAAGTGATAATTCATTCCAAAATCAGTGTTTCTGAGTTCTCTGCCCCTGCTCTTCGCCATTTCCTTTTGCTTAAAATGTTCAAAACATCAACTAATATCCCGTGGCCTATTTCCAGATGCCTTACTCATTCTATGGACTCTGGAGAAAGTGACATTACGCACGACATCTGTGGGCAGTTTCAGCTGAGTTGGGACAGTGTCCTCACAGCTTCTGCTGTTGTCATTCTCCGGTATCCCTGAATAGATTGTGCAGCATTGGAAAGATTGTCCAGCATTGATTGACACTTTACATCAAGCAAGGTTTCTTTAAGTTGTTTGTTCTCCCTTTGCACCACCTCCACCTTGCCATGAATAGAGTCTACAGTACCTTTCAGCTCCGTGTTCTCTATCCTTCGATCATCAATCTGGCGTTGGCTGAATTCTAGACTGGCACATAATGCATTGTTGTCCTCTCGTAGTATATCCAAGATATCAAGTTTGGCAAGCTTTCATTTCATGGATTTCAACAAGTCAACATCCATATCCGTAAACCTCTCCCCCCTCTCCAAGTGTCCCCTCTTGCTTGGGGTTGGTTCGATGCTTTCACTGATACTGCTTGGCCAATTTGGCTTTGGTTTGTTTTGTTTATTGGGTTTGTTGTCCTTAACAGTGCTTGAATCCTCCGAAACCATCGACATGTTTCTTTGAGCTCGTAAGTATCTCTTGTCAATGAATCTTTCAAGCTCTTCAATGGATTCTGAATCATCCAGTGTGTTTGCAGGCAGTGTAAAACAAAAATAACAAAAGAACGCATGTATCTTTCCGGACCTGTACAGGCCGTTTGTAGATACACCCAATAATGTTTTGTTTTTTACGATTGTGTACTCACTGAGTGTAGAGGGATGGCTCCCTACAGAAAGATCTTCCTATATGAGGAGTAGTACAGAGGACCTGGAGCAGCTATCAGATATCGACCCTGACAAGTTCATGTCTACGGTTATAGGAGCTCTCTGTTCCTCTACACAACAGGAGCTGGGCCTTAAACATGAGTCCCAACAACTGCTGCAGGTTTACACACACACACACACACACACACCACACGCACACACACCACACACACACACACACACACACACATCTCTAATGTATTATGGATTGTTGTCCAACACAATCTGCTAAAGCATGAGGTGAAATGGACTGATCTGCAGATTTCATTTTCACATCTAATTGTAGCAAATTGTAACACATTTAAAGCATAATAAGCCGGTGAATTTGTTATCTCATCCTCCGGGAGCCTTATTGCATTACAGACAAATGCAGATTGATTCGCTAATACAGGTTTAGCTGTTAGCCAGGGTGCTATTCGATTACCCCTCCAGCCTTGTTCTGTAGCTCTCTGAAGATTAGGACCTCTTTCACATCAGAGAATGGCTGATAAACCTGATTAGGTCTAAATGAGTTAGCGTCTTACTGTATGTGTCCATTATTATAGATCAGAGTGAAAGGGGTACTAACTCGCAGACGATCTGTGTGTGTGCGTGCGTGCGTGCGTGTGTGTGTGTGCGTGCGTGTGTGTGTGTGTGTGTGTGTGTGAGCGCGAGTGTGTTTATGTGTGTTAACTTGGTTAAAGCGCATGGCAATCCAATTGTGTGACCTGGGTTGGCATGTGTTGATAGCCGTTGTGATTACTCCAATTCTTGTTAATCACATTTCTCCCTGCGTTCTGCCACTCCATTACATATCTGATGGATTAGACCACTAAATTAGCAGGAAGCTTATCACATTTAGCTTTGTCCTCAACAATGGTTGCCCCAAATCATTTATGATTTAGTGATTTATTTATGTCTGGACTATTTTTCATCTCTTCATGACCTGCTTGTTTTAATTGACTGAACAGAACCACGAAAGAGATAGGACTTCGATTTAGCTTCTCGAAAGGCAATTGAATGCATTGTACATTATTACTCATAACATATCTAGCCGCTGGTCATCGATTTTTCTGTGACTGCATACTCACATACCTCATACATCTGAATACTGATTGTGAACTGAATAGCTTGGTCCAGGCTTTTCTGTTTGTGCTGTCCTGTAAAGGGTTAATTCTGTATTAGTTCAAGGACCTGGATTTATGCCTGTAATGTTGCCGTATTATCTCCTCAGCAAACACGTTAACTGGTATTTCTCTGCCTTATCCATTGAACTCTATAATGTAACATCCTCTACCTTGTTCGTTAAATAGTCAGAAAGGACTAAAGCACGGATGGAGTCAGAATATAGTGTGTGATTCTTCTGTAACTCTCTCTCCCCCTCTTTCCAATCAGTTCTGAAGGTCCTGGAGACAACAATTTCCGTGAACGGGGTGGTTCACCTAATAAACTGGCCACTAGGTGTATATTAAGTAGCCTATACATATTTTTTTTGCACAGAAGTGGTTGAAAAAGTGTCGGATTACTCTTTTTTTGTCAATGTTTTCACCCCTTTTTAAATTTTGTTTGACATTTAAACCTTTTAAAATGTTATTTTGTGTTCCCTGAAGTCTACTGGTTACAATGATACAGTACCTTCAGAAAGTATTCTCACCCTTTGACTTTCATCACATTTTGTTGTGTTATAGCATTTAAACAATGTCACAATGAGGCCAATGGTGACTTTAAAACAGTTACTGAGTTTAATGGCTGTTGTTACGTTATAGACTTATTCTAAAATTGAATACATCTTTTTTTGTTCCACAGCAATCTACACACAATACCCCATAATGACAAAGATAAAGGTTTTTGCAAATGTATTATATATAAAAAACAGAAATACCTTATTTACATAAGCATTCTAACCTTTTGCTTTGAGAAATTGAGCTCAGGTGCATCCTATTTCTATTGATCGTCCTTGAGATGTTTCTACAACTTGATTGGAGTCCACCTGTGGTAAATTCAATTGATTGGATATGGTTTGGAAAGGCACGATATAAGGTCCCACAGTTGACAGTGCATGTCAGAGCAAAAACCACGCCATGAGGTTGAAGGAATTGTCCGTAGAGTCTGAGACAGGATTGTATCGAAGCACAGATCTGGCGAAGGTTACCAAAACATTTCTGCTGCATTGAAGGTCCCCAAGAACACAATGGCCTCAATCATTCTGAAATTGAAGAAGTTTGGAACCACCAAGAGTCCGCCCGGCCAAACTGAGAAATCGGGGGAGAATAGCCTTGGTCAGGGAGGTGACCAAGAACCTGATGGTCACTCTGACAGAGCTCCGGAGTTCCTCTGTGGAGATGGGAGATCCTTCGCGAAGGACAACCATCTCTGCAGCACCCTTTATGGGAGAGTGGCCAGATGGAAGCCACTCCTCAGTAAAAGGCACATGACAGCCCAGGGAACACAATTACAAGTCATTTGTAGACTGCAAATTGACCCCACGAAGTCCGAACAGATTTAAAATTTGACTAAAACATAATAATTTCAAACCTTTCTTACATTTGTATATGATGACGTGTCTCTATTATGTGTGAAAATACATTTTACATTTATGTCATTTAGCAGACTGTCACGAATCCCACCGAAGGTGGCTCCTCTTCCTGTTCGGGCGGCGCTCGGCGTCACCAGTCTACTAGCTGCCACCGATCCCCTTTTCCTTTTCTGTTAGTTTTGTTACACCTGTTTCTTGTTTGGGTTTTGGGTAGGGCTATTTAAGCCCGTTATGCCTGCCTGCTTTTGTGCGGTCTTGTTCCTCTGTTGGTTTGTGGATGTGCATTTGTATTTAATTTCTCCTGACTGTTTGGGTCCTGTTTTTGGGCCGGTCAGTTTAATGCGCCTAGTGTTTTTGTCGTGACCGTTTTGTACCGGAATAAATACGATTGTCCTAACCCTCTGCTCTCTGCATCTCCAAACCCACTACTCCTAGAATACCTGACACAGACGCTCTTATCCAGAGTGACTTACAGGAGCAATTAGGATTAAGCGCCTTGCTCAAGGGCCCAGAAAGATTTTCCACCTAGTCGGCTGGGGCATTTGAACCAACAACCTTTCAGTTACTGGCCCAGCGCTTACTGACCCAGCACTCTTAACCGCTAGGCTACCTGCCGCTCAGATTTCCCGAATTAAAATCACTTGGAGCTGATTTCCTCGTGTTTTTACAGTTTTTTATGTCCAACAATGCATATTCAACAGTTGGACCAGCAGTTGGGGAACCCTGGTCTATGACTAGGGTAGCAGGAGAATTTTTAGGGCATTCCTTTGACACTGTCTGGTATAGAGGTCCTACAGAGGTCCTGGATGGCAGGAAGCTTGGCCCCAGTGATGTACTGGGCCATACGCTCTGTAGCGCCTTGCGGTTGGAGACTGAGCAGTTGCCATATCAGGCAGCGATGCAACCAGTCAAGATGCTCTCGATGGTGCAGCTGTAGTTGTAGAGTGTTTCTGAGGATCTGAGGACCCATGCCAAATCTTTTCAGTCTCCTGAGGGAAAATAGGTGTTGTCAAGCCCTCTTCACGTCTGTCTTGGTGTGTTTGGACCGGGGCATGCCCCGCCCTCCATTCCTGTAGTCCATGATCATCTCCTTTGTCTTGATCAAGTTGAGGCTTTGCTGAATGGGACAAACTTCTCTCTTCAATGAGAGCCCAAGCAAGCACCTCCCCAGTGTTTCCCCTGATCGGGTATGCAGACATTTGCACAATCTAGCACAAACTTTTTCCCCCTGTCACATTTTCTGGATGGCGCTCCTATTGCCTTCATTGTTGTTTTCTGTACAAATAATAACTTTGGACATGTATGCGTTCCAGTCAAAGTAAGTGCCTTATGTTCTGTATATCTTGTTGATTCTTCTGTAGTATACCGTATGTATGTGTGGAGCATAATGTATTTACTGTTTTATTCACATGTTTTAAAGTACTGGTGACAGTACTGGTATCATGCTTTACGATTCTTGCATGGATTGTAATGGACATATGATGTGTGTAAAATACTTTTTGAAGGTTGTACTAATTATGATGAGCTAATGCTAAGCTATTTGCTATGTGTGGCACCAGGATTGTTGACATTATACAATACATTCTGGGTGTCAGGTAAGGTAAGGTAAGGTAAGGTTTCCGGAAGTGAAAGGGAAGTGAATGATGGTAGATGACACACCCCCATCAAGATGCATACTGAAAACAGACCAAACTCATCTTGTCTCCTCTTCTTATCTTTGGTTGACCTGAAAAAACAAACATGGCGGCATGCACAAACTACCCAACGTCAGATTATTTAGATCAATGATGAGCTCACCCGTGATGTGATGAATTGTAAATAGTCATTCATATTAGCTAATTCATATTATGGTTTCTGTCAGTCAAGAGCTAGGTAAATATGTCAATGTCTGAACATTGTATCCAAAGATAAACTGGTCACATTCAGGACATAACGTTGTAAGGAATGTGTTCGTGCAAAATATTTATGTGGAAAAAACAGTGTTGCCAGCTCAAACAGTTACTGTTGCTTCAAACCGGATGTTCTAAATAAGCGTTCTAATCAAACCGGTTTGAGCGTACGCTGCAGTTTTTTAGGATAAAAATAAATGGAATAGAGCTAAGCACAGGCAAAATCCTAGAGGAAAACCTGGTTCAGTCTGCTTTCCAACAGACACTGGGAGACAAATTCACCGTTGAGCAGGACAATAACCTAAAACACATGGCCAAATATACACTGGCATTGCTTACTAAGACAACATTGAATGTTCCTGAATGGCCTAGTTACAGTTTTGACTTAAATTGGCATGGTAACCTATGGCAAGACTTGAACAAATATTGTACAATCTAGGTGTGTAATCACTGCCAAAGGTGATTCTAATGTGTTTTTACATCATCATGGGGTATTTTGTATTGAGTTCTGGCTGTAACACAGAAATATGTGGAATAAGTCAATGGGTATGAATACTTTCTGGAGGTACTGTATTTATGGACGTGAGTCCACTAGCTACTGCTAACACAGTCCCTACCTCTGCATAGTGAACTGTTGTTCTATTTACATCCATTTGGATAGTCCATAACAATGAGCTCATGTTGCCCGATTTTTACCTGGCATAGCTAGAAAAGTTTGCCTTCTCATCAGAACACTCGACACTGTTCATTAGGAGGAGATCGCATTGCATATCAAACACACTAGACTAGAAGCTAGCTAGAAAACTTGACAATATGACAACCACATTTTTTTTTAAACAGAACACTCGTGGGAATTGTCCTCTATGGATAGGGCTACATTTAAATGTTTCTTACAGAAGAAATATGGAAAGCATATGCATAACCATGGTAGTAAATGAAAGGGAACAGTTTGGAGATCATGTATTAGACCAAGGTGAGGTCTTTTGTTTGGAGTGCTCCATGAGCAATGAGTATGAGTCTGGTTTCTCTGTCCTGATAACATTGAAGGAGCATGCGTGCCTCTGCAAGCATAGAAGTAGATCTAACTGGCCTGCTGCGTGAAAATGTAGGAAAGTACCCATTTGGCAATGTCTGATTTCTGATTGTCCTAACACACCACATAAGTTGGTCGTAGAAAAACAGTGTTACGATCTGATCCACCCAGTGGAGGTCTGGCCAAGGATGAATACGCTTTGAGGACCGAGCCGTAACATAAGTCAATGATCTTATTTCCTTGTTAGACAGGTCACATACTGGGTGTAAGCACTCAAAGTGCAGCCATTGAAATCCCCCCTGATGAATTTGGGGTAAAAAATTATGTCAGCTGCAATGACAATGTTTGCTTTTGAATGCACTGATCAAGTTTGGAAGCGCAGAATTGTCAGAATATTATGAGAGGGTTTTCTATTTAGGAGCTGAGAGTTGGAGATATATAAGTGGTTTGTAATACCCTACATTTTTTATTTGTAATCAAAATCACATCACAGGCAAATAAGATCATCTTAAAACAATGTGGTCTCTACGCTGGCGAGACGTGCTCCTCTAGGTGATAGATGGGCTGTGTGTGTGTGTGTGTGTGTGTGTGTGTGTGTGTGTGTTTGCCCATAAACATGGACATATCTGTGTGTAAGTGTGTGAGATCGATGCGTAGCGTCTGTACAGTGGTGTTTTATGAATGCGGTGTATGTGTTAACAGAGTTACGACAACAGACTCTACTTCATCATCTTAGACATAATCACCTCATGGCCTGTTAACCTGAGAGGTGGCTGGGGGGCAAGAGGGAGAATGTAGGGAGGGGTGCAGGGGGTTGTTTGGAGAGTACAAGGGATGAGTGCGGGGAGGAGAGGAGCCATCTGGTGGTGGGAGGCACACAAGGTTGTATTTTGAGACGTGCCTTGTAAGAGGCTTTTTTTTGTTCCACCCATTAGTGAGAGTGCCGTAGAAATGTAATAACTGTATGTGGTAGTCAGTGGCGGCTGCTGAAAGGAGGACGGCTCATAATAATGGCTGAAATGGAGCGAATGGAATTGCTTCAAACACATGGAGATCACGTGTTTGATGAATTTGATACCATTCCACCTTTTCCGCACCAGCCATTCCAACGAGCCTGTTCACCTGTGGTGGTAGTAGTGCCCCATCAATTTAAAATGTATAGGGTACAGATTGGGGTGGCAGAAAGTCTTAAATCTTGAGCATTTTGCCATGTCATTTTGGTCTGCTTTGCCTTGTAGTTGCTGCCAGCTTGGAAGCCTTTGTTAAGGCCTCTAAAAGTGGAAGTGACACAAAACACCAGATATTCAGTCATATGGAGAAGGTGGAAACGAGTTTCTAGGGTTAGAGACAGAAGCTTGACATTTGGAGTGGGAGAAAGTGGCTTTAGCAGCAGATACAGAGGAAGAAGGTAGAGATCAGGGAGTGAAAGGATAATAGGTCCTCCGGAAGTTTAGTTTTCCTCCATTTTCGCTCAGCTGCCCGCAGCCCTGTTACGTAAGCTCGCAAGGAGTCACTCAGCCACGGAGCGGGATGGGAGGGTCGAGCTGGCCTGGAGGAAAGGGGACAGTGCGAGTCATAGGATGCGGAAAGGGAGGAGAGTAGGGTCGAAGAGGCAGAATCAGGAGACAGGAGGGAGAAGGATTTAGCATTAGGGATGGATGATATAAAAGGAGAGAGTATAGGGGGAGAGAGCGTTTGGGCTTCTTGTGTACAATTTGCTGTCTACAAATTATTTGTAATTATGTTCCCCGACCATACCCTCAAGAAACTCTATATTAGGAAGGTGTTCCTAATGTTTGGTATACACACTTGGGATTCTTATTTTCCTGAAAATCTTTCCCAGCGTCCTGGCAAATACCGCAAAAAATCACAAGTGCCAATTTAAAACGATTAAAACCAAGACATGTTCATAACCCCCTGTTCACAGTCTTATGGCTTCGGGGTAGAAGCCTCTTGGACCAAGGCTTGGCGCTCCGGTACCGCTTGCCGTGCGGTAGCAGAGAGAACAGTCTATGACTAGGGTGGCTGGAGTCTTTGATCATTTTCTGGGCCTTCTTCTGACACCGCCTGATGTAGAGGTCCTGGATGGCTGGAAGCTTGGCCACAGTGATGTACCGGGCCATACGCACTACCCTCTGTAGTGCCTTGCGTCGGAGGCCAAACAGTTGCAATACCAGGTGGTGATGCAACCATGCTCTTTTTGAGGATCTGAGGACCCATGCCAAATCTTTTCAGTTTCCTGAGGGGGAAAAGGTGTTGTCATGCCCTCTTCAGGACTATCTTGGTGTGTTTGGACCATGATAGTTCGTTGGTGATGTGAACACCAAGGAACTTAAAGCTCTCAACTTGCTCCACTACAGCCCCATCGATGAGAATGGGGGAATGCTTGGCGTTCCTTTTTCCTGTAGTCCACGATTTCCTTTTGTCACGCCCTGACCTTAGAGAGCCTTTTATTCTCTATTCGGTTAGGGCAGGGTGTGACTAGGATGGGCAATCAATGTTTTCTATTTCTTTTTTGGCTGGGTATGGTTCCCAATCAGAGGCAGCTGTCTATCGTTGTCTCTGATTGGGGATCATAGTTTGTGTAGTTTGTGGGATCTTGTTTTTGGTACTGTGCTGTTTAGCCCTACTAGACGTTACGTTTCATTTTGTATTTGTTGTTTTTTTGGTGTTCATTTAATATATTAAAATGTATGCTTACCACGCTGCACCTTGGTCCGATCCTTCCATCGACGAACGTAACAGAAGATCCCACCACAAACGGACCGAGCAGCGTGGCCAGGAGGAGCAGACATCCTAGACATGGGATGATATCTTGGACGGTAAGGGATCCTGGACGTGGGAGGAGATCCTGGCCGGAAAGGATCACCTTCCATAGGAGCAGACGGAGGCAGCAAGGGAGGAACAACGAAAACACCGGGGTTCGCGACCACGATGCAGGCCCGATAGGCAGTCCCCCCAAAAAGTTTTTGGGGAGGCACACGGGGTGGTTGGCGGAGCCAGTGTTTGAACCAGAGCCAACTCCCCGTACTCACCATGGGGAGCGTGTGACCGGTCAGGCACCATGTTTTGCGGTGATAGGCACTGTGTCTCCAGTGCGCATCCACAGCCCGGTGCGTGCTGTGCCAGCTCCCAGCACTTGCCGTGCGAAAGTGGGCATCTGTCCAGGACGGGTGGTGCCGGCTCAGCGCGCCTCGTCTCCAGTGCGCCTCCTCGGTCCAGGATATCCTGCGCCGGCCATACGTACTGTATCTCCGGTGTGCCTTCACAGCCCAATGCATCCTGTGCTAGCTCCCCGCACTTGCCGTTCGAGGGTGGTCATTTGTCCAGGATGTGTTGTGCCAGCTCTACACTCAAGACCACCAGTGCGACTCCACGGTCCAGTATATCCTGTGCCAGCTCCATGCACCCGGCCTCCAGTGCGTGTATCCAGCCTGGTACGTCCTGTGCCAGCTCCACGCACGAAGCCTCCAGTGATTATCCATGGCACGAAGCCTCCAGTGATTATCCATGGCACGAAGCCTCCAGTGATTATCCATGGCACGAAGCCTCCAGTGATGATCCATGGCCCAGAGCCTCCAGTGATGATCCATGGCCCGGAGCCTCCAGTGATGATCCATGGCCCAGAGCCTCTAGAGATGATCCAAGGTCCGGAGCCTCTAGCGATGGTTCCCAGTCCGGAGCCTCCAGCGGGGGTTCCCAGTCCGGAGCCTCCAGCGGGGGTTCTCAGTTCGGAGCCTCCGGCGACGATCCACAGTCCAGAGTCCCCGGCGACGATCCACAGTCCAGAGTCCCCGCTGACGATCCAAGGTCCGGTTCCTCCGGCGACGATCCACGGTCCGGTTCCTCCGGCGACGATCCACGGTCCAGTTCCTCCGGCGACGATCCACTGTCCGGTTCCTCCGGCGACGATCCACGGTCCGGTTCCTCTGGCGACGATCCACGGTCCGGTTCCTCCGGCGGCGATCCACGGTCCGGAGGCCCTGGCGACGATCTACGGTCCGGTTCATCTGGCAACGATCCACGGTTCGGAGCCTCATCAGTTTCACGGATGTGGAGGAATCCGCGAGTGGAGCAGGGTCTACGTCCCGAACCGGAGCCGTCACCGAGGCTAGATGCCCACCCAACCCTCCCCCATAGTCAGGTTTTGCTGCCGGAGTCCACACCTTTGGGAGGGGTACTGTCACGACCTGACCTTAGAGAGCCTTTTTATTCTATATTCGGTTAGGTCAGGGTGTGACTAGGGTGGGAAATCTGTTTTCTATTTCTTTGTTGGCTGGGTATGGTTCCCAATCAGAGGCAGCTGTCTATCGTTGTCTCTGATTGGGGATCATACATAGGCAGCCTTGTCCCACCTGTAGTTTGTGGGATCTTGTTTTTGGTAATGTGCTGTTTAGCCCTACTAGACGTTATTTTTCATTTTGTATTTGTTGTTTTAACTGTGTTCATTTAATATATTAAAATGTACGCCTACCACGCTGCACCTTGGTCCGATCCTTCCATCGACGAACGTAACACCTTTGTCTTGATCATGTTGAGGGAGAGGTTGTTATCCTGGCCACACACTACCAGGTCTCAGACCTCCTCTCTATAGGCTCTACGTCTCATCGTTGTTGGTGATCAGGCCTACCACCATTGTGTCGTCGGCAAACTTAATGATGGTGTTGGAGTCGTGCTTGCCCACTCGGTCATGGGTGAACAGGGAGTACAGGAGGGGACTAACCATGCACCACTGAGGGGGCCCCGTGTGGAGGATCAGTGTGGCAAATGTGTTGTTTCCTACCCTTACTGAAGGACACTACTGCTAGTCAGATGATAACTCACATTGTCATTCTTTGCTCACCATGGGGTCGCAGGGGTAGTCCATACGGACAACACTACACAGTTCAGCTGTTCGGCTTTCAGTGATTTTGCTAAACTGTAGGGGTTCAAGTATGTCAGATCAAACCTACTGTACTCACAGTCTAATGGATTAGTCGAGAAAGATGTCAGAATAGTGAAACTACTGCTTAAGAAAGCTCTTGACTCAAAGACTGATCCATATCTAGCTTTGTTAATCTACCTGACTACTCTCCTGTAGAGCTGTTGTTCAACAGGAAACTCAATACTTAGGTGGCCAGTACTACTATAGAAACAGAAAAGGATGACAAGGCCATTCTTAACAAACAGAGAGAAAAGGGAGTTACACACAGGATAAATTGGAGACACTTGTTATTGTACATGTACCTGAGTGTGAGAAAACAGACAGGCAAGAGTGAAATTACAAGTCAGACAATGTCCAGCCGAGACACTCCTGTGTCAGACAACACCAGGGCAGCCTGTTGAAACAGCACAGTCAGGTAGAGAATTAAAGGCACCTCAGAGGCTGATCGAGGAAATGTAAATGTGTTATTGAAATGCAATGTTCACCATGCAAATGTATTGTAACCAGGTTGTTTTATAGAGAATTGTTTTATCTCTTACGGAACAAAACGTATCTTGATAAGGTGGATGTGGCATATTGTATGTGATTTCCCGATCTAATTCCTGCGCAACCTCCATAAATAACCCCCTTGACAGGGGCCCTGCTTTGGAAATCCATACACAAAACATTCCATTCAAAAATCATTTTGGGGCACAAAGCTGTCATGGTTCTTTCAGGCACCAGAGGGTGGCAGAGACAACCCTATATACTTTCTTTGTTACTCAGGTGTTGCTTATCATTTCATTATGATTTCCCTTTGAAAAGAGCTGTGTTTTCTGTCCATGTTTGCAGAAGCGTGATTTTGGTTGCTCTGTGTGTTTGTCGCCTGAGTAAGTTTTCGAGTCCTTGTTGGTTTTTCAGTATTACTGTGATCCTTCTTTTACCTTATTTTCAGGAAAGTATTTATGTTTATCCTGATTCCTCGTCTGGTCCATTCTCTGTACCTGGGCCCAACACCGCCGTGTCACAAAAGCACACTCCGCGGAACACACAACAAATCCGAGTAAGAACAGGTCTTGTTGTTCTCACTGACGTCACCTTACCCAACTCTTCCATGATACTCCTCGTGACTTCGAACGAATCCTCCAGGCAACATTGATTTTGTTTCCTTTATTTTTCACGACTGTAGCCCTCTCACTCTCTGTACTCTCATCTTCACCCGACCCACCATTAGTTTTTGAACAGAACATCTGTTTCCACCATCTTCCTCCTTCATCCCGTGGGAGCCTCCTGCTGCTCCTTTTCCCTTCTGGTCCCTCACTCCACATTGAGACCTGTTTGGCTTGTTATAGACCTGTCATGTAACTAATATTGATGATGATGATAGCAGGGAAAAAATGTTGCCAAACATCAACAACAATATTTTCTGTGATATTGCACTTCCCTATACACCTCAAGGTATGGAAATATGTCCATATGAATCATTACTTTATAAGTACTGATAGTTTATTCTCACTTAATATACACTCTAGGGACTATAAAATAGATAATAAATAACTGTACATCAAAGGCAATCACTTTGTGTAAAGCTGTAGTTTTTTCAATGGGTGAAGAAGTACATGGCTCTCACTATAGTTAGTAGTGCTGTGTGAGAAGCCTGCCACTAAGTCCTGGTAGATAGCACCATCTTGTGGTGTGTAAACTTCAAATGAGCAGCGGGTACTGATGAGAATTACAACCCTGGATTATCATAAAGTAATAGGCTTTAGGCCTATACATTGTATCTTTCGCTCAAACTGTCCAGTAAAATTCCCATTAACTATGTCTTTCGCATCCCCTACTTTTAGCCACTGACTTTCTTAACAGTAAATTCAACAAGTGGTTATTATTAAACATTACCAACATACTGTATTTCTTCAGAGTTTATCATTTCAATAAAACCCAATTCTTGTGTTATTTTTTAGGCAGCTCTACAGCGTTGTCCATATGGGTTGGAATGTTCTACTGGTTTTGAACCTAGGGGCAAGTAGACCCCCAGCTCCGCTAAAACCATTGACAACCATACTGAACAAAAATATAAACGCAACATGAAACAATTGCAAAGATTTTGCTGAGTTACAGTGCATATGAAGAAATCAGTCAATTTTAATATATTAATTAGGCCCTAATCTTCGGATTTCACATGCCTGGGCTGGGGCACAGCCATGGGTGGGCCTGGGAGGGCCTACGCCCGCCCACTTGGGAGCCAGGCTCAGACAATCAGAATTTGTTTTTCCACACAAAAGGGCTGTGAGGCCGGTTGGACGTACTGGCAAATTCTCTAAAACGACGTTGGAGGTGGCTTATGGTAGAGAAATGAACATAAAATCTGTGGCAACAGCTCTGGTGGGCATTCCTGCAGTCAATATGTCCATTGCATGCTCCCTCAAAACTTCAGACATGTGTTGCATTGTGTTGTGTGACAAACTGCACATTTTAGAGTAGCCTTTTATTGTTCCCAGCACAAGGTGCATCTGATGCGATGATCATGCTGTTAACCTGTTGACCTGTTAATAAGCTTCTTGATATGCCACACTTGTCAGGTGGATGGATTATCCTGACAATGGATAAATTGCGCACAAACAGGGATTTAAACATTTGAGAGAAATAAAGCTTTTTGTGCTCATGGAAAATGTTGTGAGGGTAGCCTCATGATATTTCTCAATATTGGCCTCCATTAATTTGATATTTGAGGGATATAAAATAAAAGTGAACTATACCTGACAAGTATGAGTGGTTTAGGTTCATTTCCCATACTTTGTGGGCTCTACCTGTCAAGCAGCAAAGGGCGCATTTGCCAATGTACTGTTGGCTGATAATGTTTACTTTGCGAGCTACGGTAGAAACTTTTTGTACAGTTAGCTAAACATAGTGTTGGCTATGCCAGCAACATTCATTTTAAATATGTCTTTCAATGGAAGAGATTTATTGTTGAGATTTTCAGTTTCTCTGATATAAATCAACAAATCCATATACGCAGCCTCGTCTCATAGACTAGCCGTAACAGTAAAAGTAAATCCAGGACCGTAAAAATAGTATGATTGATATGTTATGTTTGATATGGTATAATATGACAGAAGGTTACGTCTAGCAATCAAAGATTGCATATTCGAATCTCATGGACAACTTTAGCATTTAGCTAATTAGCTACTTTACAACTACATAGCATGTTAGCTAACCCTTCCCCTAACCTTTTCCCTTTTAGCTAACCCTTCCCCTAACCTTAACCCTTTATACTAACACCTAGCCTAGTGAATGTTAGCCAGCTAGCTAACGTCAGCGTTAGCCATCTAGACACCTAGCTAACGTTAGCCACAACAAACTGGAATTAGTAAAATGTCATATGTTTAGCAAAATTGTAACATTTGTAGCTTTAGCAAATTCATAACATATCATACAAATTGTAATTCATAACATAGTAAGTAATAGATGATGGACATCCACAAAATAATACCATACCACCATAACATATCATAGTAGATGGAGAGTATTGGGTTTACATACAGAATAATACTAAATGCTCTGCGACCAGGTTGCAGCCAGCACTGCATGGTTTTATTTCTAGGAACACAAGTTAAAAAATACATATATATTATGAATACAACAAATACAAAAAAACTGAAATATACAAACAAGAGTACATAAACCTAACAGACGTATTACATATCAAGATTTATTTTACATTTGTTAAATACTTTTATGGTGCGTAATGCTTTTTTGTTTTTACATTTACTGATCATTTCAAAATAATATTTAAATTATATCTTAAATAATGTGAAGAGGGGTTTGTTCTCTGCCCACTTCATTTTATGGATAAATAATTTCCCATGAAAGATAAACAAATTAACAATGAAAGTTCAATCAGGGTCCATATCATTTGGATCAAAATAAAACATAAACATCAGAGTCTCTCAAATTAACATTATAATAGTCGTTTCTTTTCAAATAAAATATTCTAGGAGCACAAGTCGTGATGAGGAAAACTCAGAGCCGGGTCACGTGTGAATATATCTATTCAGATGCGCTAGGCGGGGTCTGTCCTGCCAACTGCAGTCTAATCTAACGTGAACGTAGCATGCGTGACTGTAGACAGTTTAAAGACAACCACAAAAAAATCAAAATCCTTGATAGACAAGGGTCTTTACTAAATGAACGTATGATTGTTGTTACAATGTATCGTCTCTGTAAAGATGTGTTGTTTACATTGACAGAGTGATAGTCAAGCGTCACATTATTCGCATTATGCATCCGATGCCTAGGATCGACGGGGACATTTTTGACTGTATCCAACGAGGGAACATTGATCAGTGTGCACATTTCATTCAACATGATCGATCTATCCTCAAAGAGAAAGGTACGTTTATAGGCCTGCCTATGCATTTTTGTAGTATGCATTAGCCAACCATTTACTGTACACACATTTGGGGAATGAATGTTATTTTCGATCTTTTTTAAATCCAAAAGCCTACCATATTGCAGAAGAGCATTTGTGGAAACCAAGACTGTTCTCAGGACAGGCCTGGTAGCTAGATATTTTTGCTTCGGAGACAATTTCAACAAACCCAACCCTTTTCGTGCGCAGCCGGCTATACAAGTAAATGTATCCCCGTGGAGCGGTTCGTACATAACATTGTCCATTCAGGCTGCAAAGGTGTCTATTTCCTCTTTAACTCGATTTAATGGCGAGAAGAAAACAGGGAAATACGCATACTTTATTTATGAAACACCATGCTACAATGCTTGTCCCGGATGTCGCATACTGTGTTCTTTCAATCAGGTTGCAGCGGTCCATTTTTTTTCAACCCTGGGGTGTAATCATTAGTCCAAACAGTACCGTTTTGCTACTAAAACAGAGGAAGGCCCGAAACATTGTAAAAGACTCCAGCCACCCAAGCCATAGACTTTTCACTTTGGTACCGTCCGGCAAACGGTACCGGAGCATCAGCTCTCGGGCCAACAAGCTCTGAGACAGCTTCTACCCCCAAGCCATGCTGTGCTGTTGTCTTAGGTCTCTCTTTATGTAGATTTGTGGTGTCATTTGTCGTGATCTGTGTTTTGTCCTACATTTAAATGTTTAATCCCAGCCCCCATCTCCTTCATTGTAAATAATAATTTGTTCTTAATTGACTTGACTTAATTGGTCAAATGGTCAATTGACCATTTTTACCAGAGGTGGACTCAAGGATGATCAATGGAAATAGGATGCACCTGAGCTCAATTTAGAGTCTCATAGCAAAGGGTCTGAATACTTATTTAAATATGGTATCTGGTTTTTTAAAATATTTTTTTATAAATTAGCAAAAAATTCTAAACTCAGGATTTTTTTTCAATCAATTTTAGAATAAGATAACTATGCACTGTATATACAATGCCTTAAGAAAGTATTTACACCCCTTGACTTTTTCCACAAAAAAATGACAATTAAATCCATTTTAAGCCAACCTTGTAACACAACAAATTACAATTAATTGTAATTTTTTTGTCAACGATCTATACAAAATAATGTAATGTGGAAGAAAAATTCTAACTTTTTTGTAAAAAAAAAATATATATACATACACACTATTTTGATTACAAAAGTACTCAAGCCCTGAGTCAATACATGTTACAATCACCTTTTGCAGTGATTACAGCTGTGAGTATTTCTGGGTAAGTCTCTAAGAGCTTTGCACACCTGGATTGTACAATATTTACACATTATTCTTTTAAAAACCCTTCAAGCTCTGTGAAGTTGGTTGCTGATAATTGCTTGACAGCCATTTTAAAGTCTTGCAATAGATCTTCAAGCCAATGTAAACTGTATCTTGGCCACTCAGGAACATTCAATGTTGTCTTGGTAAACAACTCCAGCGTATATTTGGCCTTGCGTTTTAGATTATTGTTATCCAGCTGAAAGGTGAATTTCTCTCCTACTGTCTGTTGGAAAGCATACTGAACCAGATTTTCCTCTAGGATTTTGCCTGTGCTTACCTCTATTCTGTTTATTTTTATCCCCAAAAATATTCTAGTCCTTGCCAACAACAAGCACACCCAGAACATGATGCAGCCACCACCATGCTTGAAAATATGAAGAATTGCACTCAGTGATGTGTTGGATTTGACCAAAATATACACCTTGTATTAATCTTTGGAATATATATACTTCTTGTCACCCTGTCATTTAGGCTAGTATTGTGGAGTAACTACAATGTTGTTGGTTCTAAGCTGACATATGGAATTGTTTTAAGAAGGTCATACCATGGATCATTTAGCCATTTGATTTGGAATTGTAGGACCCCTTTAGGTATCAAAAAATATATATTTAAAAAGTTAAAATATACAATTTGGCCTTTACTACTACAGTATAGCCCATAGAAATGCATCGAATAACACATTCATTAAAAAAGACAGTCACAAAACTACCGACGTACTTCCATTCATTTATATGGGTTACCTTTAAACGAGGCCCGTGTCATTTTGGGAGGGGAGGGGTCATAGAGCAAAACGTGTTCGTGAGATTCTCCCCTTTCTATAGAGGGGTTCGTTTGTAGGCCAAACTGTTCTGATCCTACAGATGTGTTTGTGAGAAGACAATTTTAAGGATGTCTTCTGGTCTGACAAACAGCGCTGTAGCTCTGACACTTTTCACCTGCCATATGAGTTCTGTTATACTCACAGACATCATTCAAACAGTTTTAGAAACTTCAGAGTGTTTTCTATCCAATACTAATAATAATATGTTATTATATTAGCATCTGGGACAGAGTAGGCGCACTATTCATCCAAAAGTGAAAATGCTGCCCCCTATCCCAAAAAGGTTAAACATGGTTTCCCATTCTTGTTCAGTGAACCATAAACAATTAATGAACATGCACCAGTGGAACGGTCGTTAAGACACTAACAGCTTACAGATGGTATGCAATTAAGGTCACAGTTATGAAAACTTAGGACACTAAAAGAGGCCTTTCTACTGACTCTGGAAAAACACCAAAAGAAAGATGGCCAGGGTCCATGGAGTCATTAAAAGTCGTTTTTCAACCACTCTCCAAATTTCTTGTTAACAAACTATAGTTCTGGCAAGTCAGTTAGGACATCTACTTTGTGCATGACACAAGCAATTTTTTCAACAATTGTTTACAGACAGATTATTTCACTTATAATTCACTTTATCACAATTCCAGTGGGTCAGAAGTTTACAATACACTAAGTTGACTGTGCCTTTAAACAGCTTGGAAAAGTCCCGAAAATGATGTAATGGATTTAGAAGCTTCTGATAGGCTAATTGACATCATTTGAGTCAATTGAAGGTGTACCAGTGGATGTATTTCAAGACCTACATTGAAACTCAGTGCCTCTTCGCTTGACATCATGGGAAAATCAAAATAAATCAGCCAAGACCCCACCCTGTACAACTGGGTCCTGGACTTTGACTGGCCTCCCTCCGCTGATCCTTAACACTGGGGTCCCACAAGGGTGCGTTCTCAGCCCTCTCCTGAACTCCCTGTTCACCCATGACTGTGTGGCCATGCACGCCTCCAACTTAATCATCAAGTTTGCAGACGACACTACAGTGGTAGGCTTGATTACCAACAACAACGAGACGGTCTACAGGGAGGAGGTGAGGGCCCTTGGAGTGCGGTGTCAGGAAAATACTCACACAACGTCAACAAAACAAAGGAGATGATCGTGGACTTCAGGACACAGCAGAGGGAGCACCCCCCTATTCACATCGACGGGACAGTAGTGGGGAAGGTGGAACATTTTAAGTTCCTCGGCGTACACATCACGGACAAACTGAAATGGTCAACGCACACAGACCGCGTGGTGAAGAAGGCGCTGAAGAAATTTGGCATCCTGAGAGCATCCTGTCGGGCTGTATCGCCGCCTGGTATTGTAACTTCTCCGCCCACAACCGTAAGGCTCTCCAGAGGGTAGTGAGGTCTGCACAACGCATCACCGGGGGCAAACTACCTGCCCTCCAGGACACCTACACCACTCAATGTCACAGGAAGGCCAAAAAGATCATCAAGGACAACAACCACCCGAGCCACTACCTGTTCACCCGCTATCATCCAGAATGCGAGGTCAGTACAGGTGCATCAAAGCTTGGGACCGAGAGACTGAAAAACAGCTTCTATTTCAAGGCCATCAGACTGTTAAACAGCCGTCACTAACATTGAGTGGCTGCTGTCAACATACTGACTCAAATCTCTAGCTACTTTAAATGTATCACTAGTCACTTTAAACAATGCGACTTTATGTAATGTTTACATACACTACTCATCTCATCTATATACTGTATTCTATAACATCTACTGCATCTTGCCTATGCTGCACGGCCATCGCTCATGTATATATTTATATGTACATATTCTTATTCATTCCTTTACACTTGTGTGTGTATAAGGTAGTTGTTGTGAAATTGTTTGATTACTTGTTAGATATTACTGCACGGTCGGAACTAGAAGCACAAGCATTTCGCTACAGTCGCATTAACATCTGCTAACCATGTGATCAATACAATTTGATTTGAAGTGGTAGGCCACACAAGCTCCCAGAACGGAAACGCAGAGTGCTGAAGCGCGTGTCCTCGGTTGCAACACTCACTACCGAGTTCCAAACGGGGTTTTCATGGCCGAGCAGCCGCAGACAAGCCTAAGATCACCATGCGCAATGCCAAGTGTCAGCTGGAGTGGCGTAAAGCTCGCTGCCATTGGACTCTGGAGCAGTGGAAACGCGTTCCGAGTGATGAATCATGCTTTAGCATCTGGCAGTCCGACAGACAAATCTGGGTTTGGCGGATGCCAGGAAAACGCCACCTGTCCCAATGCATAGTGCCAACTGTAAAGTTTGGTGGAGGAGGAGGAATAATGGCCTTGGGCTGTTTTTCATTTTGAAACTATCAGACCAGGGGTGAAAATACAGATTGCTAAAACTTGATTGGCTTAACACGGTACGCGACATCCGGGACTAGCAATAGCCACTCTAGCATGGTAGTGGAAAATGGTGTTTCATAAAGAATGTATGCATATTTTTTTATTTTCTCCCACCTTCTTCAGTTAAGGAGGAAACCGACTTTGGGCTAACCACACTATTCTAAGGCCACATCCGGGTAGTGTGCCTAAATTATCATATCGTTATTCTCTGGAATTTTTTCTTAACTTCTATAAGTAAATGCTGAATAATAAGTATGTCAGAGGTGATCATACTGAGATGATTGTTGTCAGAGCTTTTCGAGGAGCCTTTTTCACACAGCTATCGCTTTGCAGCATCAAACATGCATGAGCAAATTGCTTTGTTACAGGCAGCAGATATTGATACATATGTATATGTGTATATACACTGCTCAAAAAATAAAGGGAACACTTAAACAACACAATGTAACTCCAAGTCAATCACACTTCTGTGAAATCAAACTGCCCACTTAGGAAGCAACACTGACAATAAATGTCACATGCTGTTGTGCAAATGGGATAGACAACAGGTGGAAATTATAGGCAATTAGCAAGATACCCCCAATAAAGGAGTTGTTCTGCAGGTGGTGACCACAGACCACTTCTCAGTTCCTATGCTTCCTGGCTGATGTTTTGGTCACTTTTGAATGCTGGCGGTGCTTTCACTCTAGTGTGGGTTGTAGACTCCGTCTCATGCTACCACAAGTGGCTCAGGTAGTGCAGCTCATCCAGGATGGCACATCAATGCGAGCTGTGGCAAGAAGGTTTGCTGTGTCTGTCAGCGTAGTGTCCAGAGCATGGAGGTGTTACCAGGAGACAGGCCAGTACATCAGGAGACGTGGAGGAGGCCGTAGGAGGGCAACAACCCAGCAGCAGGACCGCTACCTCCGCCTTTGTACAAGGAGGAGCAGGAGGAGCACTGCCAGAGCCATGCAAAATGACCTCCAGCAGGCCACAAATGTGCATATGTCTGCTCATACGGTCAGAAACAGACTCCATGAGGGTGGTATGAGGGCCCGACGTCCACAGGTGGGGGTTGTGCTTACAGCCCAACACCGTGCAGGACGGTTGGTATTTGCCAGAGAACACCAAGATTGGCAAATTCGCCACTGGCGCCCTGTGCTCTTCACAGATGAAAGCAGGTTCACACTGAGCACATGTGACAGTCCCAAGACGCCGTGGAGAACGTTCTGCTGCCTGCAACATCCTCCAGCATGACCGGTTTGGCGGTGGGTCAGTCATGGTGGGAGGTGGCATTTCTTAGGGGGGCCGCACAGCCCTCCATGTGCTCGCCAGAGGTAGCCTGACTGCCATTAGGTACCGAGATGAGATCCTCAGACCCCTTGTGAGACCATATGCTGGTGCGGTTGGCCCTGGGTTCCTCCTAATGCAAGACAATGCTAGACCTCATGTGGCTGGAGTGTGTCAGCAGTTCCTGCAAGAGGAAGGCATTGATGCTATGGACTGGCCCGCCCGTTCCCCAGACCTGAATCCAATTGAGCACATCTGGGACATCATGTCTCGCTCCATCCACCAACAGACTGTCCAGGAGTTGGAGGATGCTTTAGTCCAGGTCTGGGAGGAGATCCCTCAGGAGACCGTCCGCCACCTCATCAGGAGCATGCCCAGGCGTTGTAGGGAGGTCATACAGGCACGTGGAGGCCACACACACTACTGAGCCTCCTTTTGACTTGTTTTAAGGACATAACATCAAAGTTGGATCAGCCTGTAGTGTGGTTTTCCACTTTAATTTTGAGTGTGACTCCAAATCCAGACCTCCATAGGTTGATAAATTTGATTTCCATTTATAATTTGTGTGTGATTTTGTTGTCAGCACATTCAACTATGTAAAGAAAAAAGTATTTAATAAGAATATTTCATTCATCCAGATCTAGGATGTGTTAATTTAGTGTTTCCTTAATTTTTTTGAGCTGTGTGTGTGTGTGTGTGTGTGTGTGTGTGTGTGTGTGTGTGAAGATGGTAAGATTGGTTAACACCACTACTGGCCATATTCCACCTAGTTTAAAATCATACAACATTTAAGGTCCAGCATTCCATCACAGTTCCAGAATGCATCACCACTCACTGTTCTTAGATGACTGCTGAAAACCGACTCCTGATGTCTCTTGTTGGGATTTTGTCATGTCTAGTTTAACTACTCATCTCAGATCATTGATAATCAGTCTATCCTTTCAGACAGACCTCCTGTGACAGTATGGCAGGAAGTCACAGCAGCTAAAAAGACCGTGGTATAGAGACAATAGTAGACCTACTGCTCTTTGGGTGGTTAGGTTGGAAGTGACTAAGTAATAAAATACATGTGATCATTTACAGTTATAGCACCCTAATCATCTTTGTGTCGGTCTGTATCTGCGTCTGTGTGTAGGCTGGGGTGGTTTCACTCCTCTCCACTTTGCAGCCCTCCAAGGTAACCGTTGGATAGTTAACCTGTTGCTAAGCAATGGAGCTGACCCCAACCTGACCTGTGATGCAGGAATGACGGCCTTCCATTTAGCCTGCAGGTCAGTAACACTACCTGTCTCCTACCACTTCAGTATTAGCAGATTTTAATGGATTGAATAGGTCCCCCTATCCAGTCCTATTAGATCTATGGAAAGGGACTAGGGGAAGAGTGTTGGGCCCCTGGAGCATCTAGAAATGCCCCTGTCTCTCCCTCTTCTCCCTGAAATGTGTACTTGTACACTCCCCCTCATTGATGTGAAAGGAATGGACTGGTGTAAGAAATATGGTGGAACCTCCCTCCAGCCTGTGCTTACATCAGTCCAATGCTTTGAAATCCTTGAGGGGGAGTGATCAAGTGCAAATCAAATTGTATTGGTCGCATATACATATTTAGCGGGTATAGCGAAAAGCTTGTGTTCCTAGCACTAGTAAAGAATTAATTGTACTATTAATGCTAGTAATTATTATTGACTGTAATGTCTGTGTCTCTCCAGGCATGGTAATGTATATGTGATGCACCAGATTATGCAGCATGGAGCTGATCTACGCATAGTAGACCATCAGGGAAAAACCGCCCTACACCATGGAGTGTCTGGAGGCAACATGTAAGAACACACACACACACATAGCTACATAATATTACACGTGTGTGTGTGTCTGTGTCTGTCTGTCTGTCTGTCTGTCTGTCTCAGCAAAAAAAAAAACGTTCTCTCACTATCAACTGTGTTTATTTTCAGCAAACTTAACATGTGTAAATATTTGTATGAACATAACAAGATTCAACAACTGAGACATAAACTGAACAAGTTCCACAGACATGTGACTAACAGAAATGGAATAATGTGTCCCTGAACAAGGGGGGGTCCTCGTGGACTGCACCAGATTTGTCAGTTCTTGCTGTGACATGTTACCCCACTCTTCCACCAAGACACCTGCAAGTTCCCGGACAATTCTGGGGTGAATGGCCCTAGCCCTCACCCTCCGATCCAACAGGTCCCAGACGTGCTCAATGGTATTGAGATCTGGGCTCTTCGCTGGCCATGGCAGAACACTGACATTCCTGTTTTGCAGGAAATCGCACACAGAACGAGCAGTATGGCTGGTGGCATTGTCATGCTGGAGGGTCATGTCAGGATGAGCCTGCAGGAAGGGTACCACATGAGGGAGGAGGATGTCTTCCTTGTAATGCACAGCGTTGAGATTGCCTGCAATGACAACAAGCTCAGTCCGTTGATGTTTTGACACACTGCTCCAGACCATGACGGACCCTCGATCCCGCTCCAGAGTACAGGCCTCGGTGTAACGCTCATTCCTTTGACGATAAACGCGAATTCGACCATCACCCCTGGTGAGACAAAACCGCGACTTGTTTTCAATTTTTTTAATTTTCAATGACTGGATGGGAACAGTGGGTTAACTGCCTTGTTCAGGGGCAGAACTACAGATTTTTACCTTGTCTGCTCGGGGATTTTATCTTGCAACCTTTCGGTTACTAGTCCAACGCTCTAACCACTCTAATCACCCCTGGTGAGACAAAACCGCGACTCGTCAGTGAAGAGCATTTTTTTGCCAGTCCTGTCTGGTTCAGTAACGGTGAAATACTTCCACAGGTACACCTCCAATTGACTCAAATGATGTCAACTTGCCTATCAGAAGCTTCTAAAGCCATGACATAATTTTCTGGAATTTTCCAAGCTGTTTAAAGGCACAGTCAACTTAGTGTATGTAACCTAGTGACCCACTGGAATTGTGATACCGTGAATTATAAGTGAAATAATCTGTCTGTAAACAATTGTTGGAAAAATGTATTGTGTCATGCACAAAGTAGATGTCCTAACCGACTTGCCAAAACTATGGTTTGTTAACAAGAAATTTGGGGAGTGGTTGAAAAATGAGTTTTAATGACTCCAACATACGTGTATGTAAACTTCCGACTTCCACTGTATGTGGACCCTTTGAAATTATCTGGATTTCTACATAAATTGGTCATGAAATTAGATCTGATCTTCATCTAAAACACAACAACAGACAAACACAGTGTGCTTAAACTAATAACACACAGATTATTGTATTTTTCTTGTCTATATTGGAATACATAATTTAAACATTCACAGTGTATCAAATCAAATCAAATCAAATTTTATTTGTCACATACACATGGTTAGCAGATGTTAATGCGAGTGTAGCGAAATGCTTGTGCTTCTAGTTCCGACAATGCAGTAATAACAAGTAATCTAACTAACAATTCCAAAACTACTGTCTTGTACACAGTGTAAGGGGATAAAGAATATGTACATAAGGATATATGAATGAGTGATGGTACAGAGCAGCATAGGCAAGATACAGTAGATGGTATCGGGTACAGTATGTACAAATGAGATGAGTATGTAAACAAAGTGGCATAGTATAGTATAAAGTGGCTAGTGATACATGTATTACATAAGGATACCGTCGATGATATAGAGTACAGTATATACGTATGCATATGAGATGAATAATGTAGGGTAAGTAACATTTATATAAGGTAGCATTGTTTAAAGTGGCTAGTGATATATTTACATCATTTCCCATCAATTCCCATTATTAAAGTGGCTGGAGTTGAGTCAGTGTCAGTGTGTTGGCAGCAGCCACTCAGTGTTAGTGGTGGCTGTTTAACAGTCTGATGGCCTTGAGATAGAAGCTGTTTTTCAGTCTCTCGGTCCCAGCTTTGATGCACCTGTACTGACCTCGCCTTCTGGATGATAGCGGGGTGAACAGGCAGTGGCTCGGGTGGTTGATGTCCTTGATGATCTTTATGGCCTTCCTGTGACATCGGGTGGTGTAGGTGTCCTGGAGGGCAGGTAGTTTGACCCCTAGGCTAATAACTTCTCCAAAACCTAATTGGAGTCAGGAGTCAGCTAATGTGGAGTCCAATCAATGAGACGAGATTGAAGATGTTGGTTAGAGCTGCCCTACCCTTTAAAAAACACTCAAAACATTTTTGAGTTTGCTCTTCACGAGAAGCTTTGCCTTATGTGAACCATGCCTCGAACGAAAGACATCTCAGAAGACCCGAGATTTAAAAAATTTGACTTGCATAAAGCTGGAATGGGTTACGAAAGCATCTCTAAAAGTATTGATGTTCATCAGTCCACTGAGACAAACTGTCTATAAATGGAGAAAGTTCAGCACTGTTGCTACTCTCCCTAGGAGTGGCCGTCCTGCAAAGACGACTGCAAGAGCACAGCGCAGAATGCTCAATGAGGTTAAGAAGAATCCTAGGAGTGTCATCTAAAGACTTACAGAAATCTCTGGAACATGCTAACATCTCTGTTTATGAGTATACGATACGTAAAACACTAAACAAGAATGGTGTTCATGGGAGGACACCACGGAAAAAGCCACTGCCGTCTAAAAAAAACATTGCTGCACATCTGAAGTTCGCAAAAGAGCATCTGGATGTTCCACAGTGCTACTGGCAAGATATTATGTGGACAGATGGAACAAAAGTTGAGTTGAATGGAAGGAGCACACCAACATCAACCTCATGCCAACTGTAAAGTATGGTGAAGGGAGTATCATGGTTTGGAGCTGCTTTGCTGTCTCAGGGCCTGGACAGCTTACTATTGTCGACGGAAAAATGAATTCCCAAGTTTAACAAGACATTTTTCAGGATAATGTAAGGCTATATGTCCACCAATTGAAGCTCAACAGAAGTTGGGTGATGTAACAGGACAACGACCCAAAACACAGAAGTAAATCAACTAAATGGCTTCAACAGAAGAAAATAGTCCTTCTGGAGTGGCCCAGTCAGAGTCCTGACCTCAACCCGATTGAGATGCTGTGGCATGACCTCGATAGTGCTTCACACCAGACATCCCAAGCATATTGCTGAACTGAAACAGTTTTGTAAGGCGGAATGGTCCAAAATTCCTCCTGACCATTGTGCAAGTCTGATCCACAACTACAGAATGTTTGGTTGAGGTTATTGCTGCCAAAGGAGAGTCAACCCGTTATTAAGTCCAAGGTTTTACATACTTTTCCCACTCTGCACTGTGAATGTTTACAGTGTTTTCAATAAAGACATGAAAACATATTATTGTTTGAGTTATTAGTTTAAGCAGACTGTGTTTGTCTATTGTTGTGACTTAGATGAAGATCTGATCAAATGTTACGACCAATTTATGCAGAAGTACAGGTAATTTCAAAGGGTTCACATACTTTTTCTCGAACCACGTATGTATGTGTGTTGTGCATCAGTGACATATGTCACGCCCGCACGCACACACACAAACGCGCACACTTACCCCGCGTCGTGTCTCCTAGTGTTGCGATGCAGTACCTGTGGGAGACGGGAATGTTCAGGTGGTGCGATGGAGACATGTACAATGTCACACCTCTACACCTGGCTGCTGATGCTGGCAACACCGAGGTGATCCGCTACCTGCTCCGAAACAAGGTGAGGTGGACACACTTACTTGCTTGGAGAGTAAGTCTGATGATGACTCCCATGTTCCCCTTCTATTGTGGAGTTTTGCTATGGAGTTTACCTTACAGAGTTAGGTGCGTCACGATATCTCCTTTCTCCTGGAGTGTGCACTCATTCACTACTTCCCACAAATGTAAAATCTTTAAATTAGTGGAAGCGGAGGAAAGTGGGAGTTCAGCCATATTTCCAGGCAGGTCTGTTCAAGTCAGTCAGAGGTGAACAAGTGCACAACCTCTGTAACATGCGCTGCTTGCTGAAAGAGCTGGGGCCCGATGGAGCACTCGGCTGCAGTACCCTTCAACTATTTAGGATTGCTGCCTCACTATTTAAAATGTGCGTGTGTGTGTGTGTGTGTCAGAGGTGTATGGTGGAGACTGTGGATGAGGATGGGTTGACAGCGGTCCATGTGGCATCAGAGAGAGGCTGTATAGAGATGTGTTGGACGCTACTACAGAGATCAGGCTTCAGGATACTACACTTGAAGACCTACAGCGGACACACGCCACTGGACCTCTGCAGGCAGGGAAGGACATTCAGGTGGGTCGCAATAGCTCTAACCTTTACCTGGGTATTAATTAGGCACAAAACGGAGGACAACAGACAAAAACAGGGACTTGTCTAATAAGGAACTTTTATTTTCAGGTGCAAAAAGTTTTAAAACGTTTTCCATTGTGTGACAAATGCCACCCAGGAATATATCACACTGTCAACCTCTTCTGTCCCATTGCCATACCACCATCACTTTCTGTGTTGGGGTTGTATTTCCACAGACATCTGCAGCTGGCCAAACTACTGACCCGCTACATGAAGGAGCCACCCTTCAGCAAACCTGAAGAGTCACCAAGTTAGTGCTACGCCTTTAGTCTCTAATGAGGCTGTGATAAGTTTAACTGTAATAAACATTGTGTGCCAACGAATCATGTTCATGTGTATAATTGTTTGTGTGTATCCGTGCATGCGTGGATCTTTGTGTGTGTGTGTGTGTGCGTGCGTGCGTCCAGTCCTGTACTACTGGACATTATTCTTCCCGTGTCTGATCGGAGGAGTGATTCTGATTATCGCAGCGATGTTGGGGGGCTACGGAGGGATAACGTGCGCCGTCCTCTTCCCTTGGCTGGCCAGGAGTATTTTCTCCCAGTTACACCGCATGACCACCTACCAGAGGTACAGACTGTGTGTCTATGTGTGGCCTAACTGTGTGTTTGTGTATGTCTGCGTTATACATTATATTCATCCATTGTATTGTTCTTTGTTCCATTAACTGTTGTGTTGCAGGTTGGCCAACCCCGTCTACCTAGGGACTATGATAGCTGGACTGTTCCACTCTCTAGTCTGTTTCTACTACAAAATACTGCCGCCTAATATCCTTTATCTTAGTGATACTGTACTGCCTAATGTATACATACAATTGAAGTCGGACGTTTACATACACCTTAGCCAAATACATTTAAACTCAGTTTTTCACAATTCCAGATATTTAAACATAGTAAAAATTCCCTGTCTTAGGTCAGTTAGGATCACCACTTTATTTTAAGAATGTGAAATGTCAGAATGATAGTAGAGAAAAGGATTTATTTCAGCTTTTATTTCTTTCATCACATTCCCAGTGGGTCAGAAGTTTACATACACTCGATTAGTATTTGGTAGCATTGCCTTTAAATTGTTTAACTTGGGTCAAACTTTTCGGGTAGCCTTCCACAAGTTTCCCACAATACGATGGGTGACATTTGACCCTTTCCTCCTGACAGAGCTGGTGTAATTGAGTCAGGTTTGTAGGCCTCCTTGCTTGCACACGCTGTTTCAGTTCTGCCCACAAAATTTCTACACGATGAGGTCAGGGCTTTGTGATGGCCACTCCAATACCTTGACTTTGTTGTCCTTAAGCCAATTTTCACAACTTTGAATGTATGCTTGGGTCATTGTCCATTTGGAAGACCCATTTACGACCAAGCTTTAACTTCCTGACTGATGTCTTGAGATGTTGCTTCAATAAATCCACATAAATTTCCTCACTTATGATGCCATCAATTTTGTGAAGTGCACCAGGCCCTCCTGCAACAAAGCACCCCCACAACAAACAGTTCTATTTTTGTTTAATTAGACCAGAGGACATTTCTCCAAAAAGTACAATCTTTGTCCCCATGTGCAGTTGCAAACCGTAGTCTGACTTTTTTTATGGAGGTTTTGGAGCAGTGCCTTCTTCCTTGCTTTGCTGCCTTTCAAGTTATGTCAATATAGGACTCGTTTTACTGTGGACATAGATACTTTTATACCGGTTTCCTCCAGCATCTTCACAAGGTCCTTTGCTGTTGTTCTGGGATTGATTTGCACTTTTCGCACCAAAGTACGTTCATCTCTAGGAGACTGAACGCGTCTCCTTCCTGAGCGGTATGATAGCTGCGTGTTCCCATGGTGATTATACTTGCATACTATTGAACGTGGTACCAAGGATGAACCAGACTTGTGGAGGTCTACTATTTTTTTCTGAGGTCTTGGCAGATTTTGTTTGATTTAACCATGATGTCAAACAGAGGCACTGAGTTTGAAGGTAGGCTTTGAAATACATCCACATGTACACCTCCAGTTGACTCAAATTATGTTAATTAGGCTATCAGAAGCATCTAAAGCCATCAAATCAAATCAAATTTATTTATATAGCCCTTCGTACATCAGCTGATATCTCAAAGTGCTGTACAGAAACCCAGCCTAAAACCCCAAACAGCAAGCAATGCAGGGGTAGAAGCACGGTGGCTAGGAAAAACTCCCTAGAAAGGCCAAAACCTAGGAAGAAACCTAGAGAGGAACCAGGCTATGTGGGGTGGCCAGTCCTCTTCTGGCTGTGCCGGGTGGAGATTATAACAGAACATGGCCAAGATGTTCAAATGTTCATAAATGACCAGCATGGTCGAATAATAATAAGGCAGAACAGTTGAAACTGGAGCAGCAGCACAGTCAGGTGGACTGGGGACAGCAAGGAGTCATCATGTCAGGTATTTCTGGGGCATGGTCCTAGGGCTCAGGTCCTCCGAGAGAGAGAAAGAAAGAGAGAATTAGAGAGAGCATATGTGGGATGGCCAGTCCTCTTCTGGCTGTGCCGGGTGGAGATTATAACAGAACATGGCCAAGATGTTCAAATGTTCATAAATGACCAGCATGGTCGAATAATAATAAGGCAGAACAGTTTAAACTGGAGCAGCAGCACGGTCAGGTGGACTGGGGACAGCAAGGAGTCATGTCAGGTATTCCTGGGGCATGGTCCTAGGGCTCAGGTCCTCCGAGAGAGAGAAAGAAAGAGAGAATTAGAGAGAGCATATGTGGGATGGCCAGTCCTCTTTTGGCTGTGCCGGGTGGAGATTATAACAGAACATGGCCAAGATGTTCAAATGTTCATAAATGACCAGCATGGTCGAATAATAATAAGGCAGAACAGTTGAAACTGGAGCAGCAGCACGGCCAGGTGGACTGGGGACAGCAAGGAGTCATCATGTCAGGTATTCCTGGGGCATGGTCCTAGGGCTCAGGTCCTCCGAGAGAAAGAAAGAGAGAAGGAGAGAATTAGATTCACACAGGACACCGAATAGGACAGGAGAAGTACTCCAGATATAACAAACTGACCCTAGCCAAATACTGGAGGCTGAGACAGGATGGGTCAGGAGACACTGTGGCCCCATCCGAGGACACCCCCGGACAGGGCCAAACAGGAAGGATACACTTTCTGGAGTTTTCCAAGCTGTTTAAAGTCACAGTCAACTTAGTGTATGTAAACTTCTGACCCACTGGAGTTGTGATACAGTGAATAATAAGTGAAACAATCTGTCTGTAAACAATTGTTGGAAAAATTACTTTTCTTCCAAATGGACAATGACCCCCAAGCATTCTTCCAAAGTTGTGGCAAAATGGCTGAAAGACAACAATGTCAAGGTATTGGAGTGGCCATCACAAAGCCCTGACCTCAATCCCATAGAAAATTTGTGGGCAGAACTGAAAAAGCGTGTGCGAGCAAGGAGGCCTACAAACCTGACTCAGTTACACCAGCTCTGTCAGGGGGAATGGGCCAAAATTCACCCAACTTATTGTGGGAAGCTTGTGGAAGGCTACCCAAGTTAAACAATTTAAAGGCAATGCTACCAAATACTAATTGAGTGTATGTAAATATATATGTGTATAAATATCTACAGTGGGGCAAAAAAGTATTTAGTCTGCCACCAATTGTGCAAGTTCTCCCACTTAAAAAGATGAGGCCTATAATTTTCATCATAGGTACACTTCAACTATGACAGACAAAATGAGAAAAATAAATCCAGAAAATCACATTGTAGGATTTTTAATTTATTTATTTGCAAATTATGGTGGAAAATAAGTATTTGGTCAATAACAAAAGTTAAGTGGGTTTTTAAGTGGGAGAACTAGCACAATTGGTGGCTGACTAAATACTTTTTTGCCCCACTGTATATAAAAAAATGTGTGGCCTACATGTAGTATATTGTTGGTTGAGCCTTAACCCGCTGTGACGCTTGTGGGGGGATAGTGTTCTGGGTCATGTGTCGCTGGTCCAGTTCTCTATGGTTTTGGCCATGTTCTGGAAGATTCTAACCCAGGATCCTGGGGAGCTGGGACCGGGAGATGCAGATCCTCGCTTCTCCTCCATAGCAGACCTGCTGGAGAAAAAACAGAATCCTCAGAGGTTCTGCATCTACTGTGAGGTGAGGAGAACCAATCCATTAATCAATGCCTTTTCCCACATCTTTTTTTCATCCATCCTCCATATTCCCGAACAAAACTGTGCACATCCACAGAGAACTACATTTCCTAAATGCTCACCAAACAGCGCCTCGATCCAGTCGGCAGTTTTCTTTATCTAGATTACTCAACTTGGGCAAATGTGTTGAGACAACAAAGAAATTTATGTACCCAGAACTTTCCTGCCCCAGAATTTAGTTAACTAAAAATCGTGTTGCAGCAGATTGCCTTGATTTAAAACTTAACTCAACTTAAAAAAAATAAAATAAAATGTTTTACAGTGGTGTTCATCAATAGCAGCAGATGTAATAAGCTGAGTTTTCTGTAAATGTTTTGTTCAAATGTAAAATATATTGTTACTTAATTGAATTTCGGGTATTTTTGGGGAATTGCCAACACTGTCACTTAAAACCAGGGGTTGAAACCAAAATTACTTTCCAATCGTTTCATTCTGAACAGAACCATCGGTTGCAGTCCAAACACTTAAAAGACAGACCCTCATCCACTTACCCTCACCTTATGCCCTTGGGGGAATCCCCGTCGCCATCTTGGCGGGTGTTCCAAATGAGTAGCCAAGCAAGGGAAGTTTGTAACGTAAGCCCCTCAGCCCTCGGTTTTAGTCAGCTTTGTGAGTGTACCATTATGTTCACTCCTGGCCTGAAACTCCCCATAATTCAATTTGCGGCGATTGTACATCCGTTAAGAAAAGTCTGCGAAAACTTTTAAAAATATATATCAATGGAGAAGTCAACATACAAGAATAAACTAATGCAAATAAGTTAGACATTTTGCTACTACGTAAAAAGTAAATGGTTTTGTTTGGTTATCTTTTGGAAATTGTAGAGATGAAACATTTCCCTTGTTCTGAAGTTCCAGCTAGGCAGGCTAACGTTAGTTAGCTAATTTATTTGCTAGCTATTACACAGTAGGCTTATATTAATAATGAAATATTTAATATGTAGACATACACTCATAATTGACTGTAGTGCATATAAAGCACCCACAAGTTACCTACCGGTGGCTGGAAACACAATCATCGCGTGATGAATGAGTGACAAATTTCTAGCCAAGGGTGGCCCATTTAAAAATCATTCCTGTCTTCTTTTTCTTTTTTTGGAGAAAAATCAGTATACATACAAGAACTATACAGACAATGATAACATATGCTAGGGGGCACAACAAATGACAGGTTATAGAAAGACCTTAAAAGATGCACACATATTGATTGTTTTAACAGCGTTCTTATTAAAATAATGTATAATGGTCTTAATATACTGCTCGATTTCCTTATAGAGAACAGTGTTTTTTTTATTAGTGAATTTACATTTTTTTAATATGAAATTTTGCCATTAGCACAATTAGATTTATAAGGTAAAATTGTTTTTCTTTATCTTTATTATGGTTAAGGAAACCGAGCAGCACATTCTCCCATTAAAAAACAAAAGTCATCAAGAATATTAACGATTATAAAACCGTGAATATCTTTCCATAATTGTTTTACATGTAGACAATGCCAAAATAAATGTGAAACTGTTTCTGGGTGCTCAACACAAAAAGTACAATCAATGTTAATGTATTTTTGACTTTCTTCAGGTAAGGATTCGCTGGGTAATACTTATGGATCATTCTGAAAGGGACCTCCTTTGACCTTGTTAACAAGCAAGTATGTGTGGTAATAACCAGACTTTTTTTCCCAACAGATAATGTATTCCATTAACTTGTGACATAAGGGATGGATACAATATCCCTTTGAAATAAAGCACGTATAGATCTGTTGTTCTGAGGGAGCAAGGAGAAACATATTTTCCCTATTGGAGAGTCAACTGGATTAAGCGAGGGTAGGTCAGGAAGGTGAGTTCTGGTTACACCTCTAAATAACATGAGAGTTCCAGATGGAATAGCATCAAAGACTATGGCGAACTCTCTAGGTGTTACAGGGATATTGTAACGAGATAAAAAAAAAAATCCTCATAATTGAGTAACAATCTTTCTGCATTAAAAAGTTGACTCACCAGCAGGATATGATTATTGAACCAGTTGTTAAAAAATAAAGCCTTTCTATACAAAATGTCCTTACTGTTCCAAATGAAATACCTGAGGGGAAAAATTATGTTTATATATTAACGACCACGCTACGAATACTTGTCTATGAAAAGCAGATAATTTTGCAGGAATCTTATCAATGTTATAGTTACAAAGTAACAAAATTGAAGCCACCAAAACGGGAGAAGAAATAATGAGGGATGAAATTCCAAATTGAAGTAGGATTCTTTACAATTAATCTTAAAAGTATTATTCAAAGTAGGAAAATCTACAAAATTGTGTACACCATATTCATGAGTTCATAACGACAAATTTCCTAATATAATGTGTACGATTTTTCCAGGTGAAGTTGAAAAGCATCTGGTCAACCGCTTTACCTATTTTGTTGTCAAGATATAGGGACTCCTTCCTTCTTAGCCCTCCAAGTGTATACTCCTCAGGCGTCATGAGACGTCAACAGAAATATCCACTTCATTTGAAGTCTGAGGTGTTAGGGTGTGTCTAAGTGTTTGGACCGTAACCATCATTTTTTTGGATTCCGTTCCGACCAGAAAAATAAAGTTCTGAATCGGTTCTAACCAAAACATAGTAACGGTTTATATAGTTTATTTCTGTTCCTTTTTAAACCTCAAAACTATATTTTTGTACATTTAGCTAGACATTAAATTACTTAACCAATGGATAGAACAGCTTGCTATGTAGCTACATGCTTTGGACAACAAGTGTAGGGTGTGCGAGATGCAACTGAAATTTCGCAGAGCGCGCTGGGCATCTTGTTGTTATGACATACATTATCTGAACAAGGCCCATGGAATTATACATACGGTGGAGTGGCTTCTATGAAGGAACTTTTTAATGTCTTTGAACTTCAGCGAGTTGGTTTAACTAACGTTGGACTTAGAGAATTAAAATAACGCGTCTTACCTTTCTGTAGTTAATAAATCCATTGTGAAACGTGATAACTGTGGTATCTGTAACTAGCATTGAAAAGTAAATCCATTCTAATAAAAAAATCTCCCTAATTTTTGAATCATGCTTGTAACGTCAGTAGCTGCCGTAGACTATGCTTTCGAGGAGGGGAGAGGCAGATGGCCTACACACTGTTACAAACTTCCAGCTGGCAGGCAGACACTGGAATACGTTTGAGTGACAGCAAGGGCTTTGCATAGACTCCTTGTTGCGTTTTTTGTGGGACTGAAAAAAATAATGCCCAGAACGTTAACCGGTTCCCATGCTTTGAAAATAACTGTTCTGTTATGGAATAGTATAGATCACTTTCGCTCTGGTTCTGTTCCTCAAATTTCGTTATTTTACGGTTTTCAGTTATTTTCCCTGAACCGGTTCCAACCCCTGCTTAAAACAGTTGTGTTTATGATATGATTTATAGAAGTGCATAGATGCGATAAACAAGTCAATCGAACTCGAACATAACCATGTAATTGCCATGGAAACACGTGGGGGAAAGAACCAGTCTCCCCATTGCCCTCCAGCAAAATTTGCCTACATTTAGGCGTATTTCACTCTATTGAGGTACAAATTGGAGTATAATGCTTGTATGGATGTCAACCCCAACACATGTTCATGTCATTACCAATCAACTGCATTGGTTAAAAAAAACAACTGACTACCACCATCTAATTATATGAACTGGAATTAGCATTTAGTAGTCACTTCTTCTAAATCTGAAAAGGGACATCTTCTACATTTTAATGCACGAAAACAGACATATATCCAAATGTAACTTAAATACATAAATCGTGACGGATTTGACATATCCACTTTGCTAGATCAAATGTGCTAAATGTGCACCAATCTGGTCCGCATCTATCCCTTCTCAAGTTAACCACTCAAACAGGAAGTGTTTCTCACTGCTGTTCCCTCTCTTCTCTAGTTGTTCCAGCCAGACCATACTAAACACTGCAAATTGTGTGATGTGTGTGTGAGGGATTACGACCACCACTGCCTGTTCCTGAACCGCTGCATTGGTAGGGGAAACCACCGCCTCTTCATCATCTTCATCCTCTCCATGGCCGCAGCACACCTCCTTTTTGTGGCTGCGGCAATTTACCACCTGTATGTGGTGGTGGTGTCCCTTGAGGACCAGTCGTTGGTTAGGGCAGTAGCTAAACAGTTCTGGGTGGTCACATTGACAATAATGAACGCTCTGACAATCCTTTGGGAGGCTTGGCTGTTGACAGAACAGTTTGATGCCATCGCCATGGGGACTACAACCTACTTCAAACCTACCTGCGAGACTCGGCAACGGTCACTAGGACACCGCTGGACAACGGTTCTTACCTTCCTATTGGAGGGGAGGAGACGGTTAGATTATGGACAGACGGAGGACAATATCTCCATAGACATTTAGACAATATGCACTCTAAAACCTGTGGTATAATGAAGAACAATGTATATATGAATTCTATATTCCATTCTTGAAACCAACTGGATCATCTGTGAGACTGTTAGCATGGTGAGCTAGAGTCTAGGCATTACCTTGGGAAGCTAATACCGCTATTAAACATATAACAAGTGGTGTGTAGACCAGAATTGGTTCTAATAGATCTTAACATTAGAGATTCCTTAGATTGTCTTTGGGGGTGTGGTCGTCAATATATCTGTTTAAACTTTATACTTGAACATAGGTATTGAAAACGTATACTTTTAACATATAGACTACAGTAGACTGAATGCGGAAATCTTGCCAGCTAACATGTCACACTCCTCACATAACGCACTGACTTAACACTATGTCCTGGTTAAGCATTTCCTATGTATACAGTACATGTAGAGCTAGTTTTATGTGATGCTCTGAGCTATTTTAAAGCTGACAGTACTTCTACAACAATGTAGCTAGTTTATGAACAACTGATCTTGCGCTGTCCTGTGAAGGATCCCACTATTTTACTACAGTATATCCCGTGGAGTTAGCTTTCTGTTTTACATTTTTAATGCATTGGTGTATTTAAAACAGTGTTTCGTGGGAGATAACTGGTCACTTGAAACGTGACCGGTTTCTTTTTACTTAAATAAAAAGTAATATGATGATGTGATGCGTGCCTTTATGTTATTGGTGGCGTAAACCATAGCTAACAGTGACTAGACTTTAGCTTATAAGTACAATGTAATTTGGCTAATCGTATGGCTATGTTAGTTCAGGGAGCTAACACAAGTCTACAGGTCTCAGGCAACATGACTTATTAGGCAAGAGTGGTTCGACATGTAAAACCACCTTCGTCACATGTTAACATTGGCTAATAACATGTCGTGACTCTGCCCTACTCTATAGCAAAACCAAGACTCAGCACTGCTAACAGACCACATCCAGTCATCTCCCGTTACTCTCACTGATTTCCCATGGGGACATATTGCTAGATTAAAGGATGATGATTCAGTAGCCATCTAAGCGTGGTGTAGTCAGGTAATGAATATACTGTACAGTGCCTTCGGAAAGTATTCTAACCCCTTGACTTTTCCCACATTTTGTTAGGTTACATCCTTATTCTAAAATGTATTAAATTGTTTTTTCCCCTCAATCTTCACACAATACCCAATAAAAAAAAATGAAATATTACATTTACATAAGTATTCCGACCCATTACTCAGTACTTTGTTGAAGCACCTTTGGCAGCGATTACAGCCTCGAGTCTTCTTGGGTATGACGCGACAAGCTTGGCACACCTGTATTTGGGGAGTTTCTCCCATTCTTCTCTGCAGATCCTCTCAAACTCTGTCAGGTTTGATGGGGTGCAGCAACGCACAGCTATTTTCAGGTTTCTCCGGAGCTGTTCGATTAGGATTAAGTCCGGGCCACTCCCAAAACATTCAGAGGCTTGTCCTGAAGCCACTCCTGCATTGTCTTAGCTGTGTGCTTAGGGTCATTGTTCTGTTGGAAGGTGAACCTTCACCTCAGTCTGAGGTCATGAGAACTCTGGAGCAGGTTTTCATCAAGGATCTCTCTGTGCTTTGCTCTGTTCATCTTTGCCACAATCCTGACTAGTCTTCTATTCCCTGCCACTGAAAGACATCCACACAGCATGATTCTATCACCACCATGCTTCACCGTAGGGATGGTGCCAGGTAGCCTCCAGACATGACGCTTGGCATTCAGGCCTAACAGTTAAATATTGGTTTCATCAGACCGGAGAATCTTGTTTATCATGGTCTGAGTCTTTAGGTACCTTTTTGCAAACTCCAAGTGGGCTGTCAGGTGCCTTTCACTGAGGATTTGGCTTCCGTCTAGCCACTACCATAAAGGCCTGACTGGTGGAGTGCTGCAGAGATGGTTGTCCTTCTGGAAGGTTCTTCCATCTCCACAAAATAACTATTGAGCTCTGTCAGAACTTTTTTGGTACCCTTCCCCAGATCTGTGCCTTGATATATTCCTGTCTCAGAGCTCTACGGACAATTCCTTCGACCTCATGGCTTGGTTTTTGCTCAGACATGCACTGTCAACTGTGGGACCTTTTATATAAATGTGTGTGCCTTTCCAAATCATGTCCAATCAATTGAATTTACCTCAGGTGGACTCATCTCAAGGAGGATCAATGGAAACAGGATGCACCTGTGCTCAATTTCGAGTCTCTGTTATCAAATGTTATCAAAGGGTTCTTATGTAAATAAGGTATTTCTGTTTTGCATTTTTAATACATTTCCAAACATTTCTAAAAACCTGTTTTCGCTTTGTCATTATGGGGTATTGTGTGTAGATTGAGTATTTTTATTTATTTAATCAATTTTAGAATAAGGCTGTAACAAAAATGTGGAAAAAGTCAAGGGGTCTGAATACTTTCCGAAGGCACTGTATCTGAGCGGTTTAGCCATTTGTGTCACATGCAATATTATTGAATGTCCTCTGCATGGCCTGCTCTATATACAGAGTGTTTAAGATGGGAGAAAGCAGTCTGTACAGGTTGAGGAGGCCAGAAGACCTAACATGCATTCTACTCTCTCGCTCTCGCTCTCGCCTCTGTTCCTGGCATTCCATTCCATCTGGTCCTTTTCCATTAGCCAATCAAGTCATATAATGTTAATTATCTCTGTCTTATTGGTGAGCTGGTCTGGGTGAGTTTCCAGGATCAGAGGGGATTGTATGTGTCATGATGTGATTATTGTCTATGACTGCTGCCGGTGACCATAGCAACAGAATAAACAAACATTAACAAAGTGTGAAAAGTGAATATCTAGAACACCATAAGCGGAGGCTAGTGATTTAAAAAATGGAGGTGAATGAGAGACCCACGGTATAGATGCAGACCGCAACGGAAGTGATAATGCGTGTTTACAAAAAATAAATGATTTTAACCTAAAACATTTAATAAAGACATATATTATGGGCAATGAGATGGCTACTTAGTGTTAGGAAGATATCACAGCAGTGATTGAATGAGAGTATGAGTTGGGGTGTGTTCGGAGGCTTGACTTCAGTCCAGGACAGGGGTTGAGGTGTTCAGAGGCTTCAGTGCAGGACAGGCTCATCATGGATGGATGGTGTTGGAGAAGAGCTCAACTCTTCCACTGAGGGCAGGACAGGATTTGACTGGGAAGACATAACACAACACAGTTAGACAAAAAAAGCTAAGAATGAATTAGTCCAAGCAAAGATTTTTTTTAAATCCCATTGATGTGTAATAATGTGATGGTGTTTATCTGATTTTCTCTCATCACTGTATGTAGAGTCAATTGACAGGGCTACTCACAGTGCATGGAGATGAAACATTCAATGCACCAGTGGATGAGAGGGCACATGAGACATGGCTTCAGTTCATGTCAGGAGAGTGTTGACACTGGTAGTGGAGTGGAGAGGGCCATCATGGCTTAATCAGGGAACAGGAGGGGACTTAGCTGTAAATACAAATAGCAGATACATTGAGTTACACATGAATCACTGATTTGAAAATGTAATTCGCTCTCCATAAAGTAATTTACTCAGCTGCAAATAGAACTAGCGGTTACAGTCCATTACAGCAACGTCTTCATAATGGGCAAACACGTTTCTCCATTAAATTAAACTCAGACATCTGAGAATTCACAAAGTCAAACTGCGCATCTCGCCCTCTTGACGTATCAAGGTAGCCCAGAAACCTTCTAGAATAAAGCACTGATCATCCGCATACCTGATGAAAACTGACAACTGCGAGCTACAGCTGATGTCTGTGGTTAAATCCATTTGCCATGCGAAGAAATGAGCTGAGTCAACCTCTTAATCTCACTTTTAATGGATGATGCAATGAAAGCTATTAAATCATTCTGAATTGATTTCGACATTCCAGAGAAGACCTTAGGATCTTCCACATGCTCAGTAAGTAAAGCATTGTAAAGTGCAATTTCCTCTGCAAGCTCCTTGTAAGAGGAACTTCCCTTTCATCGTGCCCCCGAAAAGGCCAGAAATACAGTAGTGTCGATAAACTGCTTGAGAACATCCCCGTTTATTCTTACAGTACCTTCTCGTTGTGTTGCGCAGTTGGAATATGCAGACCTTTGTGCATTACATGATCGATGCAGTTTTTTCCCAGAAGCTTGAATCTGATCTGGGCAATAAAATAAACAACAAATAAATGCGCTACATTGTTGTAGGAAGTCATTCTGGCAGAGAAAACTGCACTCTGGTAGCTATCTAGCTTCTTGTTACTAAAGTTAGCAAAGCAAACTGAAATAAATAAACTCAACACAAAAATGAAGTTCTAAAACCAAAAAACAATATATATAATTTACCTAATTTGTTTCCTGTAATTTGAAGAAACTCATTTTAATCTAATAGTTTTTTGGGGATATTATCTCAGTCTCTAACTGTCCAACAATGTCACCGATTCACCAAGCTTCTCCACACATAGGACCCCCATGATGTTCTACAGCCCAACCCCAATACCCCACACTAGATTAATGATCTGTTCCTATGATTGGATGGACAACGTGTCCGTTCATACTGCAAAAGCATCGATTGGTTGGACATCCTCCGGAAATCGTCAAATTACCAAGTAGGTTTATGGAAGGGGGTGAGAAGTATGAGCCTCCTAGGTTTTGTATTGAAGTCAATGTAGCCGGAGGAGGACAGAAAATAGCTGTCCTCCGGCTACACCATGCTAGCCTAGAGGGTGCTGTTGAGACTACTGTAGGCCATTGCAAAACAGTGTGTTTTATTTAATATATTTAGTATAGTTTTATCTTAAAGGATAACCTTTTAATGTTTTATTTAAAGAAAAAAATACTTCTGAAATTCACTGATTAGGATGGTCCTCTCCTTCCTCGTCAAAGGATCCTTCACTGATAAGCATGCATACATGTATTTACATGCAACAGAAATGACTCATCCAAAAATAGATTTTTATTGGTAAACTTGACTCTGTTAACAGATAGTGTTAGCCAGCTAATTAGCTAGAGTGGGAAATTTATGAAGCTTTCAAGACAACTTGGAAATTTCCGACTTAGAAAGACGTTGTAGAAAAATGACCTCAGAGTTTCCCAATTGGAAAATATCAGAATCAACCACACTCTTGGCTGCATCTAGCTGATCTAGGGTGTAATCATTTGTCCAACAGTTGCAAACGAGAGTTTCTATTGGCCACATTCAGGTGTGCTTAGCCCAGTTTCGTTCCGTTTGCTTCCGTTCTAAGAAAAGTTTTTCAACAGAATCGGTGGAATGAATACACCCCTGATCAGACAGTTCACTTTCATAGCAGCAACGTTGTATTCCTTCTCACGTTTACGCTCTCTCCTCCTCTCACCTTTTCCCTTCGCTTGTGGACTTTAATGCACAACACATCAGCTGCCTGTAACCAGGCGAAAAAAATGTGGCAAAGCCAAACCATATGATAAATGTTGACAACTACACACAACCTACATCGTTGTCACTATATTAGCTAACGTAACGTCATACTAAACATACTGTAGCTATTAGAACTAATGCGTTAGTAAACCCGCTACAATCATGCAGTACAGTGTACAGTCACTAAGCAGTTTAGCAGTTACACAGGTGGGCCCCGGTGACAATAAATTAGTAAAACATTAGCTTACCTTGACTTAGAAGAGCTCCAGTTTTGGATAGTCATAGCCAGCTAACTAACATAGCATCCCTCTGTTTGAGCCCGGGTGTTTGAGTAGTCTAAATGTACCCAGAGGAGGACGGAAGCTAGTTGTCCTCCCCATACACCATTGTGCTACCCTACAGAGTGCAAAACATTGCAAAACGGTGTGTTTTATACATTGACATGCATATATTTAGTATAGTTTTATCTAAACTAAAATATAAATGTTTTAATATTTCAATATTTTTATTTGTATGACATTCACTGAGGAGGATGGTCCTCCTGTTCCTCCTATGAGGAACCTCCACTGATGCTGACGTATCACCATGCAGGCTACGTTTTCTATTGTGATTGGTCAACAATGACGGCACCTCTTGAAAATTAAAGCAGATTCCTATTTTCTCCGACTCAACTGAGCGACTACCAGCACCGCAGATCACTCCACCTCTCTTTCAGAACAGACGTAACTTTTATGTTTGCAGGTTTTGCAACCATGGGGTGGTCAACCTTCCTCCTGGAGAGCGATGGTATGTGCAAGCTTTTTTCCCGTCCTGGTTTAACACACCTGATTCAGCTCATCAAGATCCTGATGAGCAGCTGATTAGAATTAGGTGTAAGAGCAGGGTTGGACTTGGAACTAAATCCTGCACACCCAGTAACTCTCCCAGGAATATGGGGGTTTGCCATCCCTGGCACAGACGAAAATGGGAATGTAAATGCTACGACTGTCTGTATGGACTGTCTATTAATACCCAGAGGAACCAACATGTGTTTAGCCAGAGGGCTGCACATTCACTTCTCCATGCTGACTACCCACTTCCTGAGACAGAGAGAGAGAGGAAGCACATGATTCTGACCCCACACTATGTGAAGACCTGTGTCTGCATTTCGTACCACTGTCTCCGAGCTGTGTGTTTCTTTCTGTGTGTGTGGATGCCTATGTGTATGTAGGTCTGTGTGTGTGTGTGTGTGTGTGTGTGTATGTGTGTGTCTCCTATCTCCACAGTGAGCTATTGAGGACTGAAAGGCGTCTCTCTCTCTCTGTCTGAGATGACGTGGCAGGTAATAGTGTCTTCTATTTAGTAGCATCATCAGTCCTGAGCATAGCCTTCTATAGCTCCAGACTATCACTGCTCTGTTGTGCTGGTGTCAACTCTGGGTATAGAGCATTAGTGCTATCATTATCATCTGAATGCCTCTCACAATTATCAATTATATGACTGACCGACTGAGCATTCAGGCTGTTGAATACATCTTGTAAGTTGGAGTGAGGGTCATGGTGTGAGATAGTTGTTGACTTTCTGTTGTAGTTTTTCTCAGACTCTCTCACTGTGTGTGTGTTGACTCTGAATGTTTGTGTGTCCGGTTCAGCATTCCAGATAGTGGTACCGAGCAGTAGACAGATGGAGTAGTGTCTGTGATTAACCTTTCCAAGACTCTACCCATGGACAGACAGAGACGAGACTCAGGTAATGACCAGCTCAATGTTCTAACAACACCTGAGCTATGTTTGAATACCCATACTAACATACTGTATACTACATACTAATGAGTATATGTATTTTATTCCCCCTAGCAGAGCTGGTTAGGCTGTTTTTATGTTATTTGGAGCGTTGGTGACTGTAACTGTGCTGCTGGCAACTATTTTTAATTACCCTATTTGCCGACGTATATTCAATGGATGTTGAGCGTTTGTAAATTCGTCAGTTATTCTGCGCTCTGGCACACTCAGACACAAGTGCTCTGAAATCGGAGTAGAAGGCCAGAGCGACTTAACAATGACCATTGAGAACGCACAACAACTATACCACTTAGCTAAGGTAAGAATGACATATAATTAATATACTGGCAGTTCAATGTATTAGTAGCCAACTAACGTTAGGTAGCTAGCTAACATACCAGTACGTACTGCTGTAATGATATGCTACGAGGATAACGTAGCTAACAAATTGTCAGCCAACCTAACTGATTTGAAAAAGTCATTACTTTATTTACATTGCTGAAAATGTTCTTAACATTTGTCATAATTACTTAAAGCAAAGAAATTGTATCCGCTCTCGTCTTCAGCTGCATATTTTCTGCCATTTTCTTGAAATCTGAAAATGTTGTGAAGCCACGCCCATTTTCTGAAGAATTGTATTATTGGCCCTAAAAGCACAGAGTGTCCAGAGCTGGTATACTTCGTATTTTGGCGAATTTAGTACGACATCCTAGAACTCTTGGCATACTAACTCTATCCATACAATAACCAATACGCATACTACATACTCAATTTACATCACAAATAGTACGGTTAGTGCAGTTAGTATTAATATTTCGAAACACAGCTCTAGAGTGTTTGGTGTCCACAGAATTTGCTGTTCTAAAATGATACGGACAGCATTTGTAGTCTTTTCTGGGTGCAGAAGGCTAGTGAATGGTTTACCTGAAAACAAGAGTAGAATAGTTTTACATACCTGGCTAGTAACATGAAGTGGACTATGGCAAACTGTGATTATGTGTGTTTGTGCATGTGCTTGAGTGTGTGTGCACCCTTCTGTGTCTGTCTGAATAATGCAGCAGGAGTAATATTAGAACTGAGCATGTGCAGGAGATGTCTACCCCTCGCAAAACATCTAAATCCCTCTAAACATATACATCTCTCTCTCTTTCTCTCTCTCTCTCTCTCTCTCTCTCTCTCTCTCTCTTTATCTCTCTCTCTCTCTCTCTCTCTCTCTCTCTCTCTCTCTCTCTCTCTCTCTCTCTTTCTCTCTCTCTTTATCTCTCTCTCTCTCTCATTGGGCAGGGCTGTAAGTACACTGGGCTAGTGAGACAGAGAGAGAAGGGGAGAGAGAAAGGGGAAGGGAGAGAGAGTGTAATTGGAAAGGAGACAGAGAAAGAGAGGGAGGGTGGAAAGAGAGCCCGGAGGGTGCTTGCCCGGAAGGAGATTGAGTGGCAGTGAAGAAGAGAGATAGAGAAAGGGTGGTGCCTCAGGGAATAAGAAACAGGGTGAGGCAGCAGAGTGAGAGGAGAGAGCAGTGTGCGTGTGACTGGAGGGATCCAGACATGGGACTAGCGCTGCAATGACAACCATGCTTAGCCCTAAAAACAGACAGACACGCAGGGGTAAGAACAATCTTTCATCCTCTCATCCTCTCTTTCTCTCTGCAGCATCTCAGCAGTATGCCGGTCTTGCTGTCTCACGCTCTCTGCAACTGTTATAGCAACTGTGTCTCCATAATGTATGCAGCACACTTTATCTCTTAGTGTTTTGGCTGTGTGATAGTTTACTTCTGTATTTGGAGGATATGATTATTGCATCTCCTTGCATGTGATAAAGCCACTATCTGATGAGAGCTGTTCTCTCTTTTCCAGTCTCTGCTAGACTCAGTGAAGTTTATGGAATTGATAACAATTGATCACAATTGATCAAGTATTCAGAACCCTTGACCTTTTCCACATTTTGTTACGTTAAAGCCTTACTCTAAAATTGATGAAAAACAATTGTCATCAATCTACACACAAAACTCCATAATGACAAAGCAAAACAGGTTTTTAGCCACTCTTCAGAAAAAGGCACATGACAGCCCGCTTGGAGTTTCCTAAAAGGCACCTAAAGACTCTCAGACCAAGATAAACAAAATTCTCTGGTCTGATGAAGCCAAGGTTGAAATTCTTTGGCCTGAATGCCAATCATCACGCCTGGAGGAAACCTGGCACCATCTCTACAGTTTAGCATGGTGGTGGCAGCATCATGCTGTGGGGATGTTTTTCAGTGGCATGGATTGGAAGACTAGTCAGGATTGAGGGAAAGATGAACGGAGCAAAGTTCCTCTATGGACCTCAGACTGGGGGCGACGGTTCACCTTCCAACAGGACAACGACCCTAAGCACACAGCCAAGACAACGCAGGAGTGGCTTCGGGACAAGTCTCTGAATGTCCTTGAGTGGCCCAGCCAGAGCCTGGACTTGAACCCAAACGAACATATCTGGAGACACCTGAAAATAGCTGTGCAGCAATGCTCCCCATACAACCTGACAGAGCTTGAGAGCATCTGCAGAGAAGAATGGGAGAAATTCCTCATATACAGGTGTGCCGAGCTTGGTAGCGTCATACCCAAGAATACTTGATGCTGTAATCACTGCCAAAGGTGCTTTGTCATTATTGGGTATTTGGTGTAGATTGATGAGGGGGGGAAAACAATTGAATACAATTTATAATAAGGCTGTAACATTACAAAATGTGGAAAAAGTCAAGGGGTCTGAATACCTTGCGAAGACAATCGTCGAAGACGATCTACCACAGCGACCATGTTATTTTTGTGAAGCCTATTTGATTTTGAGTTCAGACATATAAAGTTTATATGTGAAAAATATTTCTAAGATCAATACTTTCAGTTTATCCAAATTAGGCAAGTAAGTTAAGAACAAATTCAATGACGTCCTAGGAACAGTAGGTTAACTGCCTGTTTAGAACAACAGATTTGTACCTTGTCAGGTCAGGGGTTTGACCTTGCAACCTTCCGGTTACTAGTCCAACGCTCTAACCACTAGGCTATCCTGCCACCCCAAACTTGCAAAACAAAAGACCACCTTATTGTTACAAATGATCGTGATATCATATCGTTCTACGAGGTAAGCCTACTTTGCAGTTAACATTTAATTTAGAAAGTTTCATGGGAAAGCCTTAAGAAATGATTGTTTCAGCATAACTAACTGGCTACACAAAGTGGTAGACACAGGCAATCCCATGTGTTACCTCTCAGAAAGTTGCAAAAAATTATGTCCAACAGAGCTTTTGCCATAGAATTGAATGTTCATGTCTCTACCATAAGCCGCCTCTAACGTTTTTTCAGAGAATTTGGCAGTCCATCCAACCGGCCTCACAACCGCATACCACGTGTAACCACGCCATCTCATGACCTCCACATCTCCACAGCTTCTTCACCTGCGAGATCATATGAGTGTGGGGAGGGAGGTGCTCAGGATTATTTCTGTCTGTAATGAAGCCCTTTTGTGGGGGAAAAGTAATTTTGATTGGCTGGGCCTGGCTCCCCAGTGAGAGGACCTGTTTCTTAAGTGGGTGGGTCCATGGCTGTGCCCATGCCCAGTCGTGGAATCCATAGATTAGGGCCTAATTTATTTATTTAAATTGACTGATTTCCTTCTATGAACTGTAACTCAGTAAAATCTTTGAAATTGTTGCATGTTGCATTTATATTTTTGTTCAGTTTACAAATCACGGATGCATTCTTTAAAGGTCCAATGCAGCCATTTTTATCTCAATATCAAATAATTGCTATTTAACATTTAAGTACCTTACTGTGATTGCTTTCAATTACAATACTAAAAAAGAAACCAAAATAGCTTCTTAGCAAAGAGCAATTTCTCAAGAAAGAATTTTGCTAGACTGTCTGGGAGGGGTCTGGCGAACCGGACACCCCTACAGCCTCCGCAAGGCGTGGGGCCCACGAGCTCTGGGGGCCAATGCTCCATTCATCATTGTCTATTTGTAAATATAAATCATTTTAACAGTAACCCTCCAAAAAGTGTTTTATAAACCTTTTTTAATTTCCATATGTACTAGGAAGCTAAGTGTTTGTTTCTTGGGCTTGAAGAATATGACTGATCAAAGTGCCTCAGACCTTGAAAAATAAATCATTGAACTGATTGAAAATAAGGGGATATTGTAGCCCTTGATTCTGATTCTCAGTTCCATTCCATTACACATACGAGTCATTGGACAAAGGCGTCTTCTGTATGGGGGAGTTTTATTAAGAGCTGCAATGCTCGGTCTAAACATTAACACGTATCGTTTGCAGTACGGTTTTGGAAACATATCAGCAAGAAATAATTTTAAAAAAGGTTCAATTGATACACACGGCCATATTTCCATGGTACATCGCTTGTTTGCAGAAAACAGACAGAAGACAGAGTGGACTACCTGTGCTAATTAGCTATATGTGTCTCCCAACACCTGTGTGTAAATAAAAGACTGACTCCAAAAATGTGTTGTCAGCTGCAACTGTGTTAAAACCAGTTAAAACAGTGTACAACAAGTGTGTATTTTACATTTGTGAAATTATTTTGACGTGATATGAAAGTAGAGTGATTGATGTTTCTAGAACAATACCACAATGGAGAATCGATTGACGTTTAGATGGAGTATTTGGCTGTTTTGGCTTCCAGAGCCAATTCACCCTTTAAACAGAACGTGTAATGAATGCCCTTGTGAAACTGGACTGAAAGGAGTGGTGCTTCAAATACAGCAGTTATGGAACCTCTTTAATTCAGCCTCTTGCATTCTCTTTAATTGCCAGCCTCAACAGGTTGCGGGAAGAGATTAACTGTAGGCTATTGGAAGCTCTGGGCAAAGGGTGGCTACTTTGAAGAATCTAAAATCTATTTAGATTTGTTTAACACTTTTTTTGGTTACTACATGATTCCATGTCTTATTTCATCGTTTTTATGTCTTCACTATTATTCTACAATGTAGAAAATAGTTTTAAAAAACTACAGAAAAACCTAAATAATTATGTAAAGACAAGATTAAATCAAGAATAGTCTGATGGGTGACAATATTACCCTTTCACTTTTACCCCTCCCCAGATCTGTACCTCGACACAATCCTGTCTCTGAGCTCTATGGACAGTTCATTCAACCTCATGGCTTGGTTTTTGCTCTGACATGCACTATCAACTGTGGGACCTTATATAGATAGGTGTGTGCCTTTCCAAATCAAGTCCAATCAATTGAATTTACCACAGGTGGACTTCAATCAAGTTGTAGAAACATCTTAAGGATGATCATTGTAAACAGGATGCACCTGAGCTCAATTTCGAGTCTCATAGCAAGGGGTCTGAATACTCATCACCAAACATACTGGCTCCAGGTCATCTACAAGACCCTGCTAGGTAAAGTCCCCCCTTATCTCAGCTCGCTGGTCATAGCAGCACCCACCTGTAGCACGCGCTCCAGCATGTATATATTTTTGGTCACCCCCAAAACGAATTCCTCCTTTGGCCGCCTCTCCTTCCAGTTCTCTGTTGCCAATGACTGGAACGAACTACAAAAATCTCTGAAACTGGAAACACTTATCTCCCTCACTAGCTTTAAGCACCAGCTGTCAGAGCAGCTCACAGATTACTGCACCTGTACATAGCCCATCTATAATTTAGCCCAAACAACTACCTCTTTCCCTACTGTATTTATTTATATATTTCTATCTCTACTTTGCACATTTCTTCCACTGCAAATCTACCATTCCAATGTTTTACTTGCTATATTGTATTTACTTCGCCACCATGGCCTTTTTTTGCCTTTACCTCCCTTATCTCACCTCACTTGCTCACATTGTATATAGACTTAGTTTTCTACTGTATTATTGACTGTATGTTTGTTTTACTCCATGTGTACCTCTGTGTCAGTGTGTGTCGAACTGCTTTGCTTTATCTTGGCCAGGTCGCAATTGTAAATGAGAACTTGTTCTCAACTGGTCTACCTGGTTAAATAAAGGTGAAATAAATAAATAAAATACTTAAGTAATACTTAAGTAAATAAGTAAAAAAATGTATACATTTGCTAAAATTTCTAAAAGTATGTTTTAATTTTATCACTATGAGGTCTTGTGTGTAGATTGATGAGGATTTGTATGTATTTAATCCATTTTAGAATAAGGCTGTAACGTAACAAAATGTGAAAAAATTCAAGGGGTCTGAATACTTTCCGAAGGCACTGCAGGTATGAAACACAGTTAAATCAAGTTTATGACTGCGCTGGTCCTTTAATATTATTTACATGTTGCCTTTGAATTGAATGAATCAGCACTCACTTTTTCAGAAACAACTGTACAGTGAAGCCTATCATTACAACAGTTATTATCTAGGTGATTTTCTTTCCAGGTTGCATAGCAAAATATCTAGGAAACAAAATGGTCGCACTTTAGAGCCCTGGTTACGGATATGCATACATATGCATCTTACAGTGTACAATTCCACACTAGGGAGTTATAGCTTAATGAAATATTTGGTTGCTTGGCCCTCTTATCTCAGGATATATTTCAATAGAAGACGGAGCTGATCATAGTGTACTGTACATATTACAATGTTGTATTTATTCCCAGTGATGAATTGTCGTTGTGGCTGTGTGACATGTCGGACTTACTTCTGCTGTATTTCACTGCTTACTACTACTGTAGGGGCTAAAAGTGTCCATCACGACAGCTGAGTGATAAACATAGTTTCTCTCACACGGTACTAATGGTACTAATCACTGACGCAGTAGACGGCTCCAGGCCTACAGGCAGGCAGACCTGCCCACAGCGTGACATACCTTCATGCATGACTGGATGGACATGGATGTGGAGGCAGCGAATCACAAGACTGAGACTAGATTGTATGGTGTACCACCACTTAACTCTTGCACTTGTCGTTCATCCACTCGCATTTGAAGAAGGTTTTTACTTGAGAAGATGGTGATCAGTGGTTATTTTACCAACCGAATGTGTTGCGCAGTACACGTAATCCATTGCGATCATGACTCTGCAAAATATAAGGGAGAGGTGGAGAGAGGGAGACAGAGCTCAGCCCTGAGCTGTCCTCAGCAGAAACAAGGGGTGCAATTAACAAGAAAAATATAATTGATTCTCCTCTCACTCTCTCTCTCAGCCTGACATAGAGGTTTATCCGATACACCAGTGTCTGATGTGTCATTTCTCTTTTTATCAGTCTGTTATGGTTGTTCTGAGCTGTTGGAGAGAGACACATAGGACCTCTACAGCATTTATATCTACTCGATTGGAGGGTTTTGTTTCAACCTTATTTCAACATACTTGATTCCTATAATCATCTGCCCCATTGGCTGTATCAGGTGTGTTAGAGCAGGGCTAGAGCAAAAGCCTGGACAGCCAGTAGCTCTCCAGGATGGTTTTCGATTACTGATAGACTGGTCCAGGTAGTAATGGATAAATCAGCATGTGCGGCTCAGACTCTGGGATCAGCCTGCTCTCATATTATAGGGACCTCAGTGTGTAACGGTTTTCAAGGTGAGAAGGAGAGTCGGACCAAAATGCAGCGTGTAGATTGCGATCCATGTTTATTCAACAAACGGCGAACGAACAAACAAATCTAAATACAAACACTACAAAATAATAAACGTAACGAAAACCAAAACAGCCTATACTAGTGTAAACTAACACAGAATAAGGACATCAAGACACTAAGGACAATCACCCACGACAAACTCAAAGAATATGGCTGCCTAAATATGGTTCCCAATCAGAGACAACGATAAACACCTGCCTCTGATTGAGAACCACTCCAGACAGCCATAGACTTTGCTAGATAACCCCACTAGCTACAATCCCAATACATACACACCAAAACCCCCAGACAAAACACACCACAATACAAAAACCCCATGCCACACCCTGGCCTGACCCAATACATGAAGAAAAACAAAAAAAACTTAGACCAGGGCGTGACACAGTGAATAGGGGTTAGGGATGCTCTAGCTGCGTGTGCCTTTGTACATGCATAGGTTATGTGTGTGTTAATCTCTGTGGAGAATGAACTAGGATCCAGGTGTGTTAGAGCAGGGCTCCAGCAGCTGAGGGTTGTCCATCCCTGATAATAGACTGGTCCAGTTGATAATGAATAAATCATTATGCACGGCTTAGACACTGGAATCAGACTGTTCTCATAGGGAACTCAGTGGAGAATGATTAAGGAGGGTGTGTGTGCGTGTGTTGCGTGCATTTGTATGTATATAGGTTATATGTGTTTGTGTTCATGTTTCTCTCCCCTCCCCCATCTATAACTCCCCAGCCCGCTCTAAGAGCATGGTGCTGGGCCGCTGCAGTTCTCCTCTAGGCCAGGAGATGACGTTGAAGGCCGGCTGGCTGAAGAGACAGAGGAGCATCATGAGGAACTGGCAGCTGCGGTGGTTCGTTCTCCACACTGAAGCACTGTACTTCTATAAGGACCAGGATGAGACTAAACCTCAGGTATACTACACTCTAGTTTAATGCACATATTCAGGACACTTTCAAGCCACTCGAAATATATCAAGACTAAAGGAGACGATGGAGTCTATAATGTTTCGTAACATTTTTGTAATGTTTTTCGTGCACAGCACGTCTTCCTTCCCTGTGCTCTAAGTGATTTCAAACAGAGAGTTAAGTAATGTTTCTGTTTGATTATAGCAAACCACACAATGCTCTACCTTTTAATACTGTGTTCTCGCCTTTCTTTGTCTCTCTGTTTCTGTCTCTCTCTGTTTCTGTCTCTCTCTGTTTCTGTCTCTCTCTGTTTCTGTCTCTCTCTCTCTCTCTCTCACACTCTCTCCCTCTCTCACACTCTCTCTTTCTCTCTCACACTCTCTCAGGGATGCATCATTCTCCAGGGCAGTCAGGTCAGTGAGCTGTCGGCCAATCAGGATGAAGCTGGTCGCCACCTGTTTGAGATTGGTCCAGGTAAGAAACCATGGAGACATCTAAGCCCTCCCTCTGATGATGCACTTCCTGGTTCAAATCAAATTGTATTCATCACATGCTTCGTAAACAGCAGGAGTAAATTAACAGTGAAATGTTTACTTACAGGCCCTTCCCAACAATGCAGAGAGAAAGAAAATAAAGAAACTGTAGAAAAGTAAAACACATAATAAAAGCAACAATAAATACATGAGTAATGACAACTTGGCTATATACACAGGCTATCAGTACTGAGTCGATGTGCAGGAGTATGAGGTAATCGAGGTAGATACAGTATGTACATAAAACTAGGAATAAAGTGACAGAAAATAGACAGTAGCAGCAGCGTATGTGATGAGTCAAAAAAGTGAGTGCAAAATGGGTCAAAGCAGATAGTCTTGGTAGCTACAGATGAAGTCGGAAGTTTACATACACCTCAGCCAAATAAGTTTAAACTCAGTTTTTCACAATTCCTGACATGTATGTAATCCTAGTAACAATTCCCTGTCTCAGGATAATAGCAGCGAGTGATTTATTTCAGCTTTTATTTCTTTCGTCACATTCCCAGTGGGTCAGAAGTTGACATACACTCAATTAGTATTTGGTAGCATTGCCTTTAAATTGTTTAACCTGGGTCAAACGCATCTGGGTAGCCTTCCACAAGCTTCCCACAATAAGTTAGGTGAATTTTGACCCATTCCTCCTGACATAGCTGCTGTAACTGTGTCAGGTCTGTAGACCTCCTTGCTCGCACACGCCTTTTCAGTTCTGCCCACAAATGTTCTATTGGATTGAGGTCAGGGCTTTGTGATGGCCACTCCAATACCTTGACTTTGTTGTGCTTCAGCCATTTTGCCACAACTTTGGAAGTATGCTTGGGGTCATTGTCCATTTGGAAGACCCATTTGCGACCAAGCTTTAACTTCTTGACTGATGTCTTGAGATGTTGCTTCAATATATCCACATAATTTTCCTCACTCATGATGCGATCTATAATGTGAAGTGTGCCAGTCCCTCCTGCAGCAAAGCACCACCACAAGATGATGCTGCCACCCCTGTGTTTCACGGTTGGGATGGTGTTCTTCGGCTTGCAAGCCTCCCCCTTTTTCCTCCAAACATAACGCTGGTCATTATGGCCAAACAGTTCTATTTTTGGTTCATCAGACCAGAGGACATTTCTCCAAAAAGTACGATCTTTGACCCCATGTGCAGTTGCAAACCGTAGTGTAACTTTTTTATGGTGGTTTTGGAGCAGTGGCTTCTTCCTTGCTGAGCGGCCTTTCAGGTTATGTCGATATAGGACTCGTTTTACTGTGGATATAAAAACGTTTGTACCTTTTTCCTCCAGCATCTTCACAGGGTTCTTTGCTGTTGTTCTGGGATTGATTTGCACTTTTGGCACCAAAGTACGTTCATCTCTAGGAGACAGAACGGGTTTCCTTCCTCAGTGGTATGATGGCTGCGTGGTCCCATGGTGTTTATACTTGCGTACTATTGTTTGTGCAGATGAACGTTGAATTGATCCCAAGGATGAACCAGACTTGTGGAGGTCTACAATTTTTCTTCTGAGTTGTTGGCTGATTTCTTTTGATTTTTCCATGATGTCAATCAAAGAGGGGTGAGTATGAAGGTAGGCCTTGAAATACATCCACATGTACACCTCCAATTGATTCAAATGATGTCAACTAGCCTATCAGAAGTTTCTAAAGCCATCATTTTCTGGAATTTTCCAAGCTGTTTAAAGTCACAGTCAACTTAGTGTATGTAAACTTCTCACCCACTGGAACTGTGATACCGTGATTAGATTAGATTTGTGTGTATTAGGTAAATGTTGTGGAATTGTTAGATTACATATTGCGTCACTGCCGGAACTAGAACTAGCAACTAGAACTAGAACTAGGTACTAGAACTGGAACTAGAACTAGGAACTAGAACTCGATATTGTTATTTTACTGCTGCTCTTTAATTACTTGTTACTTTAATCTCTTATTCTTTTCAGTATTTTTTAAAACTGCGTTGTTGGTTAGCGGCTTGTAAGTAAGCATGTTGTATTCAGTGCACTGTTGTATTTGGCGCATGTGACTAATAAAATTTTATTTGATTTTAGAAGCACAAGCATTTCGCTACACTCGCAATATCATCTGCTAACCATGTGTATGTGACCAATCACATTTGATTTGAGCAAGTTGGTTGGTTAGCTAGTTTCTCTATGAAAAACTATAGAGCTTACATTTTTACCGTCGGCCATTGTCCCTAATGCTACTTCACCACTAACCCGTTTTTCAGGGGAAACGGAACATTGGTTGAAAATACTGTACCCCTGAAAACCGGATGTTAGTGTTTTCTGGCGACTCATAGGCTACTTCATTACTTCAAAATCCGAATCGAGATCGATCAAGCTGTGATCGGTCCAGAAACCTGATGAATTGCGTTTCAGTAGAATGCTACAGGCTCTGTTCATTACCTCGAATTTAAGTGAACGATTGCAGTTGCGATATTGTTTGGTGTGAGATTGTGAAATCCATGTGGGGATGCAATGTATTTGTGAGAACGCCGTAACTTCTGAGTCTTGACGCTTAGCAAGTATCTGCAAAACAAAACAAAAATCTCTGTTCTAGAATTCACATTTTGCGTGTTGCAATAATGTTCTGATCACTCAAAGTGACACTTGCAAGTGCAACTCAACTTTAATTTGCGTGACCCCTGCTGCCTGCCCGCTCGTGGGACCCGTCCTCTGCTCGCTCGACCACATTCTGCGCTCTCGACTGGCCTTTATGCTTGTGGAACCCATCCTCTGCGCTCTCGACTCAGTGTTTGCATGCTCAATTATGTCTGATCTAGCTCGACAGCTCCATCTCGCACGTGCCCGACTCCAGAGATCCATTTGACACCATACATATAGACAGACAGGACTGACCATGCCCTGTAGTATCTAGGGGCTCCCGAGTGGTGCAGCGGTCTAAGGCACTGCATCTCAGTGCTAGAGGCTTCGCTGCAAACCCTGGTTCGATTCCGGGCTGTATCACAACAGGCCATGATTGGGAGTTCCATAGGGCGGCACACAATTGTCCCAATTGTCCCGGGTTAGGGGAGACAGGGGTAGGCCATCATTGAAAATAAGAATTTGTTCTTAACTGACTTGCCTAGTTAAATAAAAATATATATAATAATAATAATAGATGGATATTAGGAGCAGAACATCTTATATTTTTGTAATTTAGCAGACACTCTTATCCAGAGCGACTTACAGTTAGTGCATTCATCTTAAGATAGCTAGGTGGGACAACCCCATATCACAGTATAGAAAGTAAATTTTTCAGTAGTCAGAGCTAGTGCTGGTTGTTTTTTTTTTTGGGGGGGGGGGGGGGGGGGGGGTCGTGGTGAAGAGGAGATTGGGTGGCAGAGAACAGAATGCTCGGGTTGGGGTATAGGGTTTGACCATAGCCTGAAGGTAGGGAGGGACAGTTCCTCTTGCTGTTCCGTAGGTATGCACCATGGTCTTGTGGATGCAAGCTGCTACTGGAAGCCATTGGGACTTGGAAAGGTTGAAAACCAGGCGGGCTGCAGCGTTCTGGATAGGTTGCAGAGGTCTGATGACACAAGCGGGAAGCCCAGCTAACAGCGACTTGCAGTAGTCCATACGGGAGAGAACAAGTGCCTGGATTAGGACCTGCGCCGCTTCCTGTGTGAGGTAGTGTCGTACTCTACGGATGTTGTAGAGCATGAACCTGCAGGAGCGAGTCACTGCTTTGATGTTTGCAGAGAACGACAGGGTTTTGTCCAGGGTCACGCCAAGGTTATTTGCACTCTGGGAGGGCGACACTGTGGAGAGGTCTTTAAGTGGCAGGCCTTCCCCAGGAGGAAGAGCAGTTCCGTCTTGTCGAGGTTGAGCTTGAGGTGGTGGGCTGACATCCAAGTTGAGATATCTGCCAGGCATGCAGAGATGCATGTCACCACCTGGGTGTCAGAAGGGGGGAAGGAGAAAAGTAGTTGAGTGTCATCCGCATAGCAATGATTGGAGACACCATGTGAGGATATGACGGAGCCGAGTGACTTGATGTATAGAGAGAAGAGGCCTAAGAACCGAGCCCTGGGGGACACCAGTAGAGAGAGTATGTGGTGCAGACACAGGTCCTCTCCACGTCACCTGGTAGGCGCGGCCTGCCAGGTAGGATGCAATCCAAGAGTGTGCAGAGCCTGAGACACCCATCCCTGAGAGGGTGGAGGGGAGGATCTGATGGTTCACAGTGTCACTGGCATAGTTGCACCACCAACATCTAGTGGTCTACTCAGAAAAATACAAAGATTGGCACCACTGTTAAAGGCTCTTTGTATGGCACATAAGCACAGAGCATTGCATGATGAAAATGACAATACCAATGACAACGTACTATGTAGATGGCATCAGTGCTAAAGACAAGCACAGTGCTCATGAAGACATCAACAGTGCACTCTGCATATAGTTACCAATGACAATGTACTAAGCAACCAAAATCAATTAATCAATTTCCACCTGCCATACTTGATGCTAGTGGTTCATGCATTGTTTTTAAATTCCCTCAGAGACTGAAGAGTAAGTGTTGAAATGTACACTGTTGGCGTCATATCAGTTGCTCACACAGGGTGTGTGTGTGTGTGTGTGTGTGTGTGTGTGTGTGTGTGTGTGTGTGTGTGTGTGTTTTGCAGGAGGCAGTGGAGAGAAGGATCGTTCAGGTCTGAGCGAGTCTTTCCTGTTGATGGCTAAGTCTCAGAGTGACATGGAGGAATGGGTCAGAGCCATTCGAAGAGCTATATGGGCCCCGCTAGGAGGAGGTAACACACACATGCACACACAAACACACACATGCTCATACACATACTCAAACACAAATACACACACAGACACACGCACGCACGCACACACACACACACACACACACACACACACACACACACACACACACACACACACACAAACATGTAAAGTCCTGTAAGAGCAAGTTGATTGTGTGTGTGTGTGTGTTCTTGGAATCTGGGTGTCATTGCTCTAGGTATTTTTGGGCAGCATTTAGAGGAGACAATGCAGTGTGAGAGTGGGTGTGGCAGCAGCAGCAAGCCTCTGGTGCCTCTGCTGGTGCAGCAGTGTGTGTGTTTTATACACCAGCACGGCCTAACGGAGGAGGGGCTGTTCAGAATGCCTGGACAGACCAATCACGTACGAGAGCTGCAGGACGCCTTTAACTGCGGGGAGAAACCACTGTTTGGCAGGTAGTACTTTCCCTTTACATCAACTTTTCCTTCACAGGTAACACAGCATAACACAACGTAAAACACAACTTATTGGGGGGCTCCCGAGCGGCGCAGGGGTCCAAGGCACTGGATCTCAGTGCTAGCGGCGTCACTACAGATCCTGGTTCAATTCCAGGCTGTATCACAACTGGCCATGATTGGGGGTCCCAAAGAGCTGCGCACAATTGGCCCAGTGTCGTCCGGGTTAGGGTTTGGCTGGGGTAGGCAGTCATTGTAAATAAGAATTTGTCCTTAACTGACTTGCCTAGTTAAATAAAGGTTCAAAAGAAAATTAAAAACACAACACAAACAGGTAGATGAGCTCTATTGTAAATCTGTCATAATTCTTATGTTTAACAGTAACACAGATGTCCACACGGTGGCGTCCCTGCTGAAGCTGTACCTCAGGGAGCTGCCAGAGCCTGTGGTGCCTTTCAACAAATACACAGAATTCCTCTCCACCGTTCAGCTCCTGGCCAAGGACCAGGAGGAGGTGTGTGTGTGTGTGCGCGCACATGTGCCCCTTTTCAAAGTAGTAATGCTCTCATTAAAATCCTAATGAATAATGATATTGGGACTTTGTCTTTTTGAAGGGGATCCTTGAGCTGGGCAGGCAGTTGAAGAGTCTTCCTCAGGTCAACTACAACCTCCTCAGATACGTCTGCAGGTAAAAATATGCTCTACTAGATGGTTGAGTTGCCCATTAAAGGAATGCTATTAAGTCAAAGCTAGTGATAATGGGCAATAAAGACATATTTTTATGGGATTTTTTTTGTCTGTGCAAATATAATACATAAAAAAATCCATATCATTATTTACTGTCTGCCTGTTATCTTCAATATGCTTCATAATATCATTCCGTACATGTCATTAAACTGTAAATGCATACATTTACATGCATTTGAATTTTCAGATTTTGACACACAAATGTAGCATATTTTATTAACATTAACATTTCATATAACTAAGCTTATCTTCCATTATAAGTCAATTAAGCAGACATAATGTAAAAAATAATATATATATATTATTTAAAAAGTAATATGCAAATTCCAATACAGTTTACTCTAATTGGGCAGCTCAACCTACTGGTTGAGATGTTTGCCCTGTGTTATCTATCAAAGTTTAAGTAATGTAAACACAAATGATTCATTTATATAAATACACATATTTTGCAGAACAATCATTTTGCAGATTTTTTCTTCTTGGTGTGCCAGTTAAAGTGTTAACACTTGAAATAGATGTTTAATGGCATCAACAGGCCGCTGAGACAGTAGAACGAGGCAGATCACACAGACTGTGGCAACAGCATGACTCACCACCACTTCTCATACTGTATCTGTCTCAGTATGAATCCAACTGAACATACGAGAGTTGAGATTTTCAGACAATCTTGGAGGAAATAAAAATGTTGCTTCGGGGGGCTATTTATATTTCTCCTCGGTTTAATTCTTACCAGCCTTTACATGTGCATGCATATATGCGTGTGTGCTTGCATGTGTGCATGTGTGTGTGTGCACTATAGATTCCTAGATGAGGTCCAGTCCCACTCAAGTCAAAACAAGATGAGTGTTCAGAACCTGGCCACTGTCTTCGGGCCCAACATCTTCCGACCCAAGATGGAAGACCCACAAATCATGATGGAGGGTAGATACCAGCACATGTTTCTCTGTGATGACACGTGCCATGAGCAAACTAACCATAACATTTTACATAGAGGGGATTTGCTCAAGTTTAAACTTTTATTTTACAATATCAGTGAGAAGGAGGCATTGTTTAAAGTGTTTAAAGCCAATATATTTCATGTATTTCTCAGCTAAACAGCAGCACTGCTACTTTTTTGCTATAATCTGTGGGATTAGGCTGGAGTAAGCATTTTCATTGTCTGGTGTTAGGTTCTGAACAAACTGAGTAAAAACTCAAACGGACAACTAGGAAAAGCTGAAACCAAGTTTATTCATTCACTGCGTCAAACAGCTATATGTGCTTGTTTACACAAGCACATATATTTATACCCTGCTACTAGGAATATTCAACTCCTTGCACATCTCGACAGCCAATAAATACTTTGTTGCTAGTCAGGAACTTAACTGGTTCCTCTCAATGGTGTAGTCATGGCCCTGCCTCATGCTAGAACCTTCGTGGGCATGGAAATATATGCATGTGGGATAGGACTATTCCTTCTCACTTCATCTGACCTGACCTCGGGCCGAATTCCTTGCTCCTCCCTAATCCACGGCTGTCCTAATTGATCAGTGACTGAAACCCTTTGCCTCCCTCCTTAGGAGCCATGAGATTGAACAATATCATGTTTTGACAGAATGTAAACTTTCTGCACTCCGCCCTCCTCACTCAGTTACTTTCCATACACCTAGATCTTATCCCACCTCCATTGACCCCAACATATACAGTGGGGCAAAAAAGTATTTAGTCAGCCACCAATTGTGCAAGTTCTCTCACTTAAAAAAATGAGAGAGGCCTGTAATTTTCATCATAGGTACACTTCAACTATGACAGACAAAATGAGGGGAAAAAAATCAGAAAAACACATTGTAGGATTTTTAATGAATTTATTTGCAAATTATGGTGGAAAATAAGTATTTGGTCACCTACAAACAAGCAAGATTTCTGGCTCTCACAGACCTGTAACTTCTTCTTTAAAAGGCTCCTCTGTCCTCCACTCGTTACATGTATTAATGGCAACTGTTTGAACTTGTTATCAGTATAAAAGACACCTGTCCACAACCTCAGTCACACTCCAAACTCCACTATGCCCAAGACCAAAGAGCTGTCAAAGGGCACCAGAAACAAAATTGTAGACCTGCACCAGGCTGGGAAGACTGAATCTGCAATAGGTAAGCAGCTTGGTTTGAAGAAATGAACTGTGGGAGCAATTATTAGGAAATGGAAGACATACAAGACCACTGATAATCTCCCTCAATCTGGGTCTCCACGCAAGATCTCACCCCGTGGGGTCAAAATGATCACAAGAACGGTGAGCAAAAATCCCAGAACCACACGGGGGGACCTAGTGAATGACCTGCAGAGAGCTGGGACCAAAGTAACAAAGCCTACCATCAGTAACACACTACGCCGCCAAGGACTCAAATCCTGCATTGCCAGACGTGTCCCCCTGCTTAAACCAGTACATGTCCAGGCCCGTCTGAAGTTTGCTAGAGAGCATTTGGATGATCCAGAAGAAGATTGGGAGAATGTCATATGGTCAGATGAAACCAAAATATAACTTTTTGTTAAAAACTCAACTCATCATGTTTGGAGGACAAAGAATGCTGAGTTGCATCCAAAGAACACCATACCTACTGTGAAGCATGGGGGTGGAACATCATGCTTTGGGGCTGTTTTTCTGCAAAGGGACCAGGATGACTGATCCGTGTAAAGGAAAGAATTAATGGGGCCATGTATCGTGAGATTTTGAGTGAAAACCTCCTTCCATCAGCAAGGGCATTGAAGATGAAACGTGGCTGGGTCTTTCAGCATGACAATGATCCCAAAAACACCGCCCGGGCAACGAAGGAGTGGCTTCGTAAGAAGCATTTCAAGGTCCTGGAGTGGCCTAGCCAGTCTCCAGATCTCAACCCCATAGGAAATCTTTGGAGGGAGTTGAAAGTCCGTGTTGCCCAGCAACATCCCCAAAACATCACTGCTCTAGAGGAGATCTGCATGGAGGAATGGGCCAAAATACCAATTGACCAAATACTTATTTTCCACCATAATTTGCAAATAAATTCATTAAAAATCCTACAGTGTGATTTTCTGGATTTTTTTTCTCATTTTGTCTGTCATAGTTGAAGTGTACCTATGATGAAAATTACAGGCCTCTCTCATCTTTTTAAGTGGGAGAACTTGCACAATTGGTGACTGACTAAATACTTTTTTTGCCCCACTGTACATTCCTTATACATGTAAAGTAATCAATAAGTTCTAGTATGGAAACATGATCAAATATATATTTCAAGCTAGAATCCCACACTGGAAAAGGGGTACATACAATCCTCTAACTAACGATTAGCTTTTTATTGCATCCTGCAGGTAGTTCCCAGGTGCAGCACCTGATGACTGTACTGATCAGTGAACACTCTCGTCTGTACCAGGGGCAGGCAGAGACTCACAGGGAGGACCAATCTGCCCCTTCTCCAACTCCCTATCCCCGGGTCCCCCCGATTCAGCGCTGCAGGGTGGAATGGCTCTCACAGGAGGACATCCTGCCCCCCAACCCCTCCAAGGACTATACATCCCTGGAACAGACCCCTAACACCCCAAGTCAAGAACCACTTCAACCTCTCCCGACCTCCGCAGTGTCCTCTCTTGACACTGACCGCCCTGGATCAACCCCCAAGGAAAGAACAGAGGGAGATTCTGAGGGAATGAATGGTGGAAGAACAGAAGAAAAGACGGAGAGAAAGAGTGAAGGAAAGAGCGGAATAAAACTCTCGGGTGGTAGTGGCGCAGACCTCGGCCCCAGTAAACAGTCCAAAAGCCAGTCTTCATGGAGGTCCTCTTTGAAGGGTAGGTCCGGGTCAGGGGGGGTAAGGGGGAAGTTGGGGGGGTCAGCAGTTGATGTGTCGACAGTCACCGGAGGCCACTGGCTGATGAATGGCCTGACGTCCTTCCGGAGTCACCGACGGACCGCTTCGACTGGCGAACGACTCAAAGAGTCCTCGCTTTGCCTGAAAGAGACACATATAGATTCTCTGCTAGACTCATATACTGAGTCCTCTTTGTCACTAAAAGACTCCCAAAGAAGCATGCTAAAAGACTCATCTCCTTTACATATAGACTCCTCCTGTTCTACTATAGTCTCCTCCTGTCCCAATATAAAGCCCTCCCAATCTGTCAGAAACTCCCCCCATTCCAACAGGCTCTCGACCTATGACAATGTTAATGTCACTCCCTGCAGTCTGAGCTTGCCCATTGGCAGCCCCTCCCCCTGGACCTCTTGTGAGATCCCATTGGCTGAATCTACAGGAAGTGAGCACGGGACACTGATTTCTGGTTTAGGGTCAGGGCAGTCTGTGGCAGGGCCCTCGATACCTGGGGACAGTAGCTCTCCTCTAGAGCTGTGTGTGAGCAGCGCTGACTGGAATGAGGGTGACCCTGGGGATGACATCACAGGTCAGAGGTCAGGGGTCAATGAGGGTCTGTTCAGCCTGGTGACGGAGTTGAAGGAGGAGCTGAGGAGACAGAGGATCAGCTATGAGATACGCATACACAAGTAAGAACTAGCTTGGGTTCTTGTTGATATGGCAATGTTATGTTGTGGTGTTTGTGTATATGTGAGTGTGTGCACATACATGCATGTGTGCACATCCACGCGTGTGTGTCTGCTGTACTCTCAAACCTCTCTCTCTTGATGTTCTCAGGTTAGAGGATTCGTGTTCAGATCTTCGTCTCCAGTCTGGTCGTTTAGAAGAGGATCTAGGTCAGGAGAAGAAGAGGTTATTCATGTTGGAGATCCAACTGGGGAACTCAGAACGCGCAAGGCAAGATGCTGAGACTCGGAATGTTCTCCTGCAGAAAGAGATGGAAGAGTTATTTGCTACACTGGGGAACCTGACCACTGGCACAGATACCAGCTAGACCTGAGCAGGCAGCATTAGCCCACTGAGCAAAAGCCTACAAACTGGGCACAAACTGAATGACTCACTGTTGTTTCAACATAATATGTCAACGTATAGCGACATGGAATTTATGTGGAAAATGCATTCGATTTGAAAAAAGTAATGAACGTAAAATGTTGTTTTGAGGGTGATATTTCAAACACGGGATTATGTCATCCTGGTAACCAAATTTCAACATAGACAAACCTTGTATCAAATATGTTGAACTTGTACCTTTAAGAAAACATCAGATCTTCAACCTTATATCCACGATAAAAAAAATAACTATAGGCTGGGCAGCACCTCCTACTGGATAATGTATCTATAGCTACCCTTTGGTCTCCCATCCAGGGTTTTAACCAAGCCTAGCCCTGCGGAACTATGATATTTGTCACTGACTATCACCAATGTTCTATTGCGAGAATGATTGTTAAGAGATCTCCACTTATTCCACAAACTGGAATTAAAGCCAGACTAAAAGCAGAAGACACATCTCCTTCAAATGTTGATATTTGGTTGTGTTGACAACCAAACACAATTCAATGTCACTTTTGAAATACTATAAATAGCCTATAAACTTGTCGACAAATTGTATGTTGGATTCACTTCTCTAACTCAACCAAAAACAAAAGTTAAAGAATAGGATTAAGCCAGTGGCTCAGATGCAAATATCCAAGAAGTAGATACATCTCCTAACACAATTCAATATGGGCCCGATTCAGACGTAGGAAAGGCGTATATTTCCTACGCACGCCTTTCCTACACACTTCTCAGTAGTTCCTATTCAGACTTACCTTATGCAGGTGCGTAAAGGGCTTTGAAGGTGTGGTTCCCTTGCACACTCAGAATAAATGTAATTTGACTGCTGAAAACCTTCCCACTTGCTAGCCATCATATTTTCTTGTGGAGTTTTCAATGAATAGGGTTTTCAGTACATTACCCCTTTAAATTAGGTGTACCTTTTAATTTGAATTTTCTCAACAGACTCACTAGAATATACAGTGCCTTCGGAAAGTATTCAGAGCCCTTGACTTTTTCCACATTTTGTTACATTTTGTTACAAGTTACAGCCTTGTTCTAAAATTGATTACATTGTTTTTTCCCCTCATCAGTCTACACACAATATCCCATAATGACAATGCAAAAAAAAAAAAAATGCAAATTTACATAAGTATTCAGACCCTTTACTTAGTACTTTGTTGAAGCACCTTTTGCAGCGATTACAGCATCAATTATTCTTGGGTATGACGCTACAAACTTGGCACACCTGTATTTGGGGAGATTCTCCCATTCTTCTCTGCAGATCCTCTCAAGCCCTGTCAGGTTGGATGGGGAGAGTCACTGCACAGCTATTTTCAGGCCTCTCCAGAGATCGGGTTCAAGTCCGGGCTCTGGCTGGGCCACTCAGGGACATTCAGAGACTTGTCCCGAAGACCCTCCTGTATTGTCTTGAATATGTGCTTAGGCTCTGAGGTCCTGAGCTCTCTGGAGCAGGTTTTCATCAAGGATCTCTCTGTACTTTGCTCTGTTCATCTTTGCCTCGATCCTGACTAGTCTCCGAGACACTGCCGCTGAAAAATATCCCCACAGCATGCTGCCACCCCCATGCTTCACCGTAGGCCAGGTTTCCTCCAGATGTGATGCTTGGCATTCAGGCCAAAGAGTTCAATCTTGGTTTCATCAGACCAGAGAATCTTGTTTATCTTGGTCTGGCTGTCTTTAGGTGCCTTTTGGCAAACTCCAAGCGGGCTGTCATGTGCCTTTTAATGAGGAGTGGCTACCATCTGGCCACTCTACCATAAAGGCCTGATTGGTGGAGTGCTGTAGAGATGGTTGTCCTTATGGAAGATTCTCCCATCTCCACAGAAAAACTCTAGAGCTCTGTCAGAGTGAACATCGCGTTCTTGTTCACCTCCTTGACCAAGGCCCTTCTCCCCCGATTGCTCAGTTTGGCCGTGCGGCCAGCTCTAGGAAGAGTCTTGGTGTTTCCAAACTTCTTCCATTTAAGGATAATGGAGGCCACTGTGTTCTTGGGTACCTTCAATGCTGCAGACATTTTTTTGTACCCTTCCCCAGATCTGTGCCTCGACACAATCCTGTCTCTGAGCTCTACAGACAATTCCTTCAACCTCATGGCTTGGTTTTTGCTCTGACATGCACTGTCAACTGTGGGACTGTATATAGACAGGTGTGTGCCTTTCCAAATCATGTCCAATCAGTTGAATTTACCACAGGTGGACTAAAATCAAGTTGTAGAAACATCTCAAGGATGCACCTGAAACAGAAACAGGATGCACCTGAGCTCAATTTCGAGTCTCATAGCAAAGGGTCTGATTACTTATGTAAATAAGGTATTTCTTCTTTTTATATTTTATAAATGTGCAAAAAAATGTTTTTTAACTGTTTTTGCTTTGTCATTATGGGTTATTGTGTTATTGCTGAGGATTCTTTTTTTTTTTGCATTTAGAATAAGGCTGAAACTTAACACAATGTGGAAAAAGTCAAGAGGTCTGAATACTTTGAGAAGGTACTGTAAGTAGAGAACGGTTCAGAAAATTAGGGATCATTTAATGATCATTTAATGAGCCATGTAAATACACACATATGTCTCATTTTCAGCATCTATTGGTATATTTAAAATGCTCTGACCTTGTATAATTTAGGGTTAGGAAAAAAAAACTGGTTTGTAGAGCCTTTACGCGCAAAATAATGGTGAATAAAACAATAGAACATTTTCCCACGTGAAAACCTCTCACCTGTAAACATTTTAATTGGTAGATTCATGTAAAAACTTTTACATGTGATTGTTTTTCACGTGAACTTGTAATTCCACATGTGATAGTGAGAATTTAATGTGAAATATTTGAAACTGCAAATTCAATTATTTTTTTTACAGGTGATTGTTTGCAATTTGCAATTCCACATGTGATAGTGAATCTAATTTGCATTCTCATGTCAGAAAACTCCACATTTACTCCAATGTTTGTAAACAAAGTAAATGTAAACAAACCATATATAACCTAAAAACATGCTTTAAACTATAATATTGAAATCATAGATGGTCAGTTCTTGCAGCCATAGCGTAGTCTATGGATTTGAGAGCTGTTGCATTTCTCCAGCCCCAGGCCTTACATTTTTTTGCGAAACTGTGGTAGGGATCGCACTTATTTCATGTTTAAATTAAGGATTGCCGCTTTAAACACCTTTAATAGAGTAGTAGTGTCATTATATGGTGCAATCCTCTAGTGAGTGAGTTACTTTTGTGCCATTAGTATCAAGCAAAACTGAAGTCGAGAAGAAAATTGTTATTGTTGCAAACAAAAATAATGATATTGAAAGCAAAACAAAATATTGCAAGGAAAACATTTTTAACGCGAGAGCAATAAATTGTAAATGGATGCAAAAAAGTGTTTTCAGTTAAACATTTTTTGATAACGCAAATAAATAAAACATCTCCCTCTTTCTTGCAATTTTCCCTATCTTTGATTGTTAACCTGGCCTTTTCTCCAGTTGCACGTTTTAGCACACTTATTCTAGCAACATAGCACCCTGTATCGCACTTTTGGTTTGCTGCTGAAGCTAAGTAGGGTTGGTCCTGTTCGATCCCTGGAAATGGTGTCCGAAAACCAAGTCAGACTCATGAACATTTCACATGTAAAACAATTAAATAAAAGATATGTGATTTGTTCACGTGTCTCAAAACCAAGCTTTTTTCACATGCTTTTTTCATGTTTTGTTTTAAGGGTTGAAAGGTGAGAAAAGTGTACAATAGGGGTTAAACAGTAGTCCTATAAATATACCCTAATAATCCTCACTAATCATGGAACTGTGATAACGTTCTTGAAAACACCAGGTGAAAGTTTTTTTTGCACCATAAAAGAAACACTGTAGAAATCATCCACACAACTGGACAGTTTTTTGTGTTTTGCAAACCTATCTTTTGTGATGTCCTTACAATGTTCTCACCAGCCATATAGAAAACTCCCTGAGCCACAGACAGACTGCATTACTGCAACGCACAGCCCCCACAAACACCTTGAAAACGACTCGTTCCCATAGGCTTGTACTATCTATGAAAGCCTCAGCAGTTAGCTACCAAAAGCTGGCAGACATGTTTACATTTGGTTCGTTTTATCAGTGTTATTTAGATGGAAAACGTGCACTAAATGCTGTAGCTCTATAACTAGCTAACTTTAGCATAGAGGTAGCAATCTAGCCCTTTCACTTTCCCAGTTCACTTCCATGGCAGTGATAAAAAAAAAGGTGCAAAAACAGCGAATAACATTCTGTTTCCGTGCGCTTAACTCGGGTCGGAATTCCCCCCTATTACTTTTGTAATAAAGTTAAGTCTATTTTGTAAACTAATGTAAAATTCAACCTTAAAATGTGACCCACCATCTCTTTTCTGTCTTATGTTCTAAAAAACGATCAAGCACTATGATGAAACTGGCTCTCATGTGGACCGCCACAGAAATGGAAGTCCCAGGGTTACCTCTGCTTCAGAGGATATCTTAATTACAGTTACCAGTCTCAGAAATTGCAGCCCAAATAAATGCTTCAAAGTGAATCAGGCTTTCATAGTCGAATTGCTGCAAAGTAACCACTACTAAAGGACACCAATAAGAAGAAGAGACTTGCTTGGGCCAAGAAACACATGCAATGGACATTAGACTGGTGGAGATTTGTCCTTTGGTTTGATGAGTCCAAATTTTAGATTTTTGTTTCAAACTGCCGTGTCTTTGTGAGATGCAGAGCAGGTGAATGGATGATCTCCGCATGTGTGGTTTCCACTGTGAAGCATGGAGGAGATGGTGTGATGGTGTGGGGTTGCTTTGCTGGTGGCACTGTCTGTGATATATTTAGAATAAAAGACACACTTAACCAACATGGCTGCCACAGCGTTGTGCAGCGATACGCCACGCCATCCCATCTGGTTTGTGCTTAGTGGAAGGGACAATTTTTAGTTTTTCAACAGGACAATGACCCAACACACCTCCAGGCTGTGTATGGGCTATTTGATCAAGAAGGAGAGTGATGGCGTGCTGCATCAGATGACCTGGCCTCCACAATCACCTGACTTCAACCCTATTCAGATGGTTTGGGATGAGTTGGACCGCATAGTGAAGGAAAAGCAGCCAACAAGTGCTCAGCGTTCCAGGTGAAGCTGGTTAAGAGAATACCAAGAGTGTGCAAAGTTGTCATCAAGGCAAAGGGTGGCTACTTTGAAGAATTTGTTTAACACATTTTTGGATACTACATGATTCCATGTGTTATTTCATAGTTTTGATGTCTTCACTATTATTCTACGATGTAAGAAAATAGTAAAAATAAAGAAAAGCCCTTGAATAAGAATACTTGTCCAAACTTTTAAATGGTACTGTAGTAAAAATGTATACGTACACAAAGGTAAAAACAATATATAAACAGAAGTTGTATATACACTCAATTAGTATTTGGTAGCATTGCCTTTAAATTGTTTAACTTGGGTCAAACATTTCGGGTAGCCTTCCACAAGCTTCCCACAATAAGTTGGGGGAATTTTGACCCATTCCTCCTGACAGAGCTGGTGTAACTGAGTCAGGTTTGTGGGCCTCCTTGCTCGCACACGCTTTTTCAGTTCTGCCCACAGATTTTCTATAGGATTGAGGTCAGGGCTTTGTGATGGCCACTCCAATACCTTGACTTTGTTGTGCTTTAGCCATTTTGCCACAACTTTGGAAGTATGCTTGCGGTAATTGTCCATTTGGAAGACCCATTTGTGACCAAGCTGTAACTTCCTGACTGATATCTTGAGATTTTGCTTCAATATATCCACATAATTTCCCCACTCATGATGCCATCTATTTTGTAAAGTGCACCAGTCCCTCCTGCAGCAAAGCACCCCAACAACATGATGCTGCCACCCCCGTGCTTCACGGTTGGGATGGTGTTCTTCGGCTTGCAAGCCTCCCCCTTTTTCCTCCAAACATAACGATGGTCATTATGGCCAAACAGTTATATTTTTGGTTCATCAGACCAGAGGACATTTCTCCAAAAAAGTGCAATCTTTGTCCCCATGTGCAGTTGCAAACCGTTGTTTGGCTTTTTTTATCGCGGTTTTGGAGCAGTGGCTTCTTCCTTGCTGAGCTGCTTTTCAGGTTATGTCGATATAGGACTAGTTTTACTGTGGATATAGATACTTTTGTACCTGTTTCCTCCAGCATCTTCACAATGTCCTTTGTGTTGTTCTGGGATTGATTTGCACTTTTCACACCAAAGTACATTCATCTCTAGGAGACAGAACACATTTCCTTCCTGAGCGGTATGACTGCTGTGTGGTCCCGTGTTCCCATGGTGTTTATTTTCTGAGGTCTTGGCTTATTTATTTTGATTTTCCCATGATGTCAAGCAAAGAGGCACTGAGTTTGAAGGCAGGCCTTGAAATAAATCCACAGGTACACCACCAATTGACTCAAATGATGTCAATTAGCACCATGGCATCATTTTCTGGAGATTTCCAAGCTGTTTAAAGTCACAGTCAACGTAGTGTATATAAACTTCTGACCCACTGGAATTGTGATACAGTGAATAATTTAAATAATTTGTCTGTAAACAATTGTAAAAATTACTTGTGTCATGCACAAAGTAGATGTCCTAACCGACTTGCCAAAATTATAGTTTGTTAACAAGAAATTTGTCGAGCGGTTGAAAAACAAGTTTTAAAGACTCCAATCTAAGTGTATGTAAACTTCCGACTTCAACTGTGTATCATAAGATCCTTTGAGTAACTTTGGTTCAGGTCATGTTATTATATGAACCTAGCCTGAGGCATATTTCTGTCCTGCCCTTTGGAGCAGGACATGTAATGTCCATGGCCTTTTCATTGCAAAAGTGCTGATGTTCTCAAAAATACATGTTTTCTGGGTCATGGGGATGGTTACAAGTCTCTGGGAGGAAGGACGTCAACATTGCACAGCAGCTGAAACCAGGTTCCATCGGAGTGGAAGCTCCTTGGCCACAACAACACCGGGCTCCAGACAATTAAAGCTGTAAAAGAGGAAAGCAGAGAAAAAATAGACAAGACATTAGAACCTTGCACACCAGCGATAACATTAATTCACCCCCAAGTTCAAGCAACAAGCTCAAAGTACAAAGACAACATACCTGAAGTTTTACTTGTTCATCCTCGATCATCTCCTTGTACTGGTGGTGGAGAGCATATCCATGCTGAAAGACAAAATCCAGAAAAGTTGTTTAAAACATGAATTAATTAATGTCATAAAGCTTGTTATTGTCTGTTGACTGCTACAGCTGCCTAAAATGCTGTACACACTTAACCTGCTTCCAGACCAACAATTGCCAACAATTCTAATAACTAACTAGATTTAGCTTCATAATTACCAGCTGGCTAGATGTAAATGGTATTAATCTAGCTAACCAGCTAGTTCAAGATGCAAAAAAGTGACATCTAAAATCCAATAGCTAGCTAGCTATTCAGCTATAATTTCATCGTTGCTAACTAGCTAGACAACTTAGTACGTATCCCTATGACGTAACATGGGGTTTGATAAGCACTCGCAGCACAGTGGCTATTTTCAGAAGCTAGCTAGTTAAACATCACAAACTGGCAAACATGAAAAATATTATTATCATGTTATGCATGCCTGAGCACATCAGCAATCAACATTAACAGCAGAACGCAACTGGCCACCTCAGCTACAGTAGCTTGCTTAACGTTGCCTCGTCCCATCTGTAAACAATGGTTCATTGTGGAACAAAGCAAGCTGTAAGCAAGCTGTAAGTACAGTACCTGTAAGCAACTGTCTAACTGCCTAGCTATATACACATGACCAAAAGTATATGGACACCTGCTCGTCGAACATCTCATTCCAAGATCATGGACATTAATATGAAGTTGGTCCCCTCTTTGCTGCTACAGAATAACAATCTCCACTCTTCTGGGGAGGTTTTCCAGTAGATGTTGGAACATTGCTGCAGGGACTTGCTTCCATTCAGCCACAAGAGCATTAGTGAGGTCGAGCACTGATGTTGGGCCATTAGGTCTGGCTCGTAGTCGGCGTTCCAATTAATTCCAAAAGTGTTTGATGGGGTTGAGGTCAGGGCTCTGTTCAGGCCAGTCAAGTTCTTCCACACTGATCTCGACAAACCATTTCCATACATACCTCGTTTTGTGCACCAATGCCTGCGTGTGATGAAACAGGAAAGAGCCTTCCCCAAACTGTTGCCACAAAGTTGGAAGCACAGAATTGTCTAGAATGTTGTGTTAAGATTTCCCTTCATTGGAACTAGCCCGAACCATGAAACACAGCCCCAGACCATTATTCCTCCTCCACCAAACTTTAAAGTTGACACAATGCATTGGGGCAGGCAGCGTTATCCTGGCATCCGCAAACCCAGATTCGTTCGTCGGACGGCAAGATGGTGAAGCGTGATTCATCACTCCAGAGAACCTATTTCCACTGCTCCAGAGTCCAATGACGGTGAGCTTTACAACACTCCAGCTGACACTTGGTATTGCGCATGGTGAGTTTAGGCTTGTGTGCGGCTGCTCGGCCATGGAAACCCATTTCAGGAATCTCCCATTTTAACTGTAAACTCTTACCGGTGTAGGGATTATGATGATTCACTGCTTTAGCCACAGAAGACAGAGCTGTCGATAGCAGCAGCTGTATTCAGGACAACACTGGTATTGAAAGCTGCAGCTACACTTTACATAGTGCATGTAAAATATTAGTAAATCCAATGGCTCTTTCAAATATCCGCGGTAGCAGAGAGCAGGATGTTCCATTTGACAGAGAAGCCTTGAGTGACAGAATGGACTCTCTTTCTTGTGAATGTCCCATCCCCAGCAACATAATCAAAAAATCCCCATCCAAATCTGTCAGTTTAAGCTAGAGATATGTTTTTTGCATGGGCTGTGTCTCAATCCACCGCATCTGCCTATTGCGGATTTCCGCATCTGCGGGGGAAGGTGGCCGAGCTACAGCGGTGTTTGTCAGACCATATGACCACTCTATGGAGAAATGAGACTCTGACGAACAATGTTTTGCTCCACGACCCCCACAAGTGTCACGGGACTCGTCTGAAGTCGGTACTGTCTATGTGCCAACATCTGCCCGAACCGTTTGGGCTACAAACTAATGTGAGCCCACTTTTGTTCCCACGTTCGTGTAAACTGCATTGACGTTAAATGCTGCATACTGTATGTCGGCTCAATTACCTTTAAATGTCAAGCACGTTATAATCGCAGATATACAGTTGATTTGAATTCATCCCGGCTTTAATCTGTGTCTGGGAAACTTCCCCTGTGTGTGCTAGACTGTTAGTTATCACTTTAAAAATAGCCCTGTAAATGGTTACATTTCATACTTACTGAACTTACACTGTTAATTAAAATATCTACCTCAGGTGTTCCAAACATTCTAGGCTAAGAGATGCTGCATCTCTATTCCCGCTCTTGAATACTCCTCAGAACCAAATTACTTTTCCCACGCCAGTTTCACCACACCACAGAAAAGTTTAGTGATTGTCGTTTCTGATTTTTTAAATGTACCTTGTTTATCATAGCGGTATCAGATACATGTCCCAAAACTGACCAGACGCTAGTGAAAGCCTCCATTAATTTGTCAACATAAACAAATGTCCTTACAAGAAGTATGTGTTGAGAATAAAAACAATTCAAACATGATCAAATTCAACCCTTTATTTGCAGGAGTTGCAGGTTGACATTGTCTAACTTTTTCCAGTGTGTACATTAAGTCTGTAGTGAGGCCTTGTCCAGATCAAAAGGCTAAAATTTATACAACTGGCCTTTGCGGAAAACACCACGAAACCTGGGTTGCGCTCAGGAGGGTGAAACTTACTAGACGGATTCCACAGATTCCACTGAACGTTCCAAAGTATTGAGCCCTCCTGAACGCAGCCATGTTTCTGGTGTGTGGTAGGCCTGACCACAGCCAGGGATGGGGCCCAGTTCCAAACATACACAGGTCATATAGGGATTGAACGTTGAGAAGAGGGGTGAGGGATCGGTTTGGAATCGAGCCATCAAATACGTCTTCATCTAGAAAAAGGAAAACATGGCTGGCGGCAAACCTTTTGAAACCCCTGAAGAACATCCATCTAGCATACAAATCAACCACTCACTACCTACTCTATAGTCTACAAATCATAGGTATTGCACATCAACTGAAAATAAAACAAAAATAAATGTATATACATAGTACACATGGGTCGAATCAACATTGTCTCCCACGTCATCCCACATCATGGAATAGACATTGAATTGACGTCTGTGCCCAGTGAGTACGTACAATACTAGCAGTCTTCTAACATTGATAATTGTACATTTCCAAATAAATAAATAAAAAATAAAACTTTATTCACGTGTTTTTTTAAGACCGTTTGCTGTGGACTGTTATGTCAGTCAGAAACTCATATAGGCGAGGTAGTTAATGAAAACCAAGTCCTCTAACAGAGACGGCACAGAGAGAGGAGCTCAGGCGTACTAAGCTAACAAAACACTCTTCGAGTGCCTCAACAGCAGAGCGAGATAGAGAGGGGCTAAAAAAAAAACGCAGACAACTGTAAGAGCACTTAAATCAAATCGAATGAATTAGGGCTAGGGGTTTTGCCTGGTCATGTAACCTGAGGAAAGACTCCTGGCCCCAACAATAAAACATAAGCAGCCAATTTGTTCCAAACCCTTTGATGTTTGCAGAACTGTTCAGGTGTTTCTACTTATCCAGAACTACTACTACTGCAAACGTCGAAGGGTGAGGGACAAGCAGGAGGGACAGGGAGCAAATTGTAACTGGTTGAAGAAGTCAAGCAACAAAGAGGGGAAAGTGTTTAAAGTATTTGGGCCAGGTGATTTTATTGCCTTCCCATACTCCCATGTCTGCTCATTAACATTTGAAAACAAAGCTATCTCCAGATCCAACACCCCAAAAAAACGTTACAATTACAGTCATATAATAAATAAAGAGATGTTCCATTACTAGAAAAAATAAAGTTGTAGTCATGACTACAGAACACTACAGCTACGGGTAGGCAGAGTAACAGGGTGTCGAAATATGAAAAATGGTTTTTAGGATCCATTTAAATAGAGATGACCACTAAATACTAGAAAATAAAATATGTGTTTGTAAGGAAACACTTTCTAATAGAGAAAAGGGGGAAAAGTTCCATCCACTGTGAGATCCAAAAGACTACAACTTACAGCATAGAAATACTGTACACAGCTTGGAGGGACAGAAGCTGACACAAGAAAATAAATAAATAAATATAATAATTTACAGCATGTACACAATCGGCAATACAGAATATAGGAGACAGAGAAATTAAAAGAAGCTGTACATTTAAAAAAAATGTTTTTAACAAAGGACCCTTAAGTGTCTCAAACTATGTATACTATGACAGGATGTGTAGGGCTGTGTGTGTGTGTGTGTCTGTGTGTGTGCGTGTGTGTGTGTGTGTGTGTGTGTGTGTGTGTGTGTGTGTGTGTGTGTGTGTGTGTGTGTGTGTGTGTGTGTGTGTGTGTGTGTGTGTGTGCGTGCGTGTACGTGTGTTATCTGCAGCAGGCCAGTGCTCCCAGGGAGGTGTGGCTGTCCAGGCTGATGTCCGTGTCAGAGGTCATGGTGGGGTCACTTGGCTCAGTCGACATGGAGGATACGTCATTGGCCGAGGAGGAGGATGAGGCGGGCTGAGGGGAGCTGTCAATCACTGCTGCACCTGTGCTGCGAGAAACACACAGGATGACTGATACACCTGTACTAGGTACTAGCACACACATTTACAAACACACACACAAACACACACACTGTCCTGTAAGATACACCTGTGTGGCACACACCATAGGGTGCCGGAAGAGCCCCTCTGAGTCTGTAAGGGGTGCAGCAACCCCCCTACAGTATCCAACTACATAATTCACCTCCCTCCCATGAGTCAGATCTGCATGCTCTCTTTCAGTAACAGCATTTTACTTGTGGTGTTTTTCAAAGTGAAGATGTAATACAATAACAGCAGAGACCAGCTCACATAAGAACAATAAAAAACATCAGAAACAGTGTGTTAACTAACCTAAAGGAGGAGGTTGTCCTCTGATCACTCCATTCTGCTTGGTCCACTCGTCCCACTCATACACCTCCTTCCAGATCAGGTCTAGGAAGAGAGGGAAGGGAGGGAGGGAGGGAGGGAGAGAGAGAGAGAGAGATTTGTCCTCATGACAAGTAACAAAACACAGAAATCATCACCGGGGGAAGATCATAAACACCCATTGGGGGGGGGGGTCAGTATCAGTATGACCTCATCCTATTGGACCATGACCCTGACAAAACCGGTGACAGTGGTACACCCAGCCGTTGAACCTGGCCAGCTCTGCAGCATCACGTTTCACACCATAACATAACATGGAAAAGTCGTAAACCAGTCAAATGTCAACATTACAGTGAAAATGTTGTCGTGAAAAGTGAAAGCTCCTCTGGTACAATGGAACCAAAATGAAGTCCTAAAAGTGCAAACTCCAAGATAAATCGGGCATATACGTTCAAGTATTTCAAAGTTGTTGACATACGTATGTGACCCATGTCTAGTGAAAAGTAGTAACGTCTCTAACCTTTCCACTCCTCCACCGTATGCTCTCGCTCATCCAGCTGCTTGTCTGTGATCTTTGGAGGGGGCTGAGAGGAAAAAGAAAGCAAAGGAAAGAGAGAAGAGAGGGAAGAAAGGTTCATCCCTACATCAAACCATTGACCGTAGTTCACTCTTCTGACTAGGAGTGTCAACCGTTTCAGTCCAATTTCCAAGTTTCCCCTACAATAGATCATACCACTTGTTAAACACTTACTGCCTCCACTTCTGCTGGGTCGTACCACACGTTGATATAGGGGTGTTTCAGGGCCTCGTCCACCGAGATCCTCTTAGACGAGTCAATCACCAACATCTTAGACAGCAGGTCTCGGGCCTGGCTCGCTGGGAATGGAGAGAAAATATAGTTCAGACCAGCACATGCATACACACAAACCCTACCCACACACATTCTCAGTCTCCAGTACCTTTCAGTTTGTTGTGTTCTGAGTCTGCAGGGAAGAGGACATCCGGGAAGAGTTTGTCGAAGCTGTATCCTGCGTAGCGCGGTCGGTTCTCAACATACGTCCTCACTGATTGGTTGAGCTTCATCAGGAACTCCTGGGGCGGAGTCCCGAGCTGCTCTATCACTTTGTTCCACTGGTCAATGTCTGAGCGGGTGGAGTTAGGGAAAGAGCACACACAGATTTCTCCAACAAACACACACTTTTACTTTGTTAGAGAACTACTTCGCCAGAACTATCCCTATGTTCTAGAACTATCTGTATGTGCCGGCAGAAGCTGAGGTGATTATTGGTGAGGGAGGATGGGAGCATGGCTGTACTTGGATATGGTGGATATGGTGGTGGGTGGAGAGCAAAAGAGGTGCGCTATAGAGCAGTGGTTGATGGTATGAACATGGTAAAAAAAAAAACACAGGCAGGATTTTAAAAATGATATCACGGTAAAAGAGGAAAGGATACGGTCAGTGCCTGGGAACAGCACACTACCTCTGACCATCTCAGCCACAATACAGCCCACTGACCACACGTCCACTACACGATGAATGGAGAGATGACATGCAAGCACAACGGAGAGGGGGGGAGGATGAAGAACAGAGGAAGGAAATGAGAGAGTAAAGAGTTTATGGATTACAAAAAAAATGGATATCGCAAATAAATCAGATGAATGAAACAGAAGATGGAAAGAGTGATACATCTGATGAATTGAAGGAGAAGCATTGAATGAGTACATTGGATAAATGAGAGTGAGAGTGGATGCAGCATGAAGAATCTGCAAGTCTCGAGCGGCGGAGCCCTCTGTCAAAATGGGAAGGAAGAAGCAGGAAATCAGTGAGATTCCTTTTCCATCTCGGAAACTGAAGAGAAATAGCTCCGCAGAGGTGGCAAACTGTTTTATTACTTAATAAGGAGGTGATTCACAGCCAGAAGCACTAAGGATACAGTCCCTTCCTGGGAACAGGATTTTGTGACGGACCATTTCTGCCAGAATACACCCCACAGACCATATGTCCACTGTTTACAACATGGAGAAGAGGAGGGGAGGGGGGTGGAGACACAGAAACAAGCTAATTAGATTTTAGCCGTTAATAAAGAGACCATTGTTTCTGCAGTGGTGGTAAACGCATACAATTGTTATGGGTAGAATAAATATTTGATTTATTGATCAATTTATTCATTGTTTGATTGACAGGTACTGACCGTTGGCCTGGTAGCCCATCCCCAGTATGACCTCTGGTGCTCTGTAGTATCTGGTCACTACATAGGGGGTCATCAGTAAACCTGTAGCCGCTGTTCGAGCCAAGCCAAAGTCCAAGATCTTTAATGTACAGTCTGACTTCACCACAATGTTACTGGGCTTCAGATCCTAGAGGAGGGACAAAGAGAGATCAATATCATCAACGTTGTCATCATCATCATCATCAATAGCAGGGCCAAAACTGTCATTAAGTGACTTATCAGCTGCACACCACAATTTTTGGGGGGGTTGTAGCCTGGGAAGTGTGTTCCAGCGCATTTTTTACTAAAATATTCTGGCAGACAGAATCTCCATCAGAGAGCATTATTGCATTCTTGGCAATATGTTTTCTCTATTATGTCTCCCGACCCCTCCTGTCTCAGCCTCCAGTATTTACGTTGCAATAGTTTATGTGTCGAGGGCTAGGGTCAGTCTGTTATATCTGGAGTATTTCTCCTGTCTTATCCGGTGCCCTATGTGAATTTAATCTCTCTCAATTCAATTCAATTCAATTCAATTTGCTTTATTGGCATGACGCAACAGTGTACATATTGCCAAAGCTTATTTTGGATATTTACAATATAAAAATGAGAATCAAAATTGTCAAAGGGACAACAGTAACAACAATAACCAAGTGTCAAAATAACCATACATTCAACAATAACAATAAGCATACAGTAGAGTACATGTGCAGGTTGATTGGTCTGTCAGACACTATCCCTCAACTTATGGCAGGCAGCAATGTAGTGCGCTGCCAACCCACAGCTCTCTGCGTCCTCCCCCAACAGGACGGGTAGCCTACTCTCATCAGAGAGGTCTTTGAAACCTTGAATAAGGGTTTCAAATTTGGGGAAATTACACTCTTTCCTGACATTTTGTCAGGAAATGCAGCTCCGTCTCAGGTTCAGCTGTTGTGCAGTGGTTGTACAGCCTTTCCTCTACAGGGAGCCAGGTTTTCCTGTGTCTACCCTTCTCAATGGCAAGGCTGTGCTCACTGAGCCTGTACTTTGTCAAGGTTTTTCTAAGGTTTTGATCGGTAACCATAGTCAAATATTTAGCCACAGTGTACTGTCGATTTAGGGCAGGATAGCACTGCATTTTGCTTTGTGTTTGTGCTTGTGTTTCCCAATAAGCAATATAGTTTTGTTTTGACTGTGTTGTAATTTGGTTTATCCTGATTGATTGGATGTTCTGGTCCTAAGGTTTCAGTGTGTTAGTAGAACAGGTCTGTGAACTCAGCCCCAGGACCAGCTGGATGAGGGGACTCTTTTCTTTGCTCAGCTCTTAGCATTGCAGGGCTTGGTAGTGATTTGAGAGGGGGTCACTGTATTTTAGATGTTTCCAAATCTTAATTGCTCTTTTTTGAGTTTTTATTGTTAGTGGATATTGGCCTAATTCTGCCCTGCATGCATTGTTTGTAGTTTTCCTCTGGACATGTAGGATAATCTTACAGAACTCTGAATGCAGGGTTTCAATGGGGTGTTTGTCCCATTTGATGAAATCTTGTTTTGCAAGTGGACCCCACACCTTGCTGCCATAAAGTGCAATTGGTTCAATGACATATTCAATTAGTTTGAGCCAAATTTTAATAGGTATTTCAATTTGAATTAGCTTTTTAATGGCGTAGAATGACCTGCGTGCTTTCTCTCTCAGTTCATTCACTGTCTCATTAAGGTGTCCAGTTGAGATTATTTTTAAACCTAAGTAATTGTAGTGTGTGCAGTACTCTATATATTTTGTACCAATTGAGAACTTTGGTCTAATTCCCTGAGATCTGGATCTTCTCTGGAAAACCAGTATTTTAGTATTTTTGGGATTTACTGCCAGGGCCCAGGTTTGGCAGTACTGCTCTAGCAGGTCCAGGCTCTGCTGTAGGCCATGTGCTATGGTCATCTGCGAAGAGTAGGCATTTAACTTCTGAATTGTGGAGACTAACAACAGGGGCTGAGGATTTTTCTAGAATAGTGGCCAATTCGTTGATGTAAATATTGAAGAGTTCAGGGCTCAGATTGCAACCCTGACATAATGGCCCCCTGCCCTATTCTGAAATTTTTTTTAGTTAAAGAATTCTATTATTTTCTATTATTTTCAATTTTAATGCTGCACGTATTGCCAGTATACATTAATTGAATTATGTCATATGTTTTACCCCCTACACCACTTTCATTAACTTTGTAGAACAGTCCTGTATGCCAAATAGAATCAAATGCTTTTCGGAAGTCGATAAACACATTTGAAACACTCACACACATCGTTCCAAGACTCACATTCCCTATATCTATCACTGAAATGCAGGGTTGGTCTTTCATTCCATTTTTGGTAATCTATAAACTACATGTCTAAACTATTATCTTGGTATTATTTTGGTGGACATGTTTATCTATCAGGGTGTGTAGGGTGTAAATATGATCAGTTGTGCGATGTTTTGGTATAAATCCAATTTGTCTTTTACTCAAGACATTGTTCTCATTTAGGAAGTTTAGAACTCTTACATTTATAATACTACAGAAAACCTTCCCCAGGTTACTGTTCACACAAATGCCTCTGTAATTTTTAGGGTCAAATTTGTCTCCATTTTTAAAGATTGGGGTTATGAGTCCTTGATTTCAGATGTCAGGGAAATAACCTACACTCAAATTAAACAGTTTTAATATAGCCAATTGAAACTTTGTACAAGTGTTTGAGCATCTCATTTAGGATGCCATCAGGTCCGCATGCTTTTTTAAATTAGAGAGCCTGAAGTTTCATATAGAGCTCCTGGTCAGTAAAATGGATTTATTTAGTCCTTTATAGCTTTTTCTAATTCATTCAACTTCTCATGAATTTTCTATCTCTCTCTCTCTCTCTCTCTCTCTCTCTCTCTCTCTCTCTCTCTCTCTCTCTCTCCTCTCTCTCTCTCTCTCTCTGTTCCGCCTGCGACTATGGAACCCTGACCTGTTCACCGGACGTGCTACCTGTCCTAGACATGCTGTTTTCAACTCTCTAGAGGAGCAGTAGGAGGATCGGCTATGAAAAGACAACCTAGGACCATGCCTCAGGACTACCTGGCCTGATGACTCCTTGCTGTACCCAGTCCACCTGGTCGTGCTGCTGCTCCAGTTTTTCCTAGCCACTGTGCTTCTAGGCTGGGTTTCTGTACAGCACTTTGTGACATCCGCTTATGTAAGAATTTTATAAATACATTTGATTTATTGATTGACTGATGGTAAGGGAACATAAACAATGAGAGCGACAGATGGGGGACATTAGTGAAGCTACGTAGGAGTATTGGAGTGGCGTCAACATAATATATTATAAAACCGTCAGCATCCATTTCCCTCACCATATTAACAACAGTAATGAGTCACACCATTTTAACTACAATAGTTTAGTGAGTCATCTTTCACAGATTTGCATGTATGCTAGCAGCTTAGTAGTATGACATACAAACCAGTTACAGTGTTAGAATCAAGATTATTCATTGGGATTTTCCAATTCTTGTCTAAGGTGTACAGTTGAAGTCGGGAAGTTTACATACACGTATGTTGGAGTCATAAAAACACGTTTTTCAACCACTCTACAAATTTCTTGTTAACAAACTATAGTTTTGGCAAGTCGGTGAGGACATCTACTTTGTGCAGGACACAAGTCATTTTTCCAACAATTGTTTACAGACAGATGATTTCACTTATAATTTACTGTATCACAATTCCAGTGAGTCAGAAGTTTACATACACTAAATTGACTGTACCTTTAAACAGCTTGGAAAATTCCAGAAAATTATGTTATGGTCTTAGAAGCTTCTGATAGGCTAATTGACATCATTTGAATCAATTGGAGGTGTACCTGTGGATGTATTTCAAGGCCTACCTTCAAACTCAGTGCCTCTTTGTTTGACATCATGGGAAAATCAAAAGAAATCAGCCAAGACCTCAGAAAAAAAAATTGACCTCCACAAGTCTGGTTCCTCCTTGGGAGAAATTTCCAAACGCCTGAAGGTACCACGCTCATCTGTACAAACAGTAGTACGCAAGTATAAACACCATGGGACCACGCAGCCGTCATACCGCTCAGGAAGGAGACGTGTTCTGTCTCCTAGAGATGAACGTACTTTGGTGCGAAAAGTGCAAATCAATCCCAGAACAACAGCAAAGGACCTTGTGAAGATGCTGGAGGAAACAGGTACAAACGTATCTATATGCACAGTAAAACGAGTCCTATATCGACATAACCTGAAAGGCCGCTCAGCAAGGAAAAAGCCACTGCTCCAAAACTGCCATAAAAAAAGCCAGACTACAGTTTGCAACTGCAAATGGAGAAAATGGAGAAATGTCCTCTGGTCTGATGAACCAAAAATAGAACTGTTTGGCCATAATGACCATCGTTATGTTTGGAGGAAAAAGGGGGAGACTTGGAAGCTGAAGAACACCATCCCAACCGTGAAGCACGGGGGTGGCAGCATCATGTTGTGGGGGTGGCAGCATCATTGCTACAGGAGGGACTGGTGCACTTCACAAAATGACAGCATCATGAGTGAGGAAAATTATGTGGATATATTGAAGCAACATCTCAAGACATCAGTCAAGAAGTTAAAGCTTGGTCGCAAATGGGTCTTCCAAATGGACAATGACCCCAAGCATACCTCCAAAGTTGTGGCAAAATGGCTGAAGCACAACAAAGTCAAGGTATTGGAGTGGCCATCACAAAGCCCTGACCTCAATCCTATAGAAAATTTGTGGACAGAACTGAAAAACCCTGCGTGAGCAAGGCCTACAACCCTGAAGCTTGTCAAAGGCTGCCCAAACCATTTGACCCAAGTTAAACAATTTAAAGGCAATGCTACCAAATACTCATTGAGTGTATGTAAACTTCTGACCCACTGGGAATGTGATGAAAGAAATATAAGCTGAAATAAATAAGTCTCGTTACTATTATTCTGACATTTCACATTCTTAAAATAAAGTGGTGATCCTAACTGACCTAAAACGGGGAATTTTTACTTGGATTAAATGTCAGAAATTGTGAAAAACTGTATTAAATGTATTTGGCTGAGGTGTATGTAAACTTCCGACTTCAACTGTACCTGCTCCATTGCTCCAAATATGTATCCCAAATGGCACCCTATCTATCCCTCCCTATACAGTGCACTACTTTGACCAGAGCCCGGGAATAGGGTGCCATTTCAGACGCAAACACAGTTAATTAGAGCAGAAGCAGTGTTTAGATCATTAGCAGGTTCCTCTTGATCTCCTGTGGATGTAGCCAACATCAAAGCTCTGACATCATCACCTACTCTTTGTGGAGGAGTTACTGTAATCAGAGCTTTGGGCTTACTTTTCCTGGAAATACAAAAATACCCCAGAATTTGTAATGACGAGCTACAAATTATAATGATGAGCTGCATTATTGCTACATTATTAGCCTAGTGTTACCCTGAGCCATACCCTGCGTCTACCTGTTAGCTAAGTGTTAGCACGTACAGCATGAGCCGATCCCTGTGTCTACATGTTAGCTTAGCGTTAGCGTGTATGAGCCAGCATTGAGCCTTACCCTGTGTATGATGCCGGCATTGTGGAGGTGTTTGATGCCACACAGCATCTGGTACAGCAGGTAGGACAACCTCTCATGGTCCAGCTCCATCTGAATCACCTGGCACAGGTTGGCATCCATCAGCTCCATCACAATGTATCTACACAGGTAGGAAGTGAGATGAGAATATGCACACACATGCGCGTACACATAACGGTACACATACGGGCACACACACATAGGCGCAAACACACACACAAACAGGAGCGGGCGCACACACCCTCCTCGTGAGGTAACTGTGGAGCCGGCTGGATGGCTTGAACAGAGAGCTGACATGTATGCATAAATAAGACCTTATAGATGCCAAGTTTTGGTCATGATATGGTTTCAGGTTTTTTTAGCTGGCAGAGAGATTTCACACAGTTATTCTGGTAATGGCCGAGTCATTCTGCCACTGATGACAGACAGGCCTGTTCAAAAGGTCCTCCTATGTCTTAATTCCTAACAGCAAGTAACCATTTTACACTGTCAAAGGTTGATCATGTTATTCGACACCAATTAATGTACTTACACATCTGCAAATTCTTCTAATGATTTTTGTGGGCTGAATACGTTTAATAAGCCAATGATCTGTAGAGGTAACAACATAAGCACATAAACACAACAACATTAAGTATACGGGTTGCTTACTAGATTAGTTTCCTCAATGTAAGAAAACACAGTCCACATGTTTGTAATCAATTCAATTTCAAATGTATTATACAATAAAACAATAAAAAGTCCCTGGATGCTGATTGACTGAATCCGCGTTCTAGTCCTCCGTATATTCACAATATAAGCTACCATGGCAAAAGCCTGTTTACTGTTCTATCTCTCTGAGTATCATTACGTATTCATAACATATTATTCCTACTGTTCCTGTCCAGCCAGGCCAATCATAAACATAATCGAGCATTATTGTCATAGAGTCTCATCTAGAATATAATCGGAACAGCAGGAAGAAGTCGTTGACCAGTGTTGCTCGGCAGACTTACATTTTTGTGATTGACACATTTCATTAACACCAGTTCTCTGTACGCTCGCTTGGCGTGCGTCTGGTTCTGGAACGGCCGACTCAACTTCTTAATAGCCACATTTCTCTCAAGGTTGTGGTCATACGCTGAACTGAAAGTCAAGACAAAGAACATGGCAATACATGAACACATCTGGCGTGATACAGACTGTGGTAAATAGGAATTTAAATGGATGTCTGATTGGTGTTTCTTTTCATTGGGTATTTTAAGGTATTATAAGACCTTGAAACATAACCTGAAATGAGGACACTGTCCAAATGAATGAATTCCATGGTTCATTTTGCCATTGATGGACCAGCTTTGGCATTAGCCTTGGTCCATTGATTCAGCACCAGAGTGTTTAGACAAATTCAAACATCGGGGTACTTTGGTATGTAGCTCTGAATTGTATGTTACCTTGGAAACCAATTTAATCTCAAATAAAAGTATTTCATTGGGGCTAAATAAAATAAAATATATCTCAAGCAAAAAGGATTTGGAAACAATAAACTGCAACACTTAATTTTGCATCCCATCGTTTACTGGTAATTACCTGGCACAAACCACTGTTCAAACATTAATGAAGTAGTATATGACTGGCAGAAAAAAAACTAAGGGGAGGAAAAAGTACCCAATTGTCATACTTGAGTAAAAGTAAAGACACTGTACCTTAATAGGAAATGACTCAAGGAAAACCAAAGGCAACCAGTAAAATACTACTTGAGTAAAAGTATAAAAGTATTTGGTTTGAAATATACTGAAGTATCAAAAGTAAATGTAATTTCAAAAATGTACTTAAGTAGCAAAAGTAAAAGTATAAATCGTTTCAAATTCCTTATATTAAGCAAAGCATTTGACACAATTGTTTGTGTTTTTTTTTTAAATGTACGCATAGCCAGGGACACACTCCAACACAGACATCATTTAGAAACAAAGCATTTGTGTTTAGTGAGTCGTCAGATCAGAGGCAGTAGGGATGAGTGTGTGAATTGGACCATTTCTGTCCTGCTTTCAAAATGTAATGAGTACTTTTGGGTGCTGGAGGGGCCTCCCGAGTGGCACAGTGGTCTAAGGTTCTACTAGCTGATTCGAGTCCAGGCTCTGTTGCAGCCAGCCACACCGGGATACCCATGGGGTGGCAAGCAATTGGCCCAGTGTCGTCTGGGTTAGAGGAGGGCTTGGCCGACAGCGACTCCTGTGGCGGGCCGGTTCCAGTGCATGCTGACATTGTCGCCAGGTGTTTCCTCCCGACACATTGGTGCGGCTGGCTTCCGGGTTAAGTGGCCATTGTGTCAAGAAGCAGTGTGGCTTGGCTGGGTTGTGTTTCGGAGGATGCATGGCTCTCGACTTTCGCCTCTCCCGTGTCCGTATGGGAGTTGCAGAGATGGGACAAGACTGTAACTACCAATTGGATACCATGAAAAAGGGGTAAAAAAAAAAAAAAACTTTTAGGTGTCAGGGAAAATGTATGGAGTAAAAAGTACATCATTTTCTTTAGGAATGTAGTGAAGTAAAATTAAAAATATAAATAGTAAAGTACAGTACAGATAGTACAGATACCCCAAAAAATACTTAAGTTGTACTTTAAAGAATTTTTACTTAAGTACTTTACACCAATGCCACCAAATTAGATTTTGTTTTTCAAATGTATCGTGGGGCTGACATTTTCCATCAAGGCACTCTTGAAGAAAACAAATTGATGAACTTGTTGATTAAAAGCATTTATTTCTAAATATTTAAAAGCATAACAAACAAACGCCAATGCATTTCGGCATGATGTCAGCCTTCATCTGGGGGTAAAGGTTATAATGTCCACATGGGGGCTCTATGAATCACATTTGAGTGGCAGAATAACCAATAAGAAAACATGTGACATAAACAAAATAACAGCACAAGGAAATTAAACAGGGATGTGAACATAAAGTAAATAATATAAGAATAATTCAAATTGGCCCCAAGAAATCATACAAATAGCATAAAAGATATATACATAAAAATTACCATACCAATCGAACAATTTGTATTTACTAAGGGGTGACCTTCATCCCCTTTGTTTGTTTCTGCCAGTCATAGACTGCCCTTTTCAAAGAGTACCTTGTACCAAGTCTCCATGGCCTTATAGTTTTTACCCATTTGAGCCCACCAGCACATTGTTTTTTCTTCTCAGTAATGAAATAGTAATTGCAAAGTGATTACACTTACCAGACGATTCCCTGTGCTCCTGAGCCAATGGGCCTTAGATTCTGGTAGCGCTTCAGAACTTTGAAGGTGGAATCTCCGACATCTAAACTATAGAACTCCCTCTCTCCTCCTCGCTTGTTTTTATTCATGATGAAACCTGGAGGAGCTACTTTCTGGGCATCCAAACTAGGCTCTCTGTACTATGGACCCGCACACACACACACACACACACAAGAGTGCAAGCACACGTGCACAAACACACACACACACAGAGAAAGAGAGAGAGAGCATAACATATTTTTAGGATACAGAACACAGGTAGCTACGGTATGTTTGGAAGTGCATGTTTCTAGCTTTAAGATCAAATCTGCATTAGGGGAAATAGCACCACTGATCACCCCCAGCGCCATTGTTATTGTTTTTTTGCTGTTGATAAAAACAAAGGAGAGTTGCATTCAGCAGTGTGGTAAAAAAAAAAATGTAAAGGGCATATACTGCTGTCCTATCGTGAGTGCAATGATGTCACATAAAAAGTGTTTGATGTTTGCAATAACGTCTTTATTGTAGTAATATTCCGAACGGACATGGCAGTTTCACAAATTAAGGATTCCAGCTTTAACTTATTATTCTTATTAACCTTATCCAATGCTACAGTTTTCCTTCTTAAACCTAAAAGGTTTAAAAATCAGATGATCAGATGTTTTCAAAACTCAGAAGCAATCTTCTTTTGAGGTAAGTCCACGTCCCAGGCCATGTGTATATGCCACAATCAAAAATGAATGGAGAAGATAAGAACCATGCAATTTCCAGATCTGTGGTGCTTATCTTTCAATGATTTTGTTGGTTGAGGTATTGTATATACAGTGCCTAGTGAAAGTCTTCACACCCTTGCACAGTTGTCACATATTGCTGCCTTAAATTAAAATCTTGAAAAGGAATATAATTATTTTTTTTTTTCTACAGATCTGCATAAACTGCTCCACATTTTCAAAGCGTAAGACAAATTATAGACGTGCGGAAATGAATAAAAAATAGAAAACGAAGATATTTTAATTGCGTAAGTCTTTACACACCTTCCTGGGTGAAGAGCAAATATTTTCCTGAAAAAAAACACTCAATTTATTGAATGGTGTCCATCTGTTCGCATAAGTAGTGGTTCTCATTATTTAATAATAACTTACACTGTCTTTGTAAGGTCCCCCTGTTAGATAGTGATATGCAAACAATGATTCAACCTCAGAGCCACCAATTAGTTTTAAAAACATGTCAGTGATTCATTTTTAGACAGGGGAGGTAAAAATCTGTCGTTCTGCCACTGAACGAGGCAGTTAACCCACTATTCCTAAGCCATCATTGTAAATAAGAATTTGTTCTTAGCTAACTTGCCTAGTTAAATAAAGGTTAAATATACAGTGCCTTGCGAAAGTATTCGGCCCCCTTGAACTTTGCGAACTTTTGCCACATTTCAGGCTACAAACATAAAGATATAAAACTGTATTTTTTTGTGAAGAATCAACAACAAGTGGGACACAATCATGAAGTGGAACGACATTTATTGGATATTTCAAACTTTTTTAACAAATCAAAAACTGAAAAATTGGGCGTGCAAAATTATTCAGCCCCTTTACTTTCAGTAAGGTGTATCATATCACTGGGGATCTGGCTCTCCTTCCTAACTGAGCTGCAGGAAAGAATGGAAACTGTTCAGGGATATCACTATGTGGACAAATATGATTTTAAAACAGCCACAGAGTTCATTGGCTGAGCAGGGAGAAAACTGTGCATTGATCAACACTGCATTCACTCCACATTACTGGCTTGTTTGAAAGAGTGAAAAAAAAAGGAATCTTCGACAACAACAAAAATCACTACTGTTTGCAACATGGCCCTTAAAGTTATACTGTACTTCAAGTCAGCATGGCAGAATATTAAACTTTTGGGTCAAATCCAACACAACACATCACAGAGTGAAGCCCTCTACATTTTCTTGAAATGTGTTGGTAGTATTATGTTATAGGTATGCTTGTCACAAGCAGGGACTGGGGACTTGTGTCAGGCCCAAAGTAAATATGAAAGGGGCAAAGCCCAGGGAAAAACTTTTGAAGACCTGCATCAGTCTTTTGAAGAACTAACACTTGTTTTTCCAGAGGGAAAATTGCACACATTTTAAGACATATGACACACCAGCTGTCCACAAGGTGTTGAGTGTTCCTGAGTGGTCCAGTCTCAGTGCTGACATAAATCTGTTTAAAAACCTGAGATAAGACTTGAATATTGCTGTCCATCAATGATTCCCAAACAAATTGACTTAGCTTCAGCAATTTTGCCAAACACAAAGGATATATACTCAAGAGGACTGTTATTATGCATGTTTAACCACTCATCTGTAAATGGTAGATTATCAGACACTCAACAAGGTCTGATTTAATTATTACTGAAACAGGATACAAGTGGGAAATACAATGATCCAGTCCATTAAAAAAAATTGGAGGCCCCTTACACTTCAGTGTTGTGATGCAAAAATTAGAGCAAAATGTACAGCCCATCGAATTAAAAAGGTATTGTCTGACATTGTTCATTCATACAGGCTTTTTTACATGGACGACACATATAATAATATAAAGGATAGTACTGGAAACAATAGAACACTATAAAAAATATGGGAAACCAGGCCTACTATTCATAGCTGACTTGCCTGGAACATTTCAATTTGAGAGAATCTCTTATAAAAATGGGTTAAAATCATGTATAGTAAAATAGTAAATAATGGCTACTTCTCTGAAAGTATTAAACTGTCAAGAGGAGTAAAACAAGGTTGTCCACTATTGGCATACATGTATGTTAGCTATTAAATTCAGGTCTAACAATGATATCAAGGGCTTAGAAATGTGGTGTCATTGTTTGCTGATTATTTAAATCCTCAGAGGATCTCTGGATTACAAAACAATTTTGGTAAATTTACTCTATTATTTGTCTGATCATCTGATCTAACTTTTACATTACCGTGTAGATTACCAATAAAATGGTCTGATGGTGATGTGGATATACTCAGTATACATATTCCAAAATAAATGATCTCACTCCAATAAATGTTTATAGATAATATCTTGCTACCACGGACAGGTAAAATACCTGTCTATTTGTGGGGGAAAAAATCACCCTGATTAACTCTTTAATCATATCCCAGTTTACCTATTTGCTTATGGTCTTGCCTACACCTAGAGAACAGTTCAAAATGATATGAGAAAACAATATTACATTTTATTTGGAACAGACAAAATTAAATGGGCCTATTTATCTAATGATATATTATATAAATAGGCCTGTTTGTAATGAATACTCAGTGAGAAAAAGGTGTAGATTCACGAGCAGAGCACAGCAGATGTTTATTAAGCCTTCGCAGAAGGCAGGAATCAAGGTCACAGGCAGGCAATGGTCAAACACAGGTAGGCAGTCAAAACCAAACAATACCTCACAACCATACAAACAGAAAGAACTGAACTAAATAGGGAGCTGATGAGACCATGTGAGAAACGAACACGTGAAATCAATGAACAAAAATGAAAGACAGGGCTACGTTCCAGAACACAAAGAAACAGGGCTACGTTCAAGAACATAAAGAAAAAGAACACAAGGTTGACTACAAAAACAAAAGCAGAACCTTACACCATTTTAATTAATTATTATACAAAATTCTCGCAATCAATATCATGTTATTTATATGGGGGATACAACCTTCCCAGCTCTGCAGATTTAGTTGTGAAGAGACAGAATCAGTTGAAGTAATAAGGCTACAGATTTATCTGCCTCACCTAAAGCCCATTCTTGTGGGAAGCTGCTATAGACTAGAGGTCGACCGATTATGATTTTTCAACGCCGATATCGATACCGATTTATTGGTGGACCCCAAAAAAAGAGCCAAAACCGATTAATCAGCCGATTTTTTTATTTTATTTGTAATAATGACAATTACAACAATACTGAATGGACACTTATTTTTACTTAATATAATACATCAATAAAATCTTTTTAGTCTCAAATAAATAATGAAACATGTTCAGTTTGGTTTAAATAAGGCAAAAACAAAGTGTTGGAGAAGAAAGTAAAAGTGCAATATGTGCTATGTAAGAAAGCTAACGTTTAAGTTCCTTGCTCAGAACATGAAAACATATGAAAGCTGATGGTTCCTTTTATGAGTCATGAGACATGAGTCTTCAATATTCCCAGGTAAGAAGTTTTGGGTTGTACTTATTATAGGAATTATAGGACTATTTCTCTCTATACCATTTGTATTTCCTTTGACTATTGGATGTTCTTATAGGAACTTTAGTATTGCCAGTGTAACAGTATAGCTTCCGTCCCTCTCCTCGCTCCTACCTGGGCTCGAACCAGGAACACAACGACAACAGCCACCCTCGAAGCAGCGTTACCCATGCAGAGCAAGGGGAACAACCACTCCAAGTCTCAGAGCGAATGACGTTTGAAACGCTATTAGCGCCCACCCCGCTAACTAGCTAGCCATTTCACATTGGTTACACCAGCCTAATCTCGGGAGTTGATAGGCTTGAAGTTATAAACAGCTGCTGGCAAACGCACGAAAGTGCTGTTTGAATGAATGCTTACGAGCCTGCTGCTGCCTACCATCGCTCAGTCAGACTGCTCTATCAAATCATAGACTTAGTTATAACATGATAACACACAGAGATAGGAGCCTTAGGTCATTAATATGGCCGAATATGGAAACTATCATCTTGAAAACAAGACGTTTATTCTTTCAGTGAAATACGGAACTGTTCCGTATTTTATCTAACGGGTGGCATCCATAAGTCTAAATATTCATTACATTGCACAACCTTCAATGTTATGTCATAATTACGTAAAATTCTGGCAAATTAGTATTGCCTACTAACCTGGATTTCTTTTAGCTAAATATGCAGGTTTAAAAATATATACTTCTGTGTATTGATTTTAAGAAAGGCATTCATGTTTATGGTTAGGTACACATTGGAGCAATGACACGCACCACATCGATTATATGCAACGCAGGACAACTACACTGCTCAAAAAAATAAAGGGAACACTAAAATAACACATCCTAGATCTGAATGAATTAAATATTCTTATTAAATAATTTTTTCTTTACATAGTTGAATGTGCTGACAACAAAATCACACAAAAATGATCAATGGAAATCAAATTTATCAACCCATGGAGGTCTGGATTTGGAGTCACACTCAAAATTAAAGTGGAAAACCACACTACAGGCTGATCCAACTTTGATGTAATGTCCTTAAAACAAGTCAAAATGAAGCTCAGTAGTGTGTGTGGCCTCCACGTGCCTGTATGACCTCCCTACAACGCCTGGGCATGCTCCTGATGAGGTGGCGGATGGTCTCCTGAGGGATCTCCTCCCAGACCTGGACTAAAGCATCCGCCAACTCCTGGACAGTCTGTGGTGCAACTTGGCGTTGGTGGATGGAGCGAGACATGATGTCCCAGATGTGCTCAATTGGATTCAGGTCTGGGGAACGGGCGGGCCAGTCCATAGCATCAATGCCTTCCTCTTGCAGGAACTGCTGACACACTCCAGCCACATGAGAGCTAGCATTGTCTTGCATAAGGAGGAACCCAGGGCCAACCGCACCAGCATATGGTCTCACAAGGGGTCTGAGGATCTCATCTCGGTACCTAATGGCAGTCAGGCTACCTCTGGCGAGCACATGGAGGGCTGTGCGACCCCCCAAATAAATGCCACCCCACACCATGACTGACCCACCGCCAAACCGGTCATGCTGGAGGATGTTGCAGGCAGCAGAACGTTCTCCACGGCGTCTCCAGACTCTGTCATGGCTGTCACGTGCTCAGTGTGAACCTGCTTTCATCTGTGAAGAGCACAGGGCGCCAGTGGCGAATTTGCCAATCTTGGTGTTCTCTGGCAAATGCCAAACGTCCTGCACGGTGTTGGGCTGTAAGCACAACCCCCACCTGTGGACGTCGGGCCCTCATACCACCCTCATGGAGTCTGTTTCTGACCGTTTGAGCAGACACATGCACATTTGTGGCCTGCTGGAGGTCATTTTGCAAGGCTCTGGCAGTGCTCCTCCTGCTCCTCCTTACACAAAGGCGGAGGTAGCGGTCCTGCTGCTAGGTTGTTGCCCTCCTACGGCCTCCTCCACGTCTCCTGATGTACTGGCCTGTCTCCTGGTAGCGCCTCCATGCTCTGGACACTACGCTGACAGACACAGCAAACCTTCTTGCCACAGCTCGCATTGATGTGCCATCCTGGATGAGCTGCACTACCTGAGCCACTTGTGTGGGTTGTAGACTCCGCCTCATGCTACCACTAGAGTGAAAGCACCGCCAGCATTCAAAAGTGATCAAAACATCAGCCAGGAAGCATAGGAACTGAGAAGTGGTCTGTGGTCACCACCTGCAGAACAACTCCTTTATTGGGGGTGTCTTGCTAATTGCCTATAATTTCCACCTGTTGTCTATTCCATTTGCACAACAGCATGTGAAATTTATTGTCAATCGGTGTTGCTTCCTAAGTGAACAGTTTTATTTTTACATAAGTGTGATTGACTTGGAGTTACATTGTGTTGTTTAAGTGTTCCCTTAATTTTTTTGAGCAGTGTAGTAATACCATCAACCATATGTAGTTAACTAGTGATTATGATTGATTGATTGTTTTTTATAAGATAAGTTTAATGCTAGCTAGCAACTTACCTTGCCTTACTGCATTCTCGTAACAGGCATTCTCCTCGTGGAGTGCAATGTAATCAGGTGGTTAGAGCGTTTGGACTAGTTAACTGTAAGGTTGCAAGATTGAATCCCCTGAGCTGACAAGGTAAAAATCTGTTGTTCTGCCCCTGAACGAGGCAGTTAACCCACCGTTCCTACGCTGTAATTGAAAATAAGAATGTGTTCTTAACTGACTTGCCTAGTTAAATAAAGATTAAATAAAGGTGTAAAACTTGAAATCGGCCCTAATTAATCGGCCATTCCGATTAATCGGTCGACTACTATAGACCACCAAGTGCTAACAGTCAGTATCTGGATAATATGTGTGAAAGGCTTGATAATGTATGTGACATCAACAGAGAAGTATATTTTCTGGGTGATTTAAATATTGACTGGCTATCATCAAACTGCCCACTCAGGAAAAAAATGCAAAACTGTAACCAGTGCCTGCAACCTGGATCAGGTTGTCAGTCAACCTACCAGGGTAGTTATTAGCACAGGAATTAAATCATCAACATGTATTGATCACATTTTTACTAATGCTGCAGATATTTGCTTTAAAGCGGTATCCAAATCCATAGGATGTAGCGATCACAATATAATAGCCATATCTAGGAAAACCAACGTTCCAAAGGATGGGCCTAATATAGTGTATAAAAGGTCCTACAAGAAGTTTTGTGGTTATGTTGATGTTGATGATGTAAAGAATATTTGCTGGTCTGTGGTGTGTTATGAGGAGCAACCAGACGCTGCACTTGATGCATTTATGAAACTACTTATTCCAGTTACTAATAAGCATACACCCGTTAAGAAAATGACTGTAAAAACGATTAAATCCCCTTTGATTGAGAGGGATGAGGCAAAAGGTATGGCAATTAAGTCTGGCAGCCCAACTGATTGGCAAACGTACTGTCACGAACCTCGCCGAGGATGGTGCCTCTTCCTGTTCGGGCGGTGCTCGACGGTCGTCGTCGCCGGCCTATTAGCTGCCATCGATTCCCTTTCCGTTTGTTTTGGGTTATTGGTTAATTGGGTACACCTGTTTTGTATTAGGATTTGTTTGTAGGGTATTTAAGGGCACTAGGCCCGCTGGGTATTTGTGCGGGCTTGTTTTTGTTACTCTGTGTTTTGTTGGTGTGATTTATTATTGTATTTATTCTCCGGACTGTTTAGTCCTGTAGTTGTTTTGGACTAGCAACGTATTTACGCCCTGTGTGTTGGCGTGACTGTTTTTGTTGCGCTGGGGAATAAATCTGAGGAAAACGACTGAACCTGCTCTCTGCGCCTGATTCCACCCACCACACCTAGTAGATCGTAACAGAAGCCCGCACCCCTTGAAATGGAGTCAGCAGGAGCAGCGACCACTCCTCTCCCCACTATGGAGGAGCGCGTTCATCACCATACAGCTGTCCTCCATCGGATTGGTACCGCGATGGACCAGATGATGGAGAGGATGGAACGATGGGAGAGGAGTGGTCTCCCGACATCTACCCCAGCTCCCCCACTCCCGACACCACCTACTCCACCTACATCGTCCTCTGGGTCCGGCGCACTACGTCTCTCCCCCCCGAGGGAGTACGATGGAGCGGCTGCTGGGTGCCAGGGATTTTTGCTCCAGCTGGAGCTCTACCTGGCTACCGTGCGTCCGGCTCCCTCGGGTGAGGAGAGTGTGAGCCTCCTCGTCTCCTGTTTAACGGGCAGGGCCCTGGACTGGGCTAACGCAGTATGGAACAGTCCAGACTCAGCTCGGGACAACTACCTGGAGTTCACCCGCCGTTTCCGAGCAGTGTTCGATCATCCACCAGAGGGTAAAGCGGCGGGTGAGCGACTGTTCCACCTCAGACAGGAGACGAGGAGCGCGCAGGACTTCGCGTTGGAGTTTAGGACCCTAGCTGCTGGTGCTGGGTGGAATGACAGGGCCCTGATGGACCATTACCGGTGTAGTCTCCGGGAGGACGTCCGCCGGGAGCTGGCTTGCAGGGACACAACTCTCTCCCTGGATGAACTAATAGACATGTCTATTCGATTGGACAACCTGCTAGCTGCCCGCGGGCGTTCAGAAGGGGTCCTGTTAATTCCACCGTCCAGCTCTCCCACTCCCACTCCGATGGAGTTGGGAGGAGCTGCATCTAGGGGGATCAGAGGGGGCTCCTCCTGCTCCTATTGTGGACGGAGAGAACACACTTCGGACCGGTGTTGGAGGAGTCCCTCTGGGAGTCGAGATGGTCGGCAGAGCGCTCCTCGGCCACCCCAGGTGAGTAAGCACCAAACTCACCCAGAGCTCCCTGTTGGTCACATGTTTTTGTTAGTTTTTTTCCCTGCATTTTTCCCCTCTCTTCAGCATAAGGCGCTAGTCGATTCAGGCGCAGCTGTGAGTTTTATGGATCGTGGACTCGCCCGTAAATTGGGTATTCCGTTAGTGCAGATAGACCCACCTGTCCCCGTGCACTCCTTAGATAGCCGACCGCTAGGGTCAGGGCTGGTCAGGGAGGCCACGATTCCGCTGGACATGGTAACGCAGGGGAATCATAGGGAGAGGATCAGTTTCTACCTTATTGATTCACCTGGGTTTCCGGTGGTGTTGGGGGTTCCCTGGCTGGCTATTCACAATCCCCTTATTTCCTGGAAACAGGGGGCTCTTAAGGGGTGGTCAGACGAGTGTTCAGAGAGGTGTTTAGGAGTTTCCATCGGTGCCACGACGGTGGAGAGTCCAGACCAGGTTTCCACCGTGCAAATTCCCCCCGAATATGCCGATTTGGCTATCGCTTTTAGTAAGAGGAAAGCGACCAAATTACCACCCCATCGACGGTGGGATTGCGTGATAAACCTCCTGGAGAACGCTGCACTTCCCCGGAGTCATGTGTACCCACTGTCACAGGAGGAGACGCTGGCTATGGAAACATATGTCACGGAAGCTCTGAGACAGGGGTACATTCGGCCCTCCATGTCACCCGTCTCCTCGAGTTTCTTTTTTGTGAGGAAAAAGGAGGGAGGTCTGCGTCCGTGCATTGATTATCGAGGTCTCAATTCGATCACAGTGGGTTTTAGTTATCCGCTACCTCTCATCGCTACGGCGGTGGAATCATTCCACGGAGCGCGTTTCTTCACAAAACTGGACCTCAGGAGCGCGTATAATCTGGTGCGTATTCGGGGAGGAGACGAGTGGAAAACAGCGTTTAGTACCACATCAGGCCACTATGAGTACCTCGTCATGCCGTATGGGTTGAAAAATGCTCCAGCCGTCTTTCAATCCTTTGTAGATGAGATTCTCAGGGACTTGCACGGGCAGGGTGTGGTAGTCTATATTGATGACATCTTGATTTATTCTGCCACACGCGCCGCGCATGTTTCCCTGGTGCGCAAGGTTCTTGGGCGACTGCTGGAGCATGACCTATACGTCAAGGCTGAGAAATGTGTGTTTTCCAAACCAGCCGTTTCCTTCTTGGGTTATCGCATTTCCAGCTCGGGGATGATGATGGAGTGTGACCGCGTTAACGCCGTGCGTAATTGGCCGACTCCGACCACGGTAAAGGAGGTGCAGCGGTTTTTAGGGTTTGCCAATTACTACCGGAGGTTTATCCGGGGTTTTGGCCAAGTAGCGGCGCCCATTACCTCACTGCTGAAGGGAGGGCCGGTGCGTTTGCGGTGGTCAGCAGAGGCTGATGGAGCCTTCAACCAGTTGAAGGCACTGTTCACTGGGGCTCCCGTGTTGGCGCATCCGGACCCTTCGTTAGCATTCATAGTGGAGGTGGATGCGTCCGAGGCTGGGGTTGGAGCCGTGCTGTCTCAGCGCTCGGGTACGCCACCGAAGCTCCGTCCCTGCGCTTTCTTTTCTAAGAAGCTGGGTCCGGCAGAGCGGAACTATGATGTGGGGGACCGGGAGTTACTAGCTATGGTAAAGGCCCTGAAGGTGTGGAGACACTGGCTAGAGGGGGCTAAACACCCTTTTCTCATCTGGACTGATCACCGTAATCTGGAGTATATTCGTGCAGCGAGGAGACTGAATCCGCGCCAGGCTAGGTGGGCCATGTTCTTTACACGTTTTAGATTTACGATCTCTTACAGACCAGGTTCCCTCAACACTAAGGCCGACGCGCTGTCCCGTCTCTATGACACCGAGGACCGGTCTATCGAACCCACTCCCATCCTTCCTGCTTCTCGGCTGGTGGCCCCAGTGGTATGGGAGGTGGACGCGGACATCGAGCGGGCGTTGAGGGTTGAACCTGCGCCTGCACAGTGTCCGACTGGCAGAAGTTACGTACCGCTTGGTGTTCGTGATAAGTTGATTCGGTGGGCTCACACACTACCGTCTGCGGGTCATCCGGGGATCGATAGGACAGTGCGGGGTCTTAGAGGGAAATACTGGTGGCCCACCTTAGCTAGGGATGTGAGGCTCTATGTCTCTTCCTGTTCGGTATGCGCCCAGAGTAAGGCTCCTAGGCACCTTCCTAGAGGGAAGTTACAGCCCCTCCCGATTCCACAACGGCCATGGTCCCATCTCTCGGTAGATTTCCTTACTGATCTTCCCCCTTCTCAGGGGAACACTACCGTTCTGGTCGTTGTGGATCGGTTCTCTAAGTCCTGCCGTCTCCTTCCATTGCCTGGTCTCCCTACGGCCCTACAGACTGCAGAGGCTCTTTTTACCCACGTCTTCCGGCACTATGGGGTCCCAGAGGATATCGTCTCCGATCGGGGTCCCCAGTTCACATCTCGGGTTTGGAAGGCGTTTATGGAGCGTCTGGGGATCTCGGTCAGCCTTACCTCTGGTTATCACCCCGAAAGTAATGGGCAGGTGGAGAGAGTAAACCAGGAAGTGGGCAGGTTTCTGAGGTCGTATTGCCAGGACCGGCCAGGAGAATGGGCAAGGTACGTCCCATGGGCAGAGTTAGCCCAGAATTCTCTTCGGCATTCGTCCACGAATATGTCGCCATTCGAATGTGTACTGGGTTACCAGCCGGTCCTGGCTCCGTGGCATCAGAGTCAGACCGAGGCTCCTGCGGTGGAGGAGTGGGTACAGCGCTCTAGAGAGACCTGGCGGGCAGTCCAGGATTCTCTCAGGCAGGCCAGTGAACGGCAGAAGAGAGACGCTGACCGCCACCGCAGTGAGGCCCCGGTGTTCGCACCAGGGGACAGGGTCTGGCTCTCGACCCGAAACCTGTCCCTCCGCCTGCCCTGCCGGAAGCTGGGGCCGCAGTGTGTGGGGCCATTTAAAGTCCTGAGGAGGATAAACGAGGTGTGTTATAGATTGCAACTTCCCTCTTATTATCGTATTAACCCCTCGTTTCATGTGTCTCTCCTCAGGCCGGTGGTAGCTGGTCCCCTACAAGACGGTGAGGTACCGGAGGTCCCTCCACCCCCTCTGGACATCGAGGGGTCCCCGGCGTACACAGTACGAGCTATTCTGGACTCGAGACGCCGGGTGAGGGGCCTGCAGTACCTCGTGGACTGGGAGGGGTACGGTCCGGAGGAGAGGTGCTGGGTACCGGGGAGGGACATTTTAGATCCTTCCCTCTTGAGGGATTTCCATCGCCTCCACCCGGATCGCCCTGCGCCTCGTCCTCCGGGTCGTCCTCGAGGCCGGGGTCGGCGCGCTGCGGGAGCCGCGCGTCAGGGGGGGGGTACTGTCACGAACCTCGCCGAGGATGGTGCCTCTTCCTGTTCGGGCGGTGCTCGACGGTCGTCGTCGCCGGCCTATTAGCTGCCATCGATTCCCTTTCCGTTTGTTTTGGGTTATTGGTTAATTGGGTACACCTGTTTTGTATTAGGATTTGTTTGTAGGGTATTTAAGGGCACTAGGCCCGCTGGGTATTTGTGCGGGCTTGTTTTTGTTACTCTGTGTTTTGTTGGTGTGATTTATTATTGTATTTATTCTCCGGACTGTTTAGTCCTGTAGTTGTTTTGGACTAGCAACGTATTTACGCCCTGTGTGTTGGCGTGACTGTTTTTGTTGCGCTGGGGAATAAATCTGAGGAAAACGACTGAACCTGCTCTCTGCGCCTGATTCCACCCACCACACCTAGTAGATCGTAACACGTACTCCAAATTAAGAAATCATGTGACTAAACTAAATACAAATAAAAATAAACTACACTATGAAACAAAGATAAATTATATAAAGAATGATGGTAAAAAGCTTTGGTGCACCTTAAATTACATTTTGGGAAAAAGGCCACCTCAGCTCCTTCATATATCGAATCAGATGGCTCATTCATCACAAAGCCCACTGATATTGCAAACTACTTTAATGATTTATTCATTGGCAAGATAAGCAAACTTAGGGATGACTTTCCAGCAACAAATGCTGACACTACACATCCAAGTATATCAGACCAAATTATGAAAGACAAGAATTATACTTTTGAATTCCTTAAAGTCAGTGTGGAGAGGTGAAACAATTATTGTTGTCTATCAACAATGGCAAGCCACCAGGGTCTGACAATCTAGATGGAAAATTACTGAGGATAATAGCAGACGATATTGCCACTCCTATTTCCTAAATCTTCAATTTAAGCATGTGCCCTCAGGCCTGGAGGAAAGCTAAAGTCTCCCTTTACTGGCTCAAATAGCCGACCAATCAGCCTGTTACCAACCCTTAGTAAACTTCTGGAAAAAAATTGACTGGTACTGTATATATATTTGCAAAAGAAATCTACAATCTATCTGCAAAATATACATGCTGATCTACCCCCCCCCCCCCCCCCCCCCCAAAAGAAATAAATACAAAATAAATAAGACTATTTGCTGCTCCAAGAGTTGCGTAAAGTTGGTGAAATCTTACTCAACATGATTCACAGCTGTAATTATTGCTTCCCAAGGTGCTTTGAACAAATATTAACTCTGGGGTGTGAAGACATACGCAATCAAGATTTACATTGTTTTTTTAATGCATTTTTTAAAGTGTATTTTTGATTTACTTTTAAGTGTAGAGTAGGTTGTGTAAATCAGTAGGAAAAAAATATATTTCAATATAAGGCAGCAAAATGTGACAGCTGTACAAGGGGTATGAAGAGTTTCCCTAGGGACTGTAGCTGGATCTAAACAACGGATGGTGTGGGATGTTGATTCTTCTTGACATAAGACTACTTTTGTGGTATGAGAACACCTGACAAAACGTGAAGCGGAATGTAATGTCCCTTAAACGTTACAAACAGAGGAGGTGGGAGTATAGAATATCCTCAGAAGCCACTGGTCTGAGTGTGAACCATAGGTGGTCTACTTCTCTCAATAAATGTGTATATGAAACATGAGCCGAAGAATATCTCTCTCAGGGCTCAGGGTTCAATGGGATGGGGTCATACTGATGCTGACCCTCCAATGAGTGTTTCCCCCTCTTTCTCTCTCTCCCATCTTCTCACTGATCTATACTGAACAAAAATATAAATGCAACATGTAAAGTGTTGGTCTCATATGTCATTAGTTGAAATAAAAGAGCACAGAAATGTTCCATACGCACAAAAAGCTTATTTCGCTTTTTGTTAATTTCTCTACCATAAGCCTTCTTAACAACACTATCAACAAGGCCTCCAACGTTGTTTTAGAGAATTTGGCAGTACGTCCAACCGGCCTCACAACAACAGACAACGTGTAACCACGCCAGCCCAGGACCTCCACATCCGGCTTCTTCACCTGCGGGATCGTCTGAGACCAGCCATCTGGACAGCTGATGAAACTAAGGAGTATTTCTGTCTGTAAAAAAGCCATTTTGTTGCAAAAAACTCCTTATGATTAGCTGTGTCTGGCTCCCCAGTGGGTGAGTGGGCCTATGCCCTCCCAGGCCCACCCATGGCTGTGTCCCTGCCCAGTCATGTGAAATCCATAGATTAGGGCCTAATTCATTTATTTAAATTTACTGATTTCCTTATATGAACTGTAACTCAGTAAAATCTTAAAAAATGTTGAATGCTGCATTTATATTTTTGTTCAGTGTAAGTTTTCATTACTGTCTTAAGCCCAGTCTGAACTGGACTAAAGCCCAGAGACATTGGCCCGATTTGACTACATTGAAAATACATATTTTGTAACCATCGGATAGTAACGTCTGCGTTCACCTATCATGTCAGGCAGCCTAGTGGTAGCCTCGTGGTTAAGTGCATTGGGATAGTAACTGAAAGATTGCTGGTTTGAATCCCTGAGCTGACTAGGCGAAAAATCTTTTGATGTGCCATTGAGAACTTAATCCTAATGCTCTGAATAAGAGTGACTGCTAAATGACTAAAATGTAAATCAATGATTTTCCTCCATTTTGAAATACATCCTTCTTTACCATTGGAGGTAACAGCCACTAAGGGTTTCATTAGCTTTCACATATCTTATCAGTTCAAAACTGTGGTTTCCCAAGGAAGGGAGGACAGAAGCATGCATTGTGATTAGTCCATCATAATAGGGCTAAATATGTTTCAGCCCATGCTGTTTCCTCTGACATCCCGACTGTCCTGCTAACGTCACACTTGCGCATCAGAGACAACCCCCGCCGTGTCAAAGTAAACACTCAGATTCCACACACACAGACCCCGCACAGTGTTACAGTAATTATTTATATCAATCATCAGACAGAAGCCAGGCATTCATACGATCATGGATCAGGTGAGTGGATGGAGTGTGGTGCTTAGCGTACTGCTTTTAATTGTAGGTTATATACCTGCATGGGTATACTGTAAGTCTGAATGAATAAATTAACAATTGCTGTATAATGATTGCAAACATACTATGGTTAATGGATAAAGCATAACATTATGTAGCCAACTTATGCTATACCAATTGAGCTAATGTTCTACTTAGCTCTTGGATGATGTCAATTACTGTAAGATGCAGTTACCAGTGAACAGTAATACCTGTTAATGTATTACAGTGACTGTTTATTATGTGTAATCATTACGTGACAAAAGGATGAATACGGGCTATAAATGCAGTATCTTATCTTTCCACTTCAGTCAGTGACTGGCTGCACCAACAGCAGCTCTCTTTCTCTCTCCCCCTTTCTATAGCTCCCTCCTCCTCTCTCTCCTTTCTCTGTCCATCTCCACTTGGCATTATTAGGTAGGTCTATCAAGGGCCTATGAGTCAGGCCGGCAGCTACACTTCTACAGCCCTGCAATTACAGTCAGGGGCCCTCCACTCCAGTTGTCTTCATAATTAACATGATAAACAGCCCCTCAACACTGGCAGTCAATCCTGAGCCCCACCAATACAGGGACTGACTATAGCGTATATCCGACAAAACATCCACAATCATGAATCTCCCCTCAAGATATTAAAGGGGCAATCCAGTCAGAAATGTGATTTCCCTGTGTTTTACACATATTTCCACACTATGAGTTTGGAATAATACCGTTAAATTGTGAAAATTATTTTAGTGTAAGAGCTGTTTGAAAAGACCACCTGCAATTTCTGCTTGTTTGGACCACCTGGCAACATCACCAGGTGGTGTAAGTTAATAGACCAATAACAAAGAGTTTTCCCTTCTCTCTGTTAAAGATGCACTATGCAGATATCGCTCCGCCATTTCCTGGTTGCTAAAAGTCTAATAGATCACTTAATTTCAGTTTATGTGACAAAACAAGCAAGTATAGTGTAGAGAATCATTGTACCAGGGGCCAACTTTCACTGGGGACGGGGAGGGACATGCAAATAGAAATAGCACACATAGAACAGATCTACCATGTCGTAGACTTGCTTTCAATGAGAATGGCAGATCTATAACACACATTTCTATGTGAATTTGGTTACATATTGCAGTTAGTTAATAGCAGCTGATTTTCAGGTTACATATCCCTCCCATTAGGCTCCTCTAATTAGGCCCTTCACTCAGGCCACTCCCAGACAGTCCTAGCTAAATTATTGCTTGAGAAATTGCTTTTTGCTAAGAACCTATTTTGTTTCCTTTTTTACAATTTTAATTGAAAACAATTACTTAATTTCTGTTACCTAGATATTATTTGATATTGACACAAAAACAGCTGCATTGGACCTTTAATACAGTATAACACTACATTTCCCACAATGCAAAGGTGACGCACCGAGCAGTAGGCTGCTTCATTTCAATATTTATTGGCACAGCAGTCGTCAGCATCACAGTAAAATTAACTTTCAGATACCCATCAAAAATGGCAAAACGGAAGGTGGATACTGAGAACCGGGGGTTTCAAACAAGGTGGGAGTCGGAGTATATGTTCACGAAGGTAGCTGGAAAACCTGTGTGTCTTCTGTGTGGAGAAAGTGTGGCGGTACTGAAAGAGTATAATCTGAGACGACATTATGAAACGAAACACGCGGACAAAAACAAGAATATGGACATGGAACAAAGGCTACAAAAGGCAGAGGAATTAAAACGAGGCCTCAAATCTCGACAGGCTCTGTTCAAAAAAGCCAAATCACAAGGCCAGGCTGCTGTCAAGGCCAGTTTTATTTTGGCAGAAGAGATCGCTAAATCAGCCCGGCCATTTACGGAGGGGGATTTCATCAAAAACTGCATGATTAAAGTTTGTGACGAAGTTTGCCCAGAAAAAAGGCAACTCTTTTTAAATGTGAGTCTGAGCAGAAACACCATTGCCGAGAGAGTAGACCAGTTGTCCATCAATCTAAAAGAGCAGCTTGTGAAAAAGGGAAAAGATTTTATTGCATATTCCTTGGCTGTGGATGAGAGCACCGACATTTCTGACATTGCCCAGTTGTCAATTTTCATCCGCGGAGTGGACTCCAACCTAAGCGTGACAGAGGAGTTTTTGGCTTTACGTCCTATGCATGGCACAACTACGGGGCATGATTTGTATGAAGAGGTGTCAAGATGTGTAAATGAGATGGAGCTGCCTTGGGAAAAACTCGTGGGTTTGACAACCGACGGAGCACCTGCGATGTGTGGACACAGGAGCGGACTGGTGGCGAAGATACGGGAAAAGATGCAAGAGGAAAACGCGACAGGTGAGCTGACAGCTTATCATTGTATCATACACCAGGAAGCGTTGTGCGGTAAAGCCTTGAAAATGGAGCATGTAATGAGCATCATCACGCGCACAGTTAACTTTATCAGAGCCAAAGGTTTGAATCACCGCCAGTTCAAGGCATTTCTGACGGAGTTAGAAACGGAGCATGGTGATTTGCCTTATCACACAGAGGTGCGATGGCTAAGCCAGGGAAAGGTGCTTCAAAGATGTTTCGAGCTTCGTGAGGAGATTTGTCTGTTCTTGGACAGCAAAGGGAAAGACACAACACAACTCCGAGACGAAATGTTTCTGTGTGAAATGGCTTTTCTGTGTGACATTACGAGTCATCTGAATGCAATAAACTTGCAGCTGCAGGGTCGGGATCGTGTCATCTCTGATATGTACAGTACAGTGAAGGCATTTAAAACCAAACTGACTCTGTGGGAGACGCAGATGCGGAAAGAAAATTTGAGCCACTTTCCCAGCTGCCAGACCATGAAAGAGAAGCTCTCTACCAGTGCGTTCCCGAGCACACAGTTGGCTGATAAAATAGGTATGCTTGCCGCTGACTTTCGACGCCGATTTGCTGACTTTGAAGCACAAAAAAGCAGGTTGGAACTGCTCGGTAACCCATTTGCTGTTGACGTGGAAAGCTCACCACCAAACCTCCAAATGGAGTTGATTGACCTCCAATGCAATGATGCACTGAGGGCAAAATATGCGGCAGTGGGTGCTGCGGAGTTCGCCCGTTTCCTCCCCGGCACAATGCCCCAGCTGCGCATCCAGGCTGCTCAAACGTTGTCTATGTTTGGCAGCACATACCTGTGTGAACAACTGTTTTCTTTGATGAACCTGAACAAAACATCACACAGAAGTCGACTTACTGCTGAACACCTCCACTCAATTCTGAGGATTTCTTCAGCTCAGAGCCTTACCCCGAACATTGATGAACTTGTGGAAAAGATGGGACACCACCAAGTATCACCCTCAACCTCAAACAAGTGAACATTACTGTGCAATCACATATTTAGAGTTTTTACTCAGTTCAAGTTTAAAAGTTAAAATTAAGCAATAAATAACATTGGAACATACACATAAACCGTCTGATTAAATTCCTACATTTCCCTTTGTATTTTTATATAGAATAATAGATTGTTCACCAGTGTCATTACCTATATGGGCTTAACCTCTACGGGATCGGGGTCCCCCCCACGCAATGGTTGAGCTAACATAGGCTAATGTTATTAGCATGAGTAACAAAATAAATCCCAGGACATAGACATATGTGATATGGGCAGAAAGCTTAAATTCTTGTTAATCTAACTACACTGTCCAATTTACAGTAGCTATTACAGTGAAAGAATACCATGATATTGTTTGAGGAGAGTGCACAATTATGAACTTGAAAATGTATTAATAAACCAATCAGGCACATTTGGGCAGTCTTGATACAACATTTTGAACAGATATGCAATGGTTCATTGGATCAGTCTAAAACGTTGTACATACACTGCTGCCACCTAGTGGCCAAAATATAAATTGCGCATGGGTTGGAATAATACATTATGGCCTTTCTCTTGCATTTGAAAGATGCATTTGAAAGATGAAAAAAAAAAAAAAAAAAAAAATGCTTTTTTCTTTGTATTATCTTTTACCAGATATAATGTGTTATATTCTCCTACATTAATTTCACATTTCCACAAACTTCAAAGTTTTTCCTTTCAAATGGTATCAAGAATATGCATATCCTTGCTTCAGGTCCTGACAGATAGGCAGTTAGATTTGGGTATGTCATTTTAGGTGAAAACTGAAAAAAAAAAAGGGTTGGATCCTTAAAAGATTTTTAAGTCTTGAACATGTTATTGTATAAGTGGGTGGGTATATAGATAAGACCATAAAATAATATAGGCCTATTCTGGCACTAGACTATATGTAAATACTAGGCCTATACTTTCCAATTGTTATTGTACCTTAAATATATCCCAGGCATAGCTGCCTTCATCATAACATTGTACACTGAACATCGTGTTGCCAAGACTTCAAGAATGACAGAGGGAAGATCTTCAGGCTTAAATATCGACAATTCAGATTGTTTATAATTCAGTAGTGATCAATTGATTTAATGGCCCTGACAATCCCCGGTATGTAACTACAGTCATGATAACCTTGGCCAGCCGACCCTTTATCGTTATATGTAGATGTGACTGCCAGGTAAAAACAAACACAGGTGCCTTGAAAACATGACAATAATATGACAATAACCAACCTCGCTACAATGTAGCAAGTGAGTCTATACTTCCAAAGCCGGCTTTTTGGTAATAGCCTGGTTATTACAGCTTGTATGTAGCCGAGCCTATGCGATGCAGTATTGTGCTACACATAGCAGGATAACTTATTTTGAGCGCTATCTATGCCAATCCAACAATCGAAATCATCGTGGTACAGCAACATTAAATCCTGGACACGTTGTGCTTTTAGCTAAATATGATAGAATAAATTGCACAATTCTAATCTATTTACAACAAACAGCATCTGTAAATTGTGTGCGGTGCGGCGAAAACGACCCTCCCCCACAGCTAAACAATACCATGGACAGCGGCGCGGAAACATAAGGCTTACCTCCGTCAACAAAATACAGAATGTCAGTTCTGGATTAACCACAAAAGTCCGAGTCCTCGAAGATGAATTAAGTTGAATTATTTGGATAATAAATGATGGCTATTCTGTTGTCCTGCTACAAAACATGACCTCACGGAATTCACTACAATCTCTCTGCATTGACAGGCCGAGCGCGCACTGCAAGAAGACATGCGTACCACGTCACTAAAGCCCTACGCATCCGTGAGATAGGAGCTACCGCCCTATGCTTTCCTTTTATCAATAGAAATACATACAAAAATATCCTCTTCCTTGTAATGAATAAAATCAATACAAAAATCAGTACAAATCTCTTTCTCACACGCACATTATAGGCCTACCTCAACCCTTTTGGCTGAATGCTGGTTTTAGGCCTGTCTATTTGGGATGCTACCATATCAAATTATTATCTTCCACACAACAGCCAATCCACAGACTTTGCAATTATATTTATACAGGCCTATTCATCCACCTCTGTTTTGGAATGCTCGGAGACTTATGGCAGACATGCTGTGACAGAGGCAGTAAACTGAGGGATAATGAAAGGAGAACATTAAGAATGTCAGCTTTGGCACCCAGCCAATGAGTTAGTACCTTCACAGTAATGAGTCATGCCAGTAAATCATCAAATCAAATCACATTTTATTTGTCACATACACATGGTTAGCAGATGTTAATGCGAGTGTAGCGAAATGCTTGTGCTTCTAGTTCCGACAATGCAGTAATAACAAGTAATCTAACTAACAATTCCAAAACTACTGTCTTGTACACAGTGTAAGGGGATAAAGAATATGTACATCAGGATATATGAATGAGTGATGGTACAGAGCAGCATAGGCAAGATACAGTAGATGGTATCGAGTACAGTATGTACAAATGAGATGAGTATGTAAACAAAGTGGCATAGTTTAAAGTGGCTAGTGATACATGTATTACATAAGGATACAGTCGATGATATAGAGTACAGTATATACGTATGCATATGAGATGAATAATGTAGGGTAAGTAACATTATATAAGGTAGCATTGTTTAAAGTGGCTAGTGATATATTTACATCATTTCCCATCAATTCCCATTATTAAAGTGGCTGGAGTTGAGTCAGTGTCAGTGTGTTGGCAGCAGCCACTCAGTGTTAGTGGTGGCTGTTTAACAGTCTGATGGCCTTGAGATAGAAGCTGTTTTTCAGTCTCTCGGTCCCAGCTTTGATGCACCTGTACTGACCTCGCCTTCTGGATGATAGCGGGGTGAACAGGCAGTGGCTCGGGTGGTTGATGTCCTTGATGATCTTTATGGCCTTCCTGTGACATCGGGTGGTGTAGGTGTCCTGGAGGGCAGGTAGTTTGCCCCCGGTGATGCGTTGTGCAGACCTCACTACCCTCTGGAGAGCCTTACGGTTGAGGGCGGTGCAGTTGCCGTACCAGGCGGTGATACAGCCCGCCAGGATGCTCTCGATTGTGCATCTGTAGAAGTTTGTGAGTGCTTTTGGTGACAAGCCGAATTTCTTCAGCCTCCTGAGGTTGAAGAGGCGCTGCTGCGCCTTCTTCACGATGCTGTCTGTGTGAGTGGACCAATTCAGTTTGTCTGTGATGTGTATGCCGAGGAACTTAAAACTTGCTACCCTCTCCACTACTGTTCCATCGATGTGAATAGGGGGGTGTTCCCTCTGCTGTTTCCTGAAGTCCACAATCATCTCCTTAGTTTTGTTGACGTTGAGTGTGAGGTTATTTTCCTGACACCACACTCCGAGGGCCCTCACCTCCTCCCTGTAGGCCGTCTCGTCGTTGTTGGTAATCAAGCCTACCACTGTTGTGTCGTCCGCAAACTTGATGATTGAGTTGGAGGCGTGCGTGGCCACGCAGTCGTGGGTGAACAGGGAGTACAGGAGAGGGCTCAGAACGCACCCTTGTGGGGCCCCAGTGTTGAGGATCAGCGGGGAGGAGATGTTGTTGCCTACCCTCACCACCTGGGGGCGGCCCGTCAGGAAGTCCAGTACCCAGTTGCACAGGGCGGGGTCGAGACCCAGGGTCTCGAGCTTGATGACGAGCTTGGAGGGGACTATGGTGTTGAATGCCGAGCTGTAGTCGATGAACAGCATTCTCACATAGGTATTGCTTTTGTCCAGATGGGTTAGGGCAGTGTGCAGTGTGGTTGAGATTGCATCGTCTGTGGACCTATTTGGGCGGTAAGCAAATTGGAGTGGGTCTAGGGTGTCAGGTAGGGTGGAGGTGATATGGTCCTTGACTAGTCTCTCAAAGCACTTCATGATGACGGATGTGAGTGCTACGGGGCGGTAGTCGTTTAGCTCAGTTACCTTAGCTTTCTTGGGAACAGGAACAATGGTGGCCCTCTTGAAGCATGTGGGAACAGCAGACTGCTATAGGGATTGATTGAATATGTCCGTAAACACACCGGCCAGCTGGTCTGCGCATGCTCTGAGGGCGCGGCTGGGGATGCCGTCTGGGCCTGCAGCCTTGCGAGGGTTAACACGTTTAAATGTCTTACTCACCTCGGCTGCAGTGAAGGAGAGACTGCATGTTTTCGTTGCAGGCCGTGTCAGTGGCACTGTATTGTCCTCAAAGCGGGCAAAAAAGTTATTTAGTCTGCCTGGGAGCAAGACATCCTGGTCCGTGACTGGGCTGGATTTCTTCCTGTAGTCCGTGATTGACTGTAGACCCTGCCACATGCCTCTTGTGTCTGAGCCGTTGAATTGAGATTCTACTTTGTCTCTGTACTGGCGCTTAGCTTGTTTGATAGCCTTGCGGAGGGAATAGCTGCACTGTTTGTATTCGGTCATGTTACCAGACACCTTGCCCTGATTAAAAGCAGTGGTTCGCGCTTTCAGTTTCACACGAATGCTGCCATCAATCCACGGTTTCTGGTTAGGGAATGTTTTAATCGTTGCTATGGGAACGACATCTTCAACGCACGTTCTAATGAACTCGCACACCGAATCAGCGTATTCGTCAATGTTGTTATCTGACGCAATACGAAACATCTCCCAGTCCACGTGATGGAAGCAGTCTTGGAGTGTGGAGTCAGCTTGGTCGGACCAGCGTTGGACAGACCTCAGCGTGGGAGCCTCTTGTTTTAGTTTCTGTCTGTAGGCAGGGATCAACAAAATGGAGTCGTGGTCAGCTTTTCCGAAAGGGGGGCGGGGCAGGGCCTTATATGCGTCGCGGAAGTTAGAGTAACAATGATCCAAGGTCTTTCCACCCCTGGTTGCGCAATCGATATGCTGATACAATTTAGGGAGTCTTGTTTTCTGATTAGCCTTGTTAAAATCCCCAGCTACAATGAATGCAGCCTCCGGATAAATCGTTTCCAGTTTGCAGAGAGTTAAATAAAGTTCGTTCAGAGCCATCGATGTGTCTGCTTGGGGGGGGATATATACGGCTGTGATTATAATCGAAGAGAATTCTCTTGGTAGATAATGCGGTCTACATTTGATTGTGAGGAATTCTAAATCAGGTGAACAGAAGGATTTGAGTTCCTGTATGTTTCTTTCATCACACCATGTCACGTTGGCCATGAGGCATACGCCCCCGCCCCTCTTCTTACCAGAAAGATGTTTGTTTCTGTCAGCGCGATGCGTGGAGAAACCCGTTGGCTGCACCGCTTCGGATAGAGTCTCTCCAGTGAGCCATGTTTCAGTGAAGCAAAGGACGTTACAGTCTCTGATGTCCCTCTGGAATGCTACCCTTGCTCGGATTTCATCAACCTTGTTGTCAAGAGACTGGACATTGGCAAGAAGAATGCTAGGGAGTGGTGCACGGTGTGGCCGTCTCCGGAGTCTGACCAGAAGACCGCCTCGTTTCCCTCTCTTTCGGAGTCGTTTTTTTGGGTCGCTGCATAGGATCCACTCCGTTGTCCTGTTTGTAAGGCAGAACACAGGGTCCGCGTCGCGAAAAACATATTCTTGGTCGTACTGATGGTGAGTTGACGCTGATCTTATATTCAGTAGTTCTTCTCGACTGTATGTAATGAAACCTAAGATGACCTGGGGTACTAATGTAAGAAATAACACGTAAAAAAACAAAAAACTGCATAGTTTCCTAGGAACGCGAAGCGAGGCGGCCATCTCTGTCGGCGCCGGAAGTGTAATTTACACAGTGCCAGAGGGTCAAAAGTCAGACAGAAAGGGTTAAAACACAAAGCGAAGTACAGTGCATTAGGGAAGAATTCAGAACTCCTGACTTTTTCCAAATTTCGTTACGTTACAGCCTTATTAAAAAATTGAATCGATCTACAATCAATGGGCTCCCGAGTGACGCAGTGGTCTAAGACACTGCATCGCAGTGCAAGAGGGCTCACTCCAGTACCTGGTTCGAAACCAGGCTGCATCACATCAGGCCATGATTGGGAGTCCCACAGGGCGGTGCACACTTGGCCCAGGGTAGGCATTCATTGTAAATAAGAATTTATTATTCACTGACTTGCCTTTTTATTTCCCCAAAACAGAAATATCAAATTTACATAAGTATTCAAACCCTTTACTCAGTAATTTGTTGAAGCACCTTTGGCAGCGATTACAGCCTTGGGTCTTCTTGGGTATGGAGCTACAAGCTTGGCACACATGTATTTGCAGATCCTCTCAAGCTCTGTCAGGTTGGATGGGGAGCGTCACTGCACAGCTATTTTCAGGTCTCTCCAGAGATGTTCGATCGGGTTCAAGTCCGGGCTCTGACTTGGACACGCAAGGATATTCAGAGACCACTTGGCTGTGTGCTTAGGGTCGTTGTCCTGTTGGAAGGTGGACCTTCGCCCCAGTCTGAGGCCCTGAGCGCTCTGGAGTAGGTTTTCATCAAGTATCACCCTGTACTTTGCTCCGTTCATCTTTCCCTCAATCCTGACTGGTCTTTATGTCCCTTTAACATCCCCACAGCAGGATGCTGCCACAACCATGCTTCACTGTAGGGATGGTGCCAGGTTCAATCTTGGTTTCATAAGACCAGAGTATCTTGTTTCTCATGGTCTGAAAGTCTTCAGGTGTCATTTGGCAAACTCTTGGTTGGGCTGTCATATGCCTTTTACTGAGGAGTGGCTTCATTCTGGCCACTCTATCATAAATGGTGGAGTGCTGCAGAGATTGTTGACCTTCTGGAATGTTCTCCATATCTCCACAGAGTAACTCTGGAGCTCTGTCAGAGTGACCATCGGGTTCTTGGTTACCTCCCTGACCAAGGCCCTTCTCCCACGATTGCTCAGTTTGGCCGGGCGACCAGCTCTAGGAAGAGTCTTGGTGGTTCCAAACTTCTTCCATTTAAGTATGATGGAGGACACTGTGTGCAATACATACATACATACATACATACATACACTACCATTCAAAAGTTTGGGGTCACTTTGAAATGTCCTTGTTTTTGTAAATGACTATTGTAGCTGGAAACGACCAGCATCCCGGAGTCGGGAAATGTATTCAATCGCGAAATGTATTCAATTGGAAATGTATTCAATCGCGATCTGCTCGCATTTCGGGGGAAAGCAGACAGGTTTTATTTAAAGCAGACAGTTTATTTATGGAGCTTACTGCATGAGTTGTGTTTTGGGAGCCTCTTTTTGTCTGCACTGTGGATGGCTCTGTTTTCTATAGAGCCTGCCTGCGGGCTAAATTGAAATGTGACGATTTGGTCATGCATCTGATCGTAGATTTGGGGTCAGTCCGGGAGACAGGCTTTCTTTGGATGGGATTTTGTTAAAAGGTAAAATGTATTATTTTTTATCTTAGGATCAACGTTGTCACAGTTGCCTCTTGTTGAAGAGGCATCAGCTAACTTTAGCATTTGGGGCGACAGGGTTTCCAAGTGGTTAGAGCATTGGACTAGTAACCGGAAGCTTGCAAGATCGAATCCTGAGCTGACTAGGTAAAAATATGTTGTTCTGCCCCTGAACAAGGCAGTTAACACACTGTTCCTAGGCCATCATTGAAAATAAGAATTTGTTCTTAACTGACTTGCCTAGTTAAAAATGTTATTGCTAGCTATCCTCTTCCTCCGTTTCTGAATACATTTTTGGCTTGCAAAATAAGTGAGCTAGATTTTGTTTGTGCACTACCATATGTCGATAGCCAAGTTTGTCACTGGTATGGGATAGTAAATGACCTAAAGCTAGCCAGCCAGACAGTGATAGCCGCAAGCTAAAACCGGAGAGAGAGTGAGAGAATTCACTTTCTGTTTCAAGTGTTGAATTGATCAAGTTCACTCAAATACGTTTTTCAACATTTAATTGATGAAATTACATTTTTATTCTATAAAGATTGTAATTGTGGCTATAAAACCCTCACAGCCGTTTTCCATACTAAAACATGAAGTACAACTTCATGCACGCCAGCTTTCCGTGTACAGTAAGCTCACTGTGTGAGCCATCAAAATTGCAATCTTGAATTCGGGCGTTTCCAGTAGACTTCATGGTTTTATATGCGGGGAACAAATATTGTCCAATCGTAAAATAACAAATAATTTCTCGAGTTAGAACACATGTATGCTGAACCAAGATAATCTATCTACCTGACAGGTGTGACATAACAAAAAGCTGATTAACAGCATGATCATTACACAAGTGCACCTTGTGCAGGGGACAATAAAAGGCCACTAAAATATGCCGTTTTGTCACATAACACAATGCCACATTGGTCTCAAGTTTTGAGGGAGCATGCAAATAGCATGCTGACTGCATGAATGTCAATCAGAGGTAGAAAATGGCAGAAAATGTCATGTTCACCATAAGCTGCCTCCAACATCATTTTAGAGAGCTGGGCAGTATGTCCAACCGGCCTCAAACCGTAGACCACGTGTAACCATGCCAGCCCAGGACCTCCACATCCGGTTTCTTCACCTGCGGAATCGTCGGAGACCAGCCACCCGGACAGCTGATGAAACTATGGGTTTGCACTGCTGAATCATTTCTGCACAAACTATCAGAAACCATCTCAGGGAGGCTCATCGCGTGCTCAACGTCCTCACTAGGGTCTTGACCTGACTGCAGTTCTGCGCCGTAACCGACTTTAGTGGGAAAATGCTCACCTTTGATGGCCACTGGAGAAGTGTGCTCTTCACGGACGAATCCTGTTTCAACTGTAGATGGCAGACAAAGTGTATGGTGTTGTGTGGGCCAGCGGTTTGCTGATGTCAATGTTGTGAACAGAGTGCCCCATGGTGGCGAGATCCTGAGGCCCATTTTTGTGCCATTCTTCCGCCACCATCACCTCATGTTTCAGCATGATAATGCACAACCCCATGTGGCAAAGGATCTGTACACAATTCCTGGAAGCTGAAAATGTCCCAGTTCTTCCATGGCCTGCATACCTACCAGACATGTCACCCATTGAGTATGTTTGGGATGCTCTGGATCGTTGTGTACGACGAAGTGTTTCAGTTTATAGAGAGGAGGAAAGGGCCTAGAAACGAGCCCTGGGGCACACCAGTAGTGAGAGTATGTGGTGCAGACACAGATCTTCTCCACGTCAAATGGTAGGAGCGGCCTGCTAGGTAGGATACAATCCAAGAGTGTGCAGAGCCTGAGATGCCCAACCCTAAGAGGGTGGAGAGGAGGATCTGATGGTCCCCAGTGTTGAAGGCAGAGGATAGATCTAGGAGGATGAGCACAGAGGAAAGAGAATCAGCTTTGGCAGTACGGAGAGCCTCTGACACAGACAAGAGCAGTCTCAGTTGAGTGACCCGTCTTGAAGTGTTTTGGAAAGGAAATAAAGGTGTTTGATGTCAGAGGAGTGGAGTGTTGGTTTCTTGAGGAGGGGAGCACTTGGGCTGTTTTTAAGTCAGAGGGGACACCGCCAGTAGTCAGGGATGAGTTGATGAGGGAAGTGAGGAATGGGAGAAGGTCTCCAGAGATGGTCTGGAGAAAGGAGGAGGGGATGGTGTTGGTTGTCGGGCAGCCGGACCTCCTTAGTTCCAGGATTTCATCTGGATAGAGAGGGGCGAAAGAGGTCAAGGCGTGGGGTAGTTCTGTGTCAGTGGGACCAGTGGACTCAATTGGCTGAGTGAATGAGGAGCGGATGTTGTCAACCTTCTTTTTAAAGTGGTTGACAAAGTCATATGGAAGGAGGTAGGGGGTGGAGGATTAAGGAGGGAGAAGAATGTGGAAAATAGTTTCCTAGGGTTAGAGATAGAAGCTTGAAATGTAGAGTGGTAGAAAGTGGCTTTAGCAGCAGATACAGAGGAAGAGAAGGTAGAGATCAGGGAGTGAAAGGATAATAGGTCCTCCAGAAGTTTAATTTTCCTCCATTATCACTCAGCTGCCCAAGCACCGTTCTGTAGGCTCGCAATGAATCAATCAGCTATGGAGCAGGAGGGGAGGGACGAGCTGGCCTTGGAAGAAAGGGGACAGTGAGAAATAGGATGCAGAAAGGGAGGAGAGTAAAGTCGAAGAGGCAGGATCAGGAGACAGGATGGATAAGAATTTAGCAGAAGGGAGAGATGATAGGATAGAAAAGGGCAGAGTAGTGGGAAAGAGAGCGTAGATTGCGACCATCTGGGTAGGGCTGAGTGGAAACAAAGTCGTGATCAGAGACCTGGAGGGGGGGGGGGGGGGGGGGGGTTACAATGAGATTAGTAGGTGAACAGCCTCTAGTAAAGATGAGGTAAAGCATATTGCCTGCCTTATGAGTGGGAAGGGACTGGGAAAGTGGGAGGGGACTGTGAAAGTGGGAGGGGACTGTGAAAGTGGGAGGGGACTGTGAAAGGATGAGGTCAAAAGAGGCAAGGAGGGTAAAGAAAGAGTTGAAAGAAATTAATCGAAGTCAGACATTGGGAGGTTGAAGTCGCCAAGTACGAAGAGCGGTGAGCTATTGTCAGGAAATTAGCTTATCAGAGTGTCAATGTAATTTGAGGAACTCTAAGGACACCTGGTGGTGTGAAAGATGACTACAATTTTAAGCTTGAGTGGACACCTGCCTGTGACAGAAAGGAATTCAAATGAGGAGTTGGACAGGTGAGTGAGGGAGAAAAGAGAAAATCTCCACATAGGAGAATTTTGTAGCCCTGTGCCACCACCGCGACTACCAGATACGCTCGTATTATGAGCGAAAAGGTTCTCTGGGGCGATCCATGTCTCCGTCAGGACGAAAAAGTCAAGGGACTGTAGGGCATCATAGGCTTAGATTAACTGCATTCTTGACCGCAGATCGGCCGTTCCAAACGCTGCCAGAGACCAGGAATTTCACATGGGTTGTGCCCGCAGGGTACACTAAATTAGAAGGGTTGCAGCCAAGGGGTGCGGAGCATCTGTAAAGCCTACAGGGAGAGGAGTGGACAGGTATAGAAAACACACATAGTTGCCAAAGCTACAAAAGAGCTAAATGAGATCTGAAAATAACTAGGTAAGATACTCAAGTGAGAGAGTGGTGTGGAACCTTCTTCTCTTTACTTCCTCAAACAACTCCGCGGAGAAATTCGACAGATACCGTCTTAGTTTTGCAACAAGACCGCCACTGACACAGCCCCCTCAGAGAAACCAGCGGAGACTGAAGTACTAATCACCTTGCAGAGATGAAAACTCCCAGTACTAATTGCTAACTGACTAGGAGAGGAGAAACCACCTCGCCTCCAATACAGCCACTGATTACCAAAACAACAACAGTCACGCATTGCTCTGCCCCTTAATCCTGGTTGATGTGTCAACAATCATCTGCAAGTTATGAGCAGTCAGCGTTTCACACACCAGGTAGGCTACTGGGAAGACAGGCAGCACTTAAAGTAGCAGGACCTAGTTAGTAAAAAGACAGTAAGTACTAGACAACGACAGACAAAAAAAGTATTTAGCTCTCCTGGGGATATCAGGAGTCCTTAGCTATAGAAGGACTAACCATTAACAAAATAAAACAATACTGTAGGTCTTTCTATGCATTTAATGTCTGTGGGTGAATTATGCAACAATTACTGTAAGCAGATGTTCTAAAAAATGTGATGTAGATTTGTTTATGCCATTGCTTGATCTAAATGTAAGAATATGTTGCAGATTTAAACTTGAATTGGTGCCTATGGAAACAAATAGAAATGTAATGAACAATGTTTTCAATATTCAACTTTAACCTCTGCAATACTTTTTACAGTAGGTAATAAGCTGTGGTCAGGTGGTCATTGCCAGGTTATGATGAGGTCTTAACCATGACAGTACATAATATAGCACATTATGGCCTAGTGGTCAAAATTATGATAGAGGACACAATTATGACCAACTGGTCAGAAAAAATACATCATATTCGGGTCAGTAAAAATACCTAGAAAATGTTAAATAGTTTGTGACCAGAAAAATACATACTGACATAGGTTTATGGTGCTTTCAAGACAACTGGGAACAAGGTCAAATCATGACGTTGGTGGTCTTCAGGTTGGAAAGTCGGAGCTCTACAAAGATGCCCGAGTTCCCAGTTGTCTTCAACGCACTAAAGAAGGTTCAAATCGTCTTACCCGGGAACACATCTTAACACTTGTAATTATAATTTTTCACTTGCTTTTTTCAAGTGTCAAATGTCCTTTTTTGTACACGTGTTCTTTACACCTGTTCTGTTCAGTGTGCATTCACAGGCGATTAGAACGCTTGTTATGGTCATGTTTACACGCGTTCAGCCTATTGGGTAAGGAATGGCGTTTTGTACTTGACTTTGGATAATTGTCGAAAACAACTTACTTGGTAGCTAACGTCACATGTTGTAATTTTTTTAAACATTTATGTATTGAAAAAAAGCTTCATAATTGATAAAGGTCATGTTAAATGAATGATATTATCTCATAGAAGAAAACATATAAGAACTCTTAAGCCCGTCTTAACCTGACCTTATTTTAGGCATTTTGTCATATTTCTACCATTATTATATTTACATTTGAGTAATTAAGCAGACGTTCTGGTAATATTTTGATAAATACAAATACTGTAACTCACGTCTCTGGGCCATCTTTTAGCATTTTCCTCACAGTAATACACATTTTCAGTCTTTATTGGTCTTGTTACACAAATTATTAATTCATTTCTGCCCAGAAAAATCTATTCAGTCCCTCCACATTGAAATAAATGGTGGCCAACTTGAAAATAGTCTGCTGTGACTGATTTTACACTGAATCCATGATGACTCTATGAAACTTTTCCAATGGGTCTCTTTGTTCTGTGGGAAGTTTGGTGTAGTTATCGTCTAGGGTACCATGTGATAATAAAGCACATCCCAATGCTCAAATCAATATACCCCAAAATGCTTACAGGTACTGTATGACCTTTGACCCCCCCCCCCCCCCCCCCCCCAAGTTGGACCCATGGAGATGTCATTAACATTCCAATTATTTTATACCTTATTTCATACCTCAAGTTAATAACATGTCAATTGCCTTATTTGTCAAAAGATTGTTCCCTGATAACACATTAATTTCTATTTTCTGCTTATCAACAATTTGGCCTCTGAAGTAACAAGCTATAAGTCCATGTGAAAACAAATCCCCTCCATTGTGTATTCATTATTTTATAGTAACAATATGTTCCTCCAGCCTTTGTCTTGAATAGTGATTTCCTACTCATTCTAATGACACTGTATGTCCACTAGATGGGGATGTTTTGACTAAAGTACCTACTTTTCCAAAACCTCATCTGTTTGATTATTAAATGAATGTATTAATAATCACTACCCTTTCCAAGCCACAAAGCCTGGAGGAAAGGACCTGGCTGCAGTGGAGGAAGGACATGGGTCATTTCAAAGGCCATTTATTCTGGAACAGAGTTATAAATCAAATCAAGCTTTATTTATATAGCACATTTCAGACATGAACGCAACACAATCCACTTCACAGGGGGAAAAAAATATGAAAATAAAAACTTAAATATTTACACCATAAACAAAAGAATAACAATTTTAAACTAATAGACTAAAAATCACCCTAAGGAAAAGCAAAGCTAAAAAGGTGTGTTTTAAGATCCCTTTTAAATATGTCCACAGCTTCGGGCCCCCTCAGGTTCTCTGGCAGGCTATTCCAGAGGCTGGGGGTATGGTAACTAAAAGCTGCCTCTCCATGCCTCTTGGTCCTTTGACCCCCCACAAGGTGGAAAGTTCAAGTCCCGTGCCAGAGGACCTGAGGGACCTACTGGCCACATAACTCAAAAGCATGTATGACATGAATTGAGGTGCAAAATCATGGATGGAGTTGAAAACCAATAGAAGAATCTTAAAACTAATTCTAAAACTCACAGGCAGGCAGTGCAGAGACTTTAAAACCGGTGTAATGTGTGATCTCCGTCTGGTCTTGGTCAGTAACCATGCTGACCAATGGCTTTCTTGGGTAGACCAGACAGGAGAGCATTACAGTAGTCAAGACTGCTTGTAATAAAGCATTGTTGCGTCTCTGTATCAGCTTGAGATAAAAACAGGCGCCTGAGAGGGGGGGGTAAAAAGCTATTTCGGTCACATTAGAAATTGAGTTCAGAATAAAAGATTACACCTAGGTTTTTTTACCTAGTGTTTTATCTTTGGTGGCCGTGAATTAACATGTCCGGCCAAATTCTGTCTGTGCTTTGGCTCCAATTTCTCTCTGTGCTTTGGCTCCAATAATAAGTACCACGGTCTTTTCTTGATTTAGCTGGAGGAAGTTTAACTTGCTTGAAGGAATCAGTCAGTAGGCTTCTATATTGATATACTGTACTGTATATATCTTTTTTTTAAATCTAAATATAAAGGCTTTTGGATAAGAGAAAATCAACCATATACAATTTTCCTACTTTGAAAAGCAACTTCACAGAAAACACGCGTTTTCTACACTTTTAAATGCAAACACAACATGTGCAAGAATCACATATAAAAATGTACACCAAGGGATTAGAACGTTTGAATATTGTACTTTCAGACTCATGAAATTGTGCCACAGCACACGTTCCGAGCCCATGTGTAGTAAGGGGCCCATATGGGATCAATATCATGCCAAATGTATTCACAAATGTAAATCACCAATCCACAAATGTAAATCACTTTCCACAAATGTAAATCAGCAATCCACATATGTAAATCACTTTCCACAAATGTAAATCGCTATCCACAAATACAATTCACTATCCACAAACAAACACCATTTAATATATATTTGTTTATCGATATATTGCATTAGATTTTTTTTTATAACTGCAGATATGCAGGTCATTCCTAAGGGCCTTAAGTAAAAGGACTGCCATAAAGATTTGCACATAGGAGAGATATGCACAAACATGTGCATTGACGAGAAGAAAAATACAAAAAGTTCTCATGCGTGGAAAAAAAAGTTCTCACTCTGTAGAAAAAAAGTTAACACTCGTAGAAAGCGATTTGTATTAATTTAAAAAAAGTTTGTACCCATAGAAAGCGATTTCTATAAATCAGAAATTGTAGTACGGTAACCATAATATGTCAGCCATATGTGTAACCATAGTATGTCCAACGTAAATAATCAAAACCCTAACCCTAGATTACTCTATATTTGCAACTCTACACCCGTTCTTCACCCATATAGATTGAATTAGCTGGCCAGTGTGATAGCACCACTAAATGTGAAGGATATGTCATACATTGTTTGTGATTATAATCCATCCGCTGTCTCATGTTGCACAGACGATGATTAAGGAGACATAAGTATTCCTGAGGCCACTAACCGTTTCCCCAGGAGAGGCATGCAAAAGGTAGAGGGGAGGTGTAGGATATGGAACCAGACTTTGTAACAGCATTGCTTCTGCCCCAACCTGGGCTTGAACCAGGGACCTTCTGCACACATCGACAACAGTCAAGCCTTCCATATGATTTCACCAAAACATGTTTTCATTGCTTTTTATACTTAAATTGTAAAATATATATATATATATATATATATATATATATATATATATATATATATATATATATATATATATATATATATTGTTATTTACATACTGTATATACATTCAAATGGCAACACACTAAATGACTAAGAAACTGACCCCTTTTGAGGCAATGGCAGAGAAGTGACATATTTTTTATACATCATTCTGATAAAGTTTAAAATCTGTTCAGGCCATGTGCTCCAGCCATGTCTTTTGTACTTCCTTATTGCAAGAGAATGACACAGTATTAGTATCACAGTATATCACATGAAGTGGACATCGCTTTTAGGGACAAAATGTACTCTATAAAAAAACGATTTGATTTCACGAATAGACTTGGGAACTATTGTGTATGAAATAAACTTCTGTGTTAGAACTAAAAGAGTAGGGGAAGGGAATTGTATACTTTTTTACAACTAATTTACTTGAAGTTGAAAGTTCCCCAACCTTACCTGGGACAGTCACACCATTGGGCAAATGTCCTGATTGCTGCTTAGAAGCAAAAACTAAAGCAGGAAGTACCAGTGACTCGCTCAATATGGAAGTGGTCAGATGACACAGATGCTTAGCTACAGGACAGTTTTGCTAGAACAGACTGGAATACTTTCCGGGACTCATCCAATGGCATTGAGAAGTATAGAACATCAGACACCAGCTACAGCAATAAGTGCATCGATGACGTTGTCCCCACAGTTTTTAAAAATATTTAATTTTTTTATTTCACCTTTATTTAACCAGGTAGGCAAGTTGAGACAAAGTTCTCATTTACAACTGCGACCTGGCCAAGATAAAGCACAGCAGTTCGGCACATACAACAACACAGAGTTACACATGGAATAAACAAACATACAGTCAATAATACAGTAGAAAAAAGTCTATGTACAGTGAGTGCAATCGAGGTAAGATAAGGGAGGTAATGCAATAAATAGGCCATGGTGGCAAAATAATTACAATATAGAAATTAAACACTGGAATGGTAGATGTGCAGAAGATGAATGTGCAAGTAGAGATACTGGGCTGCAAAGGAGCAAGATAAATAAATAAATACAGTATGGGGATGAGGTAGTTGAATGGTTTGTTTACAGATGGGCTATGTACAGGTGCAGTGATCTGTGAGCTGCTCTGACAGCTGGTGCTTAAAGCTAGTGAGGGAGATATGAGTCTCCAGCTTCAGTGATTTTTGCAGTTCCCAGTCATTGGCAGCAGAGAACTGGAAGGAAAGGTGACCAAACGAGGAATTGGCTTTGGGGGTGACCAGTGAGCTATACCTGCTGGAGCGTGTGCTACGGGTGGGTGCTGCTATGGTGACCAGTGAGCTGATATAAGGTGGGGCTTTACCTAGCAGAGACTTGTAGATGACCTGGAGCCAGTGGGTTTGGCGATGAATATGAAGCGAGGGCCAGCTAACGAGAGCATACAGGTCACAGTGGTGGGTGGTATATGGGGCTTTGGTGACAAAATGGATGGCACTGTGATAGACTGCATTCAATTAGTTGAGTAGGGTGTTGGAGGCTATTTTACAGTGGATGGATTACAGGCTTACAGGCTCCTGGTTGAGCTAAAAAGGGTTTCAAATAGCGGGACCCTAACCAAGACGCTTATAAGACATCCCGCTATGCCCTCAGACGGACCATCAAACAGGCAAAATGTAAATACAGGACTAAGATTGAATCCTACTACACCGGCTCTGACGCTTGTCGGATGTAGCAGGGCTTGCAAACTATTATGGACTACAAAGGGAAGCCCAGTCTCGAGCTGCCCAGTGACAATAGCCTACCAGACGAGCTAAATTCTTTCCATGTTCGCTTCAAGGCAAGCAACACTGAAGCATGCATGAGAGCACCAGCTGTTCCGGACGACTGTGTGCTCACGCTCACCATAGACGATGTGAGTAAGACCTTTAAACAGGTCAACATTCATAAGGCCGCAGGGCCAGATGGATTACCAGGACGTGTACTTCGAGCATGTGCTGAACAACTGGAAAGTGTCTTTATTGACATGTTCAACCTGTCCCTGGCCGAGTCTGTAATACCTACATGTTTCAAGCAGACCACCATAGTCCCTGTGCCCAAGAAAACCAAGTTAACCTGCCTAACTGACTACCAACCCGTAGCACTCCTGTACTCCCTGTTCACCCATGACTGAGTGGCCAAGCACAATCTAGAGGAAAAATAAATGCACACCTATTTAGGCGTGGTGCTGGCTAGCGGAGTGGAAAACTTGAAAATAAAGGAGAGCCGCACACTCTAAGAGCTCAGTTGCAAAAATGGAATGTCCAACGTTTCGACAGGAAAGCTGTCTTCATCGGGGTATAAGTGGCCAAGCACAACTCCATCATTAAGTTTGTTGACTACACAACGGTGGTAGGCCTGATCACCGACAATGATGAGACAGCCTATAGGGAGGAATTCAGAGACCTGGCAGTGTGGTGCCAAGACAACAACCTCTCCCTCAACTTGATCAAGACAAAGGAGATGATTGTGGACTACAGGAAAAGGAGGGCCTGGCATGCTCCCATTCTCATCGACGGGGCTGTAGTTGAGCAGGTTGAGAGCTTCAAGTTTCTTGTGTCCACCTCACCAACAAACTATCATGGTCCAAACAAACCAAGACTGTCGTGAAGAGGGCTTGACAATGCCTATTCCCCCTCAGGAGACTGAAAAGATTTGTCATGAGTCTTCAGATCCTCAAAAAGTTCCACAGGTGCACCATCGAGAGCATCCTGGTTCCTGGTTGCATTAGCGACTGGTATGCAACTGACAAATTAAATTAGATTTAATTAGATGTTGACAATCTATTGGCAAATCGTTGTCCATCCTTGTCATATGAAGAGAAATTATAGATAAAACGAATCGGTGCTCATTGGCCTTTGGACATAAACCTTACACCCCAAGTTGGAAACCGCAAATTCAACAATGAGTGGTTTGGTAGCTAACTGGAATCAGTAGCTAACTGGAAGCGTTGCAAAGCAATCACTTGCCTGCTATTCAGTGGAGTGGGTGTGTGGTCCAAGTCTGGGTTTAAGGGTCTCTTTTCAAAGCTTAAAAGGATAAACATTCAACAACATGGGCCAGAAAAGTTTGAATACACTGGCCATGCTGTCAATCCAGCATGACTTCTGCCATGTTAAAAACAACTGGAAAGTCGGAACTGGGAAATCTCAGACTTCAGTGAGTTCAGGACATCTGTGAACTTGGACAAAAATGAGCTCCGACTGGAAAAATGTGTTTTGAACGGTCATCCAACTAGGCATTCCCAATCGGGAATTCGGGAACTATTTCTCGAGCTCCAACCTGATGATCACTGACGTCATGATTTGACTTTGTTTTTTTTGCGCATTCCCAGTTGTCTTGAAAGCACCATAAATACAGAGAATGTCAGACTTTGATGACAACATTTTCCCACAAGGACCGTCACACCACCTTCCTGTTCAACTGAGCACAGAACAACAAGGTAAGTCGAAAAATGTCTTGTACGTTGCTGCATAAATTATATAATATCTCAGGGAGATATGTATACTGTAGCTAGGAAAGTAATACTAAGTGTATGTTGTGTAGTAAACTGTTAGTATCCCATGTACCCTTTCCCCCTTTTAACTTAGCCTACAGTACTGTTCTGACTTGATGGTACACATGTAGCCTATAGCCTGTTTTAGAGAAATGTAATCATTGAATATTGTAAGAGCTTTCATTATCTGCTTATATGGCCCATTTATTTATCCTATGATTCTGACTTGGTGTACAGGGAGAACACTGCGCCGCATAATTGGCTTAATGTCATTTGGCTGGGGTAAGCCATCATTGTAAATATGTTTTTTTTATTTTATTTTATGTGTTAATCGGAATTACGGATTGCCTCTGTCGTGACGTGACTATCATAATGTTATGACTGTTATTTATCGAATAATTACCTACTATGTTAAATTGGTCCTAGATTAAATTAATCATGTAGCAATTAACTCATTAGGAATTTGGGGCATCACGGGAAAATGTGTTTAACGAGTTACTGTCTCCCGACTTAAACCCTAAAGATATATAATTATCTCTTACATCAATAACAGTCAATTATTAATTATTACCTCATCAGTCTCATTCAGAACTTCGCAAACGTCGTAAATCTGCACAAACTTGGGTCTCACTGATCATTCTGTACCACACAAATTTATTTGATTATTTATTTACTAACAAGCTAAATGATAACATGAGATACACACACACACACACACGGTATAGGTTATTGATTAGAAACTTAATACGAAGGTAACAAGTCCCTAGCAGACTAACACAATATGACACTTGTTACACAAGATGGAGAGTTAAAGAGAGAGGGCGAGAAAGAGAGAAACAGAAGCAACACTTGGATACATTTGGAAATTATGCTAACAGTAGCCCTATTATCTTGCCCGAACTGCCGCTTTAAAAAATTTTTATTCACCTTTATTTAACCAGGTAGGCCAGTTGAGAACAATTTCTCATTTACAACTGCGCCCTGGCCAAGATAAAGCAAAGCAGTGCAACACAAACAACAACACAGAGTTACACATGGAATAAACAAACGTACAGTCAATAACACAATATAAAAAGTCTATATACAGTGTGTGCAAATATCGTAAGGAGGTAAGGCAATAAATAGGCCATAGTAGCGAAGTAATTACAGTTTAGCAAATTAACACTGTAGTGATAGATGTGCAGATGATGATGTGCAAGTAGAAATACTGGTGAGCAAAAGAGCAAAAAAGTAAATAAAAACAATATGGGGATGAGGTAGGTAGTTGGATGGGCTATTTACAGATGGGCTGTGTACAACTGCAGCGATCGTTAAGCTGCTCAGATAGCTGATGCTTAGTTAGTGAGGGAGATATAAGTCTCCAACTTCAGCGATTTTTGCAATTCTTTCCAGTCATTGGCAACAGAGAACTGGAAGGAAAGGCGGCAAAAGCAGGTGTTGGCTTTGGGGATGACCAGTGAGATATACCTGCTGGAGCGCCTGATACAGGTGGGTGTTGTTATGGTGACCAGTAAGCTAAGATAAGGCGGAGCTTTAACTAGCAACGAATTATAGATGACCTGGAGCCAGTGGGTCTGGCGATGAATATGTAGCGAGGGCCAGCCGACGAGAGCATACAGGTCACAGTGGTGGGTGGAATAAGGGGCTTTAGTGACAAAACAGATGGCACTGTGATAGACTGCATGCAGTTTGCTGAGTAGAGTGTTGGAGACTATTTTGTTAATGACATCACTGAAGTCGAGGATCGATAGGATAGTCAGTTTTACGAGGGTATGTTGGCAGCGTGAGTGAAGGAGGCTTTGTTGCAAAATAGGAAGCAGATTCTAGATTTAATTTTGGATTGGAGATGTTTAATATGAGTCTGGAAGGAGAGTTTACAGTCTAACCAGACACCTAGGTATTTGTAGTTGTCCACATATTCTAAGTCAGAACCTTTCAGAGTATTGATGCTAGTCGGGCGGGCGGGTGCGGGCAGCGATCGGTTGAAAAGCATGCATTTAGTTTTACTAGCCTTTAAGAGCCCTTGGAGGCCATGGAAGGAGTGTTGTATGGCATTGAAGCTCGTTTGGAGGTTAGTTAACACAGTGTCCAAAGAAGGGCCAGATGTATACAGAATGGTGTCGTTTGTGTAGAGGTGGATCAGAGAATCACCAGCAGCAAGAGCAACATTATTGATATATACAGAGAAAAGAGTTGGCCCGAGAACACTGTGGTACCCCCATAGAGACTGCCAGAGGTCCGGACAACAGGCCCTCCGATTTGACACATTGAACTCTATCTGAGAAGTAGTTGGTGATCCAGGCGAGGCAGTCATTTGAGAAACCAAGGCTATTGAGTCTGCCGATAAGAATACGGTGATTGACAGAGTCGAAAGCCTTGGCCAGGTTGATGAAGACGGCTGCACAGTACTGTCTTTTATCGATGGCGGTTATGATATCGTTTAGTACCTTGAGCGTGGCTGAGGTGCACCCGTGACCAGCTCGGAAACCGGATTGCACAGCGGAGAAGGTACGGTAGGATTCGAAATGGTCAGTGATGTAACAGTTTGGGTCTAGAGTGTCACCCCCTTTGAAGAGGGGGATGACCGCGGCAGCTTTCCAATCTTTAGGAATCTCAGACGATATGAAAGAGAGTTTGAACAGACAGGTAATAGTGGTTGCAACAATGGCGGCAGATAATTTTAGAAAGAGAGGTTCCAGATTTACGTGTTGAAGGTCTTCATTGGGTATCTCTGTTGGGTATCTCTGTTGGGCCCAGGCCTTAATGGGCAGGGTTCCGCTTGGTGAGAAGGGGAGCCTGTTCTTCGGATGGCCTTCTCCTTCGTTCTCAGGTGTAAGTCTCTGTTTGGCCACAAAGAGGTCACAATGTCCTTCATCTTGGTTGTCTGTTTACTTGCACTCGTTCTGGAAGAGTGGTCTTCTGAGAACGGGCTATTCAGCCGCGTCGATGATCCCAGAGTGGTCATGAAAGCAGTGCAGGTAACGATGATTTGAAGAGAATAACTGGATGGTCCTACTTAAATCCACCTTCTTAGATACAGTACAGCTACTCAACTGTAGCATTGATTGTTAAGAGGTTCCTTTGTCTTCTTCAATCTTGTGTTGCATCTTTCGGGGTCGTGACTAATGCGGATCAAGCTGCAGCTTGTGGTCCGTCTAGTCTGATATGTTAATTCTTAGCTCAATCCTTTTACACCCTCGGGTAGAAAGGGGGCATTTACGTCATGCTGACACGCTCTCTAGGCTCCCTGGGGCGTGGCTAGTTACAAGGCAAGGTATCATAATTTACTATGATCTCGTTAGAGAACTAAAATCACAATCTTATCATCACAAAACACTCTTTATTCGTGATATTTTCTACACAACGTAAAGGGTGTAAACCTAACATACACCGTGTAAAATCTCTTCAAGTTGCAATGTTTCCGTTATAACATCTTCATAACAATTTTAATGACATCACAAAATAGACATACATTTTCCATACTCCATCTCTCATCATTCCTAACATTTGGATGTTGAAATACATTGTCCCAGTGTCCATTGTTTGATGTTGATGTTTTGGGCGGCAAGAGTCTCTCGGTAACAAAGGGATTTTACCTTCCCAATACTGCAGGGCAAGAGAGAGAAAGTTCTCTCTAAATTTACGACCGGCTGTTAAATCATAAAACCGGCCCAACTATCTGTCAGCCATTGTCAGTTGATCTGGCACTTTGATCCTCACCAAGGAGAGAAAGTCATGACACCTCGTATCCGCTTGTTTTCCCCTTATGCCGTAGTTTGTACATCTCAATTGTCAGTAGAAACCACATTTGTTTAAGCAAGTCAGCGATATCAGCTATGCATTTTTAAAAGGCAGTAAATGAGGCTGAATGAACTGTTTTGCTGCCAGACAAGGCTGCGCTGACAGCCAGGTGTAGCAGTAGTAAGGATTCACTCCATGGTGCTGAAAAGAAGGCTCTGTTGTTGGGACAGCTTTATGTAGGCCCTAACAGTTTATTGGCATCGTTTGTCACTGTTATAGTGCAATTAATGTATTGTTTAGTGTTGTGTTGTGGCTTTGCTGGCATGCATCTAAAAACATTTTTTTAGTTTGCCCCACCAAGATTTACATGCTAAAATCGCCACTGTTAAGGTCCCTCAGTCGAGCAGTGAATTTCAAACACAGATTCAACGACAAAGACCAGGGAGGTTTTCCAATGCCTCACAAAGAAGAGCACCAATTAGTAGATGGGTAAAAATGTTTTAAAGCAGACATTGAATATCCCTTAGATCATGGGGAAGTTATTAATAAATATTTGGATGGTGTATCAATACACCCAGTCACTACAAAGATACAGGCATCCTTCCTGACTTAATTGCCAGAGAGGAAGGAAACCGCTCAGGGATTTCACCAAGAGGCCAACGGTGACTTTAAAAACAGTTACAGAGTTTAATCGCTGTGATAGAAGAAAATTGAGGATGGATCAACAACATTGTAGTTTCTCAGAGATTTCCGAGTTCCCAGTTATTTTGAACACAGCATTAGCAGGGGAACTCACCTCTGACAGCTCTGTGTTTGACAATAACATTGACATAGTGACACCTTTTCCAGCAGCAGTGGAAAAAATCTATGGTGAAACATATTATTCAAGAAATGTATACAGCTCTTCAGTAAAAAAAAAAAAGTATGCCCATTTTCTTCTAGCGGTAGATGAATACGAATAAAACACAATAAAATATATACTTAAAACACTCTCTGCGTTCTCTCTATTTCCATTCTCTTCTTAGCCCTCTCTCCAATCTCTCCCCTGTCCTCTCTAGTCCCACCTAGTACATTCCTACCAAACATCCCTGTAGAGTAGAGGTGACTAACCGTCTTCAAGCACCTGTAATTGAATTAGGGATAACTGTTATAACCTTGGTTTGGGTCTACCTCAACCCCACTAAGGCATATCACGCACACACACAAGGCAGACATGCACACACCATGTGCACACGCCCACAGACTAGTGTCGTGTCTTTGGCTATGCCGGATTAAGTGATATGACATGCTATTCTATGAAATAATTTATCCGTAATTAATATTACCTGATTGAGCTAATCATGTAAATGTAATTAACTAGAGAGTCAGGGCACCACGAAATAATATTTATAGAGCTGTTATCTTCCGAATAAACTCTTAAAGAACTAGTAATATTTTACATCAATAGCAGTCAATATTAATCGTCACCTTAATTCAGTCTCATCTGAAAGTTGTAAATTCTTGGTTATCTTCACGAACCCTGGCTAACAAGTTGAATCAGCAATACAAAATTGGGTTTAATTATTTATTTACTAAATACCTAACTAATCACAATTAGACATACACATAATTATCATAACTTGATTACAAATTACTTCATAAAGGAAAATGGCCCTAGCGGGTGGAACAGATATGACAGCTTGTTACACAAAAGAAAAGGGGCTGGGTTTGAGTGAAAGAGCGGGAAGACTGAATGACAAAGGAAGAAGCTGTGCTATCTGTCACGGTTTTCTGTATGTGAAGGAGAGTCGGACCAAAATGCGGCGTGTAGATTGCGATCCATGTTTATTAAACTGAAGCAACATGAATCTAAATACAAACACTACAAAACAATAAACGTTACGAAAACCGAAACAGCCTAATACTGGTGCACATACACACAGAACAAGGACATCAAGACACTAAGGACAATCACCCACGACAAACTCAAAGAATATGGCTGCCTAAATATGGTTCCCAATCAGAGACAACGATAAACACCTGCCTCTGATTGAGAACCACTCCAGACAGCCATAGACTTTGCTAGATCACCCCACTAGCTACAATCCCAATACATACACACCAAAACCCCAAGACAAAACACACCACAATACAAAAACCCCATGCCACACCCTGGCCTGACCCAATACATGAAGATAAACACAAAATACTTTGACCAGGGCGTGACACTATCGTAAATACAGTATCTTATATGTTCTAAATTACCGGTCATTTGGAAAAGGAAAATGCAATAAATATTTACTCTGAGCTGCGCATCGGTAGGTTGGTGGTAGATGGAAGGCCGTGTTGCCAAACCAAGTCCTTTGTCCTTTGAAGAATGTCTCTGGTGGTCAATTGGATACGTTGTAGTAACGTTGCTGTGTGATGGACGGAATACTCTGTCTGTTCCTTCCTAACCCTCGTTTGCAGCTGCTGTTGCTAACTCAACGGCTAGGAGGTATCACTTCTGTATTGAATAAGAGTTCAAAGTTCATACCATTCGCAACCAAAGCTCACGCTGATGCTGGCTTCGTTCTGTAGTTATTATCTGAACCATTCTGACATCGGACCGTCGTCCTCACATCCTCGGAACAGGAGGTTACAATTTCGTCAAGGCTTTATATAGTGGAGCGAGAAGGGTGTGTCTGAAAAGCTTATAACCCATGACTCTTCACAGGGGCGGGCCACTGATTGAGCAGAGGCGTAACCTTACGAAAACCCAATTCTCACATTTTAGAAGCTAAAATCACATTCATCCCATCACGAATCATTTCATATTCAAACATTTAAATTGAACAACAATTCCATGTGAATCCGATAACTCTAATGTGTAGACTTTCCACTGTAGAGTTTATGTCATCTTATCATTGATGAGAATGTCTCAGATGACAACCGAACTGACATCATATTCATTAAGTACCACCGCATATGTTTGGTTGGATTACCAGAATATAGTTAATTTCTCCCCACCTTCTGATGTTCCCAGAATCTCTATGTTAACCAAGGGGTTTGCAAATGTAACATCAGTAGGGTAGAGAGAGGAAAAGGGGGGGAAGAGGTATTTATGACTGTCATAAACCTATCCCCAGGCCAACGTCATGACACTAGGCACGCTGCACCAGGTCACATCTCCCTGCATGTGCCCAGTAACACTAATGTCATTATAGATGTAAGACCCTCCTAACATTTTTTCTCTCTTCCTATCCACTGTTGGCATTCTCTCTTTCTTTTGTTAGCATTCCTTGTCTCCATCTCTGCTCTGTCTCCTTTCTCTCTCTCCCCCCCTCTGTCTTCTGCCACATGGTTCACACACATACAGACACATGAGCTTTCCCATTGTCAGCATTATAGAACATCCTATTTATGGTTTATCTTTATTGGTTTATCTTTATTTATGGAAATCTTCCTCGATTTCTCTGCTTTTCACATCTGAAAGCAGATTAGGAGTAGCTTCTACCAATCAATAGGTAGAGCTATTTTAGTAACCCATCAACGGCTTTCATTATACAGTTTAAGTGTGGTCAAACGAAACGAAGTGCAGCTAGTTTGCAGTCGTTCCAGCTTCAGTTTGAAGTGATTGGGTTACTGTAGCTGTGTTGTTGGCTAGCTCCTCTGAACGACAGTGTCCTGATGAGTGAGCACATTTCCTATGCCAGGCAAATCACTCCTCATTAGCTCATTGTTATGGATGTCTCCAAAATAAATATCACTAGAATACATCTTAAACAAATGCAAATGCAGCTACTTTGCTGTTATTCTGGCTGCACTTTTTGATGTAACTGTAAATTAGCCGTAGTTGACTAGCTAGCAAGCAAGGGATAAGATCGTTGCCAGCCAGTATGGTAGTTAGAACGAGCGACTTGTCGCGTCCAGAGATACTGAGCGACTGGGTCGCGTCTCAAGCATCCGAACCGATAGAATGAACGACCAGTCGGGCATGGGTAGCAAACCTAGATTTGTGTCCGGACTAGATCTTGTGAAAGTCATCAAAATAACGTGTTTAATGTTAATGTCAATCATTATTTGAATATGTCGGTAACCCGCTGTATAAAAGTGATAATGCCCGAGAAGCCGGTGTTTGGAGGATATATTGGCCCGAGACGAATAACACCCATGCCAATATATCCTCGAAAACACCGGCTTCTCGGGCGTTATCACTTAAATACAGTGCCTTCAGAAAGTATTCATACCCTTGACTTATTCCACATTTTATAGTTACAGCTAGAATTCAAAATGGATGAAATATATTATTTTCTTTCTTACCCATGTACACAATATCCCACAATGACAAAGATAACATGTTTTTAGACATTTTTGCAAATGTATTAAATTAAATACAGAAATATCTCATTTGCGTAAGTATTGACACTCCTGAGTCTATGCCTGGTAAAATAACCTTTGGCAGCGATTACAGCTGTGAGTCTCTTTCTGGGTAAATCTCTAAGGCCGTGTCTAGGACTTGACAGTTATGCAGCTTTTGTATTCTGAGAATGGAGTTCTGAACACCTCATCTGTCTACATTTACATTTGTCCACATTGTGTCTATTCCGGTGCTATATTCAAATGACAGTGTGCATTCTACAAACGGTGGATAATACAACAACTGATGGTTGTAGCTAATGTAAGTAGCCAGCTAACCTCTAGTTAGCCAACAAGCTAGCAAGCAACGCTAAAGGGATTGCAAACAAGTTAGCATAACTCTAGCCAAACACATTTTTTATTCTAAATAGTAGCTAGCTGGCTAGCATTTAAAGCCAGCAAACACATTCCCCACATGCTAGGAACGTATTTCCTCAAACGTTATGATGCAGAGATGCCTCTCGTTTTTTCTAGAGACGTGGGAGGAGTGCTGATGATGTTGCCCACTGTATGCACTTTCGGTGGCCTGATTGCATCCAGACTGAGGAGAAATCGGGCACAGTGCATCCCTGACCCCCTCCTGAAGTGGTCAGATAGATCTGAACAATATCATACCACTAAAATACTTTTGTGCCTCTATACCAGTCTTTTCAATGCGAGCTTCGTATTCTGCTTGGTTGTTGATCATTGCTTGACAGCCATTTTCAAGTCTTGCCAATAGATTTTCAAGCCGATATAAGTGAACTTTAACTAGGCCGCTCAGTAACATGCAATATCATCTTGGTAAACAACAGTGTATATTTGTGTATTTGTATTTTAGGTCAGGGGTTCCCAATCTTTTTCATTCAGGCCCCCATGCATGATATTTCTATGAGCACAGGCACTATTCACACCCCTCTTTTAGGTTTAAAGCTTATTTCCCGCAATTCTTACAATTTTGTCATGAGATGCAGAGAATATTTTGCTGTTTTAAAGCTTATTTTCATGCAATTCTATACATTTTGCCATGTCTAATGTGTATTTGTGTGATATTTGAGGGACTTAAACATTACAACATAATCTATGGGCTAAAAAACATTAGCTGACATGGACTAGCTGATCTGGACATTTCGGACAAGTTATAAATAGCGCTCCCTGCCGACCCCTGCGCCCCCTCTGCCGACGCCTCGCACCCAGGGGGGTGCCCCACAGTTTGGGAACCACTGATTTAGGTTGAGGCCCTGCTGAAAGGTGAATTTGTCTACTGGAAAGCAGACTGAACCAGGCTTTTCTCTGGGATTTTGCCTGTGCTTAGCTCTATTCCGTTTCTTTTAATCCTAAACTCCCTTGCCGATGACAAGCATACCCATAACATGATGCAGCCACCACCATGCTTGACAATATGACTAGTGGTACTCAGTGACATGTTGTGTTGGATTTTCCCCAAACATAACGCTTTGTATTCAGGACCAATAGTTCATGTCTTTGCCAATAGTTCATGTCTTTGCCAAATTTTCCAGTTTTACTTTAGTGCCTTATTGCAAAAAGGATCCATTTATTGGAATATTTTTTATTTTGTACAGGCTTCCTTCTTTTCACTGTCATTCAGGTTAGTATTGTTGATCCATCCTCATTTTCACCTATCACAGACATTCATCTCTGTAACTGTTTCCACTCTTGGCCTCATGGTGAAATCCCTGAGCGATTTCCTTCCTTTCCCCAACTGAGTTAGGAAGGACGCCTGTATCTTTGTAGTGACTGGGTATATGGATACACCATCCAAAATGTAATTAATAACTTCACTATGCTCAAAAGGATATTCAATGTTTTTTTTACCAATAGGTGCCCGTTGCAAGGCATTTGAAAACCTCCCTGGTCTTTGTGGTTGAATCTATGTTTAAAATTCACTGCTCGACTGAGGGATGATAACAACTATCTGTATGTGTGTAGAGAGATGAGGTAGTCATTCAAAAATCATGTTATTGCACACAGTGAGTCCATGCAGCACATTTTTACTCCTGAACGTATTTAGGCTTGTCAGAACAAAGAGATTGAATAATTATTGACATTTCAGATTTACATTTTTTAATGAATTTGTAAAAATGTCTAAAAACATAATTTCACTTTGACGTTATGGGTTATTGTGTGTAGGCCAGTAACACAAAATCTATATTCAATCAATTTTAAATTCAGGCTGTAATACAACTAAATGTGGAAAAAGTCAAGGGGTGTGAATACTTTCTGAAGGCCCTGTATACTGTAAATTGGTAATATATACCGACTGAATGCAGCGCTCACCAAATGTGGCCTGCTAAAGCAGACATAGTGAGACTCCAGAATGCTACTGGACAGACTGAGTTCCTTCAGAGAGCTGCTGATCCTCACACATGTCTGCTCTAATGCAGTCACCACCACCGCTATAGATACAGCAGTCAGGACCATGGGATGGTGTGTGAGACTATGAGCTTTTCCTGATCACATGACTCGGCCAGGAAAAACTGGTCGCCTGCTCTGGGAGCCAAAGATGATTTTGTTCTGTGCCCAAATTCTCCCTCCTTTTCCTTTAAGTGGTTCAAGGAAATACCCCACATAGATTAAACAGCATAGGGCTAGTGTAAGCACGGGTTATTACACCAATCCTATGCTTTTAAATCCATGTGGGGGAGTTTATACTAGAGCGAAAAGGGTTGAGAATTGGGATGCAGGATATGACTCATGAGATGCTGTGACGATGTTCTGTTTGATGTTTCACTGTGCATATGATGAGTATGTCCCAGGTCCTGGAGGGTCAAAATGTCTCTTGATTTTCAATGCCTTTTAATCACAGACTGTCTTATATTCTCTCTGGCCAATCATTGATATTGACTGATCAATAAGTGAAGCTTGTGCCAGAATGAAACTGAAACCAGTAGGATTAGATGGCTCAATGACTTGAATTGTGTAAAGCTTGTGTAAAGCTTTAGAACAGGACAATAACAGAAAATCCCATTGCCTAGTATCCTACTGTTCAATCCAGACATGTTTTTAAATTGAACCTTTATTTAACTAGGAAAGTCAGTTAAGAACAAATTCTTATTTTCAATGACAATCTACCAGGGGAACAGTGGGGCAGTGGGGTTCTGGGGCAGAATGACAGATTTTTACCTTGTCAGCTCAGGGATTCAATTCAGCAACCTTTCCGTTACTGGCCCAACGCTGTAACCACTAGGCTACCAGCCGCTCCAGGTGAATGTGCTCTGAAAATGAAGTCTTTGTTTACTTTTCTTTGCTCCATTTTGACAGTCTGAGTTCCCCATTTGTATGGCCTATTATCAAAATGTTTATTTCCCAATCAGTTCTGAAAACTGTCCTGCAGTGTTTCATTTTCAGCCACACAGATACTAAATGTTTTGGGTATTTATGAATGAGTGCAACATACGTGTGTTATTCAATCAGTGACAACTTCAACATGGTCTCGTGTTTGTGTATGTTTGCTATTTTGGAATAAACTGTTTGATTGGATTGTATAGTATTTTGCCAGGCTATTTCTGATTCACGCTAACTGGTCGTTGTCTTGCCAAGGCAACAATGTAGTGTTTCTAACAGCAGAAACAGTCAGGTACCCAGGCTAACTACAGTAGTTGTGTCATTGGGTGCGTTCCAGATAACCATATTATGTGCAAGTTTGCAAAGTTTTACAAGATCATTATAACACGGTGATGTGGTAAAGATTGTAAAGATTTGATGTTCTACGCAGGCCTTAGGATTTGTCGATCTGGAATGTGCCCAGTACGTGTGTCACTGTGAGAAGTGCCCCTTTTCTGTTTTGTGAATAGTTTGTCATCCTCACCATATGGCATGGCTCCCACAGGTCGTTGTGTTTGATAGGCCCTTGACGTCACCAACTCACTCCGAGTTACAAAAACATTGTTGTTACCCTTTGTTTAAACTAGCCTTGTACCAGATCTGTTCGTGCCATAGGAGTTGGCAAGATAACAGACCAGTCACAGAAATGGAGGAAATACTACATTTACATTCAAGACACATGACCCACTGCTCTCATAACTTGGGATTTCAACCTCAACATGGCCATAGCCCAGCAATGACCAAATCTCTTTACAGCTCCACACAGCCTTGTGTGTGAACCAGAACAGTTGGTTAAATGTTGTGTTTCTCCTTTCGGGTTAACTATGAGAAGAATGACCATACCATGTCTGCTGAGCGGCACCACTCCTTATTGTCACGGCTATGGAACCGTGTGTGTGTGTGTGTGTGTGTGTGTGTGTGTGCGTCTATGGAGAAGGGAGAGAATGGTGGGAGGGAAGGGAGGTGCACAGAGGACAAGGGTGGCGGAGGCACCCACTCATTGTCTCGCGTCAGATTTGAGTCTGCACTCTCAAGTCGAGGAGCCCTTGGAGTGATGCCAACACCCTGAAGACAATGGGGACTCTTATCTCGTTGTTAGAAAAACCATGCTGTGGGTAGAGAGAGGAGGACTGAGGGTGAGAGAGAGCAAGGCTGCTCCAAGAGGCTAGAACACACTGCAGATGTGTCATTTGGGTTCAAATTTCACCCCTGATATCCATGATTCCATCCCCCTCTCCTCCCCCACCTCCCTCTCTCCCCATGGTGATGCTGAGAGGCTGTGTTCACTGATTCAGGTGGATCTGTGCTGTAAAACTACACGCATCGATTGATTTGTTCCATTTTTAGACTGCATCCTGTAAACAATAGTCTAATGCAGAACTCGTTTCTGTTGGCCGTTGTTGCTATCCTATCAGAAAGATGCTCTAGTACTATACTATAACAGTGACACATTTGAGAAAGAATTAGCTGACACACAGTCATCTCTATCAGTAGCAAATCTTTAATTAAAGTAATTTGCACAATGCTAAAATATATATATATAAAACAGACCTAATAAAGTGCTTTGTAACATACAAACATCCTACTCATTATTTGGCACACCATGTTATCATAGCGGAATCACATATTTCAGTCAGTATAATTAATTTTTAAAAATTAAGACAAAAAACCAACTCACAATGAAATGATCATAAACATTATATTGAATACCTACCCTATTTGATTTCATATATACTTTATCATTATATCAAATATATCATTATTCAGGGTGGTACTAGCAGGGTTTGTCCCATTTCCCATAACAAAATCATTTCAAATATAAAAAAAATGCCAGTGATGTTCTTTATGGTACATTCAAACCAAAATATTGGTTGAAAACATACAATATACATACAGTCAATCCATTAGATATCATGAACCACATGGGAAATGTTGAGGTTAGGTAGATTGCATTTTATCCTGCAACACTCCTGAGAGGAACTCTCTCTGTGTGTGTGTGTGTATGTGTGTGTGTGTGTGTGTGTGTGTGTGTGTGTGTGTGTGTGTGTGTGTGTGTGTGTGTGTGTGTGTGTGTGTGTGTGTGTGTACTGCAGACATTGAGAATGTGGCCTTTAATTCCTGACACACAGCATGGAAACATGAGGTGCATGTGTGGCGCATATGCCGTCTACAGAAAACAGTTCTGTCCATCGAGTGAGTGCGAGATCGCTCCTGCGTTTCAGTCCATCACTGAGGGAGAGTAGCACTTCCTTATTGAAATACACCATGCGACTGGCTTTAGTCCTGTTCAGAATGTTCCATGTAGTAGTTTTAGGTAGGGGTGCCAGAGTCCTGGTAGTGACAATCATTTGATTTCAATGAAGGTTTATTTTAATTTGATTTATTTAACCTTTATTTAACTAGGCAAGTCCGTTAAGAACAAAGTTCTTATTTAGGCGACAGAGTTCTGTTTGAAATGTTCCATGATCCTCTTGTCAGGGAGTTGTGACAGTCATGGTTATAGTCCCTGAGAGCAGTAACAGTCCTGGCCAGTCCTCTTTCCCTCAGCTCAGTAGGGTTGGACTTGGGCTCGGGGGATGATGCTCATGGCTATGTGGTTGCTGTGGGGAGAAAGATGAAACAAGAACAAAAAAAAAGAGTTTGTATCTTGGTCCCATACCACCTTTACTGCAACAACGTTTCAATCAATCATAGTGTCCTGGACCCGTATTCACAAAGAGTCACGCAGTAGTAGTGCTGACAAAGGTTCAGCCTTTTATGTCGTATTGAATAAGAAGATAAGATGATATGGGGGCCCACCGAGTACCTAAGTACAATCATCGGATGCATGCGTGTAAATATCTTAGCTACTCACTCGTAGTTATCACTGTGCTTCATCCTCCTGTAGAACTTGGCCAGTTTGATGGAGAAGACGATGCTGGGGACCAGGAAGATCGTACACCAGCCCAGGCTGAACCAGAATGCATTCTGGACAAACAGACACACATGTAGGTTAATAAACAATGCTAGATTAGCACAGTGAATACTTTTCTCTCTCTCTCTCTCTCTCTCTCTCTCTCTCTGTGTAATAGTTTCCTCACCAGAGATTGCACCATGTTTGAGCAGACTATAACCTCAGCTGAGTCCATAGCTTCAGCCACTGGGCCACAGAGACCAACCTGCTGAGTGATCTACAGAACACACACACAGAAGTGTCAATCAATCAAAATCAAATGTATCAATCAATTGTATTTTATATACCCAGCCTGAAACCCAGGCCTGTTTTAACAGAAGATAATCAACCACACATTCTTACACGTAGGGTTGAGGCTAAACCTAAAATTAAACCAAACACACGGTAGAGTAATGCAGTGATACAGTAATAATAGTACACTAAGTGAACACACCGTGAAATTAGCCCAGTCAGCATACGCCGTGAAGTACCCCATCTGACAGTCTAGGAACCCCCTACTCTCCTGAGAGAGAGAGAGAGAGAGAGAGAGAGAGAGAGAGAGAGAGAGAGAGAGAGAGAGAGAGAGAGAGAGAGAGAGAGAGGAGAGTGAGAGAGAGAGAGAGAGAGAGAGAGAGAGATGTAAATTCAACACACTCAGAAGTCATGAGAATCAGTGGAGCTTTGCAGCAGAGAATCAGGTGGACTTCCCTGTAACTATGTGAAGTGGGCCTTGTGAGCTAAGATGTGAGCAATGGCTGTGGTGCTACAGGCTAAGTCAGACAGAGAGCTGTGCTGGTCACACATCGGAACGCATCTCTCCCTCTTCACTATACAGAATGTGGCATTATGACGTCGTTTTCTGGTTGTAAAGTATTTTCTCCGTGACGGGATGCGCTTGTGTGTGGCTACTCACGGCCTTGACAATCTGTGAAGTGTTAGTGTTGAGGAAGTCTTGAGCTGTTCCCACTTCCCTCAACACATCTCCGACTGTGCGCTAAAGGAGAGAGGGAGAGAGAAAGAGAGAGGGATGAGCGCGCATTGCACAGCTACATTGTGACGTGGTCTAACGAAAGAACACTCGCTGCTCATGCTTTCTGAACATCCTGCAGTATACTCACATCGATATGTGACGCTATGACACCGAGGGCGTCTATGGTGGAGTTCAAATGAGTCTGAAACACAAAAGACCGACCGATACTATATCCACACGTACACACAACGTGACTCTGCTCTGAATAATGACCTCCGAAGAACTGATGAAAACACGTCACAGATAGTTCAGATAGCTGTACATTTAGTACGGCCACACGCATGGTACATTTAGCTGACGTTGTCCAGAGCAGAAGCCGACAGCGCCAGGCTGGTCGGACGTACCAGTTGTGGGATGATGGCAGTGTTAATGTAGAACTGGATCTCTCTCAGGTCTGTAGCCTCCCGTGTCAGCTCTAATTTAACACCAGTCTGGAGGGAGACGGTGGGACATGCTTCACATTACTGTCTTTCTACAAATGCACAGTCCAACACTGAGGAGCACATTATACGATGATGACTGAGTGGGTTTTACTACTCACTTGAGCAGCAGCCAGTTGGTCTAGCCTGTCTGCTGTTTCATTCAGATCAATGCTGGAAATATTGTTGATCTAAAAACAGACGTTGAAACCGTTACGGTATGTCATATGATCTGATGTATACTCAAATTCGATACAAACTACGAGACCAAAGGTCACACGGATGCGCACACACACGCACACACTTTGTACCTGCTGTGTGACAGAGCTGAAGTCGACATCATGGGCCTTGTCAGAGAAGCTGTGTAGCTGATTGCGTATGTCGCGGGTGAGCAGGGTGACGGTCGACAGTTTGATCTCATTCCTGTTAAAGTGCTGCTGAATCTCTTCTGTGTACTGGGAGGGGAAAGGTAAACACATGATTAGAAGGACTAGAGGAAAAAGAGGAGAGCAGATGGTTTAATATATAGACTTTACACCAATTTGGAAGTGGAAACATAAGATGATTCATTTGGGAATTAAATCCCCATGTAAAGTGATTCCCAGTGATCATCAATAGACAGTATATGGTGATAGAAAAAGTTAAAACCATATGTGATCGAGTAGAAACCATACGTGACAGAGTAGAAACAGTAGAAACCATACGTAACAGAGTAGAATCAGAAGGAACCCTACGTGACAGAGTAGAAACAGTAGAAACCATACGTAACAGAGTAGAATCAGAAGGAACCCTACGTGACAGAGTAGAAACAGAAGGAACCCTACGTGACAGAGTAGAAACAGTAGGAACCCTACGTGACAGAGTAGAAACAGTAGAAACCATACGTGACAGAGTAGAAACAGTAGGAACCCTACGTGACAGAGTAGAAACAGTAGGAACCCTACGTGACAGAGTAGAAACAGTAGGAACCCTACGTGACAGAGTAGAAACAGTAGGAACCATACGTAACAGAGTAGAATCAGAAGGAACCCTACGTGACAGAGTAGCAACAGTAGGAACCATACGTGACAGAGTAGAAACAGTAGGAACCATACGTGACAGAGTAGAAACAGAAGGAACCCTACGTGACAGAGTAGAATCAGAAGGAACCCTACGTGACAGAGTAGAATCAGAAGGAATCCTATGTGACAGAGTAGAAACAGTAGGAACCCTACGTGACCGAGTAGAATCAGAAGGAACCAACGTAACAGAGTAGAATCAGAAGGAACCCTACGTGACAGAGTAGAAACAGTAGGAACCAACGTGACAGAGTAGAAACAGTAGGAACCCTACGTGACAGAGTAGAAACAGTAGGAACCCTACGTGACAGAGTAGAAACAGAAGGAACCCTACGTGACAGAGTAGAAACAGTAGGAACCCTACGTGACAGAGTAGAAACAGTAGGAACCCTACGTGACAGAGTAGAAACAGTAGGAAGCATACGTGACAGAGTAGAAACAGTAGGAACCCTACATGACAGAGTAGAATCAGTAGGAACCATACGTGACAGAGTAGAAACAGTAGGAACCATACGTGACAGAGTAGAAACAGTAGGAACCCTACGTGACAGAGTAGAAACAGTAGGAACCATACATGACAGAGTAGAAACAGTAGGAACCCTACGTGACAGAGTAGAAACAGTAGGAACCAACGTGACAGAGTAGAATCAGAAGGAACCCATATGTGACGGAGTAGAAACAATAGAAATCGTAGTGTGACAGTCGTACTTTGGACACGTTGAGCAAAGCATTGAGGTCTATGAGATCATACAGATGGAGTGTTGTCCATAGAGGCCTGTTCTTTTCACAATCACTACAAACACACAACAATACATCATTACATAGCACAATAGCAGAACAAAAACAACATTACATTTAGAGTGACTTATAGTAACCAGAAAGCAGATCTTTAAGTTGTATAACCCTTCATAATGTTTCTACATACTTGTATACTTCAGTGAGTGTCAGGTTGCTCTTCAGGCCCAGTGTCTTTCCTAAATTGAAGCCATGTATCAGGCCTGGAGTGTCAGCAAACTGGGGAGGGGGGAGACACACAATCAATCAGTAAGTCAATGAATCCATTGTGTGTGTGTGGATGTATGAGTGTGTGTGTGAGTGTGAGTAGGCGTGTGAGTGTGTTTGTGTACCTGTAGTAGCTGTCCACTGCGCCAGGGCTGGCAGATGAGTGTGTAGACATTTCCTCCCAGTATAAACAGTACTAACACCACCAGCATGAAGAGCCAGGAAAACAGGAAACTTAGCCCTGCACCCCTACACACACAAATACGTTGAGATCACTCTTTCACTAGATTACTTTTGTTAAGGGCACGGGCGTCACTTATGCCAATACACACACACACACACACACACACACACACACACACACACACACAGTACATACGCCATGAGGAAGGTTCCTCCACAGTCTGCGGTGCTGGATCGTTCTGTTGGCTCGTCCTTTGGGCTTAGTCCAACCGGGCCCAAAAACAGACCCAGGAGGTTACACACTACAACCAGGAGAACTGAACAGCTCAGGATAATACACACACCCCACCTAGAGAGACAAAAACAGAGGATCTTTACCTTATCTGTTCAGTCCTGTCAGGTCAGTGTGGGTGTAAGTGTGTTCATTACCTGATCATCTCTACCCTCTCTGACTGTTGTGAGTACATGCCGATGTATCTCTGAGCCTCTCCCAGTGTGTCTGAGATGTTTCTGAGGGCAGAGACAGGGATGTTTCCCTTCACCTCAGAGATTTGTCTCTTGATGTCTTCAAGCTGCTGCTTCACATCTGAGGGAGAAGGATGAATATACCTCTAGACACTGATCCAAGGTCAGTTGTAAAGGTATTTAGGTAAGGTTAAAGCATAAGATGTGGCTATAAGGCTAGTAGACATAATCTTGATAGTGTGGGTGTGCATAATAACCTATACAAGGTAGAAGTTTAGCTGAATCTAATTGATTTATAAAGCTATTTTTACGTCAGCGGATTCCACAAAGTGCTTACACAGAAACCCAGCCTAAAACCCAGAGCAGCAAGCAATGCAGATTGTTTGCGTACAGCAGGTCAGCCACCAGGGGGAGACTCGTCGAGGTCTTGTGACAGACGGAGTACACATCACAAGGCGATGGCTCCCTCTGCTGGACGTGCCAGTTCTCAATGGGCTCTCTGGCCAGGACTAATTGGGGCTGGTGAGTAATCAAGGGCTGATTTCCAATAAAGCTGCCAGAAGGGCAGCACACAGGAGAGAGACTGGGGGAAGAAAGGACTCCCGTATAGTTGGGGACAGTTCGAGACGTAACAGGAGGGAGTTTTGTATTTTTTTTATCCCCACGGGACACAGCAAGACCCAGAGCCCAGAAGACGGTATCCCGGAGAGGGTCTCATGGGGGAGACCTATTCTTTTCTTTTGAATTATTTTAATAAACACCTTTGAAACTGAGCTAATCCAACTCTTTCCGTGTCTGATCTGTGTAAACGTTTTGACCCAACCACCTGGCCTGCCACAAGATGTAGAAGCACAGTGGCTCTGAAAATCTCCCTAGAAAGGCAGGAATCTAGGAAAAAACCTAGAGGATCCAGGCTCTGAGGGGTGGCCAGTCCTCTTCTGGCTGTGCCAGGTGGAGATTAGAAGAGTACATGGCCATTAAGGCCAGATCGTTCTTCAAGATGTTCAAACGTTCATAGATGACTAGCAGGGTCAAATATTAATCAGAGTAGTTGTGGTGTCTTAGTCCTATAACAGTTAGTAGTGACATTGAAGGTAATATACTCACTCTGTACCACGTCCTTGGTGTCGTTGGTCACTTTTTGGGGAATACTGGCAAAGAAGTCTTCTCCCTGACACACACACAGTCAGAACCATCCTCAGTAACACTCCAATGAGTTTCCCAGCATAAATTATGCATAGAAGTCAATGGAGGACTTGCATGAAAAATGTATCAAGCATGCATCTCAATTTCCCCCTCAGAACAGGACCATGCATACTACTGTATCATGTCAGTAACACTTCACTAATCCATGGCAACTGTGTGTAAACCTCAGTGCATTGTGTATTTCTCCCCCCCACCCCCCCCGCACAAACACTCAAATGAAATTGTATTTGTCACATGCACCGAATTTGTCACATGCGCCGAATGTGAAATGTGACCTTACCATGAAATGCTTACTTACAAGCCCTTAACCAACAAAGCAGTTAAGAAAATAATGTCAAGAAAATGTTTACTAAATAAACTACAGTAAAAAAAATACAAAATAATTATATAATAACAATAATGAGGCTATATACAGGTGGTACAGGAACAGAGTCAACGTGCGGGGGTACATGTTAGTCGAGGTAATTTGTACAAGTATGTAGGGGTAAAGTGACTATGCATAGATAAACAGCGAGTACCAGCAGTGTAAAAGCAAAGGGGGGGGGGGGGGGTCAATTCAAATAGTCCAGGTGTCCGTTTGATTCATTGTTCAGTAGTCATATGGCTTGGGGGTAGAAGCTGTTAAGGAGCCTTTTGGACTTAGTAGAAGTAGAAAGAACAGTCTATGACTTGGGTGACTGGAATCTTTGAAAAAGGTCCTGGATGGCAATAAGCTTGGCCCTGTGATGTACTGGGCCGTACGCCACTGTAACGCCTTATGGTCAGATGCCGAGCAGATGGCATACCAGGCGGCGATGCAACCGGTCAGGATGCTCTCGATGGTGCAGCTGTATAACTTTTTGAGGATCTGGGGACCCAGGCCAAATATTGGACTGTTAGTTGATCCATCGGCCAGTTTCTTGGACCACTATACCCATTTTGCCAATTGGACTTGGACCCCTCTGCTACTTGGAACCCTAGTAATCCACGACAGGTCTATCGACGTCACCGCACGTGGAGGCAAAAACAGACTCTCCCCCATCGTGACGTCCCTCTAAGGCCCTTCTGCTAGCCCCGGTCTGGTAACTGCTAGCTTGCTAGCCCCGGCCTGCTAACTCCTAGCTTGCAAGCCCCGGCCTGCTAACTCCTAGCTTGCTATCCCCAACCTGCTAACTGTCTGAATCGCCGTGTCCCCAGCCAGCCCAACCACTTACTGGACCCATACGATCACTTGGCTACGCATGCCTCTCCCTAATATCAATATGCCTTATCCATTGCTGTCGTGGTTAGTGATTACTGTCTTATTTCACAGTAGAGCCTCTAGCCCTGCTCAATATGCCTTAATTTAATTTACATATGCGATGACATCACCTGGTTTAAACATCTCTAGAGACTATATATCTCTCATCAGTACTCAATGCCTAGGTTTAACTCCAATGTACTCTCTTCCTACCATACCTTTGCCTGTACGTTATGCCTTGAATCTATGCTATCTTGTCCAGAAACCTGCTCCTTTTACTCTCTGTTCCGAACGTGCAGGACGGCTAGTTCTTATAGCCTTTAGCCGTACCCTTATCCTACTTCTCCTCTGTTCCTCTGGTGATGTAGAGGTTCATCCAGGACCTGCAGTGCACAACATGCCTACCACTTTGAAGATGCAAAATAGTTTTTATTGTGAAACAAACAAGAAATAAGACCAAAATAACAGAAAACTTGAGCGTGCATAACTATTCACCCCCCCCAAAAGTTGATACTTTGTAGAGCCACCTTTTGCAGCAATTACAGCTGCATGTCTCTTGGGGTATGTCTCTATAAGCTTGGCACATCCATCCACTGGGAGTTGCCAATTCTTCAAGGTAAAACTGCTCCAGCTCCTTCAAGTTGGATGGGTTTCGCTGGTGTACAGCAATCTTTAAGTCATACCACAGATTCTCAACTGGATTGAGGTCTGGGCTTTGACTAGGCATAAGACATTTAAATGTTTCCCCTTAAACCACTCGAGCATTGCTTTAGCAGTGTGCTTCGGGTCATTGTCCTGCTGGATGGTGAACCTCCGTCCCTGTCTCAAATCTCTGGAAGACTGAAACTGGTTTCTCGCAAGAATTTCCCTGTATTTAGCACCATCCATCATTCCTTCAATTCTGACTAGATTGCCAATTTCCTGCCGATGAAAAACATACCCACAGCATGATGCTGCCACCACCATGCTTCACTGTGGGGGTGGTGATCTCGGGGTGATGAGAGGTGTTGGGTTTGCACCGGACATAGTGTTTTCCTTGATGGCCAAAAAGCTCAATTTTAGTCTCATCTAACCAGAGTACCTTCTTCCATATGTTTGGGGAGTCTCCCACATGCCTTTTGGCTAACACCAAATGTGTTTGCTTATTTCTTTCTTTCAGCAATGGATTTTTCTGGCAACAATTCCATAAATCCCAGCTCTGTGGAGTGTACTGCTTAAAGTGGTCCTATGGACAGATATTCCAATCTCCGCTGTGAAGCTTTGCAGCTCCTTCAGGGTTATCTTTGGTCTCTTTGTTGCCTCTCTGATTAATGATTTCCTTGCCTGGTCCATGAGTTTTGGTGGGCGGCCCTCTCTTGACAGGTTTGTTGTGGTGCCATATTCATTCAATTTTTTAATAATGGATTTAATGGTGCTCCGTGGGATGTACAAAGTTTCAGATATTTTTTTACAACCCAACCCTGATCTCCACAACTTTGTCCCTGACCTGTTTGGAGAGCTCCTTGGTCTTCATGGTGCCGCTTGCTTGGTGGTGCCCCTTGCTTAGTGGTGTTGCAGACTCTGGGGCCTTTCAGAACAGGTGTATATATACTGAGATCATGTGACAGATCATGTGACAGATTCTACACAGGTGGATTTTATTTAACCAATTATGTGACTTCAGAAGGTAATTGGTTGCACCAGATCTTATTTAGGGGCTTCATAGCAAAGGGGGTGAATACATATGCACGCACTACTTTTCTGTTTTTATATATATATATATTTTAAACAAGTCACTTTTTTCATTTCACTTCACCAATTTGGACTATTTTGTGTATGTCCATTACATGAAATCCAAATAAAAATCAATTTAAATTACAGGTTGTAATACAACAAAATAGGAAAAACGCCATGGGGGATGAATACTTTTGCAAGGCACAGTAAGTGTTCCTTTTATCCAGGTGGGAAAAGGCAGTGTGGGGTGCAATAGAGATTGCATCATCTGTGGATCTGTTGGAGAGGTATGCAAATTGGAGTGGGTCTAGGGTTTCTGGGACGATGGTGTTGATGTGAGCGATGACCAGCCTTTCAAATCACTTCATGGCTACCGATATGAGTGCTAAGGGGCGGTAGTCACTTAGGCAGGTTACCTTTTCTTTTGTAGGCACAGGGACTATGGTGGTCTGCTTGAAACATGTAGGTATTACAGACTCGGTCAGGGAGAGTTTGAAAAGGTCAGTGAGCCGGCCGCGACCAGGAGGTCCATTGGGCGACGCATAGGGAGGGTTTGGCCGGTAGGGATATCCTTGTCTCATCACGCACTAGCGACTCCTGTGGCGGGCCGGGCGCAGTGCACGCTAACCAGGTCGCCAGGTGCACGGTGTTTCCTCCGACACATTGGTGCGGCTGGCTTCCGGGTTGGACGTGCGCTGTGTGGCTTGGTTGGGTTGTGTATCGGAGGACACATAGCTTTCAACCTTCGTCTCTCCCGAGCCCGTACGGGAGTTGTAGCGATGAGACAAGATAGTAACTACTAACAATTGAATACCACAAAATTGGGTAGAAAAAGGGGGTGGGGATAAAAATAAAAAAATGTCAGTGAAAACACTTGACAGTTGGTCCGCGCATGCTCTGAGTACATGTCCTGGTAATCCGTCTGGCCCCGCAGCCTTGTGAATGTTAACCTGTTTAAATGTCTTGCTCACATTGGCTATGTGATCAGCCAGTCATCTGGAACAGGTGGTGCTCTCATGCATGCTTCAGTATTGCTTGCCTCGAAGTGAGCATAAAAGGCATTTAGTCCGTCTGGTAGGCTCACATCACTGGGCAGCTCAAGGCTGAGTTTCCCTTTGTAGTCTGTAATAGTTTGCAAGCCCTGCCACATCCGACAAGAGTCAGAGCTGGTGTAGTAGGATTCAATCTTAGTCCTGTATTGACACTTAGCCTGTTTGATGGTTTGTCTGAGGGCATAGCGGGATTTTTTAGTGTCCCACTCCTTGAAAGCGGCAGCTCTAGCCTTTAGCTAGGTGCGAATGTTGCCTATAATCCATGGCTTCTGGTTGGTATATGTACATACGGTCACTGTGGGGATGACGTTGTCGATGCGCTTATTGATGATGCTGATGACTGAGGTGGTAAACTCCTCAATGCCATTGGTTGAATCCCAGAACATATTCCAGTCTGTGCTAGCAAAACAGTCCTGTCTGACCACTTCCGTATTGAGCGAGTCACTGGTACTTCCTGCTTTAGTATTTGTATGTAATCAGGAAGTAGGATAGTAGGATATAATTATGGTTAGATTTGCCAAATGGAGGGTGAGGGAGAGCTTTGTACACATCGCTGTGTGTGGAGTAAAGGTGGTTGCACATGTGACATACTGGTAGAAATGAGGTAAAACTGATTTAAGTTTGACTGCATTAAAGTCCCCGGCAACTAGGTGCCCCGCTTCTGGATGTGCATTTTCTTGTTTGCTTATGGCATTATACAGCTCGCTGAGTGCGGTCTTCATGCCAGCCTCGGTTTGTGGTTGGTAAATAGACGTAAACGACAAATATAGATGAAAACTCTCTTCGTAGATAGTGTGGTCTACATCTTATCATGAGGTACTCTACCTCAGGCGTGCAATACCTCGAGACTACCTTAATTTTAGACATTGCGCACCAGCTGTTACTGACAAATAGACACACACCACCACCCCTCGTCTTACCGGACGTAGCTGTTCTGTCCTGCCGATGCACGCAAAACCCAGCCAACTGTATATTATCCGTGTTGTCGTTCAGCCACGACTCTGTGAAACCTAAGATATTACCCTTTTTAATGTCCCGTTGGTAGGATAGTCTCAAACGGAGCTCAACCAGTTTATTCTCCAGTGATTGCATGTTGGCCAATAGAATGGATGGTAGAGGTGGGTTACTCACTCGCCGACAAACTCTCACAAGGCACCCTGATCTGCGCCCCCTGTATTTCCTTATTTTCTTCATGCGAATGACGGGGATTTGGGCCTTTATATCCTTCGCGTCAAACTCATTAAACAAAAAATCTTTATCCAGTTCGAGGTGAGTAATCACTGTTTTGATATCCAGAAGCTATTTTCAGTCATAAGAGATGGTAGCATCAACATTATGTACAAAATAAGTTTCAAACAATGCGGGGGAAAAAAACACATAAGATAGCCCAATTGGGTAGGAGCCATTAAAACAGCAGCCATCCCCAACGACATTCTTCTAAAAAGCACACACACACACACTAACTCACTGTCTTCCATGCAGAGGTTACCTTAACCTGTACTTACAAAAGAGGGATTCCCATTGATTATGAATCTGAGTTACATTATCTGTGGTCACTGACCCAACCTATTTCTATTCATGTTTTCCACAATGGCATTACAGTACGCAGTACTGACACAGCAAGAAAGGTGCCGTTGTGTATGATTACTTTGTCTGGCATGGCACCAAACACCTCATTTGGATATTGAACATTTGTTGCATATAAAATCAACTAGTTAATTGATAGTCTTCGCTTCCATAGCCCATATGGAATGATCCAAATACATAGTCTTGAAAAATGTGTCTATTTAGTCCAGACAGACTCACCTCTTTTACTTTAGAGTTTAGATCAGCCTCGGTGACGTTATTAACGGCCGACTGCAGCTCACTCAGACTGGGGACCTGTGGAACACACACACACATACACACACACTTTAGATTGCAAACTGCTCATAATCCTCAATGACTTCTTTGCAGTAAATGCCATTATTATGCTTTGGCAGAAGGGGGCAGCAAAGCCAGAACTATCAACTATGCTGACATTGCCTGCCTTGTTTTTGATTTTACTTTCATTTATACGGGTTTTTCTCATTGAGAAATTGAACCAGGTCACTCTTTACCAAGAGATAGCACCAATAGCAGCAGGGGGAACAATGTTTCAGACAAAACAACTTAAATACACTAACACAACATTAAACAAAACTATAACCACACATACAGTACAACAATTACATATTACGTTAAAAACACGAAAGTCTTGACTAAAAAACAGCTGTCCTAAAGACAATTACACCCTTCTATGCTATATACATCGATCAAGTATTTAAACTCCACCCACGAAACTAGATCATCACATTTTAAAATGATGCTCGTTATCAAAGTAGATCAGTGAGAGGGATTAATTAAAAACTGCATTGTCTATGATAAAATAAACTGAAGTCTAAAAACAACATTTATATGGAACTATTCAGGCCTTTTGTTGGACATGTATTTAGAAGATAAATACACAATGCAGAGGATGAGAGGTCAATATAGTACTAAAGGTCAAGAGGACTAAAAGTCAATAGAGTACTAACGATCAATGGAAATAGTGTTATTTTCTGTAATAGGGATTAAAGACCAATGGGTCAGAGACATGGGAGGAATTTCAGTCCGGGACTCATAGCTACATGGCAAATTCTCATTGGTATACATTGAGCCTGAAATCGGATACTTGTTACTTGGCCATTGGCACAGTTTAATTGCAAGGAATTCTAATTGGTCAACCACAGGCTAGAGCTGGGTTATAAAACTACATCCTGTCTCTTTGTTCTGTGGAGAGAATCACTGAGGACAGGGGAGAATGAACATCTACCTCTCAGCATAACATCTATGATTTGTCCTCCTCTTTGAATAAACCAATTGTTCGCCCCCTGATATGCTTAAGGGCCTGTGTTATTGAAGAGTAACATCAACTGCTAACAGACAGAAATATCTGGTTTCATCTTGTGTTACTGATAAGGTGTGTGTGCATGTGAGCATGCATTATGAGCTGTCATTTTCCTGAAACCGAAGCCCTTCGTTGGTGGTAGCCTGTTTGGGGGGGGGGGGGGGGGGGGGCGTCAGAGGGAGGGAGTAGGAGGAGGAGGCGGAAGAAAGGACAAGTCAGGTCAGCTTACAGACTGAAACCTGACATCCAAAGATAACACCATGAGTCAATGAGTCTACTCATTTGCCTGTGTCGTGTCGATCTCATTAACCCAGTAATGTGTTCCTCCTGTTGCAAGGCAATTTCCTCAAAACACAGTCCATCACCACACAACACACACTGTCGAAAACCACACACACATGTTATCAGGAACACAGAAGAGCTTGATTGTGTTTAACAAAAGGCCTGAATCCTTCCTTATCAAGAACAAACCAGTAGGATGAAAAGACACACACCGGTGGGTACAGACAGGGTGATAACTGAACAATCGTGGAAACGTGGAAAGAGGAAGAGGCGGCAACACGAAACTAAGTTGTACTCACAGCGATAGTGGTGGCAAATGTTAGTTTCTGTAGCTCTGACTGATAGGCCGAGCATGCAGTACAGTTAGGGTTTCTCAGTGTGCTGTTGATGCGGTCTCTGACAGAGCTAACATTAGCCTGGACCACAGATACATCAGACCGGACCTGGGTTAGAGTAGAGTCTAACCTCACCAGCAGGACACTGGTACTGTTCACCACTAGGATACAAATACAACATACACACATTTTAAAATGTCAGAAGACTTTAAAAAGCACTTTGTTAAACAATTAATGTAGATAATTCAAATGAACCTATATCAGAAGAGGAATATACACACAAACACCACATACAAGCGCACACACACAGAAAACCCTGTTAGAATATCAGAAGAGGAATATACACACACACACAAAAACACACACACAGGATGGAGTTGTACCATTGGCTATATCTCTGACAGACTGCAGGGAAGGTTTCAGGGGGCCCTCTAGCCTTCTCTGGATCTCCTTGCCCAGCAGATTACCTATATCTGGGAGTGAGAGAGAAGGTAGATATTTATGTCATTGGTGTTTCCCAAATTGTGAATGGCAGCTAGTCACTACTGGGTCAAAACGACAATTGGATTTACAGTTATTTCAGTGTGTTTGTACTTTGCAGAACGTGTGATGCATTATGTGACTAGAAGCTCGGGTACTCACTATTGAGGCTTCTGGTGACTTCATCCACTGTCTCATTGCTCCCTATCAGCACACTATCAATTTGCTGAGCAGAGATAGAAGACACACACACACTTAGACACAGGAGAGACGACATACAATTGAGGAGACTCTCTCAAGCACATTCTGAACACAAAACTGAAACTTCAAAGCCACTACCGACAGCCAAAATGAATGATTGACCAGTTCTAATAACACAACCTGCCCTACCATTAACCTATCCTATCCTTTCCTTTCCATCCTTTCTCTCTCTTCCCCCCTTCTTCCCTCCTTCTTCCGCTCTCATCCTCTCTTTCTCCCCAGTCTTGCCCCCTTTCTCTCCCTCTCTATCCCCTGCCTTCTTCTCCCTCTCTTCCCCTGGCGTCCCTCTCCCTCTGTTGTACCAGATAAAAGTGTTGACAGTGCAAGCTTGACAGTCAGTTAACCATTAAGGTGAATGGGCGACTAATGGTGTGACAGAGGGTCAAAGGTCATACCCCCAAGACATGCTAACCTCTCACCATTGCAAATAACAGGGGTGGTTAGTATGTTTTGGGGGTATGATGTTTGACCCACTGTTTTTAAATCACTCGTCATTATTCACAATTCATTTAGGATGATCCGTAACCATGGTATCATCCACGCTAATGTAGAAGTGTTTAGAAACATATTATATTCTTATTTACAGTAAAAGAGACTCCAAAATAACAATACAATATTTACCATTGATTTCTAAATGGGCACTAAATAATCTGAAACACAACCAAAACGAACTGCAAATGCATCCGACAAGTTTGTAGAGTCACGCTTGATGTAGTCATTGCGTCCTGGGTACATGAAATTTAAAAAATGTAAACCTGTGACAACTTGATTCATAATAATCTTTAGGGGTCAATACATTTGACCCCTAACCTTCTTGAGAAAAAAACATATCACTTGTTAAACAAAATCTCTTTCTCTGAGCAATTGTATTAGTATAAAACTATGTAATCCCCCCCCCAAAGAAATTGCATACCAAGGGCAGCTGAGGGGAGGACAACTCATAATAATGGGTGGAACAGAGTGAATGGAATGGTATCAAGCACATGGAAAACATGTTTGATGTGTTCAATACCATTCTATTTATTCCTTCCAGCCATTACCATGAGCCCGTCCTCCCCAATTAAGGTGCCACTTGCTGCCTGTAGCATACTCCGTAGCTCCAGTATTTGAATTATTTATTTTGTCATTCTTGCTCATCTTTATCAATGGTGTCAATAATTTCAGACCCCACTGTTCATCTATAAAACTGTCTGTATTGACATGTCTATAATGTTTTAGAAACTAAACTGGTCTTCCTTCTTCATTTATTACTTAGGTTTTCTACTCCCTTCTGAAAATCACAGGTAAGTCCTCTCTCACACGCACGCGCTCACGCACACACCTGTGGGACAGCAGTGAGGTAGGTTTGGAGGTTGTCAAGTGTATTGTTGAGTTCTACAGAGCTGTCCTCGACACTCCCTTTCAGAAACTGGTTGCTGAAGAACATGCAGATGTTCCCTGAACTACACACACATGCACAGAAAAGTCAGTGTGTGTTCATTGTTTCACTTCATATCAAAAATTTTCCGTTTTTTTTTTTCTTATCCAAAGGCTTAAAATATGCGCACACACTTACAGTATGACTAGCGTGGTGAGTAACGTAGCCCAGTAGAATCCTCTCCTGTGACAGTAGACAGCTTTAGTCTGCTTCTGGTACATGTGTCCTCCACAGCGTCCACAGCAGCGACAGCAGGCCAGGCAGAACCCCACCAGGGGCATCAGGATAATGTACACGATCCCTATAGCAGCACACACTAGGAAACCAACTTCATAGAGAAGGACCTGAGGAGATTCACACACAGTTAACATACACAGACACACACACACACATTAACATAAACACACAGATACACTAGTAGAATATATAGGATTATGAGCACAGTGTAAATAATAAGAAGAAGAAAAGTTGGCTGATTCAACATTGGTGAAGAGAAGGATGGTGACACTTTGCTCAAATATATTAACGTTGCACATTACTGTGTAGTGTTAGTGTACTTTACACTGTCATCTACTACTCATGCAATACTATGAAAACCGAATGACCAGAAATATTCATTAGACCAATCTTCTATCTGTAACAATGAAGAGTCATTGTTGTTCGATGTGACGTCACACTCTGTCAAATATCACTAGACAATAGATTGACTGTGATGTGGACAGGAGTCTTACGCGCATCTGTTCTCACCTCTTTAATGGTCTTGTCATCATTGTATTTATTGCCATTTTCCTCCAATAATTTCACCAGCAAATCTAAGAGAGAGAGATGGAGAGGGAGAGAGAGAGAAAAAGAAAGGAGGAGGAGGATCTGGATAAGCACTACACAATACGTACATATTTAAGGGTCTTGAGATCATACGGCATATGAAAGCAATTGTGAAAACGTACACTTATGATATAACTATTGTTCCCTGAAGGAGGGAATGAGGTATAACATACTATGGGGAGTCAACAACCAATCATATTCACCTGAAGAACTGAAATCCCGCCAAACGGATGCCAAGCCCGCCCTCGGAAGTCCCGCCTTCCTGACTATAATACTGGGGGGGTCGCATACATTTCCTCAATTAAGTACCGCTCTTCAGCGAGCCCAATTCCACTGTAGGCGCGGATTGATTGTATGTTCCCATAGTATGTTATACCTCGTTCCCTCCTTCGGGGAATAGTAGTTATATTCATAACTGTACGTTCCTTTTCAGTTGGTCACTCTGTATAACATACTATGGAAACAATCACTCCCCAAGCCTAGCACGCCTATGACAGCCCATGCACACACAGGAGGGGAGGGGGGGGGGGGGGGCGTATGTGGCGCATGTGACAAATAAAATTAGATTTGAGACCCTGGGGTAGAACTGACAATACCTACATGACACGTCGAGATGGCTCCCACATAAGCTTCAAATGTATAAAAAGAAAGGCCCTGCTCAAAAAGCTCTTGGAAGGACATCAAAAAGTCCACCAAAGAGCTCTGAAAAGGAGAATCTCCTTTAACCTGACATCACATCTCAAACGCACGCCACTTATATGTTATACAACCGTCTCGTAGAGGGCGCACGGGCCGAGTGTATAGACATAATCACCGTCAAATTCAACCTGTCAGGGGCCAAACCCACAGATCCATATCTGCGGCCGTGGGTAACAAATTCTCACTTGCGACTGGGACAATAGATCCCAACGACACGGAACCCTTCATGGATCCCTGTCCAACAGGCGGATGGATGATCTCTGGGAATCAAGGTTGCTCGGGCCAACGGGGTTGCCACCTGAATCAACACCAGACCCTCCTGATGGACCCTCTCCACATGGGCATGAATCAGGCCCAGCGGAGGAACGCATAGAGCAGGGTCCGAGGCCACTGACACGCCAAAGTGTCTGTTCCCAAACGGGAGCGCCAGTAACCGTCATTGAGCAGAACAAATGACAATGCACATTTTTCGAGCGATCTGGGAAAGAGGGGTGCAGTCTCCACTCCCCCTTGGAAAGTAGAACTGCCCCATGTTGAGAGATCTGGGAAGATACATCGCCCTGAGTGACAGAAAATGGGCACTGCTTCATACGAGCGCCCCCCTACTGCCTGTTGATGTACGCCACCGCCAGCCTGTTGTCGGACATTACCAACACATTCTGTCCCTCCAACTATGGAAGGAAATGCCTCAGTGCTAGCAAACAGTCAGTAGCTCTAGGTAATTGATATGCAGCGCCCTTTGCGCTGTTGACCAAATCCCTCTTTTTGAGTAGCCCACACAAAGCGCTCCCCATCCCAGTAAAGATGCATCTGTCGTGATCAACATGCAACACACTACCGGGCCCATGAGAACCCCTTGCAACAACAAACGTGGGTCCCTCCATGGAGTCAACTCCCTTAGGCATGACGGTCATATCTTGAGCAGTCAATGGCAGTAGCGAGATGTGTTCAGACGCGTAGCAATCACTCGGCGCTGAAACAGACGCCTCAACAGAAGTCCTCGAGGCACCACAGCTTTCATAGAGGCCATCAGACCCAATAACCGCAGGCACAAGGGAAAAGGCGCAGAGTGCCCCAGTTGAAACCGTGCCGGACAGAGCCGGAATGCGACCCTCCTTTGTTGGGACAATAAACACAGGATTCAGAACCGTGTCCAGAATGAGACCCAGACACTGAAAGCACTGAGCCGGAGTCAAACAACTGTTCTTGTAATCCACTTTGCACCACAGACTTAATATGGGAAACCAGCGTGGCAGGGTGGAGCTCCACCTGTTCCCTCGACTCCGCTATGACCAGCCAGTCATCCAGATAGGCCAATACTCTGATCCGCTGGCACTGCACCGGTGCCAATGTCGCCTCCACTGCCATAGAAAAGGTGCAGAGCGATCGGGAGAGTCCGAAAGGCAGGACCAGAAACTCGTAGGCCACACTCTCGAAATGAAACCTTCTGTGGGGAGGATGTGTAGCCACATGAAAACATGCATTCTTCAGATCTATGTGCGTAAACCAAACGCTGGGACACACCGACTGCAATAGCCAGCAAAGTATTAGCATTTTGAAATTGCAAACCTTGAGGTGATTTGTTTAAAAACACGCAAGTCCAGGATGGGACTCAACGTTCCATCGCTCTTGGGAACTGACACGGGGACCAGCCGAATAGCCTGCTTTTGAAGGAGAGAGGAAATCTCCTCTCTCAAGACAGGCGCTAGGACCTCGGAGACCATTGACATAATGACATCAAGAAAGGTTTGGGGGACTTCGCAAACCAGTAACTTGTCCCCATTGACTGAGCCACTTGGGAGCACTGTTGCCCTTGTTGGTGAAACTGGCTCATCCAAATACATCCTCCTGTCCCTGTCAGGAATCCAAGACAATGTCAACCAGAGGTGGTGGTGAACCCATACTTCTCACCATAGCCAGGATAGTACAGCAGGACGGACGCAGTACAAAATCAACAGCAGCACGGATTTCATCGAGAAGCTCTGAAACCGGCTTCCCCGACTCTGTGGTCTTATTCAGCTCCTGTAGCAAATCAATATAATACATCAGCAGCATTGTGACCACATTCAATGACCGGGCCGCCACACCCTCAGTGAAGTACACTTTGTCCAGCTGATCCGCCGAGAACCAGCACTGTGTATTCATCGTGCTAGGATTAGCCCTCTTTGTAGCCTCTGGAGCTAAGTAACTTGCCAGCTTTCCATCCATCCATCCAGTGTTATATCCAGGAAGGCGGGGCTTCCGAGGGCGAGCTCAGCAGCCATTGGCCCGTTTGGCATGATTTCAGTTTTATTCAGGTGAATATGATTGGTCGTTGACTCCCCATAGTATGATATACCATGTGACTGACTGAAAGGCAACTTTTTCAGTTCTTATTGGCATTCCCTCTCTCATTTCTATATACACAAACACAGCCAGTCATCATTCAACCTACAAGGATTGGATATCAGTACAGCAAATATATTCAACATAAACACAGCAAAAAAAGAAACATCCTCTCACTGTCAACTGCGTTTATTTTCAGCAAACTTAGCATGTAAATATTTGTATGAACATAACAAGATTCAACAACTGAGACATAAACTGAACAAGTTCCACAGACATGTGACTAACAGAAATGGAATAATGTGGTTAAAATCAAAAGTAACAGTCAGTATCTGGTGTGGCCACCAGCTGCATTAAGTACTGCATTAAGTACTGGACGGCACCAGATTTGCCAGTTCTTGCTGTGAGATGTTACCCCACTCTTCCACAAAGGCACCTGCAAGTTCCCGGACATTTCTGGGGGGAGCCAACAGGTCCCAGACGTGCTCAATGGGATTAAGATCCGAGCTCTTCGCTGGTAATGGCAGAACACTGACATTCCTGTCTTGCAAGAAATCCCGCCTAGAACGAGCAGTATGGCTGGTGGCATTGTCATGCTGGAGGGTCATGTCAGGATGAGCCTGCAGGAAGGGTACCACATGAGGGAGGAGGATGTCTTCCCTGTAACGCACAGCGATCGCCCCAGACCATGACAGACCCTCCACCTCCAAATCGATCCCGCTTCAGAGTACAGGCCTCGGTGTACCGCTCATTCCTTCGACGATCTGACAATTTGATTTATTTTACCTCTATTTAACTAGGCAAGTCAGTTAAGAACAAATTCGTATTTTCAATGACGGGCTAGGAACAGTGGGTTAACTTCCTTGTTAAGGGGCAGAATGCCAGATCTTTACCTTGTCTGCTCTGGGATTTGATCTTGGAACCTCTCGGTTACTAGTCCAACGCTCTAACCACTAGGCTATCACCCCTGATGAGACAAAACAGCAACTCGTCAGTGAAGAGCACTTTTTGCCAGTCCTGTCTTGTTCAGCAACGGTGGGTTTGTGACTATAGGCAACGTTGTTTCCAGGGATGTCTGGTGAGGACCTGCCTTACAACAGGCCTACAAGCTCTCAGTCCAGCCTCTCTCAGCCTATTGCAGACAGTCTGAGCACTGATGGAGGGATTGTGCGTTCCTGGTGTAACTCGGGCAGTTGTCGTTGCAATCCTGTACCTGTCCCGCAGGTTTGATGTCCAGATGTACCGATCCTGTGCAGGTGTTGTTACACATGGTCTGCTACTGCGAGGACAATCAGCTGTCCTTCATGTCTCCCTGTAGCACTGTCTTAGGCATCTCACAGTACAGACATTGCAATTTATTGCCCTGGCCACATCTGCAGTCCTCATGCCTCCTTGCAGCATGCCTTCACGCAGATGAGCAGGGACCCTGGGCATCTTTCTTTTGGTGTTTTTCAGAGTCAGTAGAAAGGCCTCTCTAGTGTCCTACGTTTTCATAACTGTGACCTTAATTGCCTACCGTCTGTAAGCTGTTAGTGTCTTAACGACCGTTCCACAGGTGCACGTTCATTAATTGTTTATGGTTCATTGAACAAGCATGGGAAACAGTGTTTAAACCCTATACAAATGAAGATCTGTGAAGCTATTTGGATTTTCACGAATTATCTTTGAAAGACAGGGTCCTGATAAAGGGAAGTTTCTTTTTTATAAACATCTTCATGTGAGAGGATCAGAGTTCACACTTTCACAAGGCTGAATGGAGATCAGGCGTCACATTTTTACATCAACCCTCTGATCTTCTCCCACCCGCATTCCCTTCCTCTCTTCGTTCATTCCTCCTTCACCCTCTCTCTCTCTCTGACAACAGTGAAATAGGAAATCAAACCACCCGTATGTTATTTAGATGTAACCTAACCTAAGGATCATGAAACCATGGGTAACCATTCGAGAGAGAGAGAGAGAGAGAGAGAGAGAGAGAGAGAGAGAGAGAGAGAGAGAGAGAGAGAGAGAGAGAGAGAGAGAGAGAGAGAGAGAGAGAGAGAGAGAGAGAGAGAGAGAGAGAGACTGTCTAAGACAGAGTGTCTTAGTATAGGATTTGACCAGAGAGTGGATCAGTCCGTATTTACAGTTGGGTTCAGAAATGTAAAGTTCTTAAAATGTTAAATTACTCCTCATTGCCTGGCACATAATAACAGACAAATGTCAGTGTTCTCAACAAACATAAAACCAAAACATGCGCAAACAAGGGTTGAAACACTAAGCAGCAATAATACCTCCAATCCTGATTGGATAGAAGCCATGATCAGAGAGACTATCGCTATCCAATCCGTGCATAGCAACCTGAGAGCTCTCTGATCTAAGACGAGTTTCACCTGGGCAAAGGTCAATGACTGATTAACTTGTGTGTGTGTGTGTGTGTGTGTGTATACCTGAGGGACCTTCACTGTTGTTTGTCAAACAGAATCAATAATGGCTCTAACAAGGAGGCAATAGATAAACTGAGCCAGCTCTGACATCATAGTGAAATGTACTGTCGTGACAAAGGAGATGGACAATCAGATTCTGTCAGTGAGACAAACTACAGTGGAGTATTGTCCACAGGCCTACGCTGTTACTCTGCTCTGTGGTTTCTGGGTTAACCATAAGTGTATGAGTCACTCACTAAATAAAAATAAAAGGAAACACACCATCTACAAAACGCTCTCATCTGACTACAGTAGTTAACCATTGACAGCCTGACCCACAACACACCAAAGGCATTCCCATGAACACACTTACTGGCTAACGGCGTCGCCAGTTTCTATGGTTAAAGAGCGCTGGTTGGCTCTAATGTTTAACCTCATCACATCACTATAGGCACACATGCTCAAATCTTTGGGGAGAGTTAGGAGGAAAGCAAACAGTGCATTTCCTGATGGAAACTAATCTCAGTTAAGCTAGAAATAAAATATTGCCTAATGTTTACGTAGTCTGTTCACAAGAGATTAGTTGGCAACAGAAGAAAAATTATAATACAATTCCCCTATAGCTCTATACCATTTTCACTCTGCAAATTGGAGGAAGCCCATGTATTTGTATGGGATGTACATAGTGGCTACACACAACTGGCTAGGTCAATATGAGGTCAGAATGATATATAGACTGCTGTAGAAAAGGAGCGGTGTCAGACTAGGCTATGTCCAAAATGGCACAATCTTCCCTTTATAGTGCACTTGTTTTGTTTTTGACTACGGCACCCTGCTCCCTTTGTATACCGTACACTACTTTTTACCAGACAAATTCAGCCCTAGACTGACCTTTGGGGAAGGGGTTGGGCTGGACGGTGTGGAGGAAGGACTGGACCACCCCGGACATGAAGCCTGTGTCTGCTCCTGGGACTGACTGGTACTGGGGCTGGCTCAGGTTCAAGGGAGTGACTCCCGTAGGACAGGAGTCAGCGGGAGGCTGGGCCAAGCTGGAACCCAGGAACAGTGCCCCAATCCAGGCCAACACCGCCCCGACGCAGCCCCCCATCCTCCAAACTCTCCTATATGCTCCCATCACTGCAGCTGGAGACAGGGCCGGAGGGTGTGCTAGGGTAAGGATGGAGAAATTTGTGTGGAGCAATCAACTTATGGCACAATCTCAGTATTGCTGGGCCTGCAAACGCACAGAGCAGAGAGAGACTGGGGTGAGGGTGGAAACACACACGGATACAGAGGAGAAAGCCAAGAAAAACACAGAGGTAATGAGATTGTTGTGAAAAAGTGCAGGCACTGGAAAGGAAACGTATTGTATAGTAAAGTATTGTATAATAAAGTATTGTATAATAAAGTATTGTATAATAAAGTATTGTATAGCAACTGTAAGAAATCCTGCCTTGAAGGAAACCATAAACGTGATAACAAGGGAAACGTTCTTCTGTTCATGTGTAAAGCGCTTCCCTAATGATCTGTAAACATTCGGCACAACATCCTTCTAGAGACCATATGTCTATCTTAGGCTCTACCATAGTACATGCCATTTCACAGACGGGTCGTTCTTGAATTGTGGTGGCCTTTGTGTCCCTTGCCTATGCAACCATGAAAAACACATTAAAATGACAAATAGTTACACATCACACGTTTTTGTTTATATTGAATATATCAATGATAAAAACATACTGCAAAACTTTGTTTACGCATTGTTTAAAGTACTTAGGGTTAGAAAATTGGCTTGTCCCAGTAGTGACGTGTAGAGTTGTAGAGAGATGTTTTGGGGGATTTAGAGATATCTATTATTTTGAATGCTAGAAAGTGAAACAAAAGTATTTTGTATATTGTATAGATCAATAAAAACGAAGGCGGCTATTACAATGCCAATTTTTTACTAGTATAATGTCTGTCCCCCAGTTCTATGTCATTGGTGTTACCACCTTGAAAATCATTCCCTCCAATAGCAAACTGTTATCGGGGGAAGGGTTGATTTTAAAGAAAATTATTTTCTAATCACACCCTTTTAGTAGGTCATAAATTTGAGGATTCCATTTATAATTTGGTGTCTAAATGTGTCACTTGAATGTGAAAAAGCACTTGATGTTACTCAATTTAAATGAAGGGAAATGATTACATTGTGAGCAAAATTATTAATCATATTGCTTAAGTAAATTATTTTCAAACGGTTAATGACCTTAGATTTGCGCATCTGTGGCCTCCGTTTAAGAAAATCCTCAATAACCTCCAATTAATTTCATTGGTGTTACCATCATTGGTGTTACTACTCCTACTGGTGGCACAATATTATCATAATGGTCAAAATTATTAAAAGTCATTAACCCCTTACACTCGTGGAAATTTGTCTAGAGCATATGAATAGGGTCAAATTGAAATGTTCTTTTAAAAGAAGAACTCTAAAAAGCATATGCATAACCATGGTAGCAATTGAAAGAGAACACTTTGAAGATTATGGGGAAATTGTCCAACTAAAGGCGAGGACACAACAGTTCTGAATCCAAACATTACACTATGATTTTATGTGCATTTTACATTTATTGTCATTTTCACAGCATTTGTCAATAATGATATCTGAAAACACTCTGGAAACATTCAGTAACATAATATTATTCATTGGAATTTGAGAAATTGCAAAAAACGATTACAATGGTTTGAATAAGAGGTTTAACTGTTGTCTCTAAGTGGCCAAACACCTTTCCAAACTGTGCACAGTTAAGTCATTTCAATGTACTTTTATGACAAAAGGAAAGAGCCTTTAACTATAAAGTGCTATTTTTTTTTTATCTCTCTCCTAGCTTTAACATTGAGGAACTGTAGCAAGTTTTTTGTTTGGAAAACAGCCCTGAGTCCCACGTCACACAATTACTGTTGTTGTTATATAAATCACAATCTGGGTCAGGTGGGCATAATTTGAAAGCTTATTCTAATGCCAACATGGCTAGCTAAATTATAGAATACAATCTTGCAGTGTTAGGCTTTCAAAAGGCACTTCAGACAAACATATTGTAATTTTGGTGCGTATAGAATGGAGTTGAGTGCATTCAATTGAGTGTTCCGAGGCAAGTTTTCTTCACCATACTACAAACATAGGCTCGTTATTTTCAGGACAACCCAGGTTATAACGCATGTCCTCCTTGTATCTGTGGATCAAATATAGCAAGACATGTTTTCAAATATGAAATATGGAATGCAAATTTGGACTCGTGGGTGTGTGGTTTGCTTGTATGACAACAAAGTGGTATTTATTTAAATCCTCAACACCTCATCTTTCAGAACACAGGCTTCTCTCGATTTACAGCATTTCCCTGACTCGGACAACAACAAATGTGCAAAAGTAGCCCAATTAGCGGGAGGGATGAGGGCATCTTCTTGTTGTGTTCTGTGTTCAAGTGAACGGCTATTAGTCAAAACTAATGAAGCGCTGTGGTGGAGAACCTGAGCTCTGACATCACGTATAGCATGTTACTGTACACCCACTGCGTTCAAATGTAGTAGTTTATCAATCACAAAATCTGCCATTTTCAACCCCTATATGGGATGACAGAGGCTGTGAGTGGAAAGAGCTACGCTGCCATATTAGTTTATTTAGAATAGATGTACCTAGATTTGTAAATTCTTTACACATTTCCATTACCAAATGACACCACAATTCAAGAACGACCCAGATGCATTTACAGTAACGCGTGCATACATTTAACTTACGGGTGGTCCCGGGAATCGAAACCACGCCATGCTCTACCAACTGAGCTACCACTGATAAGGTTATCAAAGTCTTTAAAGACCTGAGTTTTGATCAATTAACCACCAACACATAATACATTACTTGAATCTTGCAATTCCACATCCTCTTCCTAAATCAATAAAGATGATACACATAAAACCCTGAGACAGATCACCAAAAACATTCAATTCCATAATGCAAAACCACACACACACTATTCTGAGTCAGAAAATCGGTCATGTTCGTAGAGAAACAAAGACTGCCCCAACAGATCCATAGATGATGCAATCTCAATTGCTCTCCACACTGCCGTCACCCACCTAGAATACCTATGAGAGAATGCTGTTCATTGACTACAGTTTAGCATTCAAAACCATTGTCCCCTCCAAGTATCTCTAAAAGTATTGATGTTCATCAGTCCACGGTAAGACAAATTGTCTATAAATGGAGAAAGTTCAGCACTGTGGCAACTCTCCCTAGGAGTGGCCGTCCTGCAAGGATGACTGCAAGAGCACCGTGCAGAAGGCTCAATAAGAAGAATCATAGAGTGTCAGCTAAAGACTTACAGAAATCTCTGGAACATGCTAACATCTCTGTTGACGAGTCATCGATACGTAAAACAAGAATGGTGTTCATGGGAGGACACCACAAAAGAAGCCACTGCTGTCAAAAAAAAAAAAAAAAAAAAAAAAAAAAAAAAAACATTGCTGCACATCTGAAGTTCGCAAAAGAGCATCTGGATGTTCCACAGTTCAACCTGAGGTTACAAACAGGGCCGTATAGGGTGATGACATGGTATGCGGCAGCGTGGTAGGCACAGCTTGTCCCGCGAATTCATCACAAAAATTGAGGATTATCTGATAACTACGAAACAAACATTCTCGATAATAGAGAATCTGGAACTATTTATTGATTAGCATTTTGATATGCTCGAAAAGGAAGCAGATGCATCGAAGTGAACGAGACAGGAACAGCGTCAGCAAATTCATATAAAAAAAAGACAAAAACAATACAATGAGGCAGCGGGGAACAGAGCTGGGGAACTGACAAATATAAGGGAGGAAAAAATACAGATGATAAGTGAGTTGAATGTGCCTTTAAACAGCTTGGAAAATTCCAGAAAATTATGTCATGGCTTTAGAATCTTCTGACAGGCTAATTGACATAATGAGTCAATTGGAGGTGTACTTGTGGATGTATTTCAAGGCCTACCTTCAAACTCAGTGCCTCTTTGCTTGACATCATTAGATTTTTTTTTTAAATCAGCCAAGACCTCAGAAGAAAAAGAAATGTAGACCTCCACAAGTCTGGTTCCTCCTTGGGGGCAATTTCCAAATGCCTGAAGGTACCACGTTCCTCTGTACAAACAATAGCACTCAAGTATAAACACCATGGGACCACGCAGCTGTCATACCGCTCAGGAAGGAGACGAGTTATGTCTCCTAGAGATGAACGTAATTTGGTGGGAAAAGTGCAAATCAATCCCAGAACAGCAGTAAAGGACATTGTGAAGATGCTGGAGGAAACAAGTACAAAAGTATCTATACCCACAGTAAAAACTAGTCCTATATCGACATAACCTGGAAGGCCGCTCAGCAAGGAAGAAGCCACTGCTAGAAAACCGCCATAGAAAAGCCTATGGTTTGCAACTGCACATGGGGACAAAGATCATACTTTTTGGAGAAATGTCCTCTGGTCTGATGAAACAAAAATATAACTATTTTGCCATAATGACCATCATTATGTTTGGAGGAGAAAGGGGGAGGCTTGCAAGCTGAAGAACACCATCCCAACCGTGGCAGCATCATGTTGTGGGGTGCTTTGCTGCAGGAGGGACTGGTGAACTTCACAAAATAGATGGCATCATGAGGAAGTACAATTATGTGGATATATTGAAGTAACATCTCAAGACATCAGTCAGGAAGTAAAAGCTTGGTCGCAAATGGGTCTTCCAAATGGACATTGACCCCAAACATACTTCCAAAGTTGTGGCAAATGGGTTAAGGACAACAAAGGCAAGGTATTGGAGTGGCCATCACAAAGCCCTGACCTCAATTCTAAAGACAATTTGAGGGCAGAATTGAAAAAGCATGTGAGAGCAAGAAGGCCTACAAACCTGACTCAGTTACACCAGCTCTGACAGAGGGAATGGGCCAAAATTCACCCAACTTATTGTGTGAAGCTTGTGGAAGGCTACCAGAAACATTTGACCCAAGTTAAACAATTTAAAGGCAATGACCCACTGGGAATGTGATGTAATAAATCAAATCTGAAATAAATCATTCTCTCTACTATTATTCTGACATTTCACATTCTTAAAATAAAGTGGTGATCCCAACTGACCTAAGACGGGATTTTACTAGAATCAAATGTCAGGAATTGTGAAAAACTGAGTTTAAATGTATTTGGCTAAGGTGTATGTAAACTTCCGACTTCAACTGTACATTGTTATTGATTATTGAATTTTTAGTTTGCAAGAAAGGCATTTCACTGTATTTGTGCATGTGACATGTGGCTGCAGTGGAGCAGGTTGAGAAGTTCCTCAGTGTCCAAATCACTAAAGACTTTAAATGGTCCAAACACACGCAAAGTTGTGAAGAAGGCGAGACAGAGCCTCTTCCGCCCTCAGGAGGTTGAAAGAGTTTTGCATGGGCCCTCAAATCCTCAAAAAGTTATACAGCTGTACCATTGAGAGCATCACTGCCTTGTATGGCAATAGCACCGCCCTCGATTACATGGCACGACAGAGGGTGGTGCGGACAGCCCAGTACATCACTTGGGCCGAGCTCCCAGCAATCCAGGACCTCTGTATCAGGCGGTGTAAAAGGAAGGCTCTGAAAATTGATAGACTCCAACCACCCAAGCCACAGACTATTCTCTCTACTTCCACACTGCAAGCGGTACCAGTGCATCAACTACCAGGCCGTTGAACGGCTTCTATCCCCAAGCAATAAGTCTGATAAATAGCTAACAAAATAGCTACACGGATTATAGGAGTTTGTATCTTCATTGACCTTAAATTCTTTTTTTTGCTCTGTCTCTATGCACACTCACAGAGCCCTACACACACTCACTCCATCATCATCTTCTCACTCACACACCATGAACATACATTTATACTGACTCTACACACCCGCATAGCCACTCACATACAAGCTGCTGCTACTCTGTTTATCTTATACCCTGTTGCCTAGTCACCTTACCCCTATTCATATCTACCTCCATCATTACAGTATCCCTGCACATTGTAAATACGGTATTGGAACGGACCCTGTATATAGTATGCTTATTTACTTACATATTTCTTCTTATTTCTCTTTTTTTTATAGTAGTTATAGTAGTTAGTTATAGTAGTTTTTTTTTACGTTGTTATTGATTATTGCATTGTTGGGTTTTGAGTTTGCAAGAAAGGCGTTTCACTGTATTTGTGCATGTGGCATTAAAAAAACTTGACCTTGGTCCTGCTTACTAAGATTGTGTGACTGAACATACCGGTATTCTGTTTGTAAAGTAAAGAGAAACGCTTTTACTGGTTTTGCATGAGCTCAAACACAGTATTGCAATGTCATTGTTTGTCCAACAAGTTTCAGTACATTATATTTATTTAAACAATGGGTGGGTCTTTTCCTGAATGCCGATTGGTTAAAACCGCATTCGAGCCGGTGTCTATGCCTTAAGTTACCACCGGCTAAATCTATAACGTTAAAATACCTATTTACTCTGTTCCATCTGACTGCGCAATCCACTGTCTCATCAGCCCAGTCGGGAAATGTATAAACTTAATCTCCACTATTAAGAACATTTTCTTTCAGACTAATATTTAGCTGTCAACAGTGGAGTATAATGCTGTCTGTCTATCAGACATTTGCAACATTGGTTCAATATTCCAATTCGATCTCCAGCTGTCCCATAGTAATGAACGTGACAGACAGGCAGGCCGCATATCTCAGCCAGTCGAAAACATGAATCAGCTGGCATCATTTTTATGGATATATATACAAAGAAATGTCAATTGAAAAAAAGCTCAAAGAAACAAAGTGCAGCTAGTTTGCAGTTTTTCCAGCTTCAGTTTGAAGTGATTGTGTTAGCTGTGTTGTTGGCTAGCTCCTCTGAACAACAGTGTCCTGACGAGAGAGAGCACAGTTTCTATGCCAGGTGAAATTGTTATGGAAGTATTCAAATAAATTTCACTAGAAAACAGCTTAAACAAATGCAGCTACTGTTGTTATTCTAGCTGTTTGACATGGCTGTGAGTTATCCATAGTTTGCTAGCTAGAAAGCAAGGGATAAGAACGTTGCCAGCCAGTATGGACTGGGTGTTTTTGTTCCATAGATACAGAACAAAAAGACTGAACGACCGGGTCGTCGTCTCTGACAACCGAACTGATAGAACAAACGACCAGCCGGCTTGGGTAGCAACCCTAGATTTGTGTCGGGACTATATCTTGTGGAAGGATGAAATAGTATGAATAAATTAAAATATTTTTAATATACACGTCAATCATTATTTTAATATGTCGGTAACCCTTGACAATGCCCTTGGAGTCAGTGTTTGGAGGAATAGAGTCGGGCCTAACAACACCCGTGCCAATACATCTTCCAAACACCGGCTTTTCTGGCATTGTCACTTGATTACACAGTACTAGGACAACGGAAAGAGAGAGAAAATAGATGGAGAGAGAACATAGATAGGGAGAGAGAGTAAGAAATAAAGAATAAAAGAAAGCAAGAGAGAAAGTACAGACTGAAAAGCTCTCACTCACTTCCCACAGTGTAAACAGAGTTCTGTTGAGAGTAGAGCAGAGAGAGAGAGCAGGATGATAGGCTCCTTTGTACACTACACACACAGTCCTATTGGAACACAGAACACACAGTCAACCAGTCCTGGAGTCCAACGCTCTCCAACTACCGCTGCTTCAGCTGTATATAACTACTCCATAGCTCTTCTATAGAAAAGTGGCTTTATTAATTACAATAGCAGACTTGTACAGCTACCTCAACAACCTTAACTACTGCTATTGCCTCTGGGTGTTTACCTCAGTATCTCTGGGAGCTAACTGCAGAGCTGTTAGCCTACTTTCCCTGTCCCGGTATGAGGCTCTGGGAGTGTTTTGAGGAGAAGGGGAGACAGATAACTGGAGAGTGACAGGACAGGAAAGAAGAAGAAAGAAAGTAGAGTGTGTTGGAGACTAGAGAGGACAGTAATATCGGAGAGAGGAAGGGACCGAAAACAGGACTTTACCTGTTGTTCCTTCAGTCGAGTCAGGAAAGAGGTGAACCAGTAGAGCTGGAGCGTAAAGAATATAGTCCAAGTGAGTGAGTGTGTGTGTCTGGTCTCTGCCCTGGTCTCCCCACTAGTGTGTTAGTATGTGTGTGTCCGGTGTGAGGGAGTATGTATTAGTCCCTTCCTTGATCAATCTGATAGGGTCGACAACTGCTCTGGTGAAGGTCAAGTTGACTGCCTCTCTCCCTGCCTGCCTGTGAAATACTGGCACTGAGAATAGAGGGAGGGAAGAAGGGATTGGAGGAGGGAGAAAGGAAGGGTTTTAACTGGACAAGAGCAAGAGAGAGAGAGGGAGAGAAGTGGGAAGGTGGGGGGAGGGTGGGAGCAAAACAAATACTTTGAGGAAGGGGTGGTCGCTTAGCAGCAGTGGTGTAAAGTGCTTAAGTAAAAAGTATCATGTATCACTCGAAGTGTGTTTATCATTGTAACTTGATTTCCTGAAGATGTGTCTAATAAAGGGATGGGTCACACAAAGCCACACAATATGTATACCTTCATTTGTAACACATAAATATGCCATTATAAATGCTTATAAATGCTTCATCAATTATTGTAAATGTTATAAAGGCGTATGACTTGTGTGTAATGCTTAAAGGATGACGTTAAATAAGTAGTTATCTAAAACATGTCCAGAATTCTGTCAAAAGCATGGAGTTAAGGGAAACTCCCTTCTTAAAAATGTTTTTTTAAATGCTAAGAAAGCAGCTGTCCGAACCTCAGATCCTTCTCTTGGAGCAGAAGATGGATGCACCTTCCCATCTTACCCAAGCAGAAAAAAAACATATTTTTTCATGATACTTATTATAAAGTGTTACCCATTCACTCAACAGGCTAAAAAATAAGACAAAGGGTTTGGAATAGATATGTTCTCTGATGAAATACCACCACCAATTCACATCACCAGTGATAAGGTGCTTATACGTGTAACAACACAGCCCAAATATGCAGGTAGTGACTAGCGGAACATAGGCAGGTAAATGCAGAGGAAATGAGGGCAGGGTTTCAGGAAGTTAGATTAAAATAGTACATTAAAAACTATGTGAGTTACCTTTGAAGGTCATTCATTTGTCTTGTAAATATTAATAAACAATATACTCAGTCATTTCAGTGATAACCTTTAAATGACAAGGCTATTGTTATGTGAGGAGACGGAATAGGAATGTATAATATTGAGAAGCCAGAACCAAATCCCACATGCCTGCTGGCCAGCTACGCGATTTGGTTACTCATATGGCTGTAACTTACTTGTTTGTTTTAACAGTCTGTCACCAGAGATTACAATGTACACTGCCCTGTGCTGAAAATAGTACTGTATGGGATATCCTAGGGGGGAATATTACACAAAAGATTCCCTCTTATCATAAACATGAATGTTAGGTGGCAAGTAGCCTAGTGGTTAGAGCGTTGTGCCAGTAACCAAAAGGTTGATGTCAAATCAAATCAAATCAAATTTTATTTGTCACATACACATGGTTAGCAGATGTTAATGCGAGTGTAGCGAAATGCTTGTGCTTCTAGTTCCGACAATGCAGTAATAACCAACAAGTAATCTAACTAACAATTCCAAAACTACTGTCTTGTACACAGTGTGAGGGGATAAAGAATATGTACATAAGGATATATGAATGAGTGATGGTACAGAGCAGCATAGGCAGATATAGTAGATTGTATCGAGTACAGTATATACATATGAGATGAGTATGTAAACAAAGTGGCATAGTTAAAGTGGCTAGTGATACATGTATTACATAAGGATACAGTCGATGATATAGAGTACAGTATATACGTATGCCTATGAGATGAATAATGTAGGGTAAGTAACATTATATAAGGTAGCATTGTTTAAAGTGGCTAGTGATATATTTACATCATTTCCCATCAATTCCCATTATTAAAGTGGCTGGAGTTGAGTCAGTGTCAGTGTGTTGGCAGCAGCCACTCAATGTTAGTGGTGGCTGTTTAACAGTCTGATAGCCTTGAGATAGAAGCTGTTTTTCAGTCTCTCGGTCCCAGCTTTGATGCACCTGTACTGACCTCGCCTTCTGGATGATAGCGGGGTGAACAGGCAGTGGCTCGGGTGGTTGATGTCCTTGATGATCTTTATGGCCTTCCTGTGACATCGGGTGGTGTAGGTGTCCTGGAGGGCAGGTAGTTTGCCCCCGGTGATGCGTTGTGCAGACCTCACTACCCCCTGGAGAGCCTTACGGTTGAGGGCGGAGCAGTTGCCGTACCAGGCGGTGATACAGCCCGCCAGGATGCTCTCGATTGTGCATCTGTAGAAGTTTGTGAGTGCTTTTGGTGACAAGCCGAATTTCTTCAGCCTCCTGAGGTTGAAGAGGCGCTGCTGCGCCTTCTTCACAATGCTGTCTGTGTGAGTGGACCAATTCAGTTTGTCTGTGATGTGTATGCCGAGGAACTTAAAACTTGCTACCCTCTCCACTACTGTTCCATCGATGTGGATAGGGGGGTGTTCCCTCTGCTGTTTCCTGAAGTCCACAATCATCTCCTTAGTTTTGTTGACGTTGAGTGTGAGGTTATTTTCCTGACACCACACTCCGAGGGCCCTCACCTCCTCCCTGTAGGCCGTCTCGTCGTTGTTGGTAATCAAGCCTACCACTGTTGTGTCGTCCGCAAACTTGATGATTGAGTTGGAGGCGTGCGTGGCCACGCAGTCGTGGGTGAACAGGGAGTACAGGAGAGGGCTCAGAACGCACCCTTGTGGGGCCCCAGTGTTGAGGATCAGCGGGGAGGAGATGTTGTTGCCTACCCTCACCACCTGGGGGCGGCCCGTCAGGAAGTCCAGTACCCAGTTGCACAGGGCGGGGTCGAGACCCAGGGTCTCGAGCTTGATGACGAGCTTGGAGGGTACTATGGTGTTGAATGCCGAGCTGTAGTCAATGAACAGCATTCTCACATAGGTATTCCTCTTGTCCAGATGGGTTAGGGCAGTGTGCAGTGTGGTTGAGATTGCATCGTCTGTGGACCTATTTGGGCGGTAAGCAAATTGGAGTGGGTCTAGGGTGTCAGGTAGGGTGGAGGTGATATGGTCCTTGACTAGTCTCTCAAAGCACTTCATGATGACGGAAGTGAGTGCTACGGGGCGGTAGTCGTTTAGCTCAGTTACCTTAGCTTTCTTGGGAACAGGAACAATGGTGGCCCTCTTGAAGCATGTGGGAACAGCAGACTGGTATAGGGATTGATTGAATATGTCCGTAAACACACCGGCCAGCTGGTCTGCGCATGCTCTGAGGGCGCGGCTGGGGATGCCGTCTGGGCCTGCAGCCTTGCGAGGGTTAACACGTTTAAATGTCTTACTCACCTCGGCTGCAGTGAAGGAGAGACCGCAAGTTTTCGTTGCAGGCCGTGTCAGTGGCACTGTATTGTCCTCAAAGCGGGCAAAAAAGTTATTTAGTCTGCCTGGGAGCAGGACATCCTGGTCCGTGACTGGGCTGGATTTCTTCCTGTAGTCCGTGATTGACTGTAGACCCTGCCACATGCCTCTTGTGTCTGAGCCGTTGAATTGAGATTCTACTTTGTCTCTGTACTGACGCTTAGCTTGTTTGATAGCCTTGCAGAGGGAATAGCTGCACTGTTTGTATTCGGTCATGTTACCAGACACCTTGCCCTGATTAAAAGCAGTGGTTCGCGCTTTCAGTTTCACACGAATGCTGCCATCAATCCACGGTTTCTGGTTAGGGAATGTTTTAATCGTTGCTATGGGAATGACATCTTCAACGCACGTTCTAATGAACTCGCACACCGAATCAGCGTATTCGTCAATGTTGTTGTCTGATGCAATACGAAACATGTCCCAGTCCACGTGATGGAAGCAGTCTTGGAGTGTGGAGTCAGCTTGGTCGGACCAGCGTTGGACAGACCTCAGCGTGGGAGCCTCTTGTTTTAGTTTCTGTCTGTAGGCAGGGATCAACAAAATGGAGTCGTGGTCAGCTTTTCCGAAAGGGGGGCGGGGCAAGGCCTTATATGCGTCGCGGAAGTTAGAGTAACAATGATCCAAGGTCTTTCCACCCCTGGTTGCGCAATCGATATGCTGATAAAATTTGGGGAGTCTTGTTTTCAGATTAGCCTTGTTAAAATCCCCAGCTACAATGAATGCAGCCTCCGGATAAATGGTTTCCAGTTTGCAAAGAGTCAAATAAAGTTCATTCAGAGCCAACGATGTGTCTGCTTGGGGGGGGATATATACGGCTGTGATTATAATCGAAGAGAATTCTCTTGGTAGATAATGCGGTCTACATTTGATTGTGAGGAATTCTAAATCAGGTGAACAGAAGGATTTGAGTTCCTGTATGTTTCTTTCATCACACCATGTCACGTTAGTCATAAGGCATACGCCCCCGCCCCTCTTTTTACCAGAAAGATGTTTTTTCCTCTCTGCGCGATGCGTGGAGAAACCTGTTGGCTGCACCGCTTCGGATAGCGTCTCTCCAGTAAGCCACGTTTCCGTGAAGCAAAGAACGTTACAGTCTCTGATGTCCCTCTGGAATGCTACCCTTGCTCGGATTTCATCAACCTTGTTGTCAAGAGACTGGACATTGGCAAGAAGAATGCTAGGGAATGGTGCACGATGTGCCCGTCTCCGGAGTCTGACCAGAAGACCGCCTCGTTTCCCTCTTTTTCGGAGTCGTTTTTTTGGGTCGCTGCATGGGATCCACTCCGTTGTCCTGTTTGTAAGGCAGAGCACAGGATCCGCGTCGCGAAAAGCGTATTCTTGGTCGTACTGATGGTGAGTTGACGCTGATCTTATATTCAGTAGTTCTTCTCGACTGTATGTGATGAAACCTAAGATGACCTGGGGTACTAATGTAAGAAATAACACGTAAAAAAACAAAAAACTGCATAGTTTCCTAGGAACGCGAAGCGAGGCGGCCATCTCTGTCGGCGCCGGAAGTAGAGTTTATGTATCGAATCCCCGAGCTGACATGGTAAAAATGTGTCTGAACAAGGCAGTTATTAACCCACTGTTCCCCGGTATGGCGTCATTGTACATAAGATTTTGTTCTTAATTGACTTGCCTAGTTAAATAAAGGTTACATTTAAAAATAAATGTTAAAGGCCCAATGCAAAAAAATATATATCAAGATCACACAAAAGGGAAAGCCAGTCGAAAGCTGCCCAGTGAGCCTACCAGATGAGCTTCCTGCCTTTTATGCTCGCTTCGAGGCAAGTAACACTGAAGCATGCATGAGAGCACCAGCTGTTCAGGACGACAGTGTGATCATGCTCTCCGTAGCCGATGTGAACAGGTCTTCATTCACAAGCCCGCTGGGCAAGACGGATTACCAGGAAGTGTACTCGGAGCATACGCAAACCAATTGGCAAGTATCTTCACTGACCTTTTCAACCTGTCCCTGACTGTATTACCTATATGTTTCAAGCAGACCGCCATAGTCCCTGTGCCCAAGAAAGCGAAGGTAACCTGCCTAAATGACTACCGCCCCGCAGCACTCACGTCGGTAGCCATGTAGTGCTTTGAAAGGCTGGTCATGACTCACATCAACACCATCATCCCGGAAACCCTAGACCCACTACAATTTGCATACCGCCCCCAACAGATCCACAGATGAAGCAATCTCAATCGCACTCCACACTGCTCTTTCCCACCTGGACAAAAGGAACACCTTTATGAGAATGCTGTTCATTGACTACAGCTTATCAGAGACCTGACAGTTTGGTGCCAGGATAACAACCTCTCCCTCAACGTGATCAAGACAAAGGAGATGACTGTGGACTACAGGAAAAGGACGGCCAAAAGTGCCCCCATTCACATCAACAGGGCTGTAGTGGGGCGGGTCGAGAGTTTTAAGATCCTTGGTGTCCACATCACCAACAAACTATCATGGTTCAAACACACCAAGACAGTTGGGAAGAGGGCACTACGAAACATTTCCCCACTCTTATAGTTTTAGTTTCATCAGCTGTACAATATGATATACAACACAGGACAAACTGAATTTGTAATGGAACACATCAGCAGATCTTACCTGACTAGATAAGACATGTTTATGATGTTTGTGGCTACTGGCCAATAAAGGATATGAATATAAAGTCTGAGAGAATATCCTGTAATTAACTCACATTGATATACAATAAACCTGTAAACTATCTGTCACGTATTAACTGTATTTGACAAGGTAATCCTTTATGTGTATTTTAATATCTGCAGAACAACACGTCCATCGACTCGTCCACCGACCCTACGCTGGCCAATGTTTCCATCTCTCTCCCTCAGGAAGCAGAACAGGACTCAGGAGTGAAGCGGAGGTAAACATTAACCCACAGTCCATGGTCAAGTCCCAAATGGCACTCTACTCCCGATTTGGTGCACTACTTTTGACCAGGACCTTGGGGCTCTGGTCAAAAGTAGTGCAGTATATAGGGAATAGGGTGCCATTTGGGACACATCATCGCTCATCTCCTCCCATCATCATCACAGAGGCAGTCGGTGTCAAAACAAAAAGGGTCATGGTCATTAGGTACCAAACAGAAGGAAATGGACTGAAACAGGGAGGGACTACCTGGACTTGGCCAATAAGAACCGCTCATTTTCTTTTACGTGCTCTAATGAACACAACCCAGGCCTTGCCTAACCCCCTCTTCCATCACTTGGTTTAATGTGCATTATGGAAAAAGTCAATCAAAAAGGTCATATTATATCAAATGTTGATATCACATATAAAAGCCTTCATTGTCAAAAGAACATGCCTCTACTGGAATATAATATCGATTTTATAGTGGCCATATAACCAGTAGCTCTGAGAGGCACTTTGCAACATGGACCAGTGCATTTGTTTTTTTAATGTAACCTATATTTAACTAAAACAATAAAACACTGTTTTAAAATAGAACATGAAAGTTTTGTTTGAACATTATGATAGTGTTGTTTAGTGTCATTTAGAGAGCATCCTTACCTGAAGATATGTGACCCTAGGTGTAGGGTGCTTCTGTATGAGTCAGAGGAGGTGAGAAGAGTAGATGACAGGACACGCTGATACACTGATCCCTTAACCAAACTTGCCACCATCTCCCACCAGCCACTGCTGACTGTGACCGATGACCCTTCAGCCTCAAAACACACAGGCCCTGGGGTTCTCTAGTTTGGGCCAAAAGACCGTCCTCTGTCCTCTCTCCTCGAGACCCGGAAACCGATAAGTGGTCGAGGAGAGTGTCAATTTCTTAGTAGGCGAACGGAAGAGTCATTCCCTCCTCGATCGCCACCTTTCACCGAGTATAGTTTTTATATCTGCCACACCTTTGAATCAGCTTTTGTTTTTGTCAGAGAAGAAAAACATGCAAACGTTCTCTAGAAAATGTCTTTCACAACTAACTTAATTTGATCACTTTACACATTTATATACCCATAGCACATTTATGCTATGCAGTCAATTTCACCATAATCTAAAGCATACACTTGGCACAGGAGAGCGTCTGCCAAAACTCACACCCCCAGACTCATCACTCATTCGTGGGAATGAGAACACAGGGACGTAACTTTCACTGGGGACAGGGGGGACGGGGGACGGGGAGGTCATGCCTGCCTGCATCCCCTCTCCAGTTTTATAATTGCCACTTTTTGTATCACATTGCAACAGTGTGCTTTAAGCCCATGCGGATGACTTCGAGTAGTCAGGTAGGCTGTTTGGAGTGTTCAGCTGGTTGGATTTAGGCTGTGGGAAGGCAAAGCTTCTGGAAAGCTGGCTGGACCAGAATGGGAGAGTTGAGCATAGCTCAGCAAGAACCTTTTGTGGCAGGGCTGAAATGCAGTGGAAATGTTTTTTGGGGGATTCAGTTCATTTGCATGGCAAAGAGGGACTTTGCAATTAATTGCAATTAATCTGATCAGTCTTCATAACATTCTGGAGTATATGCAAATTGCCATCATACAAACTGAGGCAGCAGACTGTGAAAATTAATATTTGTGTCATTCTCAAAACTTTTGGCCACAACTGCATATTTTAATTGAGACCACACGCGCACCTGATCTAGCAGGTATGGTTACTGAACTGGAAGCAGCGAGAATGATGACGACACTTGCTACATTTTGCATAGGCCTATAGGATATAGCCTACTTTTTAGGAGGACGATTTGCAGGCAGATACAAATAAATAGGTCATCAATACTTTTTGAAAATCAAAAAGGCGCAATGCTCACTCACCATAGTAGCCTCACCTACATGCGCGTTGTGCCTTTTCTTTTTCAATTATTCATTTTTTTTTATAGTACTTTGACGTTGGTTGAGCGCCCTCCCATTCTTTCCATTATCAATACGCATTTAGACACTGCAGTAAAACTAGTCTAATCATATTTAAGTTAATTTCATATTCAAGTTAACTGCTACGTGCTTCTCTGAATTTGCAGCCAACTCTATTTCAATGAGACCACACATACTAAGCCCACTTGGACTCTCACGCCCAACTAGGAGAGGTAGGCTACTGAAGTTGAAGCAGCGAATTCTGTGTGTGTACAATTTGAAAAAATGTGTGCTTCTAATACAATTGGTAGGCTAACTCATACAAAGCAGAAAGAGGACAGTTTCCAAATAATCTGTGGGACAACAAAAATATGTAATCCTGAATTCGTCTGTACTGACCGGCAGCATAAAAAATGCCATTCGCGCGCAATGATCTTTCAGGACCTGGCATCCTGTGGTAATACAGCCATCTCGTGCAGTCAGTACGCAACACTATGCTCATCATGTTAACAGGATCAGACAGCCAGAGAAGACCAGTCTACAGAGCTCAGGTGTATGTTGCAGTATATTAAATATGTTAGATATTTTGAGTTATTGACTACACTGGTGGGGGTCTGGCGTGCAGTCGGTTCGGGCTGGCTGGTCTGGCTGAAATTTGATATATTATGTCTTAATAAAAATAATCAAAGAGTTGTTCATTTGTTTGGCTATTGGTTAAAAAGGTGCAACACAATATGTATTATTGAATTACCTTTGATCTAGTTCAGTCTTATTAAATCACTTAAACATATTTAATCTCTTACCAAGCTTGATGACTGTGGGCATTTTTGCTTACTTTTTGTTCTAAATAGAGACGGCATATTGGATTGTGTAAAAATGCAGGAAATGAGCTTTAGACGGCAATAAATATATATATACACACATTATACATATATACACATTATATATATACACACACATTTGAATGCTTGGGGAAGACCCCCCCACTTAAAAACCAAAGTGGCACCCCGGTGAGGAAATGTCAGTCATAATCAATTCTACTCATTATCATCTCCCACATCACATCTGCCAAAATGTATCTTCTTATAACCAGACGTGATATTTTAGAACGGAAATAACATTCTTGGTAATTGCATTCTAGTCTTGGGCTTTCCGTGCTAACCTAACTTCCACTTGTCACATTTTCACTGTCTCCCATGAACATCAATGCAAAAAAAGTTGACTTAAACGGATTTGCCTCTGTGCTGAGAACAGACATAGCAAGTGAAGAACATCAGTCAACTACGCTCAATTGAAAGTGTCTTTATTGATACCGTTACATGAATAAATGGCAGAAACTCGGCAAAATATCATATAAACCGTATATCAAACCACGCCTATGATGCGCTAACAGGGACATGTATGGGTGCATCACACCACTCAGACGCTTCTACTTTTGACCAGCGCCAAACGTGATAGTGCCCTGTATTGGGTGTGATTTGAGACGTGCCAGTTTCTACTCAGTCAGCCTGCTGAAGGGAACATGACTGGAAAGTTAAACATTATACAGTTAAGCCTGGTGATGTCTGAATGGATTTAGAGACAGTTTGGGAGTTAGGAAAGAGAGGGTTGATCTTGCATTCTTGTGGGCTGCTAAAGCTCTGGAGACCCCTGGTGGTGAAACTATGCATCTACACCAAGTTATGTACAGAGAAATTAGAGGAATCATTCATCACTGTCAAATCAAATTTTATTTGTCACATGCTTCCTAAACAACAGGTGTAGGCTTACAGTGAAATGCTTACTCACAGGTCGTTCAACAATGCAGCGTTAAAGATTAATATATAGAGAGCGAGAAATGCATTACTCGTTCAACTTAGGTCCTGATGGATTTTACATTGATTTTATTTTTTTAAGTAGTCCTTTTTCTATAATCTTTTTTCCCCCTATGGTGATTTCTTCCTATTGACTTGACTTCCTATTGACTTCCTATCCTATTGACTTGACTGGAACGTATGGAAAAGCATGTGAAAATAATGTAATTCTCTAGTCTTTTCAGACATCTGACTGTTGATCGTGATATTGGGGTCATTTATTGAAAATGTGAGGTATAGTTGAGATGACATAGCCAGAAAAGCCTACAAAATGACATTGGGGGCAAAGGCATAGATATTGTACATGAACTTGCAAACTCATTAACCAGGTTTCCATCCAACCATTTCATGCAGATTAATTACCTGACGCATAAAATTATTGACAGGGCTGATGGAAACAGGAAATGCTGGTACAATTTTATGGTGGCATCTTTTTGTGTCTCTAAAATGAATTGTGCAATGGGGGTGAAACACCGTAATGCGCAAATATTGATATAATAACCATAATATTTTAGTAAACTTGGGAGTCACGCGATGATATGGTATATGGTTCTCCCACTACAACTCGGGAAACCATGCAGTTTAAAGTAGGCTTCAGATTAAATAAATGAACTTCATAGGGTGGTGAATGTGCAAAGTGATGAACTTGATGCTCCTTTCCACTAAATATTGAGAGTCTTATTCTGGTGAAATGATAGATATTTGGCTGCAGTTTAACCAATAATAGTTTTTGTCTACTACGTCTTCGCGCAAAGCCTTTTATGAGCAAAAAGTCAGTTTGATGGAAACATCTCTGGTAGGAAAATGCGCATATTGTTTTATGCAGATTTCAGAATATTTGCATGAAAATCTGTCGCAAAGTGGATGGAAACCTAGCTATTGGCATCAGTATCAAAATAAATAAATTGTATGTAGAACAAAAATTCATAGCCAGCTCTCATGAATGGTGGTTGTACCCTTGAATGTAATTTCCAAACAGTTTTTTTTTTTAAATGGAGAAAAAAATGTATCTTTACATTGGAGAGATGCCATAGGGTGTTGATCTAAGGAAGGATACGTAGAATAACAATTATACAGAAACTACCTTAAATATACAAGCACAAAGACACAAAAACATAAGAGGAAAAAGCGCACAAAATTATTCTTAATACAAACAACTAGCATATTCAGGGATCAATATTTAAAAGGATCTTGCAAAGTAGCTTCTTGGTTTGTAGCTTTCAAAAATAGTGATTACAAATTATTGGGAAACGCAAGCCAATACAAAATGTGTTGTTTTCTTATATCTTACAATGCCGTGCCAAAATTGTCTTCAAAAGTTTTCGTAACATATCGGAGAGAGAAAATACGTATCTGTACTGTCTGAGGTGTGGACATGAGGTACTGAGCAGATAAGTAGACAGGGAGTTAGGATGGATCTCAACAGGCACCCTATCCTCTAAATCAGCGATTCTCAACTGGTGGGTCTTGTGAGGTTTTGAATGGGTGGAATGAGTGTCTGAGTTAAAAAATAAAATACATCCTCAAGTCTGAAGTTAAACGACAAACAATTATAATTAACCTATATTTAATTTAATCTCAACTATTTGTCTTAAAACCACAGTATTTTCAATATAGAGTTATTAGCAGCACTATTTAGCAGATTGGGTTGATTTTGTCATCTCAAACAAGTGAGTTTAACATTCTTCAAGAATAGGGGCAAAATTGAAACATTTAGGTGGGACTGCAGTTCCCTTGTCATATAATTGATACATTTACTATCAATATAGCATTGAAAATAGTATGCATTTTGGCAACAACAAACAACGCAATGCAAATACTGGACCGCGACAGACCTGGTTCAAATTGGGTCCCCAGGACAAACCAGTTGAGAACCACTGCTCTATATAGTGCACCACTTTTGACCATAGCCCTATGGGTCATTGTCAAAAGTAGTTCACAGGGAATATGGTGCCATTTAAGGTGCAGGCTTTGACATTAAAAGAGGTGGCTTTTCCCTTCAGATCCGAATTACTGGGATTCGTTATAATGTCATTACCATGTCTGACACTGACAGGCAACATACTGTATCAGGCATAGACAATTCAATATTACATAGATGTAGTATCTTAATGACAATAATACAAATGATCTAACAGTAATATTTATACAGTTACATACCGTAGATTCTCCTCTCCAGTCACAGGTTTCTGATGCTTTACAATTTCTTTATATAAGCCATAATAAAAAGAACAAAATACACCATCAATTCATAAGAAATATAGATTGACGATAGTGGAAAACAGTAAAGAATATTCTGGGGTGCATTTTTGTTTCATTTATTTGTTTGCTCATCTGTTTCATTTTTAGAAATTGATATAAAAATAAAAAATTTAAATCAAACTAAAAACATAGAAAATTAAAACCCACTTCTGTATGGCCTGGTGCTCTGGTCCAGGTGGGGAAGTAGGACCTCTCTCCAGTACCTCAGAGTGTCTGCGTGTGTGTGTGTGCGTGCGTGCGAGCGAGTTGTGTGTGTGTGTGTGTGTGTGTGTGTGTGTGTGTTGCATGCGTGTTGTGTTGTGTGTTTTAGGTTTAGCGTAGCGGTTCTCAACTCCGGTCCTCAAGCTCCGGCAGTGTACAGGTTTTTGTTCCAACCAGGTCCTACAAAACAAATAATTTAGTTTTTAAAAACTGAACGTTGGATTTATGCTGTAGTGCACACAATACGTTTTACTCTGCTAAAATCTAAGAGATAATAAATAAAGTATTCCTTCCCTGTGAGGTGAGCACAACAGAAATAGAGGTACGCTGTCAAGGCAACACACCCAGAGACCCGAGGTTGGAACAAGAACCCGCCAATATGTCCGCCAGCAAAATGGCCAACATGGCTAGCACTGATCATAGACGGCCGAACCCAGCTCTGACTCAAACACTCTGACCAGTAAGCACAGGCTCCCTCCCTCACACACACAAACAGAACAGAGTCAGGCCTAGCACTGATGAGCAAGGGGAAGAGGGCCGGGGTTGAGCACCACTGAGCATGTGCGAGAGAGAGCGTGAGTGGGATTCATTTTGCAGGTAGATGAGTAGCGTATCTGGGTGGTGAGTTAGGGTTTATGGTTGTGGCTCTACTGTGCGTCATTCTTGCTGTCCTGGCTGCTGGGCGTCTTGTTGTTCCAGGGGGAGTGTGCGCCCCCCAGAGCAGGGGAGCCACCAAAACTGTCCTCATCCTCCAGGCCCCCTGCTCCGTTGGCCGTGTCGAACTGGCCGTTCTCCAGCCGCGTGATCAGACGTTCATCTTCGTCTCCGAACTCCCCTCCCATCAGTGTGGGCTCGCCCACCATCATCACGTCCTAGAGGGGGACAGCAAGGGCCGGAACATTATCCCCATAACCACGGGGGAGAACCGAGCATGGACGATCCCAAAGGACTTCGAAAATGGGATGGATGGGGCTGGGACTACCGTGGTTACATGTAATGGTGGATTTTAGGCTAGATGAAACTTATGATTAATATTTTACGTAACTTTAGGTCCTTGAAGGCCTAAAATGATATGGACATTTTAAAATGAAGCCTTTCAGTACCTATGAAAATAAGGATAACTCATGTTTCAGTGTGTGTCCATCAATGCTCACCCCACTCACAACCAGACATAGCTCTGAGTTTCAGGCATACAGCCCAAATATTCAACACCATCTACAGCAGGACCAATGCCAGCCTCTGTTCCAGGGATTTGGGTAGTATTGCCCTTCCCCCATTGGTCAGAGGTGGGCAGCCCTGATCCTCGAGTGCTGCATCATGGGGTTTTTCATTCCACCTCGGGTCTCATTGGCTCACTTAACCAACCAATAGCACCTAAGCTGTCTGTGAATTCTACGTTTTGATAAAACTAGCTACTACCGCTGTGCCTAAGTTTGTAGGACAATAAAGCAGATTGAGCGGATTGCCTCACCTGCTCCAAGTAGAAGTTACCCCTAACCACAGACCTAGAATCAGATTGGTGCATCTTCACTCCTAACTAACATTTAGAGGGTTGATATAGTATCTGATTCAGGACCAGTGGTAATGTCTACCTCCTGTATGTGTGTGACCCGTAGGCCAGAGGACCAGGGACTGCCCAACACTGGCTCACGTCAGACAGGGAGTCATTGGCATCATAAACCTAATACACTTCCACCATTCCCCATAGCCTATTTCCCCAATCTGATCCTAAACCCAAAAGGCCCAAAAGGACCTCCACCCTTCTTCCTCTCAACCCCATATCCTGCCTTCTCCTATAGACTACAAACCTGTCTTAAAACTAATTTCCTTATCATACCAGCCCCATATTTCCTGCCCCCACACCCGCCCTATTCTTTTCTGACCTGTCCTATCACTCCCATCTGACCAGAAATGTCTACCCCTATATTACCTGTCCCAACCCCCCCCCAGCCTTTATTTGGGAGTCAAATAAAGGCGGTGCACAATTGGCCCAGCGTCGTCCGGGTTTGGCCAGCGTAGGCCGTCATTGTAAATAAGAATTTGTTCTTAACTGGCTTGCCTAGTTAAATAAAAGGTTAAATTAAAAACAAACAAAAACAATATGTAAAGATGGGATGCTTACAGGTACCTGTGTGGAGAGAGGGAAGTTGTTTGCAGGACTCTTCTTCTTGCTGTTGTTTCCTCCACCAGCACTCATGTTGCTTCCACCAGACATCTTCCTTTTCCTCCGCTTGTTGGGCGCTTGTCTGGCTGGCTCAGCTGGAAAGAAATAGGAGGAGAAGTGTAACAGATCTGCAGCGTGTGAGTGTGTGGCTTGTATTACTATCTTCGTGGGTACCGGAATCCCAAAAGTCCCCACAAGGATAGAAAAACAAGGAAAAATTGCCCTTATTGGGACATCATTCCCCAAGGCTATTTTTTAGCTTACAATTAGGGTGGGGGAAAATAAGATTGAATGAAAATAAATTTTAGGTCCCCACAAGGATAGTTAAACATATGTTGTGTGTGTGTGTGAGAGAGAGAATCCAATTCATCTGTGCACTACGCTAAAGGTTTCAATTCTCAAGTAAGGTTGTGTGGTTTACCCAACATTAGGGATGGGCATGAGTAATCGAGGACTCGAACGGTCGTCAAAGCTCAATCTTTAACCAGAAATTAAAAAAACATTGTAAAACTATTTGGTGGAATGTCATTTGTGGCTGCCCAAACAGGCAAGTAAAACGTTTTTTTATTGTCTCTTGAAAACAAATGTTAATTTCCTTTGACTCTAGTTTTCTATTTGTACAGTCGTGGACAAAAGTTTTGAGAATGACACAAATATTAATTTTCACAAAGTTTGCTGCTTCAGTGTCTTTAGACATTTTTGTCAGATGTTACTATGGAATACTGAAGTATAATTACAAGCATTTCATAAGTGTCAAGGGCTTTTGACAATTACATGAAGTTGATGCAAAGAGTCAATATTTGCAGTGGTGACCCTTCTTTTTCAAGACCTCTGTAATCCGCCCTTGCATGCTGTCAATTAACTTCTGGGCCACATCCTGACTGATGGCAGCCCATTCTTGCATAATCAATTCTTGGAGTTTGTCAGAATGTGTGTGTTTTTGTTTGTCCACCCACCTCTTGAGGACTGACCACAAGTTCTCAATGGGATTAAGGTCTGTGGAGTTTCCTGGCCATGGACCCAAAATATTGATGTTTTGTTCCCCAAGCCAATTAGTTATCACTTTTGCCTTATGGCAAGGTGCTCCATCATGCTGGAAAATGTATTGTTCATCACCAAACTGTTCCTGGTTGGTTGGGAGAAGTTGCTCTCGGAGGATGTGTTGGTACCATTCTTTATTCATGGCTGTGGTCTTAGGCAAAATTGTGAGTGAGCCCACTCTCTTGGCTGAAAAGCAAAAGTTCCCTGTATTTTTTGGGGGCACTGAGCAAATTTCAAGTCTGCTGAGTGCAAAATTCTGTGCAATTGGAACGTGTTCACTGTGAACAGTGAAGCTGTACCCGCTTTAAGTTACAGTTTTAACTAGAGGTCGACCGATTAATCGGAATGGCCGGTTAATTAGGGCCGATTTCAAGTTTTCATAACAATCGGAAATCTGTATTTTTGGACACCGATTTGGCCGATTTTCTTTACACCTTTATTTATTTAACTAGGCAAGTCAGTTAAGAACACATTCTTATTTTCAATGACGGCCTAGGAATAGTAGGTTAACTGCCTGTTCAGGGGCTGAACGACAGATTTTTACCTTGTCAGCTCTGGGATTCAATCGTGCAACCTTACAGTTAACTAGTCCAACGCTCTAACCACCTGCCTGTCATTGCACTCCACGATTAGCCTGCCTGTTATGCAGTAAGAAGCCAAGGTAAGTTGCTAGCTAGCATTAAACTTATAAAAAACAATCAATCATAATCCCTAGTTAACTACACATGGTTGATGATATTACTAGTTTATCTAGCGTGTCCTGCGTTGCATATAATCGATGCAACGCAGGGGGATGATTTAACAAAAGGCGCATTTGCGGAAAAAAGCACAATCGTTGGACAACTGTACCTAACCATAAACACCAATGCCTTCAATACACAGACGTATATATTTTTAAACCTGCATATTTAGCTAAAAGAAATCCAAGTTAGCAGGCAATATTAACCAGGTGAAATTGTGTCACTTCTCTTGCGTTCATTGCACGCAGAGTCAGGGTATATGCAACAGTTTGAGCCGCCTGGCACATTGCAAACTAATTTGCCAGAATTTTACGTAATTATGACATGACATTGAAGGTTGTACAATGTAACAGGAATATTTAGACTTAGGGATGCCACCCGTTAGATAAAATACCGAACAGTTCCGTAATTCACTGAAATAAACGTTTTGTTTTCTAAATGATCGTTTCCGGATTCTACCATATTAATGACCAAAGGCTCGTATTTCTGTGTGTTATGTTATAATTAAGTCTATGATTTGATATTTGATAGAGCAGTCTGTCTGAGTGATGGTAGGCAGCAGCAGGCTGGTAAGCATTCATTTAAACAGCACTTTCGTGCATTTTGCCAGCAGCTCTTCCCTGTGCTTCAAGCATTGCGCTGTTTATGACTTCAAGCCTATCAACTCCCGAGATTAGGCTGGTGTAACCGATGTGAAATGGATAGATTTTTAGTAGGGTGTGCGCTAATAGCGTTTCAAACGTCACTCGCTCTGAGACTTGGAGTAGTTGTTCCCCTTGCTCTGCATGGGTAACGCTGCTTCGAGGGTAACGCTGCTTCGAGGGTGGCTGTTGTCGATATGTTCCTGGTTCGAGCCCAGGTAGGGGCGAGGAGAGGAACGGAAGCTATACTGTTACACTGGCAATACTAAAGTGCCTATAAGAACATCCAATAGTCAAAGGTATATGAAATACAAATGTTAGAGAGAGAAATAGTCCTATAAGTACTATAACTAGAACATAAAACCCCTTTCCTTGGAATATTGAAGTCTGATTGCTTTTCTGATTTGTAACCAAGTTACCTGATGCTAGGTGTACTTATTGTTTTGTCGAGCAATCGATACACTTACATAAACGCTTGTATTGCTTTCGCTGTCAAGCATAATTTCAAAATCTGAGACGACAGGTGGATTAACAAAAGGCTACGCTGTGTTTTCCTATATTGCACTTGTGATTTCATGAATATTTTCTAGTAATATTATTTGCTATTATGCTATTCAGCGTTGTTGATGACAATTCTCCCGGATCCGCGATGGTGGTTCTAAGAGGTTAAAGGAACCACCAGCTTTCATATGGTCTTATGTTCTGAGCAAGGAGCTTAAACTTTAGCTTTTTTACATGGCACATATTGCACTTTTACTTTCTTCTCCAACACTTTGTTTTTGCATTATTTAAACCAAATTGAACACGTTTCATTATTTATTTGAGGCTAAATAGATTTTTATTGATGTATTATATTAAGTTAAAATAAGTGTTCATTCAGTATTGTTGTAATTGTCATTATTACAAATAAATAAAAACAATTTATTTATTTATTATTATTAAAATTATTATTATTTCTTATTTTTATTTAAATCGTCTGATTAATCGGTATCGTCTTTTTTTTGGTCCTCCAATAATCGGTAACGGCTTTGAAAAATCATGATCGGTCGACCTCTAGTTTTAACAGTGGCCAAGTAGGCTACTGTGGCTATTTGATCCAAATGTAGGCCTACCATCAAAAACAATGGGGAAAATGCATCCAATAACATTTTAACAACTGTTCTATCATTCAGCCAACAGTAGAAGCCAAATGCGTTGTGCTCAATGTAGGTCTACATTCCATGACTTTTGAAAAAAAAAACATGTAGGGTTTGACAACCTGTTTATCCATTTGTACTTCAGACAAGGTGACTGAAATGTGTTGTTTGATGCAAAATACAATTCATTATTACAGAGAATCAGACAAATTATGCTACCCACAGATCCATGTGGCATTGGTTCATTTGGTTGGTTATGGCACACCAGTCTGTGTAGAGTATGGGCCTGAGTCGTGCCCGTCAATGCAATAGAATCCAACTCCAATGCTCTCTGACTACAAGAAAATCTCTTGGATAGTTAGTTTTGTTTTGGTATGATGCATTGAAAGTGACTAATATTGCGTTGATTCGACCACAATTCGCACAGTAGAGGAAAACGTTGATAGTGTTAACTAGAAAGTTGGGTGAAGTTCAATTTCTTGCTTCTCTAAGCGGGCTGATATTTCTTCTGCACAGCAGTTCCGGGGAGCTGCGCGCCCTTGCACAGCTTAGAGCAAGGGGGGCAAAGTACAGCCTACGGGACATATTCGGGCCCACGGGCACTTCAATCCAGCCCCCTTTTTCCCTCCCCAATTTCGTGATATCCAATTCATAGTTTCAGTCTTGTCCCATCGCGTCAACTCCCGTACGGACTCGGGAGAGGCTAAAGCCAAGAGCCGTGCGTCCTCTGAAACACGACCCAGCCAAGCCGCACTGCTTCTTGACACAATGCCCGCTTAACCCGGAAGCCAGCCGCACCAATGTGTCGGAGGAAACACTGTGCACCTGGCGACCGTGTCAGTGTGCATGCGCCCAGCCTGCGACAGAAGTCGCTAGAGCACGATGGGACAAGGAAATATCAGCTTTCCAAACCTGGACAACCCTGGGCCAATTGTGTGCCGCCTCATGGGTCTCCCAGTCACGGCCAGCTGTGACAGCCTGGGATCGAACCCGGTTCTGTAGTGACACCTCAAGCAGCGATGCAGTGCCTTTGACCGCGTGTGCCAGTCAGGAGGCCCCCGCAAATTGATTTTAACAATCAATTGGTCCCCCATAAAATGCATCCCTCCATTGAATTTCAAAATCATGAGGCCCTCGTGCCAAAAAGTTTGCCCGCCCCTGGTTTAGAGGGAACATTACCCCCTACACAAACGCATGCTGAGTGTGCACACAAGCTCCCGTTAGGCCTACAAAAATAAAAACCTATAAAAATATATCTAACTGATAGGATAAACAAGCTACATTCATTGCCAAATGGCGACAGTTATCACATTCTAAATGGACTGGTTGATTGAAGTAGGAAGATATGTGATCCAACAACGAGCTGCAGTTTTGGAATAATTGTGTCCCGTCCGTTTTCTGCAAAATGCTAGTGCCATTTAAAAATTGGTTAGCCAATGCTATAACCCTCTAAATATAGACAGGTTCCACACTGAAAATACACAAAATTGTATTTATCAGAATCATTAGGCCTAGGCCTACTCACCGAACAGATGCAATGGCCGTAATTACTGTGAAATTCTTAATACATTTTGAGAAAAAAAAAACGAAAAAAAATGGAAAAAAATAAATAAATTAGAGTCTGTATATCGAAAAGACAGATTGTTTTGTAACCCTGAATCTTCTTTCAACTCGCTAAATTGAGCCCTGTTTCAAATTATCACTGAGAATAACTGTTCCAGATGCTAGATGCATTTGGAAAAATATTATATTTTATTCTGTTATATTACATCATGTTTTTTTTAAACAATAAAAAAAAAGGTGTCTTGACTGATAAGGGATCAGGAAATAATTAACAAAACAAGGCTATGCCATTGCATACCAACGCCACTGCTGAGATTACTGCCTTTTTTGAAGATTATTGTTGAACAATATAGACAGTTGAGATTACGATTTCAATAAATTAATCTTAAATGGCACTTGCTTTTTTATTGACTGAATAGATTATTCTGTAATGGTTATGATAAATTAGGCATTGTCGCACACTGTTGGCATAGGCCTATAGATAAATGTTCCGGCCTTGCATTCTAAAAATACATTTTCAAATGTATTTGAGTACTCTGATTTTTTTTTTTTATGTGAGCACTGGAACAGTCAAAAAATGTCAAATGCCCATCCCTACCAAACATGTGTATAAGTGTTTGTTACCTGGTGGGGCCACCATGCGTTGCCACTTCTGGAAGAGGCAGGTCTTGAGACAGTCTCTGGGACTCAGACTGTAGGTCTTGTGTCTGGACATCAACTCCTGCATCGGCTCCAAGATCACACACAGCTAGATGAGAGAAAGAGGGTCAGAGAAACAGATTACCAATACTGCTTAAGTACCAGCATCTCTAACCACATTTACCATTCCACTGACTAAAGCACTGAACGAGACAACCAGTGGCGGCTGTTGGGAGGAGCTATAGGAGGACGGAATCATTGCAATTGCTGCAATGGAATTAATGGAACGGTATCAAACAAAATAAAACTTATGGAAAACACGTTTGACACTGTTCCATGAATTCCATTCCAGCCATTACAATGAGCCTGTCCTCCTATAGCTCCTCCCACCAGCCTCCACTGGACTGGACATACCCTGAGGTAGTTGAGTGTGGAGTTGGACAGGCCACATCTTGTGATATTTTTAGCCAGCTGATCCAGCATCTGAGGGTCCTGCACCGTGGAAGAGAGTGAAGAGAGAAGGGTGGAAAGAGAGCAGAGAACAAACATGGGAAGGTGGTCAGTAACACGGGTCTGGAAATCAATTAATAAATCAATCCACCAAATCTGTGGTGTGCGTCAGGGTTTCCGTTAGGAAAATGTGGCGCCGGAAATGTGAGATTTATACCGGACCATATGCATTGCGTAACCTGATTAGGGCGTCCACCCACAGTGCTCAGAATGACAGAAATCACATTTAGATTATGGTCATTCATATTAACAGAACATGCAGGTCGAGGATCCAACGATGTGCAGTCCTTCTTACTGAAATCTGATGCGTACTTTGAAGATGTTAGAATAACTGTCCACATTTACTGTGTGGCAACCCAGGGGCCAGCAGGGAGCTACAAAGGAAGGAGCAGGACCATGGTCAGCACCAGAGGGCTAGAGAGGCCAAGTTGAGTCAGCACCATGGACAGCTCTACAGGCACCAACTGAGGCTGGTGATCCAACACTAATACTACCCAGTCCAGGTGATGCAAACCAATTGGCACCTGGAATTGGTCCCACCTGTCCCTCGTTAACCCAAATGAGTATAAGTAGAGGTGCAGTCACTCGGGTGCTTGAGCAGACAGGCAGAGGGTATGCCTAGACCTTAGAAGAACTGGAGAAGAGGACCCATTCCCAGGCAGCATGCCACCTGGTGCAAGTTGAGAACAAGTATTGAAACCCCGGACTCAGCGCTCTCTTTTGTTGTTCATTACCACAGGCGGTCCGAGGAGCTGCTACACCGAACACCGAGTGACCCACCCGTTACCTGAGATGCCTTTCAGTTATTTCTCCCCATTCCCCAAAAAATTTAGTAAGGAACAACTTGTTTGAGCACAGCAAAACGGTCTCCCTCTTATTTTGTGAGTTTCACCTCTGACTCCCCTGGGCAGCCATATTTTCTTCAGCCAACAAGACAAGTAACAGCAAAATCACTAGCCTACATGAATCTACTATGGAAGTTAACCTATTCTATTGATAGGTTAACAGACTCTGGGACCGTTGTGGGAGGATAGACTAGCCTATGTAGCCTGATGCAACAGATCAGAACGTTTAGCTTAATGTTGCTCAACTATTATTTCTTCACATTATTAGCGCAGCAATGTCCATTCCATAGTGGGGATAAGACCATTGTCAAAGCACACGCGAGCGGTTTCATGTGACAGATGAAAATATCAGTTAGACATTTTGAAAGAGGAAATCTAATATGCAACAATTAGCATGGGTTGCTAATATGACTAGGATTGTGCCTTTAGGCGACTGGACAATGAAAGTTTATATAAAATAATTGCCTCCACGGATATGGTCTGATTTAATGTTTTTATTTAATGCATTTTAGAATAAGGCTGTAACTTAACAAAATGTGAACAAAGTCAAGGGGTCTGAAAACTTTCCGAAGGCACTGTTTTCAAAATGCATACTGCTTCCAGCTCAGTGTAAAGTGGTGTGACGCAACGATGAAGCCCAACTTCCGTTGCCTATGCATTTGTTTGAGATTCTGTAGCAGAAGCTCTAGCGCTGCCTGACAGACATTCCACTCAAAGGCTCTGTATGCTGAAACATAACGAATATACCATACACAAACAAAATTATGCAAATTAACATATCGACCTTATGATAAGCATGATCGATCGACTCGTATTTCCATCAATTATTTCACAATAGGATTTCTCTCTTCTCAGGGACAATTGGCCGGTGCCAATTTAACATGTATTGACCAACCGCCTGCTATTACTGGCTAACGGAAACCTTGGTGTGTGTGTGCGACTCACGTGCATGGCCAGTATGCTGCGAGGCAGGACTTCTCTGTGTTGTCTGATGCTAAAATGCCACGTCTTGATCCTCATCATGTCGTCAAACATGAACTCCAGGTACAGACGGCCCTCCACACACACCTAAAGGAGAGAGAGGTTAGAGGTCAAACACCTAGAGCAAGGTATATTTTCTTATCATACAGTGCACAGAAAATAGGGGGAGAAAGACATACATGTTTGGATTTGTAAATGAAAGGTGGAGTTGTGGAATTGTAAGTGGGGAATGTAATGTGTATTTGCAAATGTTCAAATGTACCAGAAAGTGTATTTTCATACCTGTGTGAACATGGGCTTGCCGTTCTGTGTAACCATGGTGCACTGGTCACAGTCCAGAGACACAAAGTTTGTGTGGAAGGACTCTTTAGGGTGCTTCAATGTGTAGAACAGCTCAGTGGCGCCGCCTTCAAAGATACTCCGGAAGTACCGCGGGATCAATGTCCGGCCGATAGCTAGGAAGAGGATACATTTACTGTTTCAATAAAATTATTTAGTATCAAATGCAGATTAACACATTATGGTTAGAGGGTGAAATCTATGCAATCCCATAATAAAGCATAGCCGCCCTGGAATTCAAAATATTTCGTACTGTATCGTTTAGGCCCGTCCTCCAGACAAAAGGTGATGGTGAGCATGGCATCATCCTCAAAGAACTCTGTGGTGAAGGCATCCCACCAGAGATTGTCACAGTCCTACAACACACAACCAAATCAGTCCAACAGTAGAGGGGAGAGAAGATATTCCCACCATCAGTGAATCAATCATTCAATAAATCAATCTCCCACCACAGACTAAGGGCACATCTAAATCGCCATCATCGCCCACCTCTGTCCAGTTTTGTAGCCGTTTGTTGAGCTCAAATATCCTGTAGTCTGTCTGGTTGCCGTATGGTGTTGGTCTCCTGCAACAGGCCAGAGCAGGGTCAGTACAGATGGACTGGACGTAACAACTTTTTTCTAATTAAAACATTTGCTCTAAAACTATTTTGAGGCCTGGGGGGGTCAAGGTTGATGCTGTGATCGTCAGTCGTTGTACTCACCCCATGCCAGGCTCTAGGTATGACGGGGGGTACATTGGTGTTGGCCTGCAGACGGAAAGACAGGTGAAAGTACAAATTAAAACAACCCAGTACTATATAGGTACTAATAGTAATGTACTAACAGTACGAGTTAAGTGGCAAATGCGTGCGTGTCCTACCCTACGTCCCTGTCCAGCATGGTGCCGGGGTGGAAGGGGGGGAAGGCACTGCCGTTAGGGCCGGGCTCCTTGGGGGAGTACAGCTTGAACGACTTAGACGAACAGCCTAGAGAGAAAGAGAGATTGAGCGATTTGTACAAACTGATTACACAGACCGTGCTCACAAAAAAAATCTACCAATGAATTGCAGCCTCGCACCAACACGCTCCACCATTAAGCCAGCTACAGCAAACTCATTTACTTGCTTGTTTTTGCCCTTCCATGTGTGAAAGCAGACTATTAGACAAATATGCATCTTTAATCTTATTTACTCTACCAGGTAGGTTGACTAAAATAATTCCTTTTATAGCCTATTTCAGAGTACAGATGAGAAAACAGGTTAAAAAAAGTTGACTACATTGTGGAAATTTTACCAATATTGTATTTTCTTGTGTGCAAATAAATACAAACCAATCATATGCCTACAGTGATATGCCTACAGCCATTGCCAAAAGCTATGCAATCTGGTTGACTGAAACTACTTAGACTTTTGTATCCTACTTTGTAGTAAAAACATTAAACTAGGCGAATATAAAAGGCCAAATGTAGTCTACTTCAAAATACACACATGCTAGGTAAATAAGCCATTTCATGCTCAAATTGACCTTAATATGGAATTGCTCTAAATCTCTCTTTATAAACTGGGCAAATCAAGATGTAGCCTAGGTCTATTCATGATACAGATTAATGCATATTATTCAATACGTGTGTGAATGCATTGAGCTATCGAGCTTGTTTTAACTGATTTTTGTGGGGCTACAGATGACAATCCCTTCCATGTAGGCCTTATTCTATTGTACTTAACATTTCCATAGAAGCAGTCTTCTATAAAAGTGTGCGCTGTCTCTAAGAAGGCAATGACGTCATTTGTGAGGCAGAACATGGCGGTAGATTCTGGCTTTGTGGGTGGCTATGGAATATAGGGGAAACCAGGCAGGAGGGAAATTAAGTGAATGAGTTTATGGTGGCGAGATAGACAAAGTGAATGAGTCAAGTTTTGGGTGAAAATCAGCTTTGAAATGTGCATATTTTTCATTATACTTGCATATTATCACAAAGAAAGTACAAGGGTAGTGAATTTGTGTTGCTTCAGCTGTTAGCTAGCAAGTAAAGTTAGCCTTCAATTAAAGCTAGTATCGTCTTGCGTTGTAAAAGTGTTCTAGCCTGTATGAACATTGTTTTGCCAACAGTAATTCTGTTAATTTTTACATGCCATGTTGCATTAATCAAGTGTTAATTTATGTGCAGCATGAGTCAGAAGCTAAAGCAGCCCAGACAGTACCAAACAGCTTTTTAAAATAAAAAAAAAACATACAGAAGTTTCAGTATACCATATAACACTAAGCCCCTCTTGCATACAGCAGCCTAAAATCATGTGATCACAGTCCTGTTGTGTGTGTGGTGTCCTGTCCTGCCCATCCCCCACCCCTCCAGCTTGCTGTGGTGTTAACCTTCTCCTGCCTAGATCTGTGCATACTGAAACACTCAGGCCTTCATTACAACGCTGCTGTAACTAAACACCCCATCTAAGGCTTACTGAATTTGAAGACAAAGAAACACTGCATTGAGCCTCAACCTGTATTCAATAACATCCCATCTCCATCTGTAGAAGTAAGGCTGTAATAATTTTTTTTTAAAAGGCTACTCTCTGTGGCCTACTTCGTCAACAACGGGGGAGTTGGGGGGGGGGGCGTAGAGAGAGATTAGAGAGGGAGAGATGCGGTTATGTGCACTGTCCTGAGCTGTCTGCCCTCCTTCCTCTCTAGTGCACAATTCAGCCAGCCCAGGTCATTATAAAAGGCATCCAAAATGCTTCCCAGCCAAAACTGTTCGGAAGAGTTTGCATATATTATGGCATTTTGGGTTTGGCTGTTCAGCACACTTTTTTGAGGCAAGCTGAAGTCTACGCCCCTTCCTCTGTGATTGGTCAACAGTAGGGATTCTTCAATAAAGTATTGTTTTTAAAACGAGAGAGGACTCGTTTTCAAATACCTTTTTCATTGAGAAATACGGCACCAAAATCATCATTTAGATGTGAAATTGCACGAAAAAGATCTCCTCTGCAAAAACTTCCAAATCAATAACAGATATCTTGAGTTATCATAGATTAATTCGGACTATTTTGAAGATCTGGCTACGGCTTCTCAATATGGACAAGCAGTACTACTGCCGCTTTTTTCTCGTTTTTCAAGGGAAGGTCTTTTACGGGAGTATGCAAGTACACATGTTCGGCTAGCCGAGTTTAACTCGGCACCAGCCGAACTGAAGCATGCTGAGGCCTTAACACAGGAAAAACGATAGCTTCTATTACAACAACTCTAATATGCTCCCAAAAGCAGAATCCTGCATCTCACCAATAAAGCATTGTTTGGAGAACAACATTACCCATATTATATACCCCCCCCCCCCCCCCCAAAAAGCACACAAATCCCCCTTGTTTCACTGCACCCCAGAGAGGCTGTCTATCCTCCCCTCTCCGGCCCTTCTCTACAGGGTTCACTGCAGTTCTACAGTTCTTTCTCTAGGCTAGCCAGGTACGTCATATTAAATTACTCATTAATCATCCTACAATCAATAAAAATACTTTTCATTGCACAGACTGGTTTCAAGCCTTCAACCTCTGCATATAGCCATGCCAACATGAGAATAGAATGGATAAGCAGTTGGTGGCATCCACTCACTCTACTCTGGGGTCAATCCTGTCTTTATGACAGATGTAGATGGATGACATCAGTCCAAGCTTCCAGAGATCTGGGGCAGAAGCATAGAGTAACACTGGAGGAGCATCATGTCACTGTCTGAGAGATGTCATATATAGAGGAGTCACAGACAACCTCTCCTATATTCCCCAGGTGACACACACTATCCAATGAAAGCGCCATTGACCTATCTTGGAATGGGTGAAGTTGCCTCTACTGCTAGAGAAACTGATCTACGGCCTGTTTTGAATTTTCCACTCAAAGAGATTTGGATGAGCTTATACTCTATCTGTGTAGGCTGGGGGTTATGATTGATTAGAACGAGATTTGAATAACAAAACAACAATCGCCAATTGACATTTGCTCAATTAAACACACCGAAAGACAGCATTATGAGCCTAGTACAGATTACGTTAGTTAAACATCGAAGTGACAGAGCTGAGAAGCTAGCAGCCAACTACATGAAGTCTTCATTAATTGTCTTATCTTGAGGAATACTGACGCGTGAGATCAGTTGAACACAAGGTTTGACTGGATGCTGATAGCATGCTAGCTACAACAGCAAGATTGCCTGTGTTGACCAGTGGCAGTGAAGTTAGCTAGCTGTGGCGTTAGCCATTTAACGTTAACTGTTAAGGAACTAAGTACGATAGCTAGCTGCACGAGCCGCATTCGAAATTTCACGTTTGCATCCTAATAATCCATTGCTACTTAAAATTGCAACAAGACTAGTACCTAGAGTTAATTGCGAACACTTCAAGCCACCATACCTGCACCGAATGGTTAAACGAAACGCGGTGGGGTTTTTTTCCAACACCACTGCTCGGTTAGCAGGCTAGCTTGAATGCTAGCTGTCCCAATTTGAAGCACCTTCAGGCTCAGCTTAAAAAAATAGCCGTTACTTCAGTGCTCCTCCGAAACAAAACGAAAAGCAAAACAAAAAAGTGGCAATAATTAGTATTTTCTCAGGTGCGTTATTTTTACTCCTCCGGGGTAGCGTTTTTTTTTTAGCAACACAGTTGTTGAGAAGTGGTGAATGAGCCAAACCCTTTGTTCCTAGCCAGCAGCGAACAATGCCCCCCCCCACGTCTCTGCACTTGCTCTTCTTCGATGAAGTTTAACAGCGGTTGGCAACTAATAAATATTGCATTACCGCCACCTACTAGACTGGAGTACAACTCCCTTGTACTTTGCTTGAAAAAACAAAGGAATAAACAAATACCCTACCATCGAACACTACGCTCACAAAAAAAAAACTTTAAAAAATACCACCCAACTCCATTATATAAATCTATGTAGTCCTACCTCAGACCAACAATCTGAAAGGATGGGACACCACCACTTACCACACCCTGTACATCAGAGGAGTTATAGTCTCGCACACCCAAATACCACTGCAGCTGCCTAACACCAGTCTCAACGTCAACAGTGAAGAGGCGACCCCGTGATGCTGACCTTCTAGGCAGAGTTGCAAAGAAAATGCCATATCTCAGACTGGCCAATAAAAATAAAAGATTAAGATGGCCAAAAGGACACTGGACAGAGGAACTCTACCTAGAAGGCCTGCATCCCGGAGTCGCCTCTTCACTGTTGATGTTTGAGACTGGTGTTTTGCTGGTACTATTTAATGAAGCTGCCAGTTGAGGACTAGACACTAATGAGGCGGTAGCGTTGGACAAGTAACCGAAAGCTTGCAAGTTCGAATCCCCGAGCTGACAAGGTAAAAATCTGTCGTTCTGCCCCTGAACAAGGCAGGTAACCCACTGTTCCTAGGCCGTCATTGAAAATAAGAATTTGTTCTTAACTGACTTGCCTGTTAAATAAAAGGTAAAATAAAAAAATAATTTAAAAAAATAATGTACTTGACCTCTTGCTCAGTTGTGCACCGGGGCCTCCCACTCCTCTTTCTATTCTGGTTAGAGACGGTTTGCGCTGTTCTGTGAAGAGAGTAGTACACAGCGTTGTACGAGATCTTCAGTTTCTTGGCAATTTCTTACATGGAATAGCCTTAATTTCTCAGAACAAGAATAGACTGTTGAGTTTCAGAAGAAAGTTATTTGTTTCTCGCCACTTTGAGCCTATTTATTTATTTTTATTTTACTAGGCAAGTCAGTAAAGAACAAATTCTTATTTTCAATGACGGCCTAGGAACAGTGGGTTAACTGCCTAGTTCAGGGGCAGAACGACAGATTTGTACCTCGTCAGCTCAGGGATTCGAACTTGTAACCTTTCGGTTACTAGTTCAACGCTCTAACCACTAACCCACAAATGCTGATGCTCCAGATTTTATTTGTTATTTTATTTCACCTTTATTTAACCAGGTAGGCTAGTTGAGAACAAGTTCTCATTTGCAACTGCGACCTGGCCAAGATAAAGCATAGCAGTGTGAACAGACAACAACACAGAGCCAAACATGGAGTAAACAATAAACAATAAACAAGTCAATAACATAGTAGGAAAAAAAATAATCTATATACATTGTGTGCAAAAGGCATGAGGAGGTAGGTAATAAATAGGCCATAGGAGTAAATAATTACAATTTAGCAGATTAACACTGGAGTGATAAATGATCAGATGAACATGTGCAGATAGAGATACTGGTGTGCAAAAGAGCAGAAAAGTAAATAAAATAAAAACAGTATGGGGATGAGGTAGATAAATAGGGTGGGCTATATACTGATGGACTATGTACAGCTGCAGCGATCGGGTAGCTGCTCAGATAGCAGATGTTTAAAGTTGGTGAGGGAGATAAGTCTCCAACTTCAGAGATTTTTGCAATTCGTTCCAGTCGCAGGCAGCAGAGAACTGGAAGAAAAGGCAGCCAAATGAGGTTTTGTCTTTAGGGATGATCAGTGAGATACACCTGCTGGAGCGCTTGCTACGGGTGGGTGTTGCCATCGTGACCAGTGAACTGAGATAAGGCGGAGCTTTACCTAGCATAGACTTGTAGATGACCTGGAGCCAGTGGGTCTGGCAACGAACATGTAGCGAGGGCCAGCCGACAAGAGCATACAGGTCGCAGTGGTGGGTGGTGTATGGAGCTTTAGTAACAAAATGGATGGCACTGTGATAAACTGCATCCAGTTTGCTGAGTAGAGTATTGGAAGCTATTTTGTAGATGACATCGCCGAAGTCGAGGATCGGTAGGATAGTCAGTTTTACTAGGGTAAGTTTTGCGGCGTGAGTGAAGGAGGCTTTGTTGCAAAATAGAAAGCCGACTCTAGATTTGATTTTGGATTGGAGATGTTTGATATGAGTCCGGAAGGAGAGTTTGCAGTCTAGCCAGACACCTAGGTACTTATAGATGTCCACATATTCTAGGTCGGAACCATTCAGGGTGGTGATGCTAGTCGGGCGTGCGGGTGCAGGCAGCGAACGGTTGAAAAGCATGCATTTGGTTTTAATAGCGTTTAAGAGCAGTTGGAAGCCACGGAAGGAGTGTTGTATGGCATTGAAGCTCGTTTGGAGGTTAGATAGCACAGTGTCCAAGGAAGGGCCAGAAGTATACAGAATGGTGTCGTCTGCGTAGAGGTGGATCAGGGAATCGCCCGCAGCAAGAGAAACATCATTGATATATACAGAGAAAAGAGTCGGCCCGAGAATTGAACCCTGTGGTACCCCCATAGAAACTGCCAGAGGACCGGACAACATGCCCTCCGATTTGACACACTGAACTCTGTCTGCAAAGTAGTTGGTGAACCAGGCAAGGCAGTCATTAGAAAAACCGAGGCTACCGAGTCTGCCGATAAGAATATGGTGATTGACAGAGTCGAAAGCCTTGGCTAGGTCGATGAAGACGGCTGCACAGTACTGTCTTTTATCGATTGCGGTTATGATATTGTTTAGTACCTTGAGCGTGGCTGAGGTGCACCCGTGACTGGCTCGGACACCAGATTGCACAGCGGAGAAGGTACTGTGGGATTTGAGATGGTCAGTGATCTGTTTGTTGACTTGGCTTTCGAAGACCTTAGATAGGCAGGGCAGGATGGATATAGGTCTGTAACAGTTTGGGTCCAGGGTGTCTCCCCCTTTGAAGAGGGGGATGACCGCGGCAGCTTTCCAATCCTTGGGGATCTCAGATGATATGAAGGAGAGGTTGAACAGGCTGGTAATAGGGGTTGCGACAATGGCGGCGGACAGTTTCAGAAATAGAGGATCCAGATTGTCAAGCCCAGCTGATTTATATGGGTCCAGGTTTTGCAGCGCTTTCAGAACATCTGCTATCTGGATTTGGGTAAAGGAGAAAATGGGGAGGCATGGGTGAGTAGCTGCGGGGGGGTGGAGCTGTTGGCCGAGGTTGGAGTAGCCAGGAGGAAGGCATGGCCAGCCGTTGAGAAATGCTTGTTGAAGTTTTCGATTACCATGGATTTATCGGTGGTGACCGTGTTACCTAGCCTCAGTGCAGTGGGCAGCTGGGAGGAGGTGCTCTTGTTCTCCATGGACTTTACAGTGTCCTAGAACTTTTGGGAGTTAGAGCTACAGGAAGCAAATTTCTGCTTGAAAAAGCTGGCCTTTGCTTTCCTGACTGACTGCGTGTATTGGTTCCTGACTTCCCTGAACAGTTGGATATCGCGGGGACTATTTGATGCTATTGCAAGTAGTCTAAAGAAAGGCCCGTTTTATTGCTTCTTTAATCAGAACAACAGTTTTCAGCTGTGCTAACATAATTGAAAAAGGGTTTTCTAATGATCAATTAGCCTTTTAAAATGATGAACTTGGATTAGCTAACACAACGTGCCATTGGAACACAGGAGTGATGGTAGCTGATAAATGGGCCTCTATACACCTATGTAGATATTTTGTTTTATGGAATAAGCCGTTTCCAGCTACAATAGTAATTTACAACATTAACAATGTCAACACTGTATTTCTGATCAATTTGAAGTTATTTTAAAATGGACAAAAAAAATGTGCTTTCCTTTCAAAAACAAGGCCATTTCTAAGTGACCCCAAACTTCTGAACTGTAGTGTATATCCTAACATCACTTTGTTGGGAAAAGACAACATTAAAGCTTAAAAGAATAGGACGACTCTTCTGTTTCACCACTCACGCCACCCTGTCTGCTTCACACCGAACGACAAGCATCACAAACAACGGGAATCTTCCCCTTCAGTTGGTCAACTTTTACATTTACTGCTACCCCAGTAATCACTCCTTTCAATGGCACCCTTTTCTTGAAGGCAAAATAATTCACATTTCTCTCCCCCATTCATATAATGCCTTCTCCCTTTGACCAGCAGAAACACAAACAATAATCACAAGACCACTTCTGGATACCCTCACCAATTCCACAGCACCCAACTCTGATTTCACCCACCCTGAAACCAGAAATGGGTCAGCCAAAAGGCAGGGGTCCACTTTTTCCAACAAAAAAAAACGGTCACAGACTCATCTTTATCCTGACCCTCGGTGCGAGCCTCGGGCTCCAAGAACTTCCCCACACCTATCACTTCCGACACTTCAACCTCATTCACTTCCATTTCTCCTCCTGTCTTCAGCTCACTCTGCTTACACCTTCTACCATTCTTCTTTAACAAACAATCTCCCTTTTTCCCGCCATTTATAACCGACTCGAGCTCACCCGCTTCCTCCCTCTCGCTACGACCTCCTCTGCCTCTCTTTTTCACCCCCATTCCTACTCAGTATTCCAAGTATACATCGCCTTATGATATCACACTTCTCCTGACATTCATCTTGTTCTTGCCTTCTCAAGGGACACCATTTAACCGGCTGTCACAATCTCCGTACAATCAGCACGAACCCCTCGGGATGTAGCGCTCAACAGTGCATCCCACTTAATAAAGCAGCTGCAACGCTTTTCCAACCACCATCCACTGTCTCACTTCCTTCTCTCTGTACAGTCAGCTTCCCCCTTTTTGCTGTTTTGTCTTCTTTAAATTTGTATTAGCGGACCAAAACCAAATGAAAGGTGCATAGACCGCCACCTACTGTACTAGAATGTGAAGCCGGTCCCTGTTCATATTTCTCTTTTCTAGCCCTGTGTTTCCACCTGCTGTTCTAGAGTGTGAATTCATTACACTTTGTGACTCAAAAAGGATGGGGGGAAAGAAATAAGAAAAATTGGCTTACCAACTAACCTCACACCCAGCGGACAATTCCAATGGAGTTTTTCCATCTCCTCAAAAGTATCTCTGACGGGAATTCATTTAGTGTGTACGGAATTGCTGGCGACGGTTGTTGGGATGTGGGTTGATCGGAGCTCTGGTATCAATAGTTGATAAACAAACATTCAAACTTTACTCGGTGTGGCAGCGGTTCGGCACGGGTGTGCTGTGACTGGGTCAGATATGGTAGGAGATAGTGGTGGAGAAGAAAGAGAAGCAAGTACGGAGCATAGCGGTAGAAATAAAGGGGGGAGTAGAAAAAAGAAAAGGGGAGAGAAAGGGAGTAGGGGTTTGAAGGGAAGTGAGAGGTTTACGGAGGCAGAGAGATGGCAGAAAACTACATTTGAAGAGAGCAACATTGTGTCCAATGCTAGTAGAAGTTCGGCGGTAGAGAGTGCTGAAGAAGTGCGAGATAAGTTGCGAGGGGAGCGTGGAGGTGAGGAGGAGCATAAAGTGATTCCGAAGTTTAGGGAGGAAGGGGGAGTTGGGGCGATGAGTCCAATAAGGTTGACGGCTGTGATCAAAGAGTTGATTGTGGGAAGTTGTCCATGCTAAAGTGTTAAGAGATGGGAGCTTGTTGGTGTTCTGTAAGGACATGGCACAGAGGGAAAAAAAGGGAAGCGTAAGGTGATGTCGAGCAACTGAACTGATCAAGCAGGGAAGCAGCGTCTTAAAAGGGTGATAAGAGGAGTGCCTGCGAGTGTTAGCATTAAAGAGGTAAGCGACAACTTGAGGAGGCATTCCGTTGAATGTTCAAAGATTGCAAGCAACAAGGGTTGGAGTTAAGGTATATACCGTGTCTATTCTGTTACACTTCAAGGACAGGGTACTGCCAAATACAGTAACCATAGGATATATAGGAGTTATTATGTGAGGGTGTATGAACCGAAGCCTTTGAAATGTTATAACTGCCAGAGATTTGGGCATGTGGCAACAGCCTCTAGAGACAAAAAGGGGTGTGCCAGATGCGGAGGGGAGTATTAAAAGTGTAATGATGGTGTACAACCAAAGTGCTGCAGCTGTGGGGGGGTGCTCATAGAGTGGCATATGGTGGGTGTGAGGCAATGAAGCAGGCAGTGGAGGTGCAACAAGTGAGAGTGGAGAGAAGAGAGTTATATGCTGAGGCAGTGAGGGTGGTCCAGGTCGAGGGAGATACAGGTTCAATGGAGAGATGGGTTTGGAAAAGGAAAGGGGGATACCTAGTCAGTTGTTCAACTGAATGCATTTAGCTGAAATGTGTCTTCCGCATTTAACCCAACCCCTCTGAATCAGAGGTGCGGTGGGCGTGAACATATAGACCGGGGATTACAGGGCAGGCGATTGGGTGATATGGCATACATAGACAAGAGAACGCTGGTGACATTCAAAGCAGGAGCTATCGATATAACTGCCAAAGTAGAGGTCTACAACAGGGAGGATTCAGCTAATAGTGAAAGCGGCTGGGAGACGTCCGAGTACGACAGGGTTGACATGGGAAGAGGTTTGAGATGCCCTCAATCATCTGAGGGGGGAGTCATGTATTACTGGATCTTAGTTATGGTGGTCGTACTACAATGGAATGCTCGAAGCCTGTTGGCTAGTGGGCAGGAGTTCAAGCAGTTCATTGTGGATATGCCAGCTAAGCCTGATGTGATTTGTGTGCAGGAAACATGGCTCAAACCGACTGTGGAGTTTATCATACAGGGATATGTAGTGGTTCGTGTGGACAGAGACATAGGGGGAGGAGGGGGATGAGCAAGCAATGTAAAATCGGAAAGAAGTGAAAGATCTGATGTGCCTGAATGATGGCTGTGGGACCAGGATTGATGTAGCCATAGAGAAAGAGTCTGCCTTGAACCTCACTCTGGTATCTAGTGCAATGGCAGGAATCTGTGAGGTATGGGAGGAGTCCACTGTAGGGGGTGATCATTACCCCATAGTATGCACAGTAGGACCGGAGGGAAGAGGAGGTGTCTGTGGATGGAGTAGGCAGGTGGGTGTTTTGAAGGGCAAAGTGGGATCAGTTTCAGGAGCCGAGGGAACGGGTGATGGCTCAAGTGGATAAGAGAGGGGATGTGGATCGTATGAATAACTGGGTGAGAACAGCTCTAGTTGCGGCAGCTGCTGAGGCAATACCTATGAGTTCAAGGAGGAGGAGGAGGAAAGCAGTCCCATGGTTGGAGGAGTGAGGGGCAATGGTGAGCAGTAGGAACAGGGCATTTAGATTACTGACCAGGATGCATAACTTCCAACATCTGATTCAGTATAAGCAGGCCCAGGCGAGGAGAACTATCCGTCAGGCAAAGAGGTCACGTTGGCGACGGGTTCTGTGATACAATTGGAAGGACGACACCCGTGGGAGAAGTGTGGGGGATGATTAAGAGGACGAGAGGGGTCAGAAGAGAGTGGGATTATCCAGTGTTGAGGAGTGGGAAGGATGTGGCAGTAACAGATGAGGAGAAGGCAGAGACGATGGCCAAATCGTTTGTCGAAGTGCATAGCTCTGAAAATTTGTCAGAGGAGGGTCAGAGGGAGAATGAGGGAGGGGCACCTGGATAGGAGGGAGGACATAAATGCTGCTTTGAATGCACCATGTACCATGGCAGAGATGAAAAGGGCAATAAGTAAGGCTGGGTTAACTTCAAAGCTGAGGTGTGCTATGTTACCACATCTTAGTGATGAGGCACTGGATAAGGTATTGGTGTTGTACAACAGAGTGTGGGAGGAGTGGAAACTACCAGGAAGCTGGAAGGAGGCCGTAGTGGTACCAATCCGGAAGCCCGGGAAGGACCCAACGAGGCCAACAAGCTATCGGCCAAAAGCTTTAAAATCACATGTATGTAAGATTATGGAACGCATGATTATGTAGAGGCTAACTTACTTCCTGGAGAGCAGGGGGCTAGTATCGACACATCAGAGTGGGTTCAGGAAGGGTAGGGGAACTATGGACCCAGTGCTCTGCTTAGAAGCAGAGGTCAGGAAGACTCCGGTGAACAAGGAGACTGTTGTAGCTGTCTTTTTTATGTGGAGAAGGTGCATGATGTGATGTGGAAGGAGGGGTTGTTAATTAAGCTTGATATTATGGGGGTAGGAGGAAGAACGTACAACTAGATAAAGGATTTCCTGTTTGGAACTTCTATCCCGGTGAGGGTTGGGAAGTATATACCAGGCAGCTAGCTACCTGGTGGATAACGGTACACCGCAGGGGAGCGTGATTAGTCCTCTGTTGTTCTCAATCATGACCAATAATGTTTACTCTCAAGTACAGATGGATATTGGGAGGTAACTATTTGCAGATGACGGGGCCTTATGGAAGAGAAGCCATGCATAGTCAGGAAGGTACATAGAGCAAATGATGAGGTAGAGCGGTGGGCATTCATGTGGGGATTCAGGTTCTCTGTAGAGAAAACTCAGACAGTGTTCTCTACCAGGAGGAAGGTGGGAGATGAGGTATGTTTGAGGTTATAAGGGAGAAACTTGGAGCGGGTGGGGTCATTTAGGTTCCTCGGGGTATATTTTGACACCAGACCAAACTTGGTAGAACGCATTGAAAGAGTGGTGGGAAAGTGTAAGAACGTGCTAAATGTGATGCGCTGTCTGACGGGGAAGAAGTGGGGAGGCTAGGCGTTCCTCATTGATGACCATGTATGTTGCATTGATCCGATCTGTAATAGACTATGGCAGTAAAGCGTATGGTTCGAAGGCCGGACCTAATTGGAAAGGCTAGATGTCATACAGGGGCAAGGGCTCAGAATATGTAGTGGGGCGTTTCGGACCTCTCCAGTGGCTGCGCTACAGGTGGAGATGCTGGTATATGCCATTGCAGATTAGGAGACAGCAGCTGGCAATTAATTATTGGGTCAACCTACAGGGACATGGGGTGTCTCATCTTACGAAAGGGATTTCACAGGCTTGCTAGGAACATGAGCTAGAACAGAATACAAGCTTTGTGTGGGTGGGGTAATACCCAGGCGAAAGAGATGGGACTTTTGTGGAGATGGGAAGTTTTGTCCAACGGTAGCTATTCCTGTAAATCCACCATGGCCCCTCCCACCTCCAGTAGTTGATCTAAAAGTGTTGGAGAGACTACAGAAAGATAGGGAGGGTGTTGATCCATCTGATTTGTTTAAGAGAAGTCTGGATACTGTGTATCAGGATTTTGTGGCCATTTACACAGATGGATCAAAAGATCCAAGGACAGGACGTACTGGGTCAGCATTTGTAGTGGAAGTCAGAAAACGTGTTACAGATCATCTGGCTGTATATATGGCGGAGCTGATGGCCATACTGTTGGCCTTGCAGTGGGTGGAGGAAGTCAAGACAGACAGAAGTAGTTATTTGCTCTGATTCATGTGCAGTGTTGATGAGTCTGCAGTCCTTTAGGTCACGTAACAGACAAGACCTGCTTTGAGGTACTACAAACCCATGGCAAGATTAGACAGATGGGTATACAGATAAGATTTACTTGGATCCCAGCCCATGTGGGGGTGGAGGGGAACAAGACAGTTGATGTACTGCCTAAACAAGCACGTAGTAGTGGGGATGTTGAAATTTCAATGAGCAAAGCAGAGGCAAAAAGCCTGATATGGACAGTGACGGTGCAGAGATGACAGGAGCAATGGAAAAGAGATACTAAGGGCAGGCATTTATTTAAAAGCACAGAGGAAAGTCGGGGAGGACGGCAGAAAGGGACAGAAGAGAGGAGGCAATTTTTTACTAGATTAAGGGTGAGACACAGCCGGTTGAATAAGACTATTGTGATTATTGCACAGGAAACAGAGACCGTGGAGCATGTATTGCTACAGTGTAGGCAGTATCAGAGGGAAAGAAAGATGATGAGATCTAATATGGATAAGGAGGATGAGAACAGAGGATAGACAGAGTTAGCTTTGGCAGTGCAGAGAGCCTTCGTAACACAGAGAAGAGCAGTCTCGGTTGAGTGACCCGTCTTGAATCCTGACTGGTTAGGGTCAAGAAGATTGTTCTGGGAGAGATAATAAGAGAGTTGGTCAGAGGAAGCACGCTCAAGTGTTATTGGAAAGAAAAGGAAGGGATGCCTGTCTATAGTTTTTGACGTCAAAGGGGTCTATTGTTGGCTTCTTGAGGAGGGGAGAGACTCAAGCCATTTTGAAGTCCGAGTGGATGCAGCCAGTGGTCAGGGAGGAGTTGATGAGGGAAGTGAGATATACAGTTGAAGTCGGGAAGTTTACATACACCTTAGCCAAATACATTTAAACTCAGTTTTTCACAATTTCTGACATTTAATTCAAGTAAAAATTCCCTGTCTTAGGTCAGTTAGGATCACCACTTTAGTTTAAGAATGTGAAATGTCAGAATAATAGTAGAGAGAATGATTTATTTCAGCTTTTATTTCATTCATCACATTCCCAGTAGGTCAGAAGTTTACATACACTCAATTAGTATTTGGTAGCATTGCTGTTAAATTGTTTAACTTGGGTCAAACATTTCAGGTAGTTTTCCACAAGCGTCCCACAATAAGTTGTGTGAATTTTGGCCCATTCCTCCTGACAGAGCTGGTGTAACCGAGTCAGGTTAGTCGGCTTCCTTGCTCACACACACTTTTTCAGTTCTGCCCACACATTTTCTATAGGATTGAGGTCAGGGCTTTGTGATGGCCACTCCAATACCTTGACTTTGTTGTCCTTATGCCATTTTGCCACAACTTTGGAAGTATGCTTGGGGTCATTGACCATTTGGAAGACCCATTTGCGACCAAGCTTTAATGATGTCTTGAGATGTTGCTTCAATATAGCCACATAATTTTCCTGCCTCATGATGTCATCTATTTTGTGAAGTGCACCAGTCCCTCCTGCAGCAAAGCACCCCCACAACATGATGCTGCCACCCACATGCTTCACGGTTGGGATGGTGTTCTTCGGCTTGCAAGCTTCCCCCTTTTCCTCTAAACATAACGATGGTCATTATGGCCAAACAGTTCTATTTTTGTTTCATCAGACAAGAGGACATTTCTCCAAAAGTACCATCTTTGTCCCCATGTGCAGTTGCAAACCGTAGTCTGGCTTTTTTATGGTGGTTTTGGAGCCGTGGCTTCTGCCTTGTTGAGCGGTCTATCAGGTTATGTCGATATAGGACTCGTTTTTACTGTGTATATATATACTTTTGTAACTGTTTCCTCCAGCATCTTCTGTTCTGGGACTGATTTGCACTTTTCGCACCAAAGTACTTTAATCTCTAACAGACAGACCGCTCCTTCCTGGGCTGTATGACGGCTGCGTGGTCCCATGGTGTTTATGCTTGCGTACTATTGTTTATACAGATGTAGTACCTTCAGGCATCTGGAAATTGCTCCCAAGGATGAACCAGACTTGTGGATGTCTACAATTTTTTTTCTGAGGTCTTGGCTGATTTCTAAAAGATTTTCCCATGATGTCAAGCAAAGAGGCACTGAGTTTGAAGGTAGGCCTTGAAATACATCCACAGGTACACCTCCAATTGACTCAAATGATGTCAACTAGCCTATCAGAAGCTTCTAAAGCCATGACATCATTTTCTGGAGTTTTCCAAGCTGTTTAAAGGCACAGTCAACTTAGTGTATGTAAACTTCTGACCCACTGGAATTATGATACAGTGAATTATAAGTCACATAATCTGTCTGTAAACAATTGTTGGAAAAATGACTTGTCACGCACAAAGTAGATGTCCTAACCGACTTGCCAAAACTATAGTTTGTTAACAAGAAATTTGTGGAGTGGTTGAAAAATAAGTTTTAATGACTCAGACCTAACTATATGTAAACCTCCGACTTTAACTGTAGGACAAGGTCTGGAGATGGGAAGAGGGGATTGGGTTGAATGTGCAAGTTGTCGGACGGACTGACATCACTAGTCACAGGATTTCATCTGGAAAGAGAGGGGAGAAAGAGACCAAGGCATGTTTTGTGTGAGAGGGACCAGTGGACTCAATAGTCAATAGGCTGAGTGAATTAGGAGCGGATATCGTCAACCTTCTTTTCAAAGTGGTTGACAGTCATCTGTAGAGAGGGAGGGGAATTAGGTGTTGGAGGATTAAGGAAGAGAGAAGGTGGCAAAGAGGCAGAATCTTGATATTTTAGAGTGATAGAAAGTGGCTTTAGCAGCTGGAAGAGAAGGTAGAGAAAGGATGATAGATCCTCCGGAAGTTACGTTTTCTCCATTTTCGCTCAGCTGCCCGCAGCTATGTTCTGTGATCTCGCAATGGTGTCACAGCCACGGAGCAGGAGGAGAGGGCCAAGCCGGCTGAGAGGAAAGGTTAAAGTGAGAGTCGTAGGATGCGAAACAGGAGGAGAGTAGGGTCAAAGAGGCAGAATCAGGAGACTGGAGGGGAGAAGGATTTAGCAGAAGGGAGAGATGATTGGATAAGAGGAGAGAGCAGTGGGCGAGAGTTAAGAGAGTTAAGATTGCGACGACACTTGACCATCTTGGTAGGGGCTGGAGGAGAGCGAGACGGAAAAGGAAACTAAGTAGTGATCAAAGACCTGGAGGGGGGGTTGCAGTGAGATTAGTACGCGAACAGCATATAGTAAAGTGGCCTGCCTTGAGTGGGAGGGGACTGGGAAATAAATTAATTGAACGTAGACGTCGGGAGGTTGAAGTCGCCCAGTACTATGAGTGGCGAATCATCGTCAGGAAATTAGCTTATCAAGGTGTCAAGCTGATTGAGGAACTCTAATGGCACCTGGTGGGCGATAGATGACAACAATGTTAAGCCTGAGTGGACAAGTGACCATGACAACATGGAATTCAAATGAGATGGACATGAGGGGAGGAAAAGAGAAAATCTCCACTTAGAAGAAATTAGTATCCCTATGCCACCATGACAACCAGATGCTCTCAGACTATGAGAGAACACATAGTAAGATGAAGAGAGAGCAGCTGGAGTAGGAGTGTTTTTGTGGGGTGACCATGTCTCCGTCAGGGCCAAAAAGTCTCTTTTGATGAATAGCGGAGCTGATTTGGTGTGAAATGCTGTATCTAGAAACAATTTATCCTTGATTGCAATGTTTGTTTGTTTTTTCCTTCCAGCGTTTCAATTAGCTCAGGAAGTACAATGCAAAACATCTTTGTGGGAATATGTGTTAAAATGTCGCACAGTAAGTGGATCCTTTGTATTTGTAAAGTTATTTCGTGGCGATATGAAAGTAGAGTTTGAGGTTAATCACGCTGTGATTATTAATGGTTACAGAGCGTCGGGACAGCTGTACACATTTCCCCTCTGTGTTTAACCCCCTCGAGTCGATTGACACACTGGTGTATCAATCTAAGTAACATATTACAGCTAGAGATAGTGTTTTTTTTTGCATTGGATGTGTCTCAATCCTCTGCATCCGCCGATGTCGTGAAAGGTGACAGAGCTAGAGCAGTGTTGGACAGACCTTGAGACATCCTGAAAAATCGTTATTCTCACGAAAACATCTGTAGCATCTGAACGGTTTGACCTACAGAACTATTATGACCATTCCATTGACAGGGGAGACTCACAAACACGATGTTGGTCACAGTTTTGCTCTCGAACCCCCACAAGTGTCGGGACTCTGAAGTCTGCACCGTCGATGTGTCAACTTCAGTTTGTAGCATCCGAACCGTTTGGGCTACAAACTAACGTGACCCCAATCGTGAAAAGGGTAGATTCTCTGTTTTGCTCTTACTCGTCTGAAGGTAAAACGGTATCGGTTTAAACCTTGATCCTTATGATTTATTTCTTGACTGTCTTTTTTTTTTGCCATTTATATGTTATTTAATGCATTTCTCTGGGCTATAGTAGTAAAGGCCAAATTCAATATTTTCTCAAATGTTTTTATATATTTTTGGGGGGGGTCCTAAAAGGCAGGCACTAGATGGCAAACAGGGCTCCGTCTTAGTACACACTCACTCATGACCAGTGATCACTAATCTGTGTTAACCCAACCCAATCCACCCAATCTCTACTCTTTGGTGGACTGGTCAGGGAGGGAGGAAAGGTGGGAAGAAAGCTAGGAAGGAAGAAAGTTAGGAGGGATGGAAGGAGAGGGGGGAATGTAAGGAGCAGAGGAAAGTATATATTTTTCTTGTATTAATGAAACAAGAATGAGAATCCCACTACTAGCCTAATTCCCAGCCTGTTGTTTGTTCCATATGAGAGGCAGTCACGCCTCACTAATTGTTGCCTTCTGAAGAGGTAGGTAGAGGTAGGGGTGGAGAGGTAGAGCGAGAGACTTGTGAAAAAGCATCCCCCTCTACTGGACCAGATGAAAAACAGCTTCTCTCTTTTGTCTGTGGAACTCAATAATAGACTGTGTGATCTGATACGGTGCCTTCAATAAGTATTCAACCCCTTTATTATGATAAGCCTAAATAAGTGCAGGAGTAAAGATTTGCTTAACATGTCACGTAATAAGTTGCATAGACTTGCTCTGTGTACATGATGTATGAATGACTACCTCATCTCTGTACCCCACACATACAATGATCTATCAGGTCCCTCAGTCTAGCAGTGAATTTCAAACATAGGTTCAACCATAAAGACCAGGAAGGTTTCCAATGCCTCGCAAAGAAGGGAACCTATAAGTAGATGGGTAAAAAAAAAGCAGACATTGAATATGTCACACCCTGATCTGTTTCACCTGTCTTTGTGCTTGTCTCCTCCCCCCTCCAGGTGTCACCCATCTTCCCCCCCAGTGTATTTATACATGTGTTCTCTGTCTGTTGCCCGTTTGTTTTGTTTGTCAAGCCTACCAGCGTTTTTCCCCTTGATCCTGACTTTTTCTAGTTCTTGTTTTCCCGGTTTTGACCATTCTTTCTGCCCTGAGCTTTCCTGCCATCCTGTACCTTGTCCCACCACACTGGATTACTGACCTCTGCCTGCCCGCAACCTGTCGTTTTGCCTGCCCCCTGTTCTAATAATACACTTTTGTTACTTCGACACTGTCTGCATCTGGGTCTTTCCTAAAATGTGATAGAATATCCCTTTAAGCATGGTGAAGTTATATACACCTAGTCACTACAAAGAAACAGGCGTCCCTTCCTAACTCAGTTGCCAGAGAGGAAGGAAACTGCTCAGGGATTTCACCATGAGGCTAATGGTGACTTTAAAACAGTTAGTCTTGGATTAATTACATTATAATTTAGGTTATTATTGTGGAGTAACTACAGAGTGAAAAGGAAGAAAGCCTGTACAGAATAAAAATATTCCAAAACATGCATCCTGTATGCAATAAGGCACTAAAGTAAAACTGTAAAAAAATGTTGCAAAGAAATGTACTTTATGTCCTGAATACAAGAGTACCACTTCATATTTTCAAGCATGGTGGGGGCTGCATCATTTTATGGGTATGCTGGTCATTGGCAATGGATTTTTTTTAGGATACACATAAATGGAATAGAGCTAACTAAGCATTGACAAAATCCTAAAGGAAAACGTTGTTCAGTCTGCTTTCCAATAGACACTGGGAGACAAATTCAACTTTTAGCAGAACAATAACCTAAAACGCTTTGCCAAATATACACTGGAGTTGTTTACCAATATGGCATTGAATGTTCCTGAATGGCCTACTTACAGTTTTGACTTAAATCGGCTTGAACGTCTATGGTAAGACTTCAAAATGTCTGTCTAGCAATGATCAACAGCCAACTAATAATAATGCACATATTGTACAATCCAGGTGTGCAAAGCTCTTAGAGGCTTATCCATAAAAACTCACTGCTGTAGTCGTTGCCAAAGGTTATTGTAACATGTATTGACTCAGGGGTGTGAATACTTATGTAAATTATATTTCTTTATTTCATTTTCAAATAGGGCTGTCCCCGACAAAAAAATCTTGGTCGACAGAGTCATCTATCGACCAATCGTTTGGTCGAAATGTTTCAACTTATTTTTCCACATATAGACACATCCTATGTGTTTTAATCAAATCAACTATATGCCCTGAGCTAGTCTGATGCTTTAAGCGCACTGTTTGATGAAAAAAATGAAGACGCACAAATAACTAGAGGGACGCAATTGATTTGCTTGTGCCTGGCCAGTGCCAGACTTACTGATCTCTCTCTCTCTCTCTCCCCTATTCCCTCAACCCTTGCTCTTTCAACGTGACACATGTATGCATCGCATGCCCAATAGGGCCTGATTTATAGCATATCATAATCACATTAATAAATTGGTTATAACACACTCCGAACACCAACAGATGAAGAGGACGCCACGAATAAACAGAAAAGGCTAAAAAACAGTCGCATGCAATTGCCGACATGGAACGGTTTATTTATGTGTTAAGGCTAATTATTCAAGAGTCGCTTTATTTATTTATTTTTTACTAAAATGCTTAATTGCAATTCAAATCATGAATGGCTCATATGAAGTTGCAATACTAAGCCTGCTAATGATAATGACATTACTTATTATTATAATGAGGATCATAATAATAACAATAAGGAGATCAAAAAAAAGAAGGGTTAATATTAATATAAATATACACTATCATTCCAAAGATTGGGGTCACTTAGAAATGTCCTTGATTTTGAAAGAAAAGCAATTTTTTTGGTCCATCAAATTGATCCCAAATACTGTGTTGTAAATTGTAAATTACTATTTGTGGCTGGAAACGGCAGATTCTTTATGGAATATCTACATAGGCGTACAGAGGCCCATTATCAGCAACCAACACTCCTATGTTCCAATGGCACGTTGTGTTAGCTAATCCAAGTTCATAATTTTAAAAGGCTAATTTATCATTAGAAAACCCATTTGCAATTATGTTAGCACTGCTGAAAACTGTTGTTCAGATTAAAGAAGCAATAAAACTGGCTTTCTTTAGACTACTTGAGTATCTGGAGCATCAGCATTTGTGGGTTCGATAACAGGCTAAAAATAGCTAGAAACAAAAAACTTTCTTCTGAAACTCGTCAGTATATTCTTGTTCTGAGAAATTAAGGCTATTCCATGCGAGAAATTGCCAAGAAACTGAAAATCTCATACAAACGCTCTGTACTACTCCCTTCAAAGAACAGTGCAAACTGGCTCTAACCAGAATAGAAAGAGGAGTGGGAGGCCCCGGTGCACAACTGAGTAAGAGGACAAGTACATTAGTGCCTAGTATGAGAAACAGACGCCTCACAAGTCCTCGACTGGCAGCTTCATTAAATAGTACCCGTAAAACACCAGTCTCAAAGTCAACAGTGAAGAGGCAACTCCGGGATGCAGGCCTTCTAGGCAGTTCAATTTGATGTTATTTTAACGGACAAAAAAAAAAGTGCTTTTCTTTCAAAAACAAGGACATTTCTAAGTGACCCAAAACTTTTGAACGGTAGTGTAGTAATTTTTCATACAGATGTCTTGCACCCCATTATATGTCCTGCCCCACATTATATATATTTTTTGCTCGACTAACGAAATCTCGGTCAACCAACAGCCCATCAACAAAACAATCGACTAAATGGGGATAGCTCTATTTTCAAATTAGCAAAAAAATTAATTTATTTTTTTAATTCACTTTGTTATCATTAGGGAATTGTGTGTAGATTGGTGGAAAAAAATGCACTTTCCAAGAACTGTACATCACTGGTGAATAAAAGTCACATCAGGCTGAGAATGTAGAATACTGTAGACACACACACACAGCTTGCCCTTTCTGTGGTTCTTTGCTGGGATTATCTCAGAGACCGAGGAAGACACAAACAATATGGTTGTACGTGTGCGTGCATGCAAGTGTGCACGTGTTTGTGTGTTTGCGGGAGTGTGTGTGTGCAAGCTTGCGCCCGTGCATGAGCGAGTTCTTGGAAACAGCAGGACAATGTGCTGGTATGCCAGCACATCCTGTTAAAGCCAGTAATCCCTATGCCCTCCACTGTGCCATTGTGTGTTCAGTACAATAGACGGGTTGACTAAGTACGTCACGGAAATGATGTGCGTGCATAGACATGGCCAGGTAGAGTACATTGATATGAATCAGATAGCTAGCAATAATGACAAGAAGCTACCATGTGGGGAATTGTAGGTGGCTCGTCTCAGCTCGTTCCATCTTGTTCCTGATGCCATTTTTTGTTTTGACTGATGCCATGTCTATGCTAATATGGCTAACATTCCCTACCGAGCTAACCAAAACTGTAATAATGTATTTGAAAGACAACAAGTGCTCGTTGTGCAAATGTATTTATGTTTTCAATAAACATTTCGAGAAGAAATAGTCGACATGTTGTCAAAAGTCTAAGCCAACCCTGTCTGTTTAACTCCATAGTTAAGCACACGTTGGTTATGTTGCTAAACAGTGTCTATAGGGGGCACTAAATATATATAAAATGATGTGGACACGCCTTCAAATTTTGGGATTCGGCTATTTCAGCCACACCCTTTGCTGACAAGTGTACAAACTCGAGCACACTGCCGTACAATCTCCATTGACAAACATTGGCAGTACAATGGCCTCACTGAAGAGTTCAGTGACTTTCAACGTGGCACCGTCATAGGATGCAACCTTTCCAACAAGTCATATTTCTGCCCTGCTCGACCTGCATTGGCCAACTGTAAGTGCTGTTAGCGCTTAAAAATAGTCTGTCCTCAGTTGCAACACTTACTACTAGGTTCAAAACTGCCTCTGGAAGCAATGTCAGCACAAGAACTGTTCGCCTGGAGCGTCATGAAAAGGATTTCCAAGGTCAAGCAGCTGCACACAAGCCTAAGATCAACATGAGCAATGCCAAACGTTGGCTAGTGTGGTGTAAAGCTCGCCACCGTCGGACTCTGGAGCAGTGGAAACGCATTCTCTGGAATGATGAATCACGCTTCACCATCTGGCAGTCCGACGGACGAATCTGGGTTTGGCGGATGCCAGGAGAACGCTACCTGCCCCAATGCATAGTGCCGACTGTAAAGTTTGGTGGAGGAATAATGGTCTGGGGCTGTTTTTCATGGTTCAGGCTAGGCCCCTTAGTTCCAGTGAAGGAAATCTAAATTGTATACAATGACATTCTAGACGATTCTGTGCTTCCAACTTTGTGGCAACAGCTTGGGAAAGGCCCTTTCCTGTTTCAGCATACATAACAATGCCCTGTGCACAAAGCGAGGCCCATACAGAAATGGTTTGTCTAGATCGGTGTGGAAGAACTTGACTGACCTGCACAGAGCCCTGACCTCAATCCCATCAAACATCATTGGGATGAATTGGAAAGCCAACTGCGAGCCAGGCCTAATCGCCCAACATCAGTGTCTGACCTCATTAATGCTTTTGTGGATGAATGGAAGCAAGTCCCCGCAGCAATGTTCCATCATCTAGAGGAAAGCCTTCCCAGAAGAGTGGAGGCTACTTTTGCAGCAAAGGGGGGAACAACACCATATTAATTCCCATGATTTTGGAATGAGATGTTAGATGAGCAGGTGTCCACATACCTTTGGCAATGTAGTGTATTTTAGAAATCATGTCACGCATGAAACGGATGCTTTGGCGTCCTCTTGTGATCGTCCTGAATATCTACTTACTGTGCTCTGCTTCATCAAACCATCTAGATCATATCAGAATGCTCAATATAACTTAGTTGTATTCAACTGGAATGCTGATGGAATTTACAACCTTGAATGCCCTATGGAAAACTCACAGTGAAGCTCAGACGGCCCAGGTTCAAACCCAGACAGACCTCGCTGAAAAGGGGGCCCACTGTAGTCTCATTCACAAGTCTAACCTTTACCCTAGAAGCCTGACGCATGTGTCTTGTCTTACATCACCCCATCTACTCAAGACTCTGCTCTCTGTGTTTCCTGTAAAAGGTTAGGCAGAGCTGATGATGGACGCCACTGTGTGCTTCACTGGCCAACAGGCTTTCAGCTACACAGATCTGGGGGATGAGTATTAGTATGGCGTACAATGGAAAAGGTTTTTTAATGCGAATCGAAAATTGGCATTTGTTATTGGGATTAGTGTTTGTTATTGATATTTCAGGTTAGTCCTTGTTTGTCGACTTTCTTCCAATTGGTGCCTATTGATCATGACCCTGCTGTAAGATGACAACATGTCCCCTCCAATAGCGGTGTTGACTTGACAGGCCAGCAGGGTTAAGGCAAATTCCATGAAGCAATTAATGATCGATTGAATTAAAGATGATGTGTCCGTTCATTAATGACATTTGAATTCACTTCCTGAAGGGACGGACGTTGACTCCCACGCCCTGGTAGGCATCATGCTTGTTCTGAATAGAGTGATTCAGACTTGTACTTGCAAATGAAAACGGACCCTGATAAAGATACTGAGATGAGATAAGTGAATGAGGTGAACTGTACAAAAAGTCACTGATAATTTCTCTCAACAAGCAAAGACCATATGTATACACTTCTCTCTCATACACACGCAATCACACACACACACACCCCGTGAATCTATCTTTTAAACGTCTCCAGGTTTTAGGTCTCAGAGAAACAGCATAGTTGGAGTGTGTCCGCTTTGTTTGTCCACTTATGATGGAAAAGTAAAAAATGAAGATGAACAAAGCGATTTAAGCTCAGACTTAGTTACCGTTATATAACCCCTTAGTTACATACAAACGGTTCTCAAAACACAAGCCCGTCAGGATTGTCATAGCTGCTCACTGGTTGCGATAGCAACAAGGAGGCCAACAGAACGGCAAACAAAGCAAGTAGTTAGAAGCTGAAAGAGGGAGACAATGGGGACGAAAAAGAGTGAGAGCCTATATATCTACTCTGTCCCTTCTACTGAGTCTATATGGGGTAGCAGGGGTTGTTGAGGCCGGGCACAATCATGGGCATGCCGAGTAACCGTCCCCGCACGCACAAACATGATCCACTGAGATGGAATTTAAAAGCACAGCAAATAGTTGCTGTCTCTTTGCTTGTATTACTCACCATAGGCTGCCTATCCTTCAGTGCTAAACCACATACCTCACTGGCTAATTATAAAATAAAGCTATGCAATGCTAGAAGGATGTTGTTGTTCATCTTTTTGTGCTCTTCTTCTCACCTATTCCTCACAACAAAGCTTTCTCTGAACAGTGGAAGGATTGTGTTCTACTGAGTGACTTTGTTTACCTGCCATCTCATTTTCAACCATGTAGAAAACCCCATTTCTCATTCCTCCTCTCCTCTCTCCAGTCAGTGGCTCATGCCAACTTTGCTCTGCTCTCCTCTCTCCTTGCGGCACGTGACATCACATCGAAAGCTGTCTGTATCCCTTTCTCTTCTCTCTGCATCCCTCTCTCCTCTGCATCCCCCCTCTCCTCTCTTCATCCCCCTCTCCTCTCTGTATCCCCCTCTCCTCTCTGTATCCCCCCTCTCCTCTCTGTATCCCCCCCTCTCCTCTCTGCATCCCCCCCTCCCCCCTCCTCCATCCCCCCCTCTCCTCTCTGTATCCCCCCTCTCCTCTCTGCATCCCCCCCTCTCCTCTCTGCATCCCCCCCTCTCCTCTCTGCATCCCCCCCTCTCCATTCCCCCCTCTCCTCTCTGCATCCCCCCTCTCCTCTCTGTATCCCCCTCTCCTCTCTGCATCCCCCTCTCCATCCCCCCTCTCCTCTCTGCATCCCCCCCTCTCCTCATCCCCCTCTCCGTTCCTCTCATCATCCCTCTTCTTACTGCATTCTTTCTGACGGGAGGGGACAGTGAAAATGGGAGAGTGGTATCAGTCAGCAGAGGCAGTACCAATCTATCGGGGAAAGAGTGGATCGGTTCACTCCCCCTGTCTGCCATCTTAGTTCTGCGTCAAGTCCTTTTCCCTTCAATCAAGGAGGCAGACCATGTGACATTCTGCATGAGCTGGTGCCACCGATGGCGAAAGAGAGTGAGAAAGCGAGAGAGACAAGAGGGAGTGAGTGGGAGAGGTAAAGAGAGGAGAGTGGTAGAGGAAGAGACATGAGAGGGGAAAGAGCAGCTTGCATGTGTGTGTGCATGTGCGAGAGAGTGTGCGGGGGGGGGATAATTTAGCACACGTGCGTTCTATTTTTACCAGGCTGTGATTACCTCCACCATGATAGAGCAGTGAGATCTGTCTTGCAGTACTTACAGATCAGACTCTCACGGACTGTTAGGACGTAGTCATGTCAGTTTTCCACAGCACAGCCCACACTCAGTCTTACACAGAGCCACACACACACACACACACACACACACACACACACACACACACACACACACACACACACACACACACACAGAGGGGGAGGATCCATCAGTGCAACATCAAACAGGAATGTAAACAAACTAGCTTTCAAACAGGACCACTGAGTTACTGTGTGTCCCCTCTTAATCACTTTCTTTCACTCTCTCACTTTCTTTCCCTCAGTCTCTCCTCCTCGACCCACCCCCACCTCCCTCCATAAGGAACATGATTGTTCTGTGGGCGCAGGAGCGCTTCACTGGCCTAAACTTGTCCCAGCAAGAAAACATTGCTCCCAAGTTGTTTACAATCTTTACCTCATTCAACATGGGGGAAAGCCACATATGTGTGCAGATGTGAGTTAGCAATAGCTAGTAAGTTGTTGTGCAGTCTCCTTGAGATACAGTATAAAGTACCCTGAATATTGAGTCAGGAAAAAAACACTGTAAACCAGTTGGACTTTTTTTTAACAGTACATTCTAAACAAATATGTGGATACCATCAAACCTTTACAGCAGCAAAGACACGAGAGGTCACATGAGAGAGAGATAGAGATGGGTGGACTTACCTGGGCAAGCGCAGCCTCCAACAGACATCTTCTCACATGTTGTAGGTCTCTGCTCTGCTGGAAACAGCTGCCTTCAGTCCTCCCTCCGTACGCATGGACACACTGGACACGTGCAAAGAGAAAGAAACAAGGAGAAGAGTGTGAAAAAAAGGTGTAGAACAACAGGGAATATAATGAAACAAAACTGGATCGGAACTCCCTCACTTTCTCTCGCTGTCTCTCTCTCTGAGAATCAGGAAGTAGGAAATAGAGTGCACTGGTTGGTTCATTAATATGCAAATTGCAACACTGGTGGGCGGAGAAAGATATGAGAGAGAAGGAGACAAACCATAGGTCTCTTGAAATGGCTTATTGTGGCAAACGTATCAGTGCTTGTACAGAGCAACAACATGATTATACAGGGCAACAGACGGGGAAATCTCCTGTTTTTTGTTCTAAATGTATGATGTCACGCAGAGGCTATGTGCTTTGCAAACATTGATCAGCCAGTGCCGGCTCTCGTATTTAATTGGTGGCCTTGATGTGCAGTTCATTGATTTGAGCGTCCATTTGTAATGTTCATTCGTGTAAATAGGAATAACCTCAAAAACACTCCCTCTCACTCTCTCCCTTGTCCTCCCTCTGTTTTGCATCCGTGTGTAGAACAGCAGTGTTAATCACTACAGTCAGCATCGATTAAAAATGCAAAGCCCTCCTGGAGCACTGCGACACTGGAGACCAAGGGAGACACACAGACACACACAGTGGGAGAAGCTATAAGAGGACGGACTCGTTGTAACGGCTGGAATGGAATCAATGGACCGGAGGCAAACATGTGGTTTCCATATTTTTTTTGTGTTTAATACAGTTCCATTAATTCCATTCCAGCCTTTACAATGAGCCCGTCCTCCTACAGCTCTTCCGACCAGCCTCCTCTGACACACACACAAACACACATGCACGCTACCGTTCAAAAGTTGAGTAACTTAGAACTGTCCTTGTTTTTGAGAGAAAATAAAAAAACTCATACAACGCTGTGTTCTACTCCCTTCACAGAACAGCGCAAACGGGCTCTAACCAGAATAGAAATAGGAGTGGGAGGCCCCGGTGCACAACTGGACAAGACGACAAGTACATGAGTGTGCTGATGCTGATGCTCCAGATACTCAACTAGTCTAAAGAAAGACCCGTTTTATTGCTTCTTTAAATCAGACCAACAGTTTTCAGCAGTGCTAACATAATTGCAAAAGGGTTTTCTAATGATCAATTAGCCTTTTAAACTAGCTAATTGGATTAGCTAACACAACGTGCCATTGGAACACAGGAGTGAGTAATGGTTGTTGATAATGGGCCTCTGTACACATTTTTTTTTAATCTGACGTTTCCAGCTACAAATAGTAATTTACAACATTAACCATGTCTACACTGTATTTCTGATCAATTTGATGTTACTTTAAAAATTGACAAAACTAATCAGTTATCTTTCAAAAACAAGGCCATTTCTAAGTGACCCCAAACTTTTGAACGGTAGTGTATACAGTTGAAGTCGGGAAGTTTACATACACCGTAGCCAAATACATTTAAACTCAGTTTTTCACAATTCCTGACATTTAATCCTAGTAAAAATTCCATTTTAGGTCAGTATGGATCACCACTTTATTTTAAGAATGTGAAATGTCAGAATAATAGTAGAGAGAATGATTTATTTCAGCTTTTATTTCATTCATCACATTCCCAGTGGGTCAGGAGTTTACATACACTCAATTAGTATTTGGTAGCATTGCCTTTAAATTGTTTAACTTGGGTCAAACGTTTTGGGTAGAATTCCACAAGCTTCCCCCAATAAGTTGGGTGAATTTTGGCCCATTCCCCTGACAGAGCTGGTGTAACCGAGTCAGGTTAGTAAGCCTCCTTCCTCGCACACATTTTTTTCAGTTTCAGCCCACAAATGTTCTATGGGATTGAGGTCAAGGCTTTGTGATGGCCACTCCAATACCTTGACTTTGTTGTCCTTAAGCCATTTTGCCACAACTTTGGAAGTATGCTTGGGGTCATTGTGCATTTGGAAGATCCATTTGCGACCAAGCTTTAACTTCCTGACTGATGTCTTGAGATGTTGCTTCAATATATCCACATAATTTTCTTTCCTCATGATGCCATCTATTTTGTGAAGTGCACCAGTCCCTCCTGCAGCAAAGCACCCTCACAACATGATGCTTCCACCCCTGTGCTTCACGGTTGGGATGGTGTTCTTCAGCTTGCACGCCTCCCCTTTTTTCCTCCAAACATAACGATTGTCGTTATGCCCAAACAGTTCTATTTTTGTTTCATCAGACCAGAGGGCATTTCTCTAAAAACGATCTTTGTCCCCATGTGCAGTTGCAAACCGTAGTCTGGCTTTTTTATGGTGGTTTTGGAGTAGTGGCTTCTTCTTTCCTGAGCTGTATGACGGCTGCGTGGTCCCATGGGGTTTATACTTCTGTACTATTGTTTGTACAGATGAATGTGGTACCTTCAGGCGTTTGGAAATTGCTCCCAAGGATGAACCAGACTTGTGGATGTCTACAATTTTTTTTCTGAGGTCTTGGCTGATTTATTTTGATTTTCCCATGATGTCAAGCAAAGAGGCACTGAGTTTGAAGGTAGGCCTTGAAATACATCCACAGGTACACCTCCAATTGACTCAAATTAGCCTCAGAAGCTTCTAAAGCCATGACATAATTTTCTGGAATTTTCCAAGCTGTTTAAAAGGCACAGTCAACTTAGTGTATTGTAAACTTCTGACCCACTGGAATAGTGATACAGTGAATTATAAGTCAAATAATCTGTCTGTAAACAGTTGTTGGAAAAAATACTTCTGTCATGCACAAAGTAGATGTCCTAACCGGCTTGCCAAAACAAGAGTTTGTTGACAAGAAATAAATTAATAACACACACACCAGGTCGCAGTTATTAATGAGAACTTGTTCTCAACGAGCTTACCTGGTTAAATAAAGGTGAAATAAAAAATAGAAAATGCACACACACGCTAGCGCTCTCGTCTCTTTAGCCTCCCCTCTCCATCAAGCATGTCTGCTCTCTAACCCCAATATTCTTACAGTCCACCACACACACGTGCACAGACAGACAAAAAGACACACACACACACTCCTCTGAGCCCCATGTCTACTCTTCCTTCGCTCCACTACATAATATCTTAGGAACATCAAGAATGGTGAGGAGAGAATATTAACACACACACACACACACACACACACTCGCAGTGACACACACATATACTCACAGGAGTGGGGCTCCTCTTCACAAGCTACAGCTCTTTGTTATCCGTCAGTCAGGATCAATGCGTTGAGTAAACACAACAACCATTTTACAAAAATGTCAAGTGGGACACGACATTCTCTACAAACTATCAAGCGCCATGTCGATGAGCAAGCCATCAGAGCTGAATGTCATACATGCTGTTAGACACATTTCTGAGGAACTATCGCCACCCTCCCTGAGGCCTTTACTGTCAGTCCTCACATCTCTCGCTCTTAGATCTCTCTACTCTGTTTCCTCTCTCAGTCTAGCCAGACCAAAACAGAATTATCTCAGCTGGCAGTAGAACTCTTGTTTTTGAAATGGCGAACTGAGAACAAAGGCAGATATGGGTATTTTCACACACACACACACACACACACACACACACACACACACACACACACACACACACACACACACACACACACACACACACACACACACACACACACACACACACACACACACACACACACACACACACAGAGTGTTTGTGTGTCTGTATGTGTGTTTTTGTTTGCATGTACAGTACGTCTGTGTGTCTGTCTCCACTGCAGCTTTGGAGAAATGGCTCCTGTTTATATACCAGGTAGGCTTTAAGCCTAGAGATATACACTTCACCACTGACTGCACAAACAGGCAATGTTGATCACACCGGTGCTCACACTCACACACTGTCACTCACCCTCCGAAGCAGCTTCTCTGAAAACAAAGATGGTGTCGCTCTGTCTTTCTCTGTCATAAGGCATGCAGCAACAGCACAACAGTAATGTCAGAGGAGGAGTCAAGTACTTGCACAAACACAACTGAATGAGAGGCATCACACCTCATCACAGAGGCATCACACAACATGTGAAGAACATGTTGACCTCTGGAGGTAAACAAACAGTCATCATGAACATTACATGTTACACACACAAAATAAGGACTTTGGCATAATCTAGCCTGAGGGGCATGACATCCATCTCGGGTGAGGTCAAAAAAAAAAAAAAAAAAACACACAAAAAAATCTTTACCTCTCCTCTTTGTCGGTCTGTCGACTTGGCACCTCACTACACAAACAGGCACATGTACACACACGCCATCCATGCTTACCTTCCCCCCCCCTCCTTTTGTCTCCTCCAGTCTTCTGTCCTTGGCTGGCTGTAGAAACACCAGAGTCAGTTCACTATAACATCCACCAGGTCAACCGCAAAGACAAATAGACCGCCAGAAAAAGAGAGAGAGAGTGAAACAGAGAGATGAAATGGATCGCGGAGATGATGAGGAGGGATGGAGACAGCTAGCTCTCCGATGGTATAAATATGACGCAGAGGCAGCAGCCAGAGTCACTTCTTTCCTCTCCTCTCCTCCACCCCATCCCTCCATACCCATGAGAGAGAGGGCACTGTATCCATGGCAACTACAGAGCAGCAGTAAGCGGTGGTTACTGAGCTCGCTGGGGCACAGCAGTGTTCTCTCCCAGCCCCCCCCCCCTCCCAACACACACACACACACACACACTCTCTCCCTCTCTCTTTAATGAGCACGCTATCTCAGTCTGTTCCTGACATGCACACAGCCTGTGTGATTCCCTCTAGTCCTCCAGAGCAGCAGTGGATGTCCTAATGATGACAGACTACCACACTACAAGGGGACCTAATTTAGGGTCCCCCTCCCTCCATCTGCCCTTCTCAGCTTCTGAATAAGTTTTGGTGAGGTATGTAATCTCTGGAAAGAGGCTGGTCTTTGCCAATAATGCAATGCCACCTCAAGCCACCACCAAAATGGCAGTTTTTTCTTTTTTTTTATCAATTGATGATGAGAAGGTGAAGGTCTTCAAGGGTCCAAAAAGTTGTGCAAAAGAACAAAACAAGAGACCCGGGGCAGAGGAACAAGTTAGAATTTTGGGCCTGTTCTGGTCCTGGGTCCAGTATTCGGGTTAGTGTACCATGAGGGTCCAAAATTCAACTTGTCCCTCCGGTCCAAGTCAGGTTGAGTTGTCTATTGTCATGGATCAGGTCTATGTTGTAGAGCTGATATATTCGAGTGGACCCTTCAGAACCTGACCGCAGCTTTGTATAGCTTACATAGTCTAGGACAAATTAGCTGAATAACATTTCATTTGTCACTCAGGTCCGATCTGGTCGGGTCTTTTTTTTATCATTCGGTTCGAGTAGAACAGCTCCAGTTCATGTCAGGTACAACTTTTTGGACCAGTGAAGAATTAGATTAGGCTATAGGCCTAGTAGTAGCCTAGCCTACCTTAACCATGCCTACTGTTGTTGATGTAAGCAAATGAATGATTCTCACAAAACCACATTTATTACTGTTTTACTACAGTACCTCTAGTGATCACCATCATCATTATCATTATCATTATGCGCACACAAATTGTACTATCGGACAAGGTATCCCCCTTTTCCTATTAGGCCTCTCTAGCTACACATACTTCATAGGTATGTCAGTTTTTTTTTTACATAAGCTAAGCTTTGACGATCATCACACAGTTGGCTACACTGATTCCATCCTAAAGCTTACCGTATTGCTTGCCAGTCAAAACAGTTCGTGCATATACAGTACTATTACTTTTTGTTGTTCGTTTTGGTCTTCGGCAGGGTTTTTTTCAGCTGTTCCAGCACACCAAAAATGTTCTTGAGGCAAGTCGAGTATCAGTAGCCGAAGTCTACGCCCCTTCGTCAGTGATTGGTCAACAGTACTACTCCTAACTAGAGTGGGAACATTAACTGTTTGTTGTCATTCAACGAGAGCTGACTAGTTTTCATGAAACATGTTTTGCACTTGAGAAAAACTACACCAAACGTCTTAGTTTTTATTTAATCTGTATTTTATTTATATTCAGTACGAGTCAACAGTTTGGACACACCTACTCATTCAAGAGTTTTAATTATTTTTTACTATTTTCTACATTATAGAATAACAGTGAAGACATCAAAACTGAAATAACACATATGGAATCATGTAGTAACCAAAAAAAGTGTTTATATTTTAGATTTTTCAAAGTAGCCACCCTGTCTTGATGACAGCTTTGCACACTCTTGGCATTCTCTCAACCAGCTTCACCTGGAATGCTTATCCAACAGTCTTGAAGGAGTTCTCACATATGTTGGCTGCTTTTCCTTCACTCTGCGGTCTGACTAATCCCAAGCCATCTCAATAGGGTTGAGATCAGGTGATTGTGGAGGCCAGGTCATCTGATATAGCACTTTCCTTCTTGGTCAAATAGCCCTTACACAGCCTGGAGGTGTGTTTGGTCATTGTCCTGTTGAAAAACAAATGATAGTCCCACTAAGTGCAAACCGGATGGGATGGCGTATCGCTGCAGAATGCTGTGGTAGCCATGCTGGTTAAGTGTGCCTTGAATTCTAAAAAAAAGCACAGACAGCATCACCAGCAAAGCATCCCCACACCCTCACACCTCTTCCTCCATGCTTCACTGTGGTAACCACACATGCAGAGATCATCTGTTCACCTACTCTGCGTCTTACAAAGACACGGCGGTTGGAACCAAAAATCTCAGATTTGGACTCAGACCAAAGGAAGATTTACACCAGTCTAATATCCATTGCTCGTGTATCTTGGCCCAATCAAGTCTCTTCTGAATAATAGGAAATGTGAATTATGAGCGTTGAAATGATGTGACTTGAACTCAAAATGTAATATTCCTGTAAAGGACGTGATAACATATCTTGGAATTAAAGTTTGCAAAGATCAAAAAGAAAAGGACAATTTAAATGTATCTCCTATTGTAGATGGGGAGGCAGCGTAGCCTAGTGGTTAGAGCGTTGGACTAGTAACCGAAAGGTTGCAAGCTGACAAGGTACAAATCTGTCGTTCTGCCCCTGAACAAGGCTGTTCCTAGGCTGTCATTGAAAATAAGAATTTGTTCTTAACTGACTTGCCTAGTTAAATAAAGGTAAAATAAAATTGTAAAGAGATTTAACTCGTAATTGTACCTTTATCCAAATCTGAAGGTTTGTCCAGATTAGTTTATACTTCCCTTGCCTTAGATGTTCCTTTGTCAGTAACTAAAATGGTTGATACACAATCATTTAAATTGATATGAAGAATAAACCTAATTGTTTAAGAGAATAGGTTGTATATAACACCCAAGGTGAGTGAGTGTTGAATGCTCTAGATTTTAAAACCTCTAACAGAATCTTTAAGATCAAAGAGATCCAAAATGATCGAAGAAATAATGATTGCATTTGGAATATATTCCCTAATTTAATATTCCAACAGGTCTGGAGCTCTTAGTCAAATGCAATTTTGATTTGGGTAAAATCACTATTAAACAGTCACTACAAAGATACAGTTGCTCGGTTGCTGGAGAGAAAGGAAACCGATCAGGGATTTCACCATAAGGCCAATGGTGACTTTAAAACAGTTAGAGTTTAATGGCTGTGATATGATCAAATGGAGGATTGATGAACAACATTCTAGTTCCACCACAATATTAACTTTATTGATAGAGTGAAAAGAAGGAAGCCTGTTCAGAATACAAATATCCCAAAACATGCATCTTGTTTGCAAGAAGGCACTAAAGTAATACTGCAAAAAATTTGGCAAAGCAATTAACATTTTGTCATGAATACTGTCACATCTGCTCCTGCTACGCCCTCTGGTGTTCATTACTCCCCCTGTACACTCTCTCTCTCTCTCCCTCTCCCTCTCTGTGTGATTGTGTGGTTGGAGACAGGTGTGCTGGAGTCAGAGCAGATCCCTACCAGCTGCAACTCGTTCCATAATCAAGGCCTCTACAAATACTCAGTCCTGCCACTACCTCTCTGCCATTTGTAATCTCTGCTCAGTCAGTTCATGATTCTAGCCATTTATGATTATTCAAGCTCCTGTTACTCTGCCTGGCCCTGTTTATCCTCTCATTGCAGTTACCGCTCTGGCTCCTGTTCCACATCTCACCACCTTGCTCTGGATTTTACTCCCTACCACTACCTTGGATTCCCCTCAGGACCTATTTACCCTGTTCTACTCGGCTAACTCCAACCTCAGTCTCCACACCTGTTTTAGCTGCAACTCATCCGAGCTTCCCGGAGCTGCTCTCCATATCTCCCTGTGTAACAATAAATATTTTGGTTCATTCATCCCTGTTTCCTCATCTGAGCCTGCTCTTGGGTTCCCATGTGTCACTCCACTTAACAAATAAAGTGTTTGGGTCAAATCCAATAAAACAAATACTGAGTACCAGTAACGACTGGGAAGTTTTTCAGGATAAAAAATACATGGCGCTAAGCACAGGCAAAATCTTAGAAAAAAATCTGGTTCAGTCTGCTTTCCACCAGACACTGGGAGTCTAATTCACCTTTCAGCAGGACAATAACCTAAAACACAAGTCCAAATATACATTGGCGTTGCTTACCAAGAAGACAATGTTCCTGAGTGACCGATTTACTGTTTTGACTTAAATCCATGTCACGTCTACTCCCGCTCCCCTCACTGGTGCTGGTTGTCGCCAGTTTATTCATCTTAATTACGCACACCTGCCAACTGGCAAGAGTCTTTACTGACATTTTTAACCTGTCCCTGACTAACACCATGTTTCAAGCAGACCACCATAGTCCCTGTGCCCAAGAACACTAAAGTAACCTGCCTAAATGACTACCGACCCATAGCACTCAAGAAGTCTGTAGCCATGAAGTGCTTTGAAAGACTGGTCATGGCTCACAACACCATTAACCCTGAAACCCTAGACCCACTCAATTTGCACACCACCCCAACAGATCCACAGCTGATGCAATCTCTATTGCACTCCACACTGCCCTTTCCCACCTGGACAAAAGGAACACCTATGTGAGAATACTATTCATTGACTACAGCTCAGCGTTCAACACCATAGTGCCATCAAAGCTCATCACTAAGCTAAGGACCCTGGGACTAAACACCTCCCTCTGCAACTGGATCCTGGACTTCCTGATGGGCCGCCCCCAGGTGATAAGGGTAAGCAACAACACATCCACCACGCTGATCCTTAACACGGGGGCCCCTCAGAGGTGCGTGCTCAGTCCCCTTCTGTTATCCCTGTTCACTCTTGACTGCATGGCCAGGCATGACTCCAACACCATCCTTAAGTTGGCCGATGACACAACAGTGGTAGGCCTGATCACCGACAACGACGAGACAGCCTATAGGGAGGAGGTCAGAGACCTAGCCGTGTGGTACCAGGACAACAACCTCTCCCTCAACGTGATCAAGACAAAGGAGATGATTGTGGACTACAAGACAAGGAGGACTGAGCACGCACCCATTCTCATTGACGGGGCTGAAGTGGAGTAGGTTGAGAGCTTCAAGAAACTCACCTGTATTCCATCACCTTCCTGATTACCTCCCCTATATCTGTCACTCCCTTTGTCTCTTTCCACAGGCTTTATTGATTCTGTTCCTGTGCATTATGTCTGTACCATACTCTTGTTTTGTTCCATGTTTCATTTATTATTAAATTCACTTCCTGTACTTGCTTCCTGACTCCTAGCGTACCTGTTACAATCCTGTTTGAAAATCTATGGCGCCTCCCGGGTGGTTAAGGGCGCTGTACTGCAGCGCCAGCTGTGCCATCAGAGTCCCTGGGTTCGCACCCAGGCTCTGTCGTAACCGGCCGCGACCGGGAGGTCCGTGGGGCGACGCACAATTGGCCTAGCGTCGTCCGGGTTAGGGAGGGATTGGTCGGTAGGGATCTCCTTGTCTCATCGCGCACCAGCGACTCCTGTGGCGGGCCGGGCGCAGTGCGCGCCAGCCAAGGTTGCCAGGTGCACGGTGTAGCCTCCGACACATTGGAGCGGCTGGCTTACGGGTTGGATACGCGCTGTGTTAAGAAGCAGTACGGCTGGTTGGGTTGTGTATCGGAGGACGCATGACATTCAGCCTTCGTCTCTCCCGAGCCCGTACGGGAGTTGTAGCAATGAGACAAGATAGTAGCTACTACAACAATTGGATACCACGAAATTGGGGAGAAAAAGGGGTAAAATTCAACAACAAAAAAACATCTATGGCAAGACCTGAAAATGGTTGTCGAGCAGTTATCAACAACCAATTTGACATAGAATGATTTTTCTTTAAGAATAATGGGCAAAAGTTGCACAATCCAGGTGTGAAAAGCTCTTATAGACTTAACCAGAAAGATTTAAAGCTGTAATCGCTGCCAAATGTGCATCTACAAAGTATTGACTCAGGGTGTGAATATTTATGTAAATGAGATATTTCTGTATTTCATTTTCAATAAATTTGCAAAATTGTCAACTACAAAAAAATCTTCATTTTGTCACTATGGGGTATTGTGTGTAAAAATCTATTTTATCCATTTTGATTTCAGACTGTAACAACAAAATGTGGAATAAGTCAAGAGCTGTGTTCGATTACCCATACTCACATACTGTATACTACACACATAATTATTAAGGTGTATATACTATATACAATTAGTGAATTTTAGTATACTGTAAACAAACAATATTGTTTCAGTTGAAAGTACTAGAGCTTCACCTGTCTACCGGAAGTTGATGCTGTTGCTATGCAACCTCTTGCTAGCTTATTAGCATAACAAATGACTAGCTAAGCATTTTATAATTTCGGTTGTGTTCGTAAATTCAATCTGGAGTGCCAGCGTGCCTTAACTGGCTAACAGTGGCTAGTTACTTCCAAAATAAATTGAGAACACCTCACTTTACTCGCCCCAGCACAGCTGGTTAGGCTGTTTTTCATGTTATCCAGAGCGTTGGTGACTGTAACTGTGCTGCTGGCAACAATTCTTTACACTTTTTTTTGCAGACGTTTACTGACCCAGACCATATTTATCAGTGCACGAGAGTGCTCTGAAATCAGAGTACACAGCCAGAATTAACATTGTCCATTGAAAGCACAATAACTCTACCACCTAGCTAAGAATTATGTGAATAATCAAGTCAATAAACGTTGGTTAGTTAGTTAGATAGCAGATGGTTAATATACTGCCTGGCAAGTTCGATGTATTAGTATCCAACTAACATTAGGTAACTAGCTAACATACCGGCACATACTGCTGTAATGCTAAATGTAATAACATACAGTGGGGCAAAAAAGTATTTAGTCAGCCACGAATTGTGCAAGTTCTCCCACTTAAAAAGATGAGAGAGGCCTGTAACTTTCATCATAGGTACACTTCAACTATGACAGACAAAATGAGAGAAAAAAATCCAGAAAATCACATTGTAGGATTTTTAATGAATTTATTTGCAAATTATGGTGGAAAATAAGTATTTGGTCACCTACAAACAAGCAAGATTTCTGGCTCTCACAGACCTGTAACTTCTTCTTTAAGAGGCTCCTCTGTCCTCCACTCGTTACCTGTATTAATGGCACCTGTTTGAACTTGTTATCAGTATAAAAGACACCTGTCCACAACCTCAAACAGTCACACTCCAAACTCCACTATGGCCAAGACCAAAGAGCTGTCAAAGGACACCAGAAACAAAATTGTAGACCTGCACCAGGCTGGGAAGACTGAATCTGCAATAGGTAAGCAGCTTGGTTTGAAGAAATTAACTGTGGGAGCAATTATTAGGAAATGGAACACATACAATACCACTGATAATCTCCCTTGATCTGGGGCTCCACGCAAGATCTCACCTGTGGGGTCAAAATGATCACAAGAACGGTGAGCAAAAATTCCAGAACCACACCTAGTGAATGACCTGCAGAGAGCTGGGACCAAAGTAACAAAGCCTACCATCAGTAACACACTACGCCGCCAGGGACTCAAATCCTGCAGTGCCAGACGTGTCCCCCTGCTTAAGCCAGTACATGTCCAGGCCCGTCTGAAGTTTGCTAGAGAGCATTTGGATGATCCAGAAGAAGATTGGGAGAATGTCATATGGTCAGATGAAACCAAAATATAATATTCTGGTAAAAACTCAACTCGTCGTGTTTGGAGGACAAAGAATGCTGAGTTGCATCCAAAGACATCCCTTCTGCAAAGGGACCAGGACGACTGATCCGTGTAAAGGAAAGAATGAATGGGGCCATGTATCGTGAGATTTTGAGTGAAAACCTCCTTCCATCAGCAAAGGCATTGAAGATGAGATGTGGCTGGGTCTTTCAGCATGACAATGATCCCAAACACACCGCCCGGGCAACGAAGGAGGGGCTTCGTAATAACAATTTCAAGGTCCTGAAGTGGCCTAGCCAGTCTCCAGATCTCAACCCCATAGAAAATCTTTGGAGGGAGTTGAAAGTCCGTGTTTCCCAGCAACAGCCCCAAAACATCACTGCTCTAGAGGAGATCTGCATGGAAGAATGGGCCAAAATACCAGCAACAGTGTGTGAAAACCTTGTGAAGACTTACAGAAAACGTTTGACCTCTGTCATTGCAAACAAAGGGTATATGACAAAGTATTGAGATAAACTTTTGTTATTGACCAAATACTTATTTTCTACCATAATTTGCAAATAAATTCATTAAAAATCCTACAATGTGATTTTCTGGATTTTATATGACAATTGCTGGGACTGCCCAGGCAGAGCTTCTGACTGACGTATACTATGGTGCATTCAGTTGATTGGAACCTCTTCAGCGCACAGAAAAATAAAGGATGGTTACTTAAAATAATAATAATAATAATAAACAACTACAACAAAAATAAACAAATTAGAATAACAAATCAAATTATCTCTTGATAACTCCATAAAGAAATAACTGTATCACATAAGGTAATGGTAAAAAAAAAATAGAGACAGCTCTCTCTCTGTCCTTCTCGTGGTCCAAATCACACATAGGGCTATTTATAAATTATAAACGTTTTCCTAATTATTTTTCTTTACATAGCCAATAAAAAAAACTATGTCTCCCTGTCTTCCAAGTGAGGGTGATCATGCCTCACCAGAAAGTCAGAACAGAGTTCAAAGGTCAGTCAGCCTTATTAAGTGAGTGTTTATTTTCCTATAGCTCAGACACCATTTAAAGATATTTCAAAGAATTCAAACATTATCTGTATCAGATTTACATTGCGGTTTTCAGTACAGTTCTTCTAATCAAGATAATTTATGTGTGCAACCAAAACTCTGACTGTAGAAACTTTAATTTGTGTACAGCATCCTTTCTAACATGGGAAAAAAAACACTAAAACCAAATAAAAATACCCCACACTTCTAAATCGATCAGAGTATTAACTACTAACAAATATTAATTAATTGGTGGGTTGTGTGTGGATGCTGGCATGTGTGGCAAAAATCGTAGGGAAAACACAAACAAAATTGTTACTATGCCTTCTGCTCAAATACTGTATACTGGAAGGCAGCCCTGGGACAATTAAACTGGAAAAATGATTGTTGTTGTCTAGAAAATATGAAGAAGAAGAAGTATCATATAAACTAATTCACAGAGTGTACCCTATAAAGACCATTATTGTACACAGACTCAAAATTGCTATTGATGACAAATGTGTGTTTTGTGGTTGTGACCCAGAAACTATTGACAATTTATTTGGGGACTGTTCTCATGTCAGAAGATTGTTGATTGAGTTAGAATACTTTATTTTAAGGGAAACTCATTTTAATGTTTATTTGGAAAACTGATATTGTGTTCTATTTTGACCCAATTGATACGGACCCCAAGTTCCTTTTAATTGTTAATTTGATTATTTTTCTTGGAAGATTTCTTTATTCATAAGATGAAGAGGGCAGAGAAAAAAATAACTATTTAAATTGTAATTGTTTAAGATAGAACTGAATAATTATTTAGAAATGATCAGTAAATGTAAAAACTAAAAAGCAGTATGTACCATAAAACTTTTTGACAAATGTAAATGTTCTTTGACATGCCTGTGTTAAGTTGATGTACTCTTGTCCATATATTCGGGTTTTGTATTTTGTGTTACTGTTGAAAAAAAATAAAAATTAAAATTTAAACAACAAAAAAGACCCCCTCCCCCTCCCCTTCCAAAAAGTATATGCGAGCACAAACATTCACTTCCTGCAGGCGCAAGAGGCGACGGATAGTGTAGGTGTTAAGAATGTTGGCCCAGTAATGAAAAATGTGTCGATGTGCCCTTGAGCAAGGCACTTAACCCTAGTTTCTCCTGTAAGTCACTCTGGATAAGAGTGTCTGCTAAATGATGAAAAGCCAACTTGTGTATGCGAACGCCTTCAGAATGTTTGAGCACGACCAACTTCACTGTCCAGACCAGGGATGGGCAACTTTGATGGGGGACACAAAAAAATCTGAACTCATCATGAGCGGCCGCAGTGGCTCGTGGGTCTGTGTTCCCATAACCACGCAGATTTGTGTAATCTATTTGTGGAGTACTTACCTCTCTTAACTAAATCCAATATACCAGTAGGGTAGCGTTTAGGGGGCCCTAACTGAGATTTGGTTGGGGGAACCCCCACCTCACAGGCTAAGCATTTAACTGACCACAGTCTTGACCCCAGAGAGAGAAATGTATGTTTGAGAGTTATATCCTGCAATTCTACACATTTTGCCATGGTGCACCTTGTGTATTCTACTATTCTAACAGTAAGCTGAGACCAGTGGTGCAAAGTAAAAAAATACTTTAAAGTACTACTTAAGTAGTTTTTTGGGGTATATGCACTTTACTATTCATATTTTTGACAACTTTTACTTTTACTTCACTACATTCCTAAAGAGAATGATGTACTTTTTACTCCATACATTTTCCCTGACACCCAAAAGTACTCGTTACATTTTCAATGCTTAGCAGCACAGGGAATGGTCAAATTCACACACTTATCAAGAGAACATCCATGGTCATCCCTACTGCCTCTGATCTGGCGGACTCAATAAACACACATGCTTTTTTTGTAATTGATGTCTGATTGTTGGAGTGTGCCCCTGGCTATCCATAAATAAATAAAAACAAGATAATTGTGCCGTCTGGTAGGCTTAATATAAGGAACAAGAAATTATGTATACTTTTACTTGTACTTTAATACTTAAGTATATTTTAGCAATTACATTTACTTTTGATACTTAGGTATATTTCAAAACAAATACTTTTCGACTTTTACTCAACTAGTATTTTACTGGGTGACTTTCACTTTTACATGAATCATTACTATTAAGGTATCTTCACTTTTACTCAAGTATGACCATCAAGTACTTTTTCACAACTTGTTGAGACCCTGACTGAGTTCCAAATTAATTATTTTTTTTATTTAAAAAATTGACTGTAGTGTTTTTGGAAATTGATCTGCGGGCCGCCAATTTAGTTGGCCATCCCTGTGCCAGACCACTGAGGTATAATTTAAAAAACGGTAGAGTATGAAGAAACTGCTTCTGTTCAGAAATCCCCGATCACGCTTTTATGCGATATCATGGCGACGTTGGGGTAGTCTAGCGCATGTGCAGGCCGTCAAAGCCACTCCTTCGATATAATGTCGTTTTTGACAATTTTTAATTTCACCTTTATTTATCCAGGTAGGCTAGTTGAGAACAGGTTCTCATTAACAACCGCGACCTGGCCAAAATAAAGCAAAGCAGTGCGACACAAACAACAACATAGAATAAACATGGAATAAACAAACATATAGTCAACAATACAATATAAAAAGTTAATATACAGTGTGTATAAATGAGGTAAGATAAGGGAGATAAAGGCAATAAATAGGCCATATTGGCGAAATAATTACAATATTGCAATTAAACACTTCAGCGATAGATGTGCAGAAAATGAGTGTGCTAGTAGAGATACTGGGGTGCAAAGGAGCAAATGTGTCAGTATGTCACAAGGTTGGGGCAATGACATGTTCAAATACTTAAGGCATTGGCTCGAATCTAGCCTTTGGATTTCTAGAATATGAACAAACTACGGAATAATATCATACCCCCCTAACCCCGGCCTGGTCTGCCACGCAAGCGTTCGCGAAAGTCTCACGATGTTGCACATCTGGGTATGGGACACTTTGTGATTTATGCCAACGGTCTTTGGTCCAGGCCATAGATTGGTCCAGACTTCGGTGAGTGCGGAGTTCAACTCTGACCCTATAGATCATTTAGCCGGGAATCCAAATACCACGTGTCCCCGCCCCGTCTTGTTCCATCAGTGCACGATTCACATAAAAAAAAAAAAAAAAAATCCCCGCAAAGAGCAAGAGTTGTTGCTAAGATGGCGGCGCGGTGGGGAGCAGGCGAGGCGATGTTAACTGCCTGCAACATGGATTTTTTCTCTACAAATACACTGGACGAGGTGAAGTACAATGATTTGACTCTTATGTGTTTCTTATTTGGTATCACGCGTGTATTTCTGCTGTATGTGAATGTCTCGTGTGCTGGGAATAATGCGCTGGGAAAAAGTGACACGTGGATAAAATCACTGCTGCACAGACGAATCATGGCATGGTTATTAGCATATGGTAAGGTTACAACTAAGATATATTTATACGTAGAATGTTTTCATGGGTGTTTTGTTAACTGCTGCATTAGTTAGTATACAAACCTTCTGAAGTAGCCGGCTAGCTAAGTAACGCATTGCTAGCCGGGATAATGCCCGGATGTGTGGTTAGCTGTAGACAACGTGTTTTTAATGTTGGCTTTAAATGTGTTGAATTTAGTATTTGATTTCATTGTTTACTACATCGGCCAAACAAGGCAGTGAACATATAGTGTAGTTATCTTAAGGCCATTTATGAACTTACGAATTTAGTTAACGTAAAACCACATGGATGACTAATAGGGAGTTGTCCAGATTGTTTGGCTAAGATGAGGCCATTGACAACTAGCTGGATATCCGTATAAAATCGTGACAAGTCGATGTCTGGCAATTTGAACATCGTATAACCAAACGTGTTGATTGAATAAACGTGTAAAGGCAATCTATATGCGTCATGTTAACGGATGTTATTTTGGGCCTAGCTTTAAATTCTGTCTCAAGATGATTCAATCCCACGTGGTTGTAAATGTATGACGTAAACCTTTCAATGAAAGTGCAAAATCGTGAATTTAAGTATATAGATTGCCAGTGTAATGTACAAAATTGGACATGATCGTTAACCTCGTTTTACAGTTCAATGGCTGCAGGTAAGTTGGCTTGAGAAATGGTTTGTAATGGGTGAACCCCTGGCTACACGTGCAACCTTGTTTTAGACTAATGGCACACCTTTGGGCGATTGGCAACACTTCTCTTTTAACCCGAGGTTGTATATGAGATTGTAATATTATTCCCACTACCATGTTCATTAACATGAGCAACACGTGGTGTTCTCTTGTTGACTCACTAAAAACCAAAAGCACTAGCTACGTTTTCTCGGTCAACCATGAAACTTGCATACCAGTCTGTGTATATTTCAGACAACGGAGTTGTATTTGAGGTATTATTAGCACAGATGTGTATAAAATACTGCCTGTCTGGAATCCACGAGGGTAGCAACGGTCTTTCCTACAGTGGAGCCGCGTTTGTTGTAGTGCAACACGTGGTAATGAGGAAGGAGATCCCCTTTGGGCGAGGTGCGTGGTAGCAACATTTCCTACTGCGCAGGGTCAGTTACTTTTGCATGGACTGAACGACACGTGGGTTGCAGATGGTAGTTTGCCCAAACATTATCTCTTCCTAAATACTCGACAGCTTTATAGATTAGGAATGAGGTATATGTGCTCTTCGGGGATTTTATTGCAGTTGATGTACCTATTTGATTTCTCCCCATAAATGGAATGCAAAGTGCCCAAGTCTGTCCCTGGCACCCATTACGTGATGGTGGGTCTTGTGTAAGTGGACGGTAGTGAACACAACTGTCTAGGTCCTGCCATAAGAATACCTTTTAAATGAATATAATCCATCTTGTTTGCTGCTGAAGACTTCACTGTCCTCCCAACATGAACAGCATACTGTTCACCATGATAAACATGTTTTTTTTTTTTCCCTTCTTCCTTGGGACATCACACTTGGACAGGGGGCCTAGATACTAGGCTACATTTATCTCTACAGTGCTATGATGGCCTGGCCCAATGTAACATTATGTATGTTGGAAAGCTTCCAAAGATTTCTCCTCTTTAGGGCTGTGCTGCTGCAGGGTAAGCTCAGGTGGAGACTGATCTTCATAAGTGACTCACTGCCTTCTGATTTGAATGGACCGAGTATTGGGTGCTGTGTGGTATTTAGTTTGTGGGTTTGATTTTATGATTGTTTACATGCATTTCTGACATCTGGGCTATGTGATGTTGTGAACCCCCTGCCTGAGGCAGATTCCTTGTCAGAGTGCCTCACTGTAGAAGACACACTTCCCACCCAGTCCTAGTTCTAAAGACACACAGGTACCCCTCTCGCACGCACCACCTGGACTTTAACTTCAGATTCTGGGGCAGTTGGTAATTTGCATCGGAATGCTCTCCCCGGGGCTCCTATCCTTGTCGTGTTTGTCCTGCTAATATCAAATCAGCCCTAACCTGCTTCATCGTCCTGTTGCGTAACATTACCTTGTTGTGCTAGTGTGTAGGTAGTCCCAGGGTGTGACTATTTGTCGCATATGCTCCTAAATATTTTGCTGTGCCACCTGGAATTCTGAGTTAAAAGCATTGTGCCTAAACATTTGTCTATGATTAAGCTTCACTGTACTGTTTCTGAATGACAGAGAACTGAGCATATATTTGTAACTTTGTAGAATGCGCCAGCGAAAACTGGTTTCTGGTCCAATTAGTTCAAAAGGTATGACCCATGATACCCGCTGAACTAGTCTTCCTATAGCACATGTGTCAAACTCATTCCGTGGAGGGCTGAGTGTCTGCGGGTTCCGCTCCGCCTTTGTACTTGATTGATTAATTAGTAAAGAATTCTCCTCACCTGGTTGTCTAGGTCTTAATTGAAAGGAGAAACCTGCCGACCCTCTGCACTCCATGGAATGAGTTGTACACCCCTGCTATAGCGGATTGGCTGACTGCATTTTACTTTCATAAACCATGTCACGTGGTTTTATTAAACTCCTCGAGTCGTTGGTAGTTAGCTTACGACCTGGTAGCTTTACCAGTAAATCCAAACATTTGGGTGTCACAGAAAAGGAGATCATTGAATGACAGATCTCTTGCATGTTGTAGCTCAAACTTGACTTGGAGACAGTGTACAATTTTCTATGTAATGCATATCAATAGGAAAATAGTGCTTTTACAAAAAGTACTTTTTGCATTTTCAATCTATTTGTATCAAGGTTTTTGAATTTTGTAATAAACAAATGCATTTACAGGATTCAGTATCAGTTTCTAGTGCACATGTGCTTCAGGTAGTTCAAGTAGTTGGAATTCATCTAGGCTAGGGATGTAACGATTCACCAATATGCATTAGTGTTGTCATGATAGTAGGGCTGACCCTATTTAGGCAAGTGTTTAAAAAAAGTCGCTGTGTGGCTAAGATGCACACGGCGCATTCCTCTAGAATGCGCTCTCTCCCGCCATTTAGTGCGTATTCATTGTTTCACAGCTTAATTGTGAATTGTTTGCCCTTTGTTATTGTCTATCATTCCCCATTACATAGATTTTATACATGGATCATACATTTACCATTAACCCTTGGCCTACGATTTCAATGTCCCGCAGAAATCTAACATAATGCAAAAGTCCCCATCAAAATCCGTCTTAAGCTAGCTGTGTTTTTTTTTATTTTTTAGAATAGGTAGCGCCCTTCCTCAGCCGCAGGTGGCAGCGCTATAGCGGTGTTTGTTACCATGAGAGACCCTGAAAATCTGTCTGCACAAAATCATCTGTAGTGTCCAACCGGTTTGACCTACAAACTATTATGATCTATTGAAAGATTAGGCTCTCAAGGACAAGATGGCGTGCTCAGTTTCACTCTAGGACACCCACAAGCCTCGACTCGCCTGAAGGTCCCCGTTACCAGTTATAACAATTCGTGTGTGTGTGTGTATATTAGTTTAAGAAACTTCTTTGGCCCGACCCGGACGACGCTGGGCCAATTGTGCGCCACCCTAATGGCCGGTTGTGATGCAGCCCAGGATCGAACCGACTCAAACTTCATTTGTCACATGCGCCGAATACAAAAAGTGTTGAATTTACCGTGAAATGGTCACCAAGCCCTTAACCAACTGTGCAGTTCAAGAAGAAAATATTTAAAGTAGACTAAAATAGAAAGTAACACTAAGAATAACGAGGCTATATACAGGGGGGCATCGGTATCTAGTCAGTGTGCGAGGGTACAGGCTGGTTGAGGTTCTGTACATGTAGGTGGGGACGAAGTGACTAACCAGGGTTTGTAGTGATGCCTTAAGCACTGAGGTGCAGTGCCTTAGACCGTGCCACTCGGGAGCCCTAATATCTTAAGGGTATCTGCTCTCAACCACAGCTGTAAACACCGTCCAGTTCAAAGTAAATGGCACAGTTCCATATATGGCAATGGTCTATTTGCATATAGGCTTACTGCAGCACGGATTGTTTATGGGGCACAGGTCTGTAGAGTACGGGCTGAGTCATGTACTATAGAATACTAATCCGTGTTCTGCCTACAACAATCTCTTGCATAGTTCTTTTTCTCGGTATGTTGCATTGGAAGTAGCTGTGTCGATTCGATCACAATCGCCACAGTCAAGCGAAACGCTGATAGTGTTAACAGGGAAAACTCTAAAGTTGAGTGAAGTTCAATCTTGTGCAACTCCCTGGTGGGCTGATATTCCGCCTGCTCTCTGCAGGTGGCTACTGCTATTTCTTCAGCACACCGCCGGTGGGTGTGTCAGCTTAGAGGAAACACTGCCTACACGATACCAAACTTTTACTAATGATACGGTACCAGACCAAGTATGCCGATACGGAAAATGTCAGTGGCCTGGCGTCCTGTCCCAGACACATCCCCGTTTCTCAATGTCATGCACATGTGCTACACAAACCTGATTCACACTTTTCTATACGATTTTTGCTTCACACTAGAGGTCGATCCATTATGATTTCTCAACGCGGGTACCGATTTTATTGGAGGACCATAAAAGCCGATGCCGATCTTAAAACTACTTTTATATATATTTGTAATAATGACAATTACAACCATACTGAATGAACACTTATTTTAACTTAATATAATACATCAATAAAATAATTTATCCTCAAATAAATAATGAAACATGTTCAATTTGGTTTAAGTAAGGCAAAAACAAAGTGTTGGAGAAGAAAGTAAAAGTGCAATATGTGCTATGTAAGAAAGCTAACGTTTAAGTTCCTTGCTCAGAACATGAGAACATATGAAAGCTGGTGGTTCCTTTTAACATGAGTCTTCAATATTCCCAGGTAATACGTTTTAGGTTGTAGTTATTATAGGACTACTTCTATCTATGTTCTTTTAGGCACTTTAGTATTGCCAGTGTAACAGTATAGCTTTTTTCCTTCTCCTCGCTCCTCCCTGGGCTCGAATCAGCAACACATCGACTACAGCCACCCTCGAAGCAGCGTTTACCCATGCAGAGCAAGGGGATCAACTACTAGAAGGCTCCGAGCGAGTGACGTTTGAAATGCTATTAGCTAGCCATTTCACTTCGGTTACACCAGCCTTATCTCGGGAGTTGTTAGGCTTGAAGTCCTAAACGGCACTGTATTTCGGAAAGTTGTAGTTTCAACGATTTCATTGAAGATATGGCGAATAAATCAGGTAAAGCGAAAAAGTCTAAAGTGAAAGTGAGACAGATTTTTTTGTTTGAGCAATCTTGGAGTGTTATGATTCAAACGAACTGAGGAGCTGTTTCTGCAAGGACAGGACGTACTTCTGGACGGGTAAGTGCTAATGCCGTTTTATGAAATATAAAATGTTATACATTATATTATTATTATATTATACATTTTAAAAATAAAAAATCTTGATTAAGGGGTGTGTTGGTTTGTGTGTGTGTGTATATATACAACAATGGCCGGAGTTGAATGGAACAGCACTTCACCTTAGTGACTGTTCCCTCTGCTCTAAACAATACATATGTTTATTTTATGTGATAAAAGGCTCATACAATACAAATCTTTTTTTTATGTTTTCTTTCACAGTGATAGCGACTCCGACTGGGAGCCCCCGGTGCCAAGCTGCCCGCTCTACCTGTGCCCCCAGTGGTGTTCATATGCCACAGTTCATTACTGCAGGCATGGCTGCCTCAGGGCCAAAAGGGCACAGCATGGAGGCGTCGTTGTGTTCTGTGTCGCATGAAATGCACCACTTGTTCAGTTTGCCTCTGCTTTACATTAGAAAGAGACTGCTATGGGACATGGCACAGGCAGCAAAATATTGTGACGATTGTGACTTCCAAGGGGTGGACTGTTATTATTATTTTTTTAAATATTTATTTTGTAATATTTTTTTAGACTTTTTTTTTTTGTGTGTTAGAATTCCTTTTTGATATGTTGTATATTGTTATTTGCACTGCTGTATATAGTTATAGGTCACTTCACCAATTCGGCAACTCGTGTGGGACACCTGGGTGACTTCATGCTAAATGTCATGTAGCTCACCCATTCCTGACGTTATTAGTCTGAAACTTTTGCACACCTACAGTTGCCCTCTAGTGTTATCCATCAAAATTATCTCCAGCATCCTATCTGACTGTGTGGCTTTTCTAGTACATGTGAACAATAAAAAACAGAACATATGCTCTTTCTTTCTCTTTTCTTCCACCAGATCTACTGTGTTATATTCTCCTACATTCAATTAACATTTCCACAAACGTCAGAATGTTTCCATTCAAATGATACCAAGAATATGCATATCCTTGCCTCGGGCCGAGCTACAGGCAGTTAGATTTGGGTATGTCTTCAGGCAGAAATTGAGGACAAAGGGATGCAGCCATAATAGGTTAATGAGATTCACATCTGTAATATAGGCTATATCTCAATTGGTTTAAAATCGTGGATCCTAAATTGTGTCCATAACTTAAGTAAATGTTTTTATACTTAGCCATTAGTGGTAGGCCTGCTCTCCATGTGTAGGTTAGAGAGGAATGGATCCGGGTTAAAGTAATACATTCCCAGCCGATCAAAGGGCAAGTTGAAGCTATCGATCACTACTGGATATATTGCTTAACCTCTATGATCTACCCATCCCGGATCCGGTATCGTGAATACAGACTCAAGCTCATTACCATTACGCAACGTTAACTATTCATGAAAATCGCAAATGAAATGAAATAAATATGCTAGCTCTCAAGCTTAGCCTTTTGTTAACAACACTGCCATCTCAGATTTTCAAAATATGCTTCTCAACCATAGGAAAACAATCATTTGTGTAACAGTAGCTAGCTAGCGTAGCATTTAGCGTTAGCATTATCGTTAGCATTTAGCATGCAACACTTTCACAAAAACCAGAAAAGCATTCAAATAAAATCATTTACCTTTGAAGAACTTCAGATGTTTTCAATGAGGAGACTCTGTTAGATAGCAAATGTTCAGTTTTTCCTGAAAGATTATTTGTTTAGGAGAAATCGCTCCGTTTGGCTACCCAAAAAAACGAAAATCCAGTCATCAATTACGCCGAACTTTTTTCCAAATTAACTCCATAATATCGACTGAAACATGGCAAACGTTGTTTAGAACCAATCCTCAAGGTGTTTTTCACATATCTCTTCGATGATATATCCTTCGTGGAAGTGTGCTTTTCGTTCTGAATCCCAGGACAAAATGACTGCAACTGGAGATTACGCACGAATTTAGATAAAGGCCATCGGGCGGACCCCTGGAAAATGTAGTCTCTTATGGCCAATCTTCCAATGATATGCCTACAAATACGTCACAATGCTGCAGACATCTTGAAGAAACCACAGAAAGCACATGGTCGTTCCTGCTGCATTCACAGCCATATAAGGAGACATTTGAAAACAGAGCTTCAGAGATTCTGCTCATTTCCTGTTAGACGTTTCGCCTGTAGAATGAGTTCTGTGGCACTCACAGATAAAATCTTTGCAGTTTTGGAAACGTTAGACTGTGTTCTTTCCAAAGCTGTCAATTCTATGCATAGTCGAGCATCTTTTCGTGACAAAATATTGCGCTTAAAACGGGCACATTTTTTTTATCCAATAATGAAATAGCGCCCCTATAGGCTTAACAGGTTAACGGGATGATATGACAACAGCCAGTGACAGTGCAGGGAGCCAAATTCAAAACAAATCTCATTAAAATTCCTCAAACATGCATGTATTTTATACAGTTTTAAAGGTAATCTTGTTAATCCCACCAGTGACAAACGATTGTTAGGTCACCACAGAAAAACAGCCATTTTTCCAGCCAAAGAGGAGTCACAAAAAGCACAAATAGAGAAATTAATCACTAACCTTTGATCTTCATCAGATGACACTCATAGGACGTCATGTTACACAAGACGTGTGTTTTGTTTGATATAAAGTTCATATTTACATCCAAAAATCGGAGTTTACATTGGCGCGTTATGTTCAGTAATGTTTTGCTTCCAAAACATCCGGTGATTTTGCAGAGAGCCACATCAATTTATAGAAACACTCATAATAAACATTGATAAAAGATACGAGTGTTATGCATGGAAATTTTAGATCCATTTCTCCTTAATGCAACTGCTGTCAGATTTCAAAAAAGCTTTACCGAAAAAGCACACCATGCTATAATCTGAGTACAGAGCTGAGACCAAAACATACCATACAGATACCCGCCATGTTGTGGAGTCAACAGAAGTCAGAAATAGCATTACATATTCACTTAACTTTGATCTTCATCAGAATGCACTCCCAGGAATCCCAGTTCCACAAGTGTTTGATAAAGTTAATTTATGTCCAAATACCTCCTTTTTGTTCATGCGTTTAGTTACAAATCCAAATTCACGAGCGCAGGCCAGTCAAAGTCTAATTGCATTACAGTTCGTAGAAACATGACAAACGATGTATAGAATCAATCTTTAGGATGTTTTTAACATTAATCTTCAATGTTTCAACCAGAGAATTGTCTTTAGAAAGGAAAAGGAACACAGCTACCCCTCACGGGTGCCTGAAACAAGGTTCTAAATGCTGTTGATATCTAGTGGAATCGAATCAAAATCAAATCAAATTTATTTATATAGCCCTTCGTACATCGGCTGATATCTCAAAGTGCTGTACAGAAACCCAGCCTAAAACCCCAAACAGCAAGCAATGCAGGTGTAGAAGCACGGTGGCTAGGAAAAACTCCCTAGAAAGGCCAAAACCTAGGAAGAAACCTAGAGAGGAACCAGGCTATGTGGGGTGGCCAGTCCTCTTCTGGCTGTGCCGGGTGGAGATTATAACAAAACATGGTCAAGATGTTCAAATGTTCATAAATGACCAGCATGGTCGAATAATAATAAGGCAGAATAGTTGAAACTGGAGCAGCAGCACAGTCAGGTGGACTGGGGACAGCAAGGAGTCATCATGTCAGGTATTCCTGGGGCATGGTCCTAGGGCTCAGGTCCGAGAGAGAGAAAGAAAGAAGGAGAGAATTAGAGAACGCACACTTAGATTCACACAGGACACCGAATAGGACAGGAGAAGTACTCCAGATATAACAAACTGACCCTAGCCCCCCGACACATAAACTACTGCAGCATAAATACTGGAGGCTGAGACAGGAGGGGTAAGGAGACACTGTGGCCCACTCCGAGGACACCCCCGGACAGGGCCAAACAGGAAGGATATAACCCCACCCACTTTGCCAAAGCACAGCCCCCACACCACTAGAGGGATATCTTCAACCACCAACTTACCATCCTGAGACAAGGCTGAGTATAGCCCACAAAGACCTCCGCCACGGCACAACCCAAGGGGGGGGGGGCGCCTTAGGAAGTGCAATATGACCCCATAGACATTATTGGATAGGCAAAGACATGAGAACCAACAAACTTTAAAATCCAACCAGGAAGTGGGAAATGTTTCTTGGATTTTTGCCTGCCATATGCCTGCCATATGAGTTCTGTTATATCTTCAGGCTTACTGACCCATACTCTCCCCGTTTCTCCCCATCAGGCGGTGATCCTCCATGGGGGCCTGTCTAGTGACAGTCTGGAGATGGAGACAGGAGAAGCTCTGGAGGCCCTGTGCTGTCTGGACCCCTCCATAATGTCCATATTTGAGGACACAACCACAGGAGAGGTAAGGCTCAGAACATAGTTCAAATCGCTTCCTGTTTCCTATATAGTGCTCTACTTCTGACCAGAGCCACTTATGTAATTAAACTTTTTTCAAACTGTATAATAGTTCAAATTTAACTGAATTGTGAAAATGTATTTAAAAATATATTTTTCTCAGAATAAAGTTGGACTTGATGAGGATAACGAGGCGACGCTGCTCACAGCTCTGACTGAGATCCTGGATAACGTGGACAACGAGAACCTGTCCCCCTTCGACACACTGCCAGACTCTGATTTACTGACTGGCCAGAAAGGCCGGGAACACTCTCCGGTGAGTCCCACATACAAACTGAACTTATCCCTATTTGACATGCTGCACAACTCTGAACATGTAAAGACAGACTTTGTTAACTTGCGGTTTGAGGTGAAGAACAAATTACTTAACTCACCACCACTATTGAACTTTTCAATCAGAAATACTATCATATCCCCCAAATAGGCACATTTATAAGCCTACATTTTCGTGACGCCAAGTAGCCTAAGACTACTTATGTATAGTCAGGTGAGCATCCTTACTCAACATCGACAGGAGAGCTACAAACGTGTCGTAATCCGCATTTCAAACTGTCATTTTGTGAGGTGCAGCCAGGAACTTGTACTTTACAATGGCCTGTGGTGGGGCCAATGAACGAGGATTCTCCATCGTTTAAATCTCCAGTTTGGAACATTTTGGCTTCCCAGTAGATTACAACGCCGATGGACAGTTTTGGATAGAATATTAACCTCTCTGGGATATGTGGGACGGTAGCGTCCCAACTGGCTAACATCCAGTGAAAATGCAGAGCGCCAAATTCAAATAAATTACTATAAAAATTAAACTGATGAAATCCCAAATTCAATATGCCAAATTAAAGCTACACTTGTTGTGAATCCAGCCAACGTGTCAGATTTAAAAAATAATAAAACATGCTTTACGGCGAAAGCAAACTATGCTATTATCTGAGGATAGCACCCAAGCAAACAAACACAGAACATCATATTTCAACCCTCCAGGCCTGACACAAAACGCAGAAATAAATAATTAATGCCTTACCTTTGACGAGCTGCTTCTGTTGGCACTCCAATATGTCCCATAAACATCACAAATGGTCCTTTTGTTCGATTAATTCCATCAAGATATATATATATATATATATATATATATATATATATATATATCCATATCCAAAATGTCCATTTATTTGGTGTGTTTGATCCAGAAAAAGACCGGTTCCAACGTGACTACAAAATATCTCAAAAGTTACCTGTAAGCATTGTCCAAACATTTCTAACTACTTTTGTATTACAACTTTAGGTATTTGTTAACGTAAATAATAGGTAAAATTGAAGACTGGGTATACTGTGTTCAATACCGGAGGAAAACAAAGTGTAGCCAGCTTTCAGGTCACATGCCTCTAACAAAGAGTACACTTCCCTCATTCTGAACAGTGTTACTTCTACATTTCTCAAAGGAAAAACCTCAACCAATTTCTAAAGACTGTTGACATCCAGTGGAAGCGATAGGAACTGCAAGAAGGTCCCTTAGAAATCTGGATTCCCAATGAAAGCCCGTTGAAAGGAGTGACCAAAAAAAAAAAAAAAAAAAATTCTGAATGCTTTGTCCTTGGGGTTTTGCCTGCCAAATAAGTTCTGTTATAGTCAGACATGATTCAAACAGTTTTAGAAACTTCAGTGTTTTTTCCATCCAAATCTACTAATAATGTGTGAATCTTAGCTTCTGGGCATGAGTAGCAGGTAGTTTAATTTGGGCACGCAATTCTCTATCCTAGAGAAGTTAACAGTATGTCGCCAATGCTCAACGAGAATAACATATGCCACTACCAACACCTCAAACATCTTGACACATTTACGCCGTCATCATCCCAGTTATTTCTACCACCGGAGCAAGACGGAAATGGAAAATAACACCGCTTCGTCTCCAAGCAGCCTTTCTTAGCTGCCTCTGACCGGGCCAAAGAAATGACAGGAGCGATTTATAACCGCAGATATACGCACAACTCTTGCTTAACTAATTTACAGCATGGTGGTGTCACCATGGAAGGCCAGTACTCAATCACACTTTTCAAATGGCTCATACACTAAAAGGGCATTGTCTTTTTCACAATTGAAGTGTTCCAACCTAATGTGGAAGTGCATATGAAACACAGGAAAATCACTTGACTGCAATAGGCCTTTGAATAAACAAACTACAAGAACTGTTGTCATTTCATTTTCTCGCTGTACCGAAACCAAACCGTGACCCTAAACTGTAATGCGTACCAATGGTTTGGTGAACCGTTACACCCCTAGATATAACTGTATACACGGTGGTGTACTTCGTAGGGCTCAGATGTACCCAGCTCTAGGAAGCAGGGCTGTCTAAACAAATAAGAAACTGGTGACTGTTCCAATGGCCTTTAAAAACAAATGTAAATGCCTAACTCGCTGTTTCGTCCTGTGTTTTTCTTCTGATATTGTAGCTGAGGAGACTGCTTTGCTTGTCCCACTCGTCTCCAGAGAGTGAGACACCCTGCAACACGCGACAGTTCTCCACTGGGAAGGTAGCACACAGTTTCTAGCGTTAGCTCCATTTTCATATTGACATGTGCATAAGTCTTAAGAGAAATCATGAGACTTACTGCGGTGAAGTGCAGACACACCAAAAAGTCTAACTGGTGTGAAAGTCTGCAGATGCAGGTGGTCCAGCTGATGTTTTAAACCTTCAAGTTGGACAGAGGAACGCTCCAGACGTTAACCCAATGTTTCCCCTCTCTTTATCTAGAGTCTCCCCAGGACACAGGAGTCTGTCCAGAGGAGTGACGGAGAGGAGGAAGAGGACGCAGAGGCTTGTTCTCCCTCCCTGAGCCCAGACAGACAACCCTCGTCCCCAGAGCAAGAGCTCCTGACCTGGGGTGGCCTGTCCCTGCCTCTGGAGCAGCACATGGATGGAGAGAGCATGTCAGTGAGTCTAGGAGAGCTGGTCAGACACATGCACCCCTATTGCATGGCAGTGTGCGTGGAGGATGAAGGGGAAGAACGTCTGCTGGCGGAGGAAGGGATACTGCTGGAAGTGGTCGAACATGGAGAGCATGGCGAGACTATATTTGCCATCCCAGATATGGGCATCCCTTATGCTCATCTCTCTCTCTCCTTGCCGGGAGTAGAAGACTCATTCAAAGCGGAGCAGAGGGTTCCAGATGAAATTTCTGAAGCGGATATGTTGGAGACGCCAGAGTCTGAGTCGGCGAATGATGTCGTAGTTGATGATGACGTAGCAAAGGTGGCTGGCCCTTCTGACCCTGCCGAGACCCTGAGGGCAAAAGCAAGTGGTGAGAATGTTATCTACAGGAGACCAAAGGAGGAGACTGTAGAAAGATGTCTGTCTCGAAGGAAAAAGAAACGGAAAAACAAAGTGAAGCGTTCACCTGCTGAGGTCACCCCTGAACCTGCCCAGGCAGAGGGCAGGGTCCTGAGGAGCGCGTCCCATAGGGGCGCCGCCCAGGAATCCTCGGCCCGGAAGCCCATCAAAGAGATGACCAGACCAGAGAAAAAGGACAAAGAGACGTTTTCTTCTGCCATATCTATGGCTGCCCCCGAAGCCCCAAAACAGAAGACGAGAGCAACACATGCTGGCGAAGCACAACACGTACAGCGACAGAGCCATGTGGAAGTCACAACCTTAACACTATCCACACACCCCAGCGTTAAGGTCATCCCCGCCTCAGACCATGTGTTGAAGGTCATGGCCTCTGACCTGTTGCCAGTGACTATGACCCCAAAGAAACTCCCCCAAACAACCACAGGCTGCGAGAAGCCTCAAAGCCTTCTAGCTTCTGCAGCTAACCCAACAGCCCCCCAGGCAATGACAATCAACCCTGCAGCACCCCAGGCGCTTAACCCAAGTGAACGACCTGTGTCAGTGGCCCCCCAGGCAATAATGCAGTCCAACAGTGCCTCTCTAGCGGCCCCCCAGGTGATCCCCAAGCCCATTAAGGCCTCCCAGGCTATTGAGCCCAAGCCTAAGCCCCTGTCCCTCCAGCAGTACCGGCTGCTGCGGCAGCAGAAGAAACCGGCCCCCTTAGAGAGACCAGAGGACCAGAGCACCAAGTGGCCCAGCCTCCCTGATGCCCCTACCGAGTTGCCCCCTATCCCCTGCCTCCCCATCCCCTCTTCCAGAGACCCTCGTCGCCCCCACCCCTCCCCAGGGAAAACTGAGGTGGAGGTGAAAGCGGCCTGGCAGCCCATGGGACCAGGAGCACCTCCTACACCTGAAGCTCTGCTTGTGCCTCCTGCTTACATGCTGGCCTCCAAATCATCTTCCCCAAGCAAGGCTTCTAGTGCAAATGCATCCCCTATAACCCCTCCCCAGCAAGCGGCTGTTCCTACTCAACAGCCAGCTAAAGCTAGCCAATCCCCCATCTCCGTTGTGCCTTCATCCAGTACTGTGAGTGTAGTACCCCCACCACCCCAGAACCCTTTTGTGAAGCGTAATATACCCCAGGCCCCCCATCCTGCACTCACGAACCCCCTGCTCCAGTCCCAGCTACCCTCCAAGACTGTGGTCCTTATCAAATCTCAGAGCTCCAGTGGAGCCTCTTCTAAAACCACTACAGCTGCCAACAGGCCCGCCCTAATTGCTACTATAGCCCAAAAACCAACCCTTGTCGCTGGTGCTCTACTTGAGAAAACTTTCAACTGCACCACCAACGCTGCTGCTGTTTCTGTTCAGAAACCTACCCCTGCAGCTCCTTTGAAGGTGGCTACTACTCTCCAGAAGGGAGTAGTAGTTACTCTGCCCCGGCCTAAGATGCCTGAGCTGCCTACAGTCACTCCTGGGTCTACCCCAGCCAAACCCTCCACCACCCAGTCCTCCAAACCTGCAGTGAGGTGTACTACAGCCCAGGAGGCCCCCAAAGCCAAGAGCCCTACTCAGGAGCTGATAGAGGCATTCACCAGTGAAATTGGTGAGTGGACATACTGGACATATACTACTCTACTGATCCTCTTGTTGCTTAAATGTGTTTAGCCTTGCCACAGTTTGTGGTTTATTGGTATAGTACTGAGTGGTTCTGTTATCTCACAGGTATTGAAGCTGCTGACCTCACCAGCCTGCTGGAGCAGTTTGAAGAGACTCAAGGTGAGTGATACTGAGTATTGACACATGCGTTCTCTCTGGCTGTAGGGGACACAGTTATAAAAAATGACTGACAAATTTCTTCAGTCTACATTTCTTTCACATTTCCATGTTTCTTTGGCATTAGTTAATCTATAACGAATAACCCACTGTTTATTGAACAAGACAGTCTGTTAGAAAAGTTGGGAATTTTGCATTAATGGTTGATTCTTCCTCGCTGAAAATATAATCCACGTAGCCCTTACTCCTCGAGCATGCTAGTGGGCCTAATCGTTTTGGTGTTAGCCAACAGCAAGTCAGATGTTAGCTAACAGCTCAGTGGGTCCGCCAGTTCAGTAGTACTAGACTAAATCTGTCACCAGGATCACTTTCACTGGACTGTATAGTGGAGGGAAGTGGCGTGTAGGGTTGCAGGGCTATCTCTGGCCCTGTATGGGATGGGTGGAGGATTTGCATGCCAAGACTCCTGCGGTTAAGAACGGGCACCGTACGAAGTTGAAGGCTGTCAAACATTGGACGTTGCAGGTCCATCTGCAATGTGCTCAATGTTTTGTGTGTTTTGGTGCAGGTAAGTAGCTTGGCGGAGCAGCGTTTTCAACGTTTTTGCTTATCTAGATGGGTCTTCATTGTGGATTGACACTCATTTTCTTTGATTTAAAATATCCATTTGATGTTACATATTAGGATATACCAGGACTTGTTTTATTAAATAAAACAACTTTTAGAATGTAGTAGCCTATAATGTGCGCCTCAGCCTTCATGCATGTAGCCTGTTTCAAATGAAGTGATCACTACTACAATGCAAGGTGGAATTTAAATGATGGTATAAAAATGTAGCTACAACAACAAGCAACCAGCAGGTAGGCTGTGATATGAGTTAAGGAGAAAGCACAGCAATATATAGCCTGGCTAGTTTAGCTAGCTAGCTAGCTTCTTGAGGTTACGCCGATTTGACGCAGTCAAGGTGGGCACTGTTAAATGGGATGATGAATAACATTGTGGCTGCTGCAAGTTAGCCAGTTTAACTAGTCTTTGACGAGCTGGCATTGCTGCATGTCTATTTCCCTCCTGTCAGCTCCACTCGCATTTCTCACACACCATCCGGTCCTTCCCCCGCAGCAGCAGAGCTGGAGTCTCTCCCGTTGTGCTCAGGTTAAAAACAGAAGTAAAAAAAAAATACAATTAAATCATGTATTCTGGATATCAGTCCCCCCCCCATTATTTGAGTATTACATTTCTTTCAAACGCCCATCCCTAGTTCTGAGTTCATGTTTGGTTACATGATTTGTGATGTATTCTGCATGTGAATAATGAACATGGTAAGTCTTAAGTGCCCACTTCGAGTTAGAAAGCATTGTATTCAAGTTCGAACATTGAGGTGAAAGTTGTTAACATGGGCTATGGCTGTTTCAGGAGATGGGTTTTGATGTTCTAACCTTTTAATGAGGCGGTCATTTATTTTCCCCAAAGGGGTAGGGCTAGGCGTTATACCTATTTAACTATATAACGTTATTGATGCGCTGACCGGTTTGGGTTTTACCGTGTTTTCTATAATGGTTTTTCAACATATGGTTTGTTAAATGTGATGCCCAACTCCATCGCATATGTCAATTTTTATAGTTTACTGTTTGCTTCCTGCAAGTCGAGTCTCACCCTGTTCTCCTGCATGTCGTAGCCCTGCCCCATCACTCAAGGGGAGCATGTTGCTCAACTACGGAGTCACGAGCACTTCACTTGCCGTTCAGTCTGCATGCACAGAAGAAACGAGATGTCGGTGACACCGATGCTGCTTCCAAGCATTGTATAATTACACGATTACACTGCAGAAAAAAAACATAAATGCAACATGTTAAGTGTTGGTTTCATGAACTGATATAACACTACAATTTTTCCAAATGCACAAGCTTATTTCTCAAATGTTCTGCACATTTGTTTACATCCCTCCTTTGCCAAGATAATACATCCATTTGACAGGTGTGGCATATCAAGGAGCTGATTAAATGGCATGATCATGACACAAGTGCACCTTGTGCTGGGGATAATAAAAGGCCACTAAAATGTACACTTGTCACACAACACAATGCCATTGATGTCTCAAGTTGAGGGAGCGTGCATTTGGCATGCTGACACCCGAGCTGTTGGCAGAGAATGTACTGTTAATTTCTCTACCACAAGTTGCTTCTAATATCGTTTTAAGGAATTTGGCAGTACGTCCAACTGGCCTCAACCATAAACCATGTGTAACCACGCCAGCCCAGAACCTCCATCTGGCTCTACCTGCGGGACGGTTGGTGTGAGACCAGCCACCCGGACAGCTGATGAAACTAGGTTTGCACAACCGAAGAATTTCTGCACAAACTGAAGCTCCTCTGCATGCTTGTCTTGCCAGGCAAATGCTCACCTTAGATGGCTGGGGAAGTGTGCTCTTCACGGAGGAGTCTGTTTCAACTGTACTAGATTTTATGGATGAATTTGAATACTCAGATTCTGTGACGCGATCCAGAAGCCCGTTGTCGAGCCATTCATCTGCCGCCATCACCTCATGGTTTAGCATGATAATGAATGGCCCAGTGTCGCAAGGATTTGTTCAAAATTACTGGAAGCTGAAAAATGGCCCAGTTCTTCCATGGCAGCATACTCACCAGGCATGTCCCCATTTAGCATGTTTGGGATGCTCTGGCTCAATGTGTACGGCAGCGTGTTCCAGTTCCCACCAATATCCAGCAAATTTGCACAGCCATTGAAGAGTCGGACAACATTCCACAGGACACAATCAACAGCCTGATTCACTCGATGCATAAAGGAGACGTGTAGCGCTACATGAGGCAAATGGTGGTCACCATACACTGACTGGTTTTCTGATCCACGCCTCTAACTTGTTTTTAAGCATCTGTGACCAACAGATGCATATCTCTATTCCCACTCATGTGAAATCCATAGATTACAGCCTAATGAATTTATTTCAATTGACATATTTCCTTATGAACTGTGACTCAGAGAAATCTTTGAATTGTTTCATATTGCCTTTTTATTTTTGTTCAAAGTAGTTTGTGTATCTCTTAAGTCTGCAAAAGGCTTTCTTTTCTTAGCATGTTGTGGCTAAAGTAAATATTGTTAGCCAAATGTAAACGTAGCTAGCTAATAGTGATTTTAAGTGCTGGTGTAGGCCTAAAGCAGCATGATTTAGAAGATACCATTGCACAATCAGCGGAATAGGCCAAGCATGAATGTTTAGTTAGAGAGCTAGCAAGCAACATGTAATGTCTTTTATTATTATTTTTTTAACTAGGAAAGTCTGTTAAATTATTTTTTACAATAATGGCCAACCAAAAGGCTTTCTGCGAGGACGGGCTGGGATTAAAAATGAAGAATATAGGACACAACGCACCACCACGAGACAACGCTACATTGACCTAAAGATGACACAGCATGGTAGCAACACAAGATGACAACATGGTACAAACATTATGTACAAAGGGCAAGAAGGTAAAGACCATACATCACGCAAAGCAGCCACAACTGTCAGTAGATAGCCTAGTGGTTAGCACGTTGGACTAGTAACCGAAAGGTTGCAAAATCAAATCCCCGAGCTGACAAGGTAAAAATGTAAATGAAGAGGGAGAACTGTCCAGTTTGAATGTTTGCAGCTTGTTCCAGTCTCTAGCTGCAGCGAACTGAGAAGAGTGACCCAGGGATGTGTGCTGTGGGGACCTTTTAACAGAATGTGACTGGCAGGTGGATGATGGGGCTGCAGTAGGCATCTCGGGTAGGGGGGGGGAAGTGAGGCCTAAGAGGGTTTTATAAATAAGCATACACCTGTGGGTTTTGCGACGGGTATACAGAGATGACCAGTTTACAGAAGAGTATAGAGTGCAGTGATGTGTCCTATAAGGAGAACTGTTTGCGAATCTGATGGCCGAATGGTAAAGCCCATCTAAGGCACTCGACCTCCCTTACCTGCCAATCTATGAATTGTCTCCATAATCTAGCATATCTGAATCAGGGTTGGTTTTGGCAACTGGGGTGAAAGAGGAGCGATTACGAAAGCGGAAACCAGGTCTAGATTTAACTTTAGCCTGCAGCTTTGTGCTGAGAGAAGGACAGTGTACCATACCCCCAAGTACTTGTATGAGGTGACTACCTCAAGCTCCGCCCCTCTCCCCACAGGTGTGACTACTACCTCCTGAGGGTTTGTTCTTCTTACCAAACCACATGACCTTCTGTTTTGGAGGTGTTCAGAACAAGGTTAAGGGCAGAGAAAGCTTGTTGGACACTAAAAGCTTTGAGTGTTTAACACACAATCCAGGGAGGGGCCAGCTAAGACAATCAATAAGACAATCTGCGTATAAATGTTCCTACTGCCTGAGCTATGTTGAAGTAAATTAAGAAAAGCGTGGGGCCGAGGATCGAGCCTTGGGGGTACTCCCTTGGTGACAGGTAGTGGCGGAGACGGATGTTCTGACTTTATACACTGCACTCTTTTGAGATGGGTAGTTAGCAAACCAGGCCAAAGACCCCTCAGACACCAATACTCCAAGAATGGAATGGTCTACTGCTGGTATTCCCAAACTGGTGTACGTGCAATGCCGTCATGGGTCCAGCAAATAAAAATGTGATTCACGTTTTAAAAATACATTTAAAGTACTTAACATTTTCAAATAGTCAATTTATATTTTCCATTGGGGGCTATACATGTGGGTGTTTTATTTCCCCTGAGGGGCCTCAGTTTAATTTTATTTCTGGCAGTGAAATGTCTAGTGTTCAGCGAAATAACACAATGTCAAATACAGGTAGCCTAGTCAAATAATTAACACTCTCACGGGAATTCCGCTAATGGTCCATATGTAGCTGCTGCTCATTCCGTTTGCTTAAATTGATAAATGGTTAAAAGTAAGGCCCATAGACATACCAGCAGTGCTGCACCTGTTGACGACAAGTTCTGCTTCCACGAGCACGTCCAATGCTAGCGTCAGTAATTCTACATTTTGTTGTTAGCCCAGCTAGCATGGACACTGACAGTTGTGAATCTGATGCAGCCGAAGAGCTACTGCCCCCTTCCCCGGAAAGCACCGAACAGACGGGGACGTTGGACCATCAGAGGCGCAAATATGAGAACTGCATTGATTTAGGGGTTCACTTATATTGGGAGGAGTGCCATTCCTCAGCCACAGTGTGTTATATGTGCAAAAGTACTCTCAACCCGATGAAACCTTCACTCTTGTGCAGGCCTTTAGAAACAAAACATGTCCATTTGGAAAATAAGCCATGGAGTTTTTTGAGCGAGAATTAAGACTGCTTTCGAGTAAGATGTGTATAAAAGCAACACATACTATTTAAGGGGCTAGAAGTGTCTTTATATGGTGAGCTACCGAGTGGCTAGGACAGGGAAGTCTTGTACTATTGTTGAGGACTTAATTCTTCCTCCTGACGCGGATATGGCTGGGACAATGCTAGGGGGAGAAGGCCTCAAACAAGTTTCATGATTCATCAGTGACATAGATGTTTTGAAACAATTGCTGCGTCACATACAAGCAAGTGATTTTAGGTGCGTTAAAGCTGGATGAGTCAACAGACGTGGTGGGCCTGGCACAGCTCCTGGAATGTCTGTTACATTTTTGGGCAGTCAATTAAGGAAGACATCCTCTTCTGGACAACAGGAGAGGATATCTTTAAAGTATTGGACAGCTTTGTGACATCAACTGGACTTTGGTGGTCAAGATGTTAGTATCTGTACTGATGGTGAAAAAGCCATGACAGGGAGACATGGTGGAGTGGTAATGTGCGGGCAAGCAGTTGCTCCCGACGCCACTTGGGTACACTGCAGCATCCACCGAGAGGCTCTTGCTGCTCAAATAATACCTGACAGCTTGAAAGACGTTTGGACACTACAGTGAAAATGGTTAACTTTTAAAGCAAGGCCCCTGAACTTGTGTGTATTTTCTGCACTATGCAATGATTTGGGCAGCGACCATGTAACGCTTTTACAACATACAGAAGTGCGCTGGTTATCAAGGGGCAAAGTATTGACACGTTTTTTAAAATTCAGAGACAAGCTTAGTTTTCTTTACAGACCATCATTTATTTGTCTGACTGCTTGCATGATGACGAGTTTCTCACACGACTGGCCTATCTGGGTGATGTTTTTTGTCGCCTGAATGATCTGAATCTAGGATTGCAGGGACTCCAACTATATTCAATGTGCGACACAAAATTGAGGCCATGATTAAGAAGTTGGAGCTCTTCTCTGTCTGCATTAACAAGGACGATACACAGGTCTTTCCATTATTGTATGATTTATTTTGTGCAAATTAACTTGCGCTTCCGGACAATGTCATGTGATTATAGTGAAGCACCTGAGTGAGTTGGGTGCACAATTACGCAGGTACTTTCCCGAAACGGATGACACAACTGGATTCGTTATCCCTTTCATGCCTTCAGTCCACTTACCGATATCTGAACAAGAGCGTCTCATCAATTGCAACAAGTGGTTCTGTGAACATTTTGTCAGAAGCCACGGCATGATTTCTGGATAGGGCTGCCCTCAGAGTATCCTGCCTTGGCAAATCGCGCTGTTAAGACACTGATGCCCTTTGCAACCATGTACCTATGTGAGTGGATTCTCTGCCCTTACTTGCATAAACTAAATAAAAACAGACTATGTGGAAACTGATTTAAGACACTCTCCAATACAACCGACACTGCAGAGTTATGTGCATCCTTTCAAGCACACCCTTTTAATTAACCCGTGGGGAGTTATTCACAATTTCCGGTGAACAAATAATGTTTTATGTAAGATGGTTAAATAAAGAGCATAATTATTGATTTTGTGCCCCGGTCCTATAAGAGCTGTCACAACCCGGCTCATGGGAAAACACACTCATTCTTATGTTTTAATCAGTGTATAGTATGCGTGGTAGGCTTACAATGATGGCAAAAAAACAAACATTTGAGTGTGCTGACCATGGTGCTAGAGGGGGTTGGAGGTTGAATTTAAAGGTGCACGGGACTATAAAAGGGTCTAAAAGATCTGAGCCAGATGTTTTTTTGGGGGGGTGGGGGGTCAAGTTTCAGGAGCTCCTTTTTAACACCTCAGACTCATTTTCTCCCTGCAGGCAGTCACCATTAAGGTCATTACAGAAAACACCAGAGGATATTTGTGAGGATAACATTGAGTAGCCTTTTCTGGGTATTGGGAGTCATACCATGTGTGATTTTGGTAATCTGAGAAAGATTTACGGGGACCCATTTGCTTTAGGACTTGGTCAGGTGGTTTAAGCATATCCCAGTTTCGGTCACCTAGCAGGACACATTCAGAGCTAGTGTAAGGGGCCAGCAGAGAGCTTTGGGCAGCTAGGGTACAGTCCGGTGCTGATGGAGGACAATAGAACCCAGCAATTGTCAACAAAGAGCTTTTTAGTTTTTAATGCTGAAAACCAGCAAATCAGACTGTGAGCAGATTGCCAGGTGGAATCCAAGCACCAGTTTCAGGCAACGGGAGTAGGTGTCACCCACTTGGGAGAGGCTTATTTCTGGACGCCGATTTCTTGAACAACAGTTGTATCGGATCTGTCCTAGCAAGCTTGGCTGCCTTAACTCAGCATTCAGTCCCTATAAAGTAAAATACACTGCTCAAAAATAATAAAGGGAACACTAAAATAACACATCCTAGATCTGAATGAATGAAATATTCTTATTAAATACTTTTTTCTTTACATGGTTGAATGTGCTGACAACAAAATCACACAAATTATCAATGGAAATCAAATTTATTAAACCATGGAGGTCTGGATTTGGAGTCACACTCTAAATGAAAGTAGAAAATCACACTACAGGCGGCTCCAACTTTAATGTCCTTAAAACAAGTCAAAATGAGGCTCAGTAGTGTGTGTGGCCTCCACGTGCTTGTATGACCTCCCTACAACGCCTGGGCATGCTCCTGATGAGGTGGCGGATGGTCTCCAGAAGGATCTCCTCCCAGACCTGGACTAAAGCATCCGCCAACTCCTGGACAGTCTGTGGCGTTGGTGGCTGGAGCGAGACATGATGTCCCAGATGTGCTCAATTGGATTCAGGTCTGGGGAACGGGCGGGCCAGTCCATAGCATCAATGCCTTCCTCTTGCAGGAACTGCTGACACACTCCAGCCACATGAGGTCTAGCATTGTTTTGCATTAAGAGGAACCCAGGGCCAACCGCACCAGAATATGGTCTCACAAAGGGGTCTGAGGATCTCATCTCGGTACCTAATGGCAGTCAGGCTACCTCTGGCGAGCACATGGAGGGCTGTGCGGCCCCCCAAAGAAATGCCACCCCACACCATGACTGACCCACCGCCAAACCGGTCATGCTGGAGGATGTTGCAGGTAGCAGAACGTTGTCCACGGCGTCTCCAGACTCTCACGTCTGTCACGTGCTCAGTGGGAACCTGCTTTCATCTGTGAAGAGCACAGGGCGCCAGTGGCAAATTTGCCAATCTTGGTGTTCTCTGGCAAATGCCAAACGCCCTGCACGGTGTTGGGCTGTAAGCACAACCCCCACCTGTGGACGTCGGGCCCTCATACCACCCTCATGGAGTCTGTTTCTGACCGTTTGAGCAGACATGCACATTTGTGGCCTGCTGGAGGTCATTTTGCAGGGCTCTGGCAGTGCTCCTCCTTGCACAAAGGCGGAGGTAGCGGTCCTGCTGCTGGGTTCTTGCCCTCCTATGGCCTCCTCCACGCCTCCTGATGTACTGGCCTGTCTCCTGGTAGCGCCTCCATGCTCTGGACACTACGCTGACAGACACAGCAAACCTTCCTGCCACAGCTCGCATTGATGTCCATCCTGGATGAGCTGCACTACCTGAGCCACTTGTGTGGGTTGCAGACTCCGTCTCATGCTACCACTGGAGTGAAAGCACCGCCAGCATTCAAAAGTGACCAAAACATCAGCCAGGAAGCATAGGAACTGAGAAGTGGTCTGTGGTCACCACCTGCAGAACCACTCCTTTATTGGGGGGTGTTGCCTTTATTTTTTTGAGCAATGTATATTGTAATGTTTTTTATGTTCTTTCTTTGATTTCAAAATAGCATTAGACAACACTACTCACTCAGTTCCAGGTTGGTTGGTGTCCTCAGGTCTTTGCTGTTTGTTTGCTAGAGCACCCTCTGTATAGCTTGGGAAAAGGAATCCTCGGTAGCAGTAATCTCTCATGTGTGTGGTCCCCTGTTAAACACTGACCAAGATTTTGCTTCCTACCCTGGCACAATTCCTCTCTGGCATGTCAAACAACAATATAACAAAAGTGCTGCCCATTATTTTCCATCAGATTTTACAATTACGTTTCCATGATTTACAGCAGTTCACCAATAATCTCGGTCTAGATTGTTTGTCCATATCTATCATGCAGCCCTATGTGGGAACAGTGCAAGTTATAACAGAAATGTTGATTTTTGGTTGAAGTTAGATTTAATTTATACTGTTCAGCGGGGCGAAAGCCCCATTGAAATTTTGTTGCCACCCCAGGGTCCTGAACTACTGCTATTTAGAACTTAAAGGAAAAGTCCACCCAAATTGTTGTTTTCATTAGTCAATTGTTGATATTCCCCAAATGTTTTGCATGTCAGCAATCTAGTTAAGATGGCATGTAACTTTCAAAATAAAAATTTGCCATCTCATGATGCATTTTGCAAGTTACGTGGGTGGAGTTTGCCTTTTTAATTATTCAAAAACCTGTTACTGTCTTACTATGAAAAATATAGTCATAGATATCTTTGAATATATTATATTTTGGCCATTTTGTCCAGCCCTACAAGGGGGGGAAATTGGGTTCACATTTGATACTATTGCTACTGTGCCTTTAAAATAAGGTGCTGCATAGTCAGGGTGGCTGCTATGCAAACATGTCCACTGAGCTGGAATTCTGCCCTGTCCGCAGATCCATTTAACTTTGAGCACTGCCTTTGTCCGGCTGGATGTACAGGCCCCAGCTAGAACAACTGGCCAGATGTGTGTGTGTGTGTGTGTGTGTGGCACTGCCACTGACTAGTCCAGGCCTACCTAGCATAATGGCTGAAACGTGTAGATCTAGCCCAAAATCAAAATGTTATCATGGAAACGAATGCCTATGAATGTGTTGGTGAAAGGTGAGCATGTTACTTTACTGACCTCTCCTCCTTCCCTTGATTTTACTCATTCCTTCTCTTCCCTCTCTCCAGCTAAAGAGGAGCAGTATGTTCTGGAGGTCTCTGGTAGAGCAGCAGCTGTAGGAAACTCTAGGTGAGTTACCCTACAGCCCCATGCTGCTCTGGGTGCGTGTGGGTACTTTGTATGTATGTGTTATCTTGAGACCTACCGCACACTGAAGACCTTTGTCTGACCACACAATGGGCCAAGGGATCCACCATTTAGTTTTTTTTTTTTTATCCAAAAACAATATTTTTTTTCCCCCCAGCAACCCAATTGTTCTACTGTCCTAGTCCGTGTGGCTTCTGGGCATAGCCTTACACTTCATCTTAGAAGTGTACCTGTTCAATGATGCAGTGTTCAAGGTGTGTGTTTTTGTTTCTATTGTAGTGTGGAGCGGCCATGTGACAGGACAGTTGTGGAGAGAGTCGGCACACATGACCTGGCAAGCACTGCAGGTAAGAGCTACGGTACTAAGCACCCTGTCAGCTGCTAATGCTAACTGTGTTCTGCTAATCATAAACCAATCACCCGGTCGTCACTAGTTGCCACGGTCATAAACCCGGTCTATTTCTAAAATGTAACCTGTCAAAATCTAAACCTAACCACACTGCTAACTTTATGACTAACCTTAAATTGTGACCAAAGCCTTTTTAATTTTTTTCTCCCCCATATAGACAATTTTGACTTTGTGGCTGAAATCTAGTGGAATCCCAAACGCCCAGTACAATACACTGTAATGCTGATTGTACATTGCTAATGCTAGTCATACACCAATGGTCATGCATGGCTCAGTTGGTAGAGCATGATTTATGCAACGCCAGGATTTTAAGTGTATTAATCGCCCTGTACACTGCTAATGCTCATCGCACACCAATCAGCCGGGGCCTAGTTTCCCAAAACATTTTAAGGCTAAGTTCATAATTCAAACCTTCGTAGGAACATAGTTTTGCAAACTTTTGGGAGATTTAACAATCATTAGGAAAGTTGCACTTGAAAACAGTTAGTATATACCGACTGCTTTCGACCACTCGTAGAACGGCTAAGTGTGTTAGGTATATATTTTTTTTCTTCCCCCTACCGCGTCACTTCATGCGCAAATCTCCGCTAAACATAGAATCAAGATGATCTGTCTGACTGCCGATAACTACAAAGTTGATATTTGCTGCCATAGGCGATATCGCTAGGAGCTGATCCGTCGTTAGTATTGTGGGTTAATTCTAATATTAAGGTAAGATTAGAATGGATAAAGCTGATCAGAGAGCAGGCGCTGCCTTTCGAGCCTATCGGTATTGATGCATGCTCTATCCACTTAACTAACTTTATTTTCCCATGGTTTTGGGAAATGCATGCTACATCTTTGGCCGTTGTAGGAACAATGCATCGTTAAAACACTCGGAAGCCTAAGTTCCATTGCTGTGGGGAAACTGGGCCCTGTACGCTACTAATGCTAATCATAAACCATTCAGCCTGTACGATGCTAATAATAAAAATAAAAAAACATGTTTTATTGTCACACAATGGATAGGCACAATGAAATGTTTTACAGCATCAGTCATAGTAGTATGGTACCCCTGGAGCAAATTGTGTTTAAGTGCCCTGCTCTGGTTTTCGAACCAGCTACCTTTCGGTTGTAGGTCAAACACTAACTGCTAGTTTACCTGCCGCCATATACACTAACATACTAAAAACATGTCAGAGGTTAACACCCTAAAGATAAATTGCTGTCACTCATGGAGTAATTGGAACACCGGTCTGTATCTCCTGGTAAAATGCTTGACATCCATTATTGTGGTCTAAAATCTACCTTCCAAATGACAACCAGAGTTGTTCTGCTTCAGATTTAACAGTAGTGGACTACTCTCTGTCCCCGTCTCCTAGGTCTGACCCCTCCAGCTACTCCTCCTCACCAGATGTGGAAGCCCTTGGTCCCTGTGGCACTCCTTGGGAAGAACCGAGTGGCTGAGACCCCCAAACCATCGCCCTCCAAGGCCATCCAGATAAACGCGCGGCCTCTGCCCGCCAACAAGCTCCGAAGCAAGCCTCCCAGCCCCCCTATAACTCCCACCCCCAACACGGTGGCTCTCACCCTGGCTTTCTCAGACCACGACTACTGCCTCCCTCAGAAGGAGCCTGTGGCTATTGCTGAAGAGCCAGGCAAGCGCTGGAATGTCAAACAGCAAGCAGCCATCACCATCAGGACCATCGAGCCGCTTGGCAGCACCACTACCAGGGCACCCCAGAGGATCCCTGCCCCCTCCCTCCAGACCCTCATTCCTGCCCTGTGTACGAAGACCCAGCAGGCTCCCCTACCCCTGGATGTAAGGACTGATAGGACTAGCTCTGTGCTGGGTACCCCTGACGCTTCTCCCACCAGGCAGGAGCAACAGGTTGGTGCCCTGGAGATGAGTCCCAAGAAAGGGAGATCCTACCGGGGCCACAACATTACCTGCTCCCCCAGCCCCAGGGAAGAAAAGGGAGGACGCGAGAGGAAAAGGAGAATCCACCATTCCTCCAGCCCTTGTTCTACTGACTCGGAGTCTGACTTTCACTCCTCTTCTTCTCAGTCTAGATCTTGCTCTCCACCCAGGAAGAGGTGAGATGCTCGTCCCCTCTTTGTTTCTGTCTTAATCTATTTGTCCTCTCACGAGGCAAGGCAGTGTCCTCTAATGGCACTGAGTCTTAAGTCTGACGGGATGAGAAAGTCCATATTCATCTCTGGTCAGTGAGGGGGGAAATGGCTGGTTCATGCTATGGGCACAGATGTCAGTTTTGAACACTTAGTATGAGTTCTCAATCTGTCCTCCCCCATCTGATACTAATGTAGCACTCAAAATGGTGATGTCATTGTTTTACATGTGACTAATGGCTATCTAGTCCATCCTAATCTGACATCACTGACAGATTCCCCCCTCTCCTCCAGGTACAGGCCTCGTCACTCTAAGAGCAGCTCCAGTTCCTCGTCTTGCTCCTCTCGTTCCTCCTCTCGTTCCTCCTCTCGTTCCTCCTCTCGTTCCTCCTCTCCTTCCGTGTCCCGTTCTCCTCCCAGGCGGCGGTATTCCTACTCCTCTTCCCGAGCTGGATCCTGGAGTAGGTCCCGTTCCCGCTCTCCCCACAGACGGGCATGGCGCAGAGGCAGTAGTCCATGCAGGTAATTAAAGCACTTTCCTTGTAAATAGCCATGGGGTAAAAAAAAACTTGAATCTGGAAATGAACCGCATGCGGTCTGTGTACATTGCCTTCAGAAATGATTCACCCCTTGACCATTTCCACATTTTGTTGCTACAGCCTGAATTGAACATGTCACTGGCCTACACACAATACCACAAGTCAGAATTTTGTTTAGAGAAATTATTTAATAATGAAAAGCATAAATGTTTTGATTATTCAACTCCGTTATGGCAAGAGTAAATATTTGCTTTCACAAGTTGCATGGACTAATCCTGTGTTTAATAGGATTTAAGAATGAATAGCTGTATTGCTGTTCTTGACTATTGACTTCTGGCCTGCAGTTGCTGTCTCTGTCTGATACACCCGATTGGTTTGTTTTTCAAAGCTTTGCAATAGTGATGTGCTCTTAGTGGCAGCGCATGGTGAAGTCCGTGCAGATTTTCGCCACACTCCTCCCCCACGAAGAAACAGGATGCAGGCTTTGGCAGGTTCATGTTCCTGCTACACCAGGGAAGTCCTCAGTCATCCAAGAAGAGTTCCTGTGGGTGTTGCTTGTGCCTGCGAGCCAGCTCTTCTGCCGTAGGGTAGCAGGGCTTTAGGTCAACAACATGCACTATCCTGACACCTTCCCAAGTGTCCTACAAACATACCAAGTAGTTCACCGGCCCCAATTGCTGCACCACACCGTATTGACCTTTCCATTGCTATGCTAGCTTGGCAGTTAACTGCTAGGATGCCTTTGACAGATGAGAACGGACTCTGACACGAGACTGAGGTTGGAAACACGTCTCGTCTTAAGTTTGTCATAGTTTCTGAGCTATCGTTGTTTGGCTTTGATTCTGCTGGCCACTCTGGCTAGCAAGGTGTGGTGTTGTACTGCATCAAACGCTGGTCAGTCAGAAAAGCAAAACTCAGGAAGATGCTGATCCCATCTTGTGTGCTGGTCCTTCACAAATGAAGCAATCATCCCCTTCAGGGTACTGTTTACCCTCTCGTCAGGTTTGTCTGCGGATGGTAGGCAGTGGTCAGCATGGCAGCTACAGCCCAGTAGGTACTGAGCTCTTTGTAGATTCCTGAGATTAGCCTTTCTAGCGCAGGGGTTCCACTAGCGGCGCGCAAAATTAAAAAATACTTTTTAGAAATATGTAACTTTCACACATTAACAAGTCCAATACAGCAAATGAAAGATAAACATCTTGTTAATCTACCCATCGTGTCCGATTTAAACAAAAACAAAAAAAAATGCTTTCCAGTTCGATAATGTGCATATTTATATCCAAAAATCTCAGTTTACATTGGCGCCTTACGTGCAGTAATGTTTTGATTCCAAAACATCTGGTGATTTTAGCAGAAATACTCATAATAAACATTGATAAAAGATACTAGTGTTATTCACAGAATTAAAGAGACTTCTCCTTATTGCAACCGCTGTGTCAGATTTCAAACAAACTTTACGGAAAAAACATAATCTGAGAACGGTGCTCAGAACCCAAACAGCCAGAGGAAAAGCTGCCATTTTGGAATCAACAAAGTTAGAAACAACACCATAAATATTCACTTACATTTGATGATCATCAGAAGGCACTCCCAGGAATCCCAGTTCGACAAATTACTTTGTTCCATAAAGTTCCATCATTTATGTCCAAATAGCCACTTGTTGTTAGCGTGTTCAGTCCAGTAATCCATCTTCATGAGGCGCAGGCACTTCATCCAGACAAAAACTCAAAGTTCCGTTACCGTCTTTTAGAAACATGTCAAACGATGTATGGAAACAATCGTTAGGATGTTTTTAACATAAAACATCAATGTTCTAACTGGAGAATTCCTGTCTTCAGAAAAAGCACGGGAACGTGAGAACTCTGTCGGGAGCGTGCGTCATGAGACCGAGGCACTATGCCAGACCACTGACTCAGAGGTCTCATGAGCCCCTCCTTCATAGTAAAATCTTCAACTTTCAAGACAGTTGACATCTAGTGGAAGCCCTAGGAAGTGCAACCTCATCCATATCTCAATGTGTACTCGATAGGCAAAGCTTTGAAAAACTACAAACCTCAGATGTCTCACTTTCTGGTTGGATTTCTCAGGTTTTCTATTGCCATACGAGTTCTGTTTTACTCAGACATCATTCAAACAGTTTTAGAAACTTCAGTGTTTGCTATCCAAAACTACTAATTATATGCATATATTAGCATCTGGGACAGAGTAGGAGGCAGTTCACTCTGGGCACGCTATTCATCTAAAAGTAAAATGCTGCCCCCTATCCCAAAAAGGTTAACTGCGGACCTCGGTCAGATTTTGGTCTGGAATCCTGACTCTGGTTAAGACCTCCCTTCACAGAATTGGAGCAATGGCAGATGCAGTGGCTTTGTGGGGGGGGGGGAAACAACTCCACACAGTGTGTGGATGTCTACTACCACCAATAAACATTCATTCTGGGTCCCCTGGCTGGGAGGAAAAGGTCCCATGAGGTCAATTCCCAGCATTTCATTTGGATGGTTACCTCGGTCTGCTGCCAGGAATGTGAAACTGCAGACTTCACACTGCTATACAAACTTCTTGGTATCAACCCACGTGCCTGGCCAGTAAGCCGCCTCCTGTAGTTTTCCGTAGGTCTTATTAAACGCCAAGATGGCTACTCATTGGGGTTGGCATGATAAGCTTGGATATCTGGTCAGTCAATGTAGAGGGGATGACGACACGCTAATGGGTGCTATGCTTTTCCTCTCCCCTTGGAGTTTTTCAGCATAATTCAGGATAAAGTAGTGAACTTCATTGAAGCGAGACAGTCTTCGTTATACAGACTCTTGTGGATCGCCGTGATGGTGGCATCATTCTGCTGTGCTCTCTACACACATCATCCAGACACTTAGCGCAATTTCACTCCCTTAAGGTGGTTGAGTGTTTCGGCTGCCTTTTGAAAAGTCAGTCACAAATCCGTGGTGCCATACCCAGGAAGTGCTGAAAAGCCTTGAAGGATCTGGGAATTGGGAACTCCTGCACTGCTGCAACTTTGGCTGGATTACATGGATACCTTCAGCATTAATCACATGACCAAGGAACTTGAGTTCTGGCAAGCAGAAATAACACTAGTCTGTCGAAGACGGACTGTGTCTTGCAGATGGTCAATGACAGGAGTAGATTATGATTCCATCTAGATACACGACTTTCCTCTCAGATCCCCCAGGACTTACTTATTTATTGTCCCCATGGGGATTTTTTTTTGCAGTGTCATGTACACACTTAGTGGCGTTTAAACAGTCCATCAGCCTTTAGGTTGCTGGAGCATTCTTCAAAACAAAAGGCATGATTTTGAAGGAGGTCATTGAAGATGGCTGCTCCTATTAGAGATTCCAGTATGTCATTAATGCTCGGTAGAGGGTAGGTATTGCTTTATGGCATTCTGGTTCCTGTCTACACAGAATCGATATCCACTATCTTTCTTTGGAATCAGGACAACCGACGAAGCCCATCCATAAAAAGGTTCCACAACTCAATTATCCAACATGCTTTCTGAGATTTGCCAGATTGGCTGGGGCTAGCCTGTAGGGACGCTGCTTTATGGACTTCATGCTGGGTATTGATTTTGTTTGAAGACCATGTCTGGGTGTAAGAGCACAGACCTCACTGTTCCCCTCAAATATCTGGGAGAGCTGCCAACTCTCGTTATCTGACAGACATGCTTGTTTGATGTAGAAATCAGCATCAAGTTTGCTTTAGCTCTCGGATAAGAGGGGTACAGCTGTAAACTGGGTGATAGCCTGGTTCTCTTGCTTCACTGGTAGAACTTGTTTTTGTCTGTCTTGACCTAGCCAGTACTCTGGATAAGGTAGCAGGCTCCAGCCTGAAATGGATGAGGCCAGGAGTGGTCAGAGCGCAGCTGATATGAAGGTTCGGACATCGAGATGGTCAGTCCACTGAAGTCCAGGCCAAGGACTACAGCAAATGCAAGGCTCGTATCTGCAAGAATAGCCACAGGAAGGTTACTATCATGCAGCTTTATTTTCATATAAATCCAGCCTGAGGGAGTGGTAGGTTCTCCATTGGCCAAGTACAATGGTCCTTCCTCCAAGATTTGAAGCTCCTCATGGGGTAATGCCATATTTTGCTACAGGGACCTCCTGCATCAAGGTGTAAGTTGTATTGTGTCGATTATGGCCTTCCCTCTCCAGTTCCTAACAGCCAGAGTAAACAATAGTTGCGAAATAGAAGACAGACAGCTAGTTGTGCTGTCTAAAGGCTTCATGGTGGACATTGAGGCTGACCCAATTGTCTTCAATCCTTTCTGACATTTTTAAAAATTCTGATGCTGGCCATAGAGGGAGCAAGAACCTGGAGGGTGTGTGACTTTACACCTCCAGCATGTCACTGGACTTTTGTCTTGGATCGTGGGCATGTACGGCCGAGACGGGTTAGCCCCAGGAGAGTTGTTTGCATACCGCCATGAGGGAACAGGGTTTTGAGTTTGAGAAGGGCTGGAAGCACCAAGATGCACCAGCTCATGCACATTCTGCGCATGTTCCCAAAGTTGACTGGCAAGGCGGGGAACCATGTTCTTAAGAATGAGTTTGACCATCTCCTGCTCAGTAATGTCAGCCTTCCATCTCCTGACTAGAACTCGATAGGATTTGGCAACGTCCTATTGTCTCTGCTTCACCCTGAACTTTGAATCCATTCCACCAGTTCATCCTCCTAGTCCTCTGAGAGGAATAATTTTGAAACTCCTTCCAGGTTGACAAATTCATGGGCTATCTCCCACCAGTCTCTTGCTGTACCATGGAGAACACTGCGGAGGGTGGCAAGAACCTTTAAGTCAGTTAAGGGACCGGATAGAAAGTATCATTACACTTAGGAAAAACAGCAGCTCAACATCGTCTGGGCTGCCAAAAGTGTGTGGGGGGGGGGGTCTGTTTGATGGGGGGAGCTCTTAACTGTGGCAGGGGGTCTTGGGAAAACAGGAGTTCTGTTTAACAGTATCTTCATATGGTTTTTTGTACTGCTACCTGTTCATATTCCCTATTTATTTAACCAGGAAGGGCTCATTGAGATTTGAAATCTCTTTTTCAAGAGCGTTCTGGCCAAGATGGGCAGCACCAAGTAATTACACAATTACAGACAACGTGAAAAACTACAGGTAATCTAGTAAAAACCATAGAATTCACAAGAGTATAACAATCATAAAACAGCAAATTAAAAACATTGACAGGTCAGGGAATCTGTCTCAATCCTTCATCAGTGATTTAAAAACACCAATCGGGACAAGTTCTTCCAGTTTTAAAGGTATATTTTGTAAGGCGTTCCAAGCCGACGGCGCAGAGTACATAAGCCCTTTTACCAAATTCAGTTTGGCCATTCGGAACAGTAAGCAGGATAAAATCCTGCGAACGAAGAGTACCCACCACATTTCTGAACAATAAAAATGGTAGTAAACCCGAAGGCTGCCTGCCAGTTAACTTTTCTCTCCACTGGCTAAGGCACACCATATAAAACACATCACAATCAATATCACCTCATACAATAATAATGGCAGAGGAATTTTAAAGGTTTCATAGAAACAATATACAAAGAACCCAGTCGTCAACATTAGAGGATTTTCAATATTCTGTATGACTTCCCAGTAGTGTGTTCATAGACAAAACAAAAGGCCTCAATGTCAATCTTCTCTGCGAAATGTAAATAGTCCCCCACAAAATCAATACAGTTCTAACAATAACTCCTCGAGCAAAATCCCTTTACTTTAAAATGTCACACCAAATACGACTGGCCGGCAGCTAATAGTCCAACGACACTGAACATCAAAAGGAGCAAGTAGCACACAGGGTAGGGGACGCCATGTGTGACTGACGTGTTCTCCGTTTGCTCCCGTGGTATTCTTAAAGTTTATGTGAATTCTGCAGCAAAACCGTATTTATTTTCAAATATTAATTTGGTGATCCCTTTCCGTAAAAACCAAGACTACTTTGCTTCCGAATGTCAGCATGTCGACCAAACATAAGGCCAAGAGCATGACTTTGAGAAAACCCGGCCTACAAGACCCGCTCTCATCACCATCACCCCCTGAGTCTGAGGGCCCGGGGACGCACACTTTACCCGGGGGCGCGGCTTGGCCTGGCGGCGCTGAAATGAACATTCTCGAGGCCATCAGGCTACTACGCTCTGAGATAGTTGAAATGAAAACACAGGTGGTTGCAACGATTGAGGCCAGAATACAGGAGGTTTCTGATACTTTAAAAGCAGATTTAACCATCCTGCGGAACGAGACTGTGCCGGCAATTACATTACTCAAAACAACAACTGCGTCACACACTACAACGATTGCAGCACTGGAGGCCTCCGCTACTAATGTCTCCGATTTAACTACATCCCTGGAGACTGAAGTTAAACGCCTAGCTGCGGATTTGAAAAAGGTGAGGGAGTTCTGTGTGAGTTTAGAGGGATTCTCTCGCCGCAATAATCTGAGACTTGTATCAGTCCCAGAGTCCGCTGAAATGCATCGCGCCACGGATTTCGTTTCAGGGCTGCTGAAGGATGTTCTTGCCTTAGATGAAAAGCCCCTGATTGATCGAGCCCACCGGTCGCTGCGCCCAAAGCCCCGGGATGGGGAGAGGCCCCGTGACGTAATTCTTCGAGTGCACTTTTTTCATGAGAAGATGGAGATCCTCCGACGAGCCCGCAATACCACTCTGAACTTTCAAGGACAGAGCTTTTCCATTTACCAGGACTACTCCCCCACTGTTTCCAGGCAGCGCGCAGCTTTCGGACAGGCCAAACGAGTACTTCGGGACCATCCAAGTGTGAAGTATGGACTGCGATTCCCGGCCCGTTTATGGATATCTCATGAGGGTAAAGACCACACATTTGAATCTCCGGATGAGGCTATGGCTCACATTCAACGTCACATCAAGAAGTCTTGAATATGCTCACAGTGTGGATTGTAAGTACCCCACTTGTGGTACAATTATGTTTAGATATAACAGGCTAGTCTTCTATAGTTGGTGAAACTATTCAGGCTTATTTGATGTGATCTAATGTTTTGATTATCTAGTGTGCGTGCCTTATCTCGCTCACCTATTTAGTTTGTTTACACATTGTCTCAGTGACTGAAAATAGTTTTGGTTATTTGTTTACTACATCCGTTTGCATTGACCCAGTAAACAGTAAATGTCTCCCGAGGCTACACGGTTTCTGGGGCCTCACTTTCATTTTAAAAGTTTTGAGCGTCATTTATGCCCAGCAAACGTTCAACGTTGCGCACACTTAGTTTTTTGGTATTGGTTGTAAGCTGTCTCAGCTTCAACAAGACTACTATTATAATTACTATTATTTTTGATTGTCTAACTACGATTTCCTTACTTCAAATTAGATTTTTGGCTGAGAGCCTTTATACATTTTATTTATTTTCTCTCTCAATGCCTGTTATAAGATGGGTGAATACAATTATATACATCTACAAGTGGTGCTTTTGTCATTCCGTTTGCACAAGGGATTCGCCTTTTTTTTATTTGAAAAAATACATACAAATCTTTATTTTTGCTGCTTGATCCACTAACAAAACACGACTTTAAAGAGCGGGACTGTGGGTTTAGGTTTAAGACCGCACTCTCACAGACATACTGTGCGAAGAGAACATGTTCTATTTAGGCTTGTACCTCGTTTGGGGAGGTATTGTCTGGGATGGGGGGAGGGGGTGGGGGGGCAGGTTGAATTGTTCAGTTCTAATGTTGTCATTCTGTCTTTTTAGTTTTTTATTCTGTTTTTTTTTTCTGTACTTTTTCCAAACATTTACCACCGTACATTATTACTCTGGGACAAGTTATTCTGGGGGTTTTGGGCGCTCATTGCTTTTCCATTCTATGCTCTAATGACAGGGTTGAATAACGGGAATGCCCAGAGGGGCCGAAATAATACGATCAAGTACATTTCTTGGAATACGAAAGGGGTTAACAACCCGGTGAAGCGTAAGAGGGTGTTGACGCACTTAAAGGGTTTGAATGCAAATATTGCATTTCTACAAGAGACTCACTTGAGGACTGGTGAGCATTTTAGGATGCGTAAGGACTGGGTTGGTCAAGTGTTCCACTCAAACTTTCATAGTAAATCAAGAGGTGCTGCTATTCTGGTTGATAAAGCTACTCCCTTTGTAGCTTCTGAGGTTATTGCTGATCCTAAGGGACGATACGTCATAGTAACTGGTGAACTGTTTTCTACCCCTCTTGTTTTGGCTAGTGTTTATGCTCCCAATTGGGATGACACAAGTTTCATTTCTTCCTTTCTGTCTGCTATTCCCAATTTAGATTCTCATTTGTTGATTTTAGGGGGGGATTTCAACTGTAAAATGTCCCCAGTTCTGGACAAGTCCTCACAAATAAATACAGGCCCATCTAAATGTGCCCTACTTATTCAATCCTTTCTTCAGAAATATGCTATGTTTGAGGTCTGGCGTTTCCTACATCCTACAGATAGACAGTATTCCTTTTATTCTCATGTTCATAAAACATACTCCCGGATTGATTACTTCTTTTTGGACAAAAAACTTCTGCCTAACCTTCGGCAGTGTACTTACGAGAGTATTGTTATCTCTGACCATTCACCATTAGTGCTTGAACTAGAGTTTCCCCAGCGACCCCCTAGGTGTTATCAATGGCGTCTCAACCCCATTTTACTCTCATAAGGAGTTTGTCAATTTCATTTCTTCTGAAATTACCTTATTCCTAGAAACTAATTCAACACCAGGTATGTCCTGCTCTACCATATGGGAGTCTCTCAAAGCAAACCTACGTGGCCAAATTATTTCTTATACAGCCAACCAAAACAGAGTTCGCTCCCAGCGACTTCGGGACCTGAGCGAGTCCATAGCCACATTGGATGAGAAGTATGCTACGGATCCTTCCTCTGATCTGCATAAAGAGCGCCAACTACTCCAATCTGAATTTGATGAGCTTTCTACCAGGCAAGCTGAACAGTTACTCTTGCGAGCTCGATACAAAGTCTATGAACAAGGCGACAAGGCCAGTAAACTCCTTGCACATCAGATCCGTAAATCTGAGGCCTCACGGCTAATCCCACAAATAAGGACCCCGTCTGGTGCCACCACAGTTATACATAAAGAGATCAATGATCAATTTAAACAATTTTACTCTGCGCTATACACCTCTGAATCCCCTCAAGACCCTTTGCTGATTGACTCCTTCTTTAATGGCTTGAATATGCCTTCAATTGATACAGACTCCCATGACTGTCTAGAAGAAGAATTTACGCTTGAGGAGATTGTAACAGCAGTGTCCGCAATGAAAAGTGGTAAATCACCGGGTCCGGACGGTTTTCCAACCGAATTTTACAGGACGTTTTCTGGTCTGCTTTGCCCATTCTTGTCCCGACTATTTGCAGAGTGCCTCAATACTTCAAAGCTGCCGCCTAGTCTTTATCAGGCTTCAATTTCATTACTACTAAAGAAAAACAAAGACCCCCTGGAATGTGGATCCTATCGCCCAATCTCGCTTTTAAACTGTGATTACAAAATCCTAGCTAAGCTTTTAGCCATCCGTATGGAAGGCTTGCTGCACCAAGTAATACACTCTGACCAGACTGGCTTTGTGAGAAATAGGCATTTATTTTTCAATATTAGGCGCCTTATGAATATACTGTACTCCCCAGCGTCGGAGGACCCGGAGGTGGTGGTCTCACTTGATGCAGAAAAAGCGTTTGACCGCGTTGAGTGGGATTACCTAACAGCTGCCCTTTATTGATTTTGCTTTGGCCCCAAATTCATTGCGTGGATAAAGTCTTTATTTTTCCCCCATGGCTTCGGTACGGACTAATAACTTGTCCTCTGACTATTTTCCCTTGCACTGCGGATCCAGACAGGGTTGCCCACTCTCCCCCTTGTTGTTTGCTTTGGCAATCGAGCCTCTCGCCATTGCACTACGCTCTAATGATGCCATTCAAGGCATAATCAGGGCGGGCTGGGAGCAGAAAGTCGCGCTATATGCTGACGACCTCCTTTTGTTCATCTCCAATCCCGATACCTCATTGCCACGTGCCCTATCTGTTCTTAAAAAGTTTGGATCAATCTCAGGGTACAAGCTGAATCTAGGCAAGAGTGAGCTTTTTCCGGTAAACAAGGCTGCTTCAAAGTGCTCTTTCACAAGTTCTCAGTTTAGGATTGTCCGGGATCAATTCACTTACTTGGGAGTAAAAGTGACAAGGAAATATTCAAATTTGTTTCAGGAAAACTTTGTTGCTCTAGCAGACAGATTGTTTCAATCTTTTACTTTTTGGAATTTGCTACCCCTTTCTCTTATCGGAAGGGTTAATGTCATTAAAATGAATGTGTTTGCCAAATTTCTATATTTATTTCAATGTTTACCCATTTTTATTCCAAAATCTTTTTTTATTTCACTGGATCAAACATTCATGCATTTTATTTGGGATGGCAAGGTACCACGGATTGGTAGAAAACATTTACAGAAGCCTAGGTCATTGGGGGGTTTAGCTCTACCAAATTTTCAGACATACTACTGGGCTGCAAATTTTAGAGCCGTTCTGTACTGGCTGCAGACTGATCCTACTGGCCCTAGACCACTCAGGGTCCAGATGGAGTCTGAATCGTGTAAACCTGCAGCACTTTCCTCTGTGCTGTGCTCGTCTCTCCCAGTGTCCCTAGGCAAAAGGTGTGCCAACCCAATTGTAAAGCAGTCTCTTAAAATTTGGAATCAGTTCCGTTTAGCCTTTAGCCTCCGAGGCTTTTCTCTATCAGGCCCAATCAATCAGAACATTTTATTTCCTCCATCTTTGAATGATGGGGCTTTTGGCATTTGGCACTCACTAGGCCTTTCCTCGCTAGCCCAATTATTCTTTGATGGTACATTTGCCTCTTTTTCTCAGCTGCAGGAAAAGTTCAATCTCTCCCAATCCCACTTTTTCCGCAATCTCCAGACTAGAAACTTTGTCAGGGCTAATACACCTGGATTTCCCAATAGGCCTGCGAATACAGCTGTAGAGAGCATCTTGGAGCTGAACAAGCTTCCTAGGGGTGCAATTTCAGATGTATATGCAATCATTCATGACTTACAGAACCCTTCTTTGGTGCCTTTAAAGACTCGATGGGAAAAGGATTTGGGGAAGACGCCTGGGAATCTGTGCTGCACAGGGTGCACTCGTCCTCTTTTAGCACTAGACACAGCCTCATTCAATTCAAGGTGGTTCACCGTATCCACTGGTCGGGGGCCAAACTGTGTCAGATGTAAGGTGGAACCAGCCACACTGTTGCATATGTTTTGGGGCTGTCATAAACTGTCAGGTTTCTGGGAATTAATATTTAAATGTTTCTCTGATATATATGACACTGTTATAGATCCGTCTCCCCTTACAGCCCTTTTTGGAGTACTGCCCATGGGTACCCCCCTATCAAGAATCCAGTCGGACACTGTTGCTTATACAACTCTTTTAGCTAGACGGCTAATACTACAGAACTGGAAGATGGCAGCTCCCCCATCTTATAAATATTGGGCGAGGGATGTGTTGTGCTCTCTGAAACTAGAAAAAATCAAATTCAATTCACGTGGGAACCCCAAACTGTTTGAGGCTTGGACCCCATTCCGGTCTTACTTTAAACAGTCCATCCTCTGATGGCATTTAAATTAATACTAAAATAAGTCTGTGACTTAAAGGTTGGGGGAGTTTCTCTCTGTGTTTTTGCTGGGGGGGGGGGGGGGGGTTAAGATCCATGTGCTTATTGATTGTGGTCCGCAGATGCCTTGTTCATCTTGCCCAGGCAGAGACTGAAGTGTGAGCTTGTTTTTCCCAGTTATTTTTACATTTTGTTCACGCCTACATGAATAATCATTTATTTTTTTTTATTTTAAAGCATTGTAAACTTTTTTTTTTGTCCAGTGGATGGCCGGTCTGTGGCCATGACTCTCTGTGAGTGGTTGCATTTCTCCACCCTTATCCCTTGACTGTTTACAGGAACAATGGTGAGGTGTTTGCCCTGTCCCTGTACTATAGATTGCCCTTTAAACTTTGTAGCCTTCTGCCCGGTGTGTTTAACTTGTCTAAAGTATGGTATCTTTAAAGCTATTTTTTTATTTGTATTTTTATTTGTATTTTTTTTCTAGTTGAGTATATTATTTATATTGCTTTGTCTTGTCTGTATGTGTGTATGTTCAAAACTTAATAAACAGAGTTTAAAAAAAATAAAAAAGGAGCAAGTAGGACAAAGTCTGCAGTGAAAAGCACTGGAGCGATAGAGGGGACATGAAAGAAAGAGAGGGGTCTTAGTGCAACTTCAGGCCAGAAGTCAACAGCTGATGGTTTGTTTTTTCAAAGCTTCGCAACAATGTTGCTACTACTCCATGCGAACATTGACAGGAGCATTCCAAAAAGATTACAGCCATGACCTAGAGTGGTAACACTTGCGATTGACTTGCCTTAAACACTTTACAACTAAGCACGCGGAACATAAACGACTTCTGCAGCGTTGGACACTGTCAAGTTGCCGCGCCAACAGAGAGCTATCTTTTATTTCCTCCTGACTGCTGATGCGCTCTTAAAGTGGCAGTGCACGGTGAAGGCTCTGCAGGATTTTGCTACATCTCTTTACCCCACACATACAACTCCGTTAGGTCCCTCAGGAGAGCAGTGATTTCCAACCACAAAGACCAGGGAGGTTTTCCAATGCCTCGCAAAGGGCACCTGTTGGTAGGTGGGTAAAAAAAACAACACTTCGGATGATGTATCAATACACCCAGTCGCTACAAATTAGAAACGGAATATAGCTAAGCACAGGCAAAATTCTAGCGGAAAACCTGGTTATCTGCTTTCCAACAGACACGGAGACGACTTTGCCTTTCAGCAGTACAATAACTTAAAACACAATGTGAAATATACACTGAGTTCTTGAGTGGCATAGTGAGTTTTGACAACTATATGGGTGTCTTTTAATGATCAACCAACTTGAATTTTAAAAATGTGCAAATCGAGGGTTGAAACTGTTTCAGGGACAGAACTGGAAACTGAAATTTCTAAACTATTTGGGAAACAACCATGAACCAAAAGTGATCTGTTCTGGAACAGAACCATTTAAAGCATTGGAACCGGTTAATAACGTTCTTTTACATTTTCAGGAGTTATTTTCCAGTCCCACAAATCAAAGAGCAAATGCAAAGCCCCTACTATCACTCAAACTCAAACTTATTCCAGTGTCTGCCTGCCAGCTGGAAGTCTTTACCAGTGGGTGTGTGTATTGTAGGCTACCTGCCTCTCCCCCTCTGACCAAAATTAGGGAGTGATGTTAAGGATACTATGTCATGTTGGATTTATTAACTACAGAAAGGTAAGACGTTAATTCTAGTGCTGCTCTGCACACAAGTGTTTTAGCCAGGTAATGTTTGTTCTGGTCCAATGCTAAACCAACTCGGAAGTTCAAAGACATTCAAAGTTCCTCTGTAAACGCTGCTTCTCCGTAGGTATAATTCTGTGGGCCTAATTCAGATGCTGCCCTTTAAGGAAAGCTTTTTCACCCTCCATTTCTGAATCTCATGCCCTACACTGACTGGCAGCACAGTGTCTTTCATTATCATTAAACCATGCTGTTATGGCAAAATACATATACACAATATAAATCGCTTACCCGCTCCACAGCAAGCTGCTCTATCCTCACTGATTTGTTTTAATTTGTCTAGCTAAATTTAAAAAATATTTCAGGTTTACAGAGAAAGGAACGATAAACTGTTTTTTTGGGGGTTTGAAACCGGTTCAGAACTTTATTTTGCTGGTCGGAACAGTGTCTGTAACAACAAAATGTGAAATGTCAAGGGGTATGAATACTTTCTGAAGGCACAATGTTCTCCTGACTACTTGGGATAATGCACTTGGCTTTATGGATACAGATTTTTTTTTAATTATACAACATTGACCACCTCGCTCTCATTCTGTTTCTTCCCACAGCCCCTCTCTCAGACCAGGCTACCGGCCTGAATCTAGAGAAAACAGCCAGGAGGTGAAGAGACTCAAAGAAAAAGCGATCGTGAGTACATTTCTATCCAAGTGAAGTTGGCGGTTTGTGCTCTTTTTAAAAAGAATTGCTGCTATCTGTGCCCATTTGTAACCTCAATAAGAGGTTCTTCATTGATACACGATGACAAATCGGAACGGGACAAAGTTTGTCTCTGGGTCAAGTTCTGGGGGGGTGCTGCTTTTAAGCCAATTGTGGCGCAGGAAAATAAATGTTATCTGACTGTCATTCTCACTCCCCCTCTCAGGAGGAGCGTAGGGTTGTTTATGTAGGGCGAATCCGGGGGACAATGACTCGGAAAGAGCTGAGGGAACGCTTCTCTTTTTATGGGGAGATTGAGGAGATCACTCTACACTTTAGAGACCATGGGTAAGTACTCTCAAACACAGGTCATGTTTTGTTTCAACAACGAGTAATTCCTCATGTTCAGTAGGCACAATTATGGAAAACATTTAGAAACGAAAAACATTGTGTCTAGAGAACAAGTCTGTCTTACTGCCTCATCACAGAATATTTTCTTCGGTTTTATGCTTACTGGCCCAGATTTTATCCCAGGGCTAACACCTAGGCTTTACCCTGTCAGTTACATGAACCCCCCCAGTGCACTGTCTTTGAACCTGGTTGACCCTTTCTGTGGTCTCTCAGGCCAATCTACAGCTGCTACAGCAACAACCTGGCTTGTTTATAACTGGGGCCTCTTCGCTAAACCACCAGTTGGCTCTTTTAAGAACAACTCACACCTCGGCACACACGGTAGTGTTCATGTCACCAAATGGAAGAAAACCGGCCAGCAGGACTACCTGGACTATAACGTTTATTGTAGTCTCTGCATTATATTAAAATATTGTCAATTGTGTGCCCTAATGAATCAATACAACCCTTGTTGACTTACGCATGTGTTTTAATATTTGCTTTCCATCTCTGTGATAGGGATAACTATGGGTTTGTGACGTACTACGATACGAAGGATGCGTTCACAGCCATCGAGAATGGTGGCAAACTCCGAAAGCCTGACGAACTCCCCTTTGACCTTTGCTTTGGGGGAAGGAGACAGTTCTGCAAGGCCAGCTACGCTGATCTAGGTAGAACACTTTTTTGGGGATGGTCAACACTGGTACAACTTGTCAGTTTTCAGATAAAATGATCATAGATTTATTGTTCTGGCAACTTTCTTGATATGCACCTACATTGATTGCAGTGATGCAAGGAGAGTTAACAGTGACACTAATGTTCTTTCTCTCTTCCCTCCAGATTCTAACCGCGAGTATGACCCGTCGCCTGCAAAGGGCAAGTTTGATGTACTTGACTTTGACACTTTACTGAAGCAGGCCCAGAAAGGTCTGAAGAGGTAACAGAGGTCAGCCCACTGGGGGCGCCATGCTAAGACTTACCTCAGAGCCGCGGCAGGCTCCTCCCACTTTCAACTCTGCCTTCGCCTTGACCTAGGGGTGGATCGCAACCAATGGTCAAAACGTTAGCCAGCTGACATCGATAAACATACAGATGTAGCTCTTTTCTGGTTCATAAAAGCTACAGTTTAAAGCTGCAATCTGGAAAATAACCTTAGATTTTGGGTTATATGAGTAAGGCATTGTAAGAAGCTCATAGGGCAATTAAGTTACGTTCAAGTCGATGGAATCAATGTCATTAATTGAATTAAATGCATCAGAATCTGTCATTAATTGAAAATGGTTGAATTAAAAGGAAGTCTAGCTTTTTATATGGATTGTTTTAAGTTTTAAATCATTTATCCCATGTTCGTTTCAAGCTTGTCTTTATGAACTCTGAAATGTTATTTCTGAATAATTTGAAGTGACAGCTGGCTAACGTGTTGTCCTGCATTGTGACAGAGCTACCGGTCTTTATTTGGGTAGGTTTTTTTTTTGTGTGTTTTTGTTTCTGCAAGCTTACACCTTCTATTGAAGTGAAGATTTGTATGAAAAGATTAAAAGCAAAAAAATAAATGAAATGGAAAACTTTTTAACCGGAAAGAATTTATTTAAATGTGTAATCAGATTTTCCACAATATATGGGGGAAAAAAATATGTTTTAGAAATGGGGATACTAAAGTGAATATTCCCTGATATTTGGGAGAAGGTGGAACTACATTGCTGAAATGTACCGCAAACCTAAATAAACCAAACTTTTTAAACTGGTTGACATTTTGATTTTTGTCTAGAGCATATCACTGACTTACCTGAGTCAATATTGGTTTTGAACATGGCTCCAGTCTGTGTTGCTTTTCATTCATTCTTCACAGACTGATTTCAGAGCTGGGAAACCAGAGGACTCAATTGGTTTTGCTCACCTGTCCTGTCTTCCCCTCATTTTGTGAAACTAATGTGCTTGTATTTAATGACTTCTCCACTTGCCTGTCATCAGGAGAATGAATGTAAAGTGATAATACATTTAAATTAGTTGTAAGACATTTTACAGATTAGGATGAGAAGCATATTATTTTTAAAGTGTGCATGCGTTTCTCAGAAAACTGCTGATTTTCAAAGGGGGTGTGAAGAATCTTCTAGATTTTGTTCATTAACACCTAAATGAAACTGCCTCTGAGTTAGCCAGGAGGCTAAACCAGAAAAACCTTAGCCTCTACCAAATAAAACTATGGCGAAGCCACAAAAGTACTTCTGTGCAAGGGTGTTCATTTACATAGTACCATTTCTCTTTTGGAATCACTAACTCAAAGTATACATGAGGACAGCTAAACAGTGCTGCCCCATCAACAGCGCAATCAAAAAGCTGTCCCCATACCAAATATCAGCTTCCGTTTTCCACTTAGCTAAACATATTAATTCTTAATTTAACCTTTTTTCAATCGGTATGTAACACATTTACAGAATCCCATCACTACTGGCATGGTCTCTTCCAATATACCTATTCACATTAACGCGCCATTCGGGACAGGCAATACAAAGCCAGCCCAATTGCCGTAGCTCGGGTCTTTATTCCAGCATACCCATAACCTACAGACTGGAACAGAAACAGAGTGCTCATCCAGAACATTAAGTGCAATGTCAAATTGAACATGAAAGCTTGTCTGTATTCCTTTATACCATACCAAACTTACTGAAGGGAGGTAATGTATGAACTGAGATCGTTAAGTTGTGTCGACCCACATTGCTAACATAGCAGGGAGGGGTAGATGAGTGTGTTAGCTTACCAAATGGTGCCATTGACGGACTTCTCCATCACATTACCTTCCTCTCCCTAAGCGACCAGGTTTCGGAAGCCCGGATAGGCAGCCTGCTGTGACATTTTCTTTACCTGCTTTGTGATGGACACAGAACCGGAAGGGCTGGAGCTCCAGATACCACCTGGTCACGCAAGCATGCCTGTCCTTCATGGTCTGGATCCACGTCAGGGGTCTGTGTGCAGGTCAAATTCTCTTGTGCCCATTCCGGTAGTACCGGAGGCTATCTTGTGCCCACTTTATAGCCAGGCACTCCGTCTCAATGGGCGAATACTTGGTTTCTCTGGTCAAGAGCTTCTGACTCGGGTACAGCAGTGAAGCTCTTCTCCTGGCTCCCTTTTTTGTGCATTAAGGTACTGCAGTGCCAGCTAAACCCGCCATAAGCCCATTGACTCACCCGATGGCAGGTCTATGGGGAGATGTCAAACTTCACCAGCAGCTCTTCCTTCAGGTCCTTGTTGACGTTGGACAGCCCCTCATCCATTGCTGTGTAAACTAAGGCCTGGGACTAGCCTGCAGGCCCACTACCTCTGGCCATCGCCACATCTTGGCCGTTCGCTCAAACCTCAGCAGGTAGTTTAATGTCCTCCCCCTGCTGGTATGAAGGCATCTTCTGCTCCTTCCTCAGGAATGGTGGAGGGGTGGACGTTAACACTGCTGGACTGGTCTCTTGGTGCTGGGGCTGGCCTCATCACTGCTTGGGGACCCTGCTGCGTCGATCCTCCATCGTCCTTGTGTTGGCAGCTCGAGCAGTTGTTCAGTTTGGCTCCTTGGTCGGGCTCCAAGTTTCTCATAATTTACCTCTTCACCGGACGATACCATGGTATTCCACCCCGTTTCTATTTTAGGTACCTTTTCTGAAAGTTGTTGCTGCTGCTGAGAACGCAACCCTGTATGTGGTCCTTTACATCTCTTTTTGGAATTCACTGATTTGTGGTGCGCCATCCCACCGCTGCCACTATGTCCTTTTGTGGGGGAAAATGAATTCTGATTGGCTGGCTGATGGCGGCACCCTTGCCCAGTTGTGAAATCCATAGATTAAGGCCTAATTAATTTATTTCAATTGACTGATTTTCTTATATGAACTGTAACTCTGTAAAATCGTTGAAATTGTTGCATGTTGCGTTTTAGATTTTTGTTCAGTATAGTAATGCTACAGACTCCAAGAAAGGTTAAAATCTCACCTTTCTGGTAAAAAAGGTGCAAGCTGAAGTACACAGTATAAATATGCAAAAAAAGATTTCCTTTTCAACAAGTATGAATAAGGCTTGAAATTAAAAATTTTCTAAATGTATAAAATGACAAAGATTTCACCTTAACTGTAAAATACATTTGCATATTTAGTGTTAGAAAAAATGTGCATGTTTTCTAAAGGAATCTCCTGATCAAAACATCTGCCCCCTTCGCTGTGAAGATGCTTGGAATGCTGCCATCTTGCAAGCTCCGACCCAACTTTGCTTAGCAAGAAAGACACTTCACTGTACCTATGCATGTGACATTAAAACTTGAACATCTCACAGAGCTCTAGCCCTGAACTCATTAGGAACACGCCTTTCATCTCATATTAATCTTGTCTGTCTATGACAAAGTGTTTTTGTTTAAAATCTATGAATTATTTTTTATTACTGGCTATAAATCGATCTCAGAATGTGTTACAGGAACGAAACTTCTCTCCTGCTGCGTTACGATGTAAGGATTCCAGGCATATGCGTTGTCAGTGGCTGTGATGTCGGATTCAGCCAGGAGTTGATGGACAGTCGGAAGAGCGGTAGGAAGGATATCCCAGCTTCAAGTGGTGTCAGACATCTTGCTTCACACAGGCAGAAGACAAATACTTCAGTGTCCTTGTGAATCAGGGCTGCCGCTCAATGCAAGCCATTTCGATCTACGGTGTCAACAGATCGATTTTTAAGCAAAAACCTAGGTTGGAACCGGTACCAGAACCACACAGGTCCCCTAAACAGGGGACTTTACATCAAAGATGTTAAGAAATGCTAGCGGCCGTGACTGAATTCAAACATGAGTTTGCTTCAGAGTGTGGTTTGATGTGGGTGTCGTATGTTTGCAGGTGGGAAAAGTTAGCCAAATTATTTTGACGATTCGCTTTAGCCTGCAGGTGTGCTAGTTAGGGATTGTCAATAAATTTCACAATCTAAGTTATAAAAAGTTTTGTCTGTTGCACACCTTTTAGTTCTCATTGAATGCTTTTCAATATGTTTAAATACATTTCTACAATTTATTGTTGGTTTGAGCTTTTACAGTCAATGAAATGTGGAGCTACTGGAATTTTAACATTATCCCAAGGACATTGTGCAATTTATAGATGGCCCCTAACTACCCCATATGGATATCCAGAGTAAACCCAAATTGACCATGGGCATTAGAGATTGGGTCACATGCAGCTGCACTCCAAATTGATGATTAGACTACTTGTGGGCTGCCAGCTGTGGGCAGGAGGGGGAAAAAACAATAATTTACATTGTGATGCTGTCACGACCACCAGTCTCACAAAACTCAGTTTTGGACAAGACTGACCATATGACAAAAATTATCCTATTTACACTTTGTACTCAATTTTGCCAGTAGAATAAATGTTTGACTCAAATCGACGACCCATTTTCTAAATGAGAAGTTGTTTTTTAGGAGCAGTTGCTCTTTAAAACATTTCCATGCTAGCTGCTGAGAGGATATTCTCGTGCATCCTCTGCTGAAGTAGGTTATCGAGGAGGGGAGAATACTCAGATGGGTTTTCTCTTTTGGGCAAAAGTCTGTCATCCCCTCCGTGACCCAGAAACCAATAAGTGGTCGAATGGTCAAGGAGGGGGGACACTTTTCACTCCACTTCGATTATAAGTGATTTTCATAACCTACTATGTTAATTATCCTAACCTGTTCCGTAAGTTCTCCTAACTTGCTACACAGTGGCGTGAAAATAGTGTTTCTCGGTGGAGGAGTGTGTCAATTCGTTAGTAGGCAAATGGAAGACGGTCCTCCGCTCCTCAATAGTCTCCTTTTGGCGAGGAAGCACAAGTGTATCCTACCGCTAGAGTTTTGAAATCTGCCACACCCCCTTTGAATCAGCTGTTCTATGGTCGGAGTAGAAAAGCATGCACACATTTAAAAGAAAGTATTGCTACTTTTCCTTTGATCTATGACAAGGATTGGCAACTTCAATCCTTGGGGGCCTGATTTGGTGTCCCACTTTTTCCCCAGCCCCAGCTAACACACTTGACTCCAATCAACTAATTGTGATCTTCAGTTTGTATTTGCTAGGGATGGGGAAAAGGTGTGACAGCACTCCGACCCCGAGGACTGGAGTTGCCCATCCCTGATCTATAAATTGTCTTGCACAACTAACTTAGGGATGGATCGAAATTTACAGAAGGGTTACCTGGAGGAAAATGGAGGAGGTTCATGCTTTTTACATTTTAGTCCAGGGAAGGGTCATATAATTTGTAATTGATGACATTTAAATATTTCTGTGTTTTAGAATTTGTTGTTTATTAGGCTATATATCGATGATATTTAGTATAGTTTTATCTAAAAAAGGATAACTTTTTTAATGTTTCACTATTTTTATTTTTCCGAAATTCACTGAAGAGGATGGTCCTCCATTTCCTCCTCTGACGAGCCCCCACTGATCGATGTGTGCCCAATGCCGCCCCCCATCACGTGCGCCTATAGCCTATTTAGTGTGGTTCAATCAAATTATCCATAACCTATATGCTATAGGCTACGAAGTGCATGCTCGGAGAAGAACTGAGCAAAGTTATATATCTAAAAATATATTTATTTAACTAGGCAAGTCAGTTAAGAACAAATTATTATTTACAATGACGGCCTACCAGGGAACAGTGGGTTAACTGCCTTGTTCAGTGGTAGAACGACAGATTTTTACCTTGTCAGCTCTTGGATTTGATCCAGCATCCTTTCGGTTACTGGCCCAAAACTCTAACCGCTAGGCTACCTGCCACCCCAATAAATGCTGGGATGATGTAAATAAAACTAGGCTACATTACACACTGCAATGGATATTCCAACCCTGAGCCCCGGCCTGCTCTGCTCTTGCTGATCCAAAACTTTTTTGTGTGCTGCCTAACTAATGGCTGTGCTGCGTAGGCCTAGTGTCAATTCAGGAAGAGAGTCATAGGCTTCCGAAAATACTTTTTTATTAGGCCTAGTCCCCCAAAAAATCACTATCTTCCACACGGACTAGCCTATAGCCTATGTTCTGTTCAGTTGGAGAAAGAGAGCGCAAAGCTGATAAGGAGGACAAGAGGTCAACAGAGTTATTGACCTCACAATAAGCCAGATTTGAGTAATTGACATTGTGGTGCTGAAAATTGAAGCAGCAGCGGAGGCACAATCATTCGGAAATGGACAGCACATGGTGCTGAAAGTAAGCAAATTTGAGTATGCATAATTGACTCCAACCATCTTCCTTTTAATTAGACTTCACTAACAACAAGATGGCTTTGTTTGGTAGCATATTTCTTCCTATTTAATAAATAAGAGGTAGGCCTACCTGTTTGACAGACTAAATTAGGCTATACGCTGCTATATCCATAGATTTGTCAGTCAATCCTCCACGCACTCTTTAAATGACCCATCTCAGTGTCAGTGAAGGGCTTTTCAGTTAGAACCAAGACTTGAATTGAAGGGGTGAGACCTAACTTTTATTCAAGAAAATTTCAATAAGCACAGTCCTACCCCTTGTTAGCTTAATGATGCACTATGCAGAAATCGTTCTGCCATTTCCTGGTTGCTAAAATTCGATATCAGTTCATGTGACAAAGCAAGTATAGAGAATCATTGTACCATTTAAACCGCTGGGAAATATACTTTCCATAACCAAAAATATTGTATTTTCAGCTGTTTGAAGCTGGTGTACAAAACCGCTGGTGTACAAAAGTAAAAGATGCAAAAAATTGACTTAAGAACGGGAAGCATAGAAATAGAGCACATAGAACAGAACTACCACTTCTTAGACTAGCTTTCGATGATAATTACATATCTATAACACACATTTCTATGTGCATTTGGTCTGGTCTCTCTTAAAGGTACATATTGGATCATATTATATAATATAATTAAGCAATAAGGCCCTGGGCGGTGTGGTATATGGCCAATAAATCATGGCTAAGGGCTGTTCTTATGCATGACGTAACTCAGAGTGCCTGGATACAGCCCTTAGGTCTGATATACCACGGCTGTCAGCCAATCAGCATTCAGGGCTGAACCACCCTGTTTATAAAGTGATCTATAATTTATAGCTAAGAAAAATGGGGATATCTTTGTTTTGTTTCTTTGACATTCAGAGGCTGAGCTACCACCTATAGCTGAGGAGACAAAGAAATCCACTTTGCGCGGGAAGTAATATAATAATGTCACTATCAATTGTTTAAGCTATTCACATTCTGTACAATAGAAGATGTTTAAACCCAGACAGCTTTTAGGGAAACACTTGTGACCTCTCGTTGGGTTATGCCACGCAAAAAGAGTTAGCCAGCAGTTAAAGCTGAAGTTTTTCTGCGTCGTAATGCCCCTGGGGTGGAAAGGTAGGCATAACTTTTGTAAGTTCAATGCTCAGATTCCTATTGACGTCTCAGATTTAATTATTTGCAAACAGGGACAGTTTTGTTGCAAACAAGACACACTGATTTGGCATTGGAGAAATGTGATAAGGTGAACACAGGCCTATTTCTTTGTCCATTCTTAGCCTGTAATTTCGGTTAAGAAATATTCTGCTAAAATGATGTAGAATTGCATGAAATGTTTATTAAAGGCAATTTTTTCTCGGACCTGCAAATACGATGATAGATTAATGCGATGCTTTTACTATAAAGGACATCTTTCCACCACTACTCTTGTCCACGGTGATCTGCGAACCCACAACTTTCTGGCCCGCTGCCCAGTGTGCTAACAAAATTCCTGCATTGCCATGTAATGCTTACAACATGAATAACAGTTTCTAAAACGGCATATCTAAGGCTCTGGTCTATCTACAAAGTGAGGGTAAACAGTAGACATGTTCTCTGCTACCCACTTTGTTTTCATTATTGTTTTTGGTTTAGGGGGGGTTTTAGGAAAAATAGATTTTACTGAAGGGAGGGGCATCCATTTTCATTTCAGAGAGGTCCCATTTTCTCCATGTAACCCGTATTTATTATAAATAACGTTCACCCCCCAGGTTTGGCTACTAACGAATTGACACCAAAGATGGTGGATAAATGAAAGCCGTTTACCATTTTTAACCTTTATTTAACTAGGCAAGTCAGTTAAAGAACAAATTCTTATTTTCAATGATGGCCTAGGAACAGTGGGTTAACTGCCTGTTCAGGGGCAGAACGACAGATTTGTTGTCAGCTGGGGGATTTGAACTTGCAACCTTTTGGTTACTAGTCCAAAGCTCTAACCACTAGGCTACCCTGCCGCCTCGAGGCATTGACAAATGTATGTACGGGGTGGGTCTCTCATAGACACCAATGCAATAGCAGCTAGGTCTGGTCTGCTAAGTTCATTGACTTTCATTGTACCAGGGTGAAAAAAGCCAGAGGTGTCTCACGTGCTCTTCTGTCTCTGTTGACACACTCGACCACTTATCTGTTCCCGGGCCACGGAGGACAGGACGATGGAAGAATGGAAGAGAGGACGGACCTTTGCCCAATTGAGATCAAATCAAATTGTATTTTTCACATGCGCTGAATCCTTACAGTGAAATGCTTACTTACAAGCCCTTAACCAACAATGCAGTTGAAAGAAAAATAAGTGTTAAATAAAAATTGAAATAACAAATAATTAAAGAGCAGCAGTAAAATGTCTTCTTCTAAGGTCTTCGAAAGCCATGTTAACAAACAGATCACGACCATTTCGAATCCCACCGTACCTTCTCCGCTATGCAATCTGGCTTACGAGCTGGTCATGGGTGCGCCTCAGCCACGCTCAAAGTCCTAAATGATATCATAACTACCATTGATAAGAGACAATACTGTGCAGCCATATTCATCGACCTGGCCAGGGTTTCGACTCTGTCAATCACCACATTTTAATCGGCAGACTCAACAGCCTTGGTTTCTCAAATGACTGCCTCGTCTGGTTCACCAACTACTTCTCTGATAGAGTTCAGTGTGTCAAATCGGAGGGCCTGTTGTCCGGACCTCTGGCAGTCTCTATGGGGGTTCAATTCTCGGACCGACTCTCTTCTCTGTATACATCAATGATGTCGCTCTTGCTGCTGGTGATTCTCTGATCCACCTCTACGCAGACAACACCATTCTGTACACTTCTGGCCCTTATCTGGACACTGTGCTAACTAACCTCCAGACAAGCTTCAATGCCATACAACTCTCCTTCCTTGGCCTCGAACTGCTCTTAAATGCAAGTCAAATTAAATGCATGATCTTCAACCGATCGCTGCCCGCACCTGCCCGCCGGTCCAGCATCACTACTCTGGACGGTTCTAACCTAGAATATTTGGACAACTACAAATAGGTGTCTGGTTAGACTGTAAACTCTCCTTTCCAGACCCACATTAAGCATCTCCAATCCAAAATTAAATCTAGAATCGGCTTCCTATTTCGCAACAAAGCATCCTTCACTCATGCTGCCAAACACCCTCGTAAAACTGACTATCCTACCGATCCTCGACTTCGGCGATGTCATTTACAAAATAGCCTCCAACACTCTACTCAACAAATTGGATGTAGTCTATCACAGTGCAATCCATTTTGTCACCAAAGCCCCACATACTACCCACCACTGCGACCTGTACGCTCTTGTTGGCTTGCCCTCGCTTCATACTTGTCGCCAATGACTGGAATGAACTGCAAAAATCGCTGAAGCCTCTTATCTCCCTCACTAACTTCAAGCACCAGCACACAGATCATTGCACCTGTACATAGCCCATCCAACTACCTCATCCCCATACTGCATTTATTTATTTTGCTCCTTTGCACCCCAGTATCTCTACTTGCACATTCATCTTCTGCACATATATCACTCCAGTGTTTAATTGCTATATTGTAATGACCTCGCCACAATGGCCTATTTTATTGCCTTACCTCATTGCACACACCGTATATATACTTTTTTCCCACTGTATTATTGACTGTATGTTTGTTTATTCCATGTGTAACTCTGTGTTGTTGCATGTGTTGAACTGCTTTGCTTTATCTTGGCCAGGTCGCAGTTGTAAATGACAACTTGTTCTCAACTAGCCTACCTGGTTAAATAAAGGTGAAATAAAAAACATTTGAACTATTAGCAAGGCGGGCAGGTCTCCATTGCCAACAATAGCAAAGCAGGCATCTCTTTCTTTCTCTCTCTCTGAGGACCTGAGCCCTAGGACCATGCCCCAGGAATACCTGACATGATGACTCCTTGCTGTCCCCTGTCCACCTGACCGTGCTGCTGCTCCAGTTTCAACTGTTCTGCCTTATTATTATTCGACCATGCTGGTCATTTATGAACATTTGAACATCTTGGCCATGTTCTGTTATAATCTCCACCTGGCACAGCCAGAAGAGGACTGGCCACCCCACATAGCCTGGTTCCTCTCTAGGTTTCTTCCTAGGTTTTGGCCTTTCTAGGGAGTTTTTCCTAGCCACCGTGCTTCTACACCTGCATTGCTTGCTGTTTGGGGTTTTAGGCTGGGTTTCTGTACAGCACTTTGAGATATCAGCTGATGTACGAAGGGCTATATAAATAAATTTGATTTGATTGTGACGTCGAACAGTAACCTGGGAATAGAACGTTCCGAAGGTGAGTTGGTGCCACGGTGCTCAATAGAACTAAGAGGAGCTGTCAGGGTGAAAAATGCCTTGAAGACTATGGCAGGCACCTGGGACATATGGTGCTATTATTAAACTGGGCTCCACGGCGGATGCAGTGAACTGGTTTTTATCAGAACAAAAACATTATTAAAATTGTCATATGTCCAGCCTACCACAGGTACATTCAGATCAACGTCGTAGAGGTTGGTGTTCAAAACATTGTTTGTTGTAAAAACTGCCTCCAATTATTGTGACAGCCTCGTACTGAACATATAAATCTTGTTATGTTGATCGATTTGAGTATTTCGTGCGGTTCTGTCAGTCAAACTATCACACTCTCAACTAAAAGTATCACAACTCGCCTCCCGCCACTAGCATGCGCTAGCGTCGCGCGAATGTTTCCGGAAATAGAAACACATTTATTTTCTTATTTTTTTTAACAACAAATCAATACAGAAAGTAGATGAGGGAACACAAGTATATATAGATTATATACAATGGACAATCGAGCTAGGGGGTACAATATCACATTACAATTAAACAAGGACCTTAAGGGACATACATGCACTTATAATTCTAACAGCTTTTTTGTTAGGAGAGTATTTAATTTTCTTAAAATACAGTTCAATTTCTTTTTGCAGAATATAACAATGTGTGTTTTTTGATGTTGTAAATTTACATTTGTGTATATGAAATTTGGCCAAAAGAATAGAAACACAAATGGCATGTAACTCGCCGCGATCCACTGATGTTCCAAGGCGAATAGTGTTTTGCCACTGTCTGGTGGCGACTAGTTTGATCCAGTCTCCTGAACATGCGCAGTCGGTGTAAACAGGAAGAATCTGCGGAAACTAGGGCTAATCTAAAAAGACTAGTCGAGATATTCACAGGAACAAATATATACTTTATTAATCGTAAATGTATGTTTTTGGTTGCGCACAAGTATGTCAACAGATATGCAATATGACATAATATTATTCTAAATTAAGTATTTTTTTGCACAGCGGAAGGCAGAATTGCTAGCAACGTTAGCCAACGAGCAAGCTAACGCTACCTATTCATATTTTGACAGATTGGTAACTGAAGCTAGCTAACATCTAGCTATCGTTTCGTTTTACTAGAAACTTGTTTGCGTGAATCTAATTTCAACAGACAAGCCGAGCAATATTTGTTGTGTTCTGCGGCCTGTGAGCATATCCTCAAATTCCTCGCTATCACCGGAGTTTCAGATCTTGTTCAAACATATTTTTTTCTCTCTCAACCCTGTCTGGTGCTAGCTACGAGAACAGACCGTCTGTAGAAATGGTTCAGAAAGACAAGCCGGTGGTGGATACGTCTCAAGCGGAGACTGAAACGAGCCCATGTTCGGGGCCATCTAAGGCTGGTTCCGAAGCATCTGGCCTCGTGGAAGAACCGATAAACATAGAGGTGGAGCTGTCGGGCCGCAGGAAATTCATCAGTGGAGTCGTGGAGGGTGAGCAGAACATATAACGTTATTGATAAATTACGTTGTTTTGTTATAGTTACTGTCTTTGATGCATACAGGATTTGCAGACTAGTCAGATGGGTGGCAGACTCATTTGCCAGCTAACTATTACTTTTACAGCTGAGCTTGATACGTTTTAGAGAATAATTGTGATTATTCAGGACAACGTGTCATTAACTCTGTATTGTACTATTAACAATTGTTCAATTTCGATGACCTATCTGTATGAATTATGGATGTCGTTATGTTTAAACCGATCAGCATAGCTGAATTCTATGTGGGGCAGAAATGAGCGTTTGAATTAGGAAAGACTCCTCTCACAAGCATGCCAATGGCACACTCCCATAAAACCTGAGACGTCTGTGGCATTGTGTTGTGACAAAACAGCCCACTTTAGCGTGGCCTTTTGTTGTCCCCATCTGTGTAGTGGTCATGCTGTTTAATCATCTTCTTCATATGCCACACCTTTCTGGTTGATGGATTACGCATTACCAGCGCTTTGAAAAGTTGATGTAATAATACTTTCCTGTGGATATATTGTCTCACATTGCTACCTCCAAAAGGACCAACGGAATTGTCTTCATGGCAAACGCGTGGCAGCTGAACGTACAAAGCCAGGGTAATAGATGGGGGTGGATGTCTGCAGACCTGAAATGTTTGCTATGTGTGTTAAAACTGACTGTTTGACTTTTGTTTTCAACAGGCTTCTACGGCCGGCCATGGACAATGGAACAAAGGAAAGAGCTGTTCAGGAGGTAATATAAAGGCTGTGTACAGCAGGCTGGCGCAGGGTGTTGACTAGTGCTCTATCATAATGGAATCGGTGAACGTACAGTAATTTTTAATGTCATTGGAAATGTTTTCAATGAACGTTGTCAATATGTTCTGTGATAAACAAAGCAAACTGTGTCACACAAAGCCTGTGTTAATCACAATATCTGTTGTGTTCCCCAGACAGCAGAAATGGGGCTTGAACACATACCTCTACGCTCCTAAAGATGACTACAAGCACAGGATGTTCTGGAGAGAGATGTACTCAGTAGAAGAAGCAGGTGAGCTTGTCTCATCATGGCCATGGGTTGAAATGATTCCTGTCACATATACCTACATATAAAAGTGCACAGGTGTTGCTGTTTGTGCTTGTTGCACTAGATTTCTTTTGGAATGAATGAGCTTACTCTGAAATGCATCAGCATTAAAGGGAAGGTTGCACAATATATTTTCACAAATCTAGCAACTTAGATTGATATCCCATCAAAACAGTCTTTACGCAAAAGTGTATTTTAACAATAATATACTCATATACCAAAAATACATGGCAGCTTTGACGCCATGAGAAGAACTGGTAGGGGTGGCCGTGCACTGTTTACCTGCATTCATTTTGATCAAAATGCGCTAGATGGGAAGACAGTCCTACCTCTTCGGGCAGACTAACAACAGCGGAAGAGTAGATTCAACATGAAGCTGATGCTAAGAAACCGCTCTTTGGCCACACTCAATGTAGGCTCCAAGTCCACTGACACCACCTGTGTTACTTACAGCACCACCCACGGTGGGCGGTTTCGATGCTGGATGTGAATCGAGTAAGTAGGTACTAAAGTGCCAAAAGAGTTTTGGCATGTTAGGTTGTTAGTAGATGATGATAGCCAGCTAGCTAAGTGCACCGGGCCATGCAAAACTAACTTGGAATAAGCTAGCTACAACGACAATTCCAACAGAATACTACACGTTTTATAGAGATTAATGGTCAAATACCAATCAGATTAATCTCATTGTTTATTGCAAGTACATCTTTATATTTTCTGAACTGCCTGATCTTCATTGGCCTATATACAGTATACAAAAGTATGTGAATTCGGCTATTTAAGCCACACCTGTTGTTGACGGGTGTACAAAATTGAGTGCACAGCCATGCAATCTCCATTGACAAACATTAGCAGTAGAATGGCCTTTTTGAAGAGCTCAGTGACTTTCAATGTGGCACCGTCATAGGATACCACCTTTCTAACAAGTCAGTTCGTCAAATTTCTGCCCTGCTAAAGCTGCCCAGTTATCTATAAGTGCTGTTGTTCTGAAGTAGAATGTTCTAAGCGCAACGAAGGCCCGGACGCAAATTGGTAGGCCACACAGGAACTGGACCGCCAAGTGCAAAAGTGCTTAGGACGTAAAAATTGTCTGTCCTTGGTTGCAACACACACTACCGCGTTCCAAGCTGCCTCTGGAAGCAACATCAGCACAAGAACTGTTCGGGAGCTTCATGAAATGGATTTTCATGGCCGAGCAGCCGCACACAAGCCTAAGATCACCAAGCGCAATGCTAAGCGTCGGCTGGAGGGGTGTAAAGCTCGCCTCCATTGGACTCTGGAGCAGTGGAAAAGCGTTGTCTGGGTTGATGAATCATGCTTCACCATTTGGCAGTCCGATGGGGGTAATCTGGGTTTGGTGGATGCCTCCCACCAAAACTCACTGACCAGGCAAGGAGGGCATTAATCAGACAGGCAACAAAGAGCCCAAAGATAACCCTGAAGGAGCTGCAAAGCTCCACAGTGGAGATTGCAGTATCTGTCCATAGGACCACTTTAAGCCGTACACTCCACTGAAATGGGCTTCACGGAAGAGTGACCCGAAAAAAGCCATTGCTTAAAGAAAAAAAATAAGCAAACACGTTTGGTGTTCGCCAAAAGGCATGTGGGAGACTCCCCAAACATATGGAAGAAGGTACTCTGGTCAGATGAGATTAAAATTGAGCTTTTTGGCCATCAAGGAAAACGCTATGTCTGGCGCAAACCTCTTATCACCCCGAACACCATCCCCACAGTGAAGCATGGTGGTGGCAGCATCATGCTGTGCGGATGTTTTTCATCATTAGGGACTGTGAAACTGGTCAGGAATGATGGATGGCACTAAATACAGGGAAATTCTTGAGGGAAACCTGTTTGTCTTCCAGAGATTTGAGACTGGGATGGAGGTTCACCTTCCAGCAGGACAATGATTGTTTAACACGTTTTTGGTTACTACATGATTCCATATGTGTTATTTCATAATGCCATGTAGAAAATAGTAAAAAATTAAGAAAAAGCCTTGACTGGGCCTTGTGGGTGTGTGTGTGTGTGTGTATATTTATCATATAATTTTTTGCTGATACAGAATTAAGAAAAACACAGGATATGATCGGATGATAAGTTGGCTTTATTCATAGTGCAAAATCTATTTTTCTAAAACAACCGGAGGACTAGGTATGATGTTGGTCTTCACTGTCTTATGTGGACAATTGCTTCACTCCTGCTGATATTCACTCGTTTGTCCTTCTTCTTCTTGACGTCACTTTTCCGAACGCTTTCCATCACGACTTCGGTCAAATTCAGATTAAGTATACATTTCTCCCAAAATACAAAGGTGAAGTGATATGTCATTTTGGGACTTTTATTTGGATGAAACAAATCAGAATGTTTTTAACAGTAACCTAATTCTGCAATCTTCGCTTAAATTTTTTTTAAAGGGAATTAAGTTGCCTCCTTGAACATTCTCATAGCATTTCAGTTTTACATTTCTAGGTCTGAGCATCCCTTCAGCAATTCATAACATATTTTAAATATTAGTTATAATACAGCTATGTAATAAACAAACTGTCTCACATATTTCACATCAATACAAAGTGTGTGTGAGTGAGTGGCACGTTGAATAGTAAAATTTAAAAAGACATTGCTGTGAAATAGTATCTATAACAACTAATGCGTCTCTCTCTCATAGAACAGCTGATTACCCTGATCAGTGCTGCAAAGGAGTATGGGATTGAGTTCATCTATGCCATCTCCCCGGGCCTCGACATCACCTTCTCTAACCAGAAAGAAGTGTCCACACTCAAAAGGAAACTCGACCAGGTAACACAAACCTGTTTTAAAAAATGCATCCCAAGGCCTCCCGGGTGGCACAGTGGTCTAGGGCACTGCATCGCAGTGCTAGCTGTGCCAGCAGAGACTCTGGGTTCGAGCCCGGGCTCTATCACAGCCGACCTGGAGTGCCATGGGGCGGCGCACAATTGGCCCTGTGGCGGGCCGGGTGCACGCTAACCAGGTCGCCAGGTGCACGGTGTTTCCTCCGACACATTGGTGCGGCTGGCTTCCGGGTTGGACGTGCGCTGTGTTAAGAAGCAGTATGGGTTGTGTTTCAGAGGACGCATGGCTTTCGACCTTCGTCTCTCCCGAGCCTGTACGGGAGTTGTAGCGATGAGACAAGATAGTAACTACTAACAATTGGATACCACGAAATTGGGGAGAAAGGGGGTTAAAAAAATAAATAATAATACAATTTTTAAAAATGCATCCCTCCTTACCTTTCAGACAATGCACTAATGCTAATAACGATAATCTTTCATCACGGTCTATAGTCTTACATCCTTGACTGAGTACATAGCCCCTCTAGTAATTTAATATGATAATTTAATATGATAGACTATGTTATAAACCTTCCAAGTTCCAGAAAGGGATGACAATTCCAGCCACATTGGTCAGAGAGAAATTCTAACCAGTTTAAATTGTAATGAATGGCTGTAGAGGTATAATCATGATTTTACTTACTTACAAGTCCCTAACCAACAATGGAGTTCAAGAAATAGTGTTAAGAAAACATTTACTAAATAATGAGGTAAAATGAAGGGGGTACCGAGTCAATGTGTAGGGGTACAGGTTAGTCAAGGTGATTTGTATGTGTAGGTAGAGGTAAAGTGACTATGTATAGATAATAAACAGAGAGTAGTAGCAGTGTAAAAGCAAAGGGGGGGGGGGGGTCCAATGTAAATGGCTGTACGCACTACCCTCTGTAGTACCTTACTGTCGGATGCCAAGCTCACCAGGCGGTGATTCAACCGGTCAGGATGCTCTTGATGGTGCAGCTGTATAACTAACTTTTTGGGGATCTGGGGACCCATGCCAAATCTTTTCAGTCTCCTAAGGGGGAAAAGCTGTTGTCGTGCCCTCTTCACGACTGTCTTGGTGTGTTTGGACCATGATAGTTTGTTGGGGATGTGGACACCAAGGAACTTAACTCTCGACCAAATCCTACAGCCCCGTCAATGTTAATGGGAGTCTGTTTGACCCTCCTTTTCCTGTAGTCCACGATCATCTCCTTTGTCTTGCTCGCATTGAGGGAGAGGTTGTTGTCTCTGACCTCCTTCCTATAGGCTGTCTCATTGTTGTCTGTGATCAGGCCTATCACTGTTGTCCTCAGCAAACTTAATGATGGTGTTGGAGTTGTGCTTAGCCACGGAGTCGTGGGTGAGCAGGGAGTGCAGGAGGGGACTAAGCACGCACCCCTGAGTGGCCCCGGTTTTGAGGATCAGCGTGGCAGATGTGTTGTTGCCTACCCTTACCACCTGGGGGGCGGCCCGTCAGGAAGTCCAGGATCCAGTTGCAGAGGGAGGTGTTTAGTCCCAGGGTCCTTACCTTAGTAATGAGCTTTGTGGGTGCTATGGTGTTGAATGCTGAGCCTTGGTCAATGAACAGCATTCTCACGTAGGTGTTTATTTTGTCCAGGTGTGAAAGGGCAGTGTGGAGTGCAATAGAGATTGCATCATCTGTGGATCTGTTGGGGCGGTATGCGAATTGGAGTGGGTCTGGGGTTTCTGGGATGATGGTGTTGATGTGAGCCATGACCAGCCTTTCAACGCACTTCATGGCTACCGACGTGAGTGCTACTGGGCAGTAGTCATTTTGGCTGGTTACCTTCGCATTCTTGTGCACAGGGACTATGGTGGTCTGCTTGAAACATCTAGGTTTACAGACTCAGTCAGGGAGCGGTTGAAAATATCAGTGAAGGCACTTGCCAGTTGGTCTGCGCATGTTCTGAGTACACTCCCTGGTAATCAATCTGGTCCGCAGCCTTGTGAATGTTGACCTGTTTAAAGGTCTTGCTTACATCGGCTACGGAGAGTGTGATCACTCAGTTGTCCACAACAGCTGGTGCTCTCATGCATGCTTCAGTGTTGCTTGCCTCGAAGCGAGCATAGAAGGCATTTAGCTTGTCTGGTAGGCTTGCGTCACTGGGCAGCTCGCGGCTGGTTTTCCCTTTGTAGTCCGTAATAGTTTGCAAGCCCTGCCACATCCGAAGAGCTTCAGAGCCGGTGTAGTAGGATTACATTTTAGTTATTTATTGACACTTTGCTTGGTTGTTTGTTGAACTGAGGGAATTGTAGGATTTCTAATAAGTGTCCGGTTAGTGTCCCGCTCCCTGAAAGCGGCAGTTCTAGCCTTTTTCTCAGTGCAGATGTTGCCTGTAATCTATGGCTTCTGGTTGGGATATGTACTTATGGTCACTGTGGTGACGACTTCGTCAATACACTTATTGATAAAGCCGGTGACTGAGGAGCTAAAATCCTCAATCCCATTGGATGAATTCCGGAACATATTCCAGTCTGTTCTAGCAAAACAGTACCCAACCTTCTCCCTCTGTATCTCCGCATTTTCTTCACGCTAATGACAGAGATTTTGGCCTGGTCTCCGGAAAGCAGTATATCCTTCGCGTAGGACTCAGTAACTTTATGTACAAAATAAGTTATAAACAATGCGGAAAAAACTAACAAAATAGAAAAGTTGGCTAGGAACCGGTAAAACAGCAGCCTGCGGCGTAATATATAATTATCAATACAGGTTTTATAGCACATTTTATGTATATATTGCCTCTAAAATATGTTAACCAATCATACATTTCTACATTTGTGTTTTCTTGGAAAGAGGTGAGTGCAAATGTACAACTTGTCAAAGTCCTGTCATCAACTGATTTTGTCCAGTTTTTGGTTTGTTTGAGTGGAATGTTAGCATATTGGCAGTTAATTAGAAACATTTTTTAAATTATTTCAACTGACTGGCTAGCTAGCTAACAAACATACAGTGCAAAAATATTCATTATTTTACACTATCTTATCACAGCACTGGCAAACCATGATTGACCCACTCCTTAACCAAAATGCCTGACCTTTATATCATCATACGGTTCATGTCCATTCTAATTCCTAATTCTATGGCCTCTACATCCTTGACCGTCTGCACTTACTCATTTACTGGAGTCTTAACACATCGTCTCATAATTAATACTCTCGCTCAGGTGACTCACTTCGGCTGCAAGTCATTTGCCTTACTGTTTGACGACATTGACCACAACATGTGCCCCGCCGACAAGGAAGTGTTCAGCTCCTTCGCCCATGCCCAGGTGTCCATCACCAATGAGATCTTTCAGTACCTGGGAGAGCCTGAGACCTTTCTCTTCTGCCCCACAGGTAACACACACACACACACACAAGCATTTCTTAGTTTATATGGTATCTCCCGGTTTCCCTCCTTTTCGGAATGTTTTCTTCAGTTTTGTGCCTACTGAACACGACCCTGGATAACCTGTATCTGTGTATCGACGTGCCCTGTGTTTATGTATGTAACTGAAATTTGGTCCGGATTCATAGTTGATAGAAGATATAGATTCTATGTATGTTTTTCTTTGTGTCTTACTAAACCAGAGTACTGTGGAACGTTCTGCTACCCCAATGTTGCCCAGTCCCCCTACCTGCACACAGTGGGAGAGAAGCTGCTACCTGGCATTGAAGTGCTGTGGACAGGTACAGTAGATCCGAACAAATTCAAATTACACATGTTTTGGCACTCATTAGATTAACCTTAAACACCAACAGACCTTGTAACATACTTTATAACTTTTATGACTCCTAGATGTATCTGAAATTATGTTTCCAGGTCCTAAGGTGGTATCGAAAGACATCACAGTGGAATCAATAGAGGAGGTCTCTAAGATCCTGAAGAGAGCTCCGGTAATCTGGGACAACATCCATGCCAACGACTACGACCAGAAGCGTCTGTTCCTGGGGCCGTACAAGGGGCGCTCCACGGAGCTCATCCCCCGCCTAAAGGGGGTTCTCACCAACCCCAACTGTGAGTTCGAGTCCAACTTCGTAGCCATCCACACCCTGGCCACCTGGTACAAGTCCAACATGAACGGAGTGCGCAAGGATGTCGCCATGAGTAAGTCTGATTTAGACTTTAGTTTTAATCCCACAATAGATTTAATTTGTCCGTTCTGGCACTCTCGGGTACAGTGAAATTAGTCTGACTGGGATGGACTTTATTTATTTATTCACTTTAATAGATGTTATGTTCTGCAATTTGCCAGATTTAACCTAAAAGGCAAACGTCTTAAAGCAGGGTTGTACAGCTTTGGTCCTCAAGGACGGCTGTGTGTGTTGGTTTTTTATTGTTGTCCTGAACTGGTGTATTATTGCCAATTAATGACAATAATTGATCGATGAAGCGTCACAGAGAATCCAAGAGTAGTAGGATAGAAGTAACCCTTGTAATCACCCCGGTCTTAAAGGTGTAGGGTCTTTTAGCACTGTTATGCATGGTTAATCCACGTGTCTATTTGGAGGCCAAGTGAATGTTTGTTTTGGTGTTTATAGAGTAGAGTAGGGTCACACAATGGCTGTCCCCAAGTCTCGTGTCTGTAGGTTTTTAGAATGACACAAAAAGAAATGTTCTCGAAAGAGCACAGCATTCTGTCCGTTCAGATTACATGACTTTCAGTTCCATCCAGTCATATGAGTGGTTTCTCCAATAGAGGAAGGGAAGGAGGCACTTTCACAGTATTCAAACTGCCCTGTACATTACACCTTGTTATGGTATCTGTATCTATCCCTGTCCTTCCTTCCCCTTCTCTCCCTTCCTTCCTCTCTCTCTCTCTCCCTTCCTCCCTCTCTCTCTCTCTCCCTTCCTCCCTCTCTCTCCATCCTCCTACATCCCTCTCTCAGCGGATGGAGAGGACAGTACTGTGTCTATCCAGATCAAGCTGGAAAATGAGGGCAGTGATGAGGAGTTGGAGACAGACATGTTGTACAGCCCTCAGCTCGCCCTGAAACTGGCCCTCACAGAGTGGCTGGGGGAGTTTTTAGTGCCTCACCAGTACAACAGTAAGCACTGTGACCTACCTATCATCTCGCATATAACACCTGTGTATGTATTTCTTTTGCCTTACTTCAGTATCATACTGTATCATTTGGAGCAATGTTAAATGTCTCTCAAATCCACCACTGGATTTTAAACACTCGTCAATCATCCATTAAAGCTAGACATTATATATTTGTCATAGTATGTTGATATTTGTTATTTAAGCCTTTATATATTTGTCGTGTATAGCATGTTGACATTGTCTCTGTTCTCGTCTCCTCTCCAGGTCGCCAGGTAACCCATAGCGGAGCTAAGAGTTCAGCTATTAACGTGTCATCACTAGGCGCCTCCTCCCTCTGCGCTGGTACGACAGTCACTACAGTGTTCCGACAGCCCATCATGGCCCCCACAGGTGCCCCCGACCCCAATAACCACCCCATGGCCAAGAGTCTGCAACAACAAGAGGTGGGGTAGTTAGTTACCGATTTAACTTAGATTATTTTAGATCATTTTAATATTAGATAGTACATAAAGTATGCAATGCACATCCAATGGCTTTGAGCTCATTTCCCTTGTTTGTCTGTGTTGTCACTGAAGTCTCACATTAGTCTACATATGACAACAACAAAAAAAAATGGATTTTCATTACAACCGATCGACAATAAACACGCAATAGAATGAAAAGATCCCCGTGGGATCACGGAGATAGTGAGGCGATAACTTGTTTCCCAAACGCTTCTGTTGTTCAGGTGGATGTTGAGAAGAAGGAGTCTGACGAAGAGCCGATGGAGATGGTTGTGGAGAAACCATATGAGACGGAGCCAGAGCCAGACCCTGTAGCGGATGTTGAAATTGAGACCAAGAACAGCCTGGTCCTTTTAGACAAGATGGTGGAGGATCTGAAGCCCATGGACACAGACCGGGAGGTTCTAGTTCCTGATTCCAAGTCTCCAGAGGAGGACATTGACATGGCCCCCATGCAGACAGACGAACAGCTCAAACAGGTAAGACGTTTGTGTGCGTCTCAGACCTGGGTTCGTATACGTGTGTATTTGATTGATTATTTGTTATTCTTATGTTCTGTGTATTTTAATATTTTCAATTATTATTTTCAAATAATGTGGCCCTAATCAACTACTTCTATTGGAATTTGAAAAGTATTTAAGTGTTTTTAAAACAATTCCTATAAATAATCTATTTATTTCCAAATACATTATGGGAGTAGTGTTGTCACGACACCAACATTTTACTAGCGATACCACGGAGGGGGGAAAAAAAGTTCTGCGCATGTGCTATGCAAAAACCTGTCACTGAAATTCACACTTCTACTCAATTCAACACATTTTAATTAAACTTCACATGGTTCAGTGTGTAATATATTGCTGCGTATAATGGCATATTTGCGAAGGCCTACCTGTGATTTGGTTGGAGGAATGGGAGGAAGGGATATACAGTGCCTTTGGAAAGTATTCCGACCTCTTGACTTTTTCCACATTTTATTAGGTTACAGCCTTACTTTAAAATTGATTTACATTTGTTTTTTCCCCCTCATCAATCTACACACAATATACATGTTTGCTAATTTTAAAAAGATATCACATTTACATAAGTATTCAGACCCTTTACTCAGTATTTTCTTGAAGCACCTTTGGCAGCGATTACAGGCACAAGTCTTCATGGTTATGACACTACAAGCTTGGCACACCTGTATTTGGGGAGTTTCTCCCATTCTTCTTTGCAGATCCTCTCAAGCTCTGTCAGGTTGGATGAGGACTGTCGCTGCACAGCTATTTTCAGGTCTCTCCAGAGATGTTCGATCGGGTTCAAGTCCGGGCTCTGGCAGGGCCATTCAAGGACATTCAGAGACTTGTCCCGAAACCACTCCTGCATTGTCTTGGCTGTGTGCTTGGGGTTGTTGTCCTGTTGGAAGGTGAACCTTCGCCCCCAGTCTGAGATCCTGAGTGCTCTGTAGCAGGTTTTCATCAAGGATCTCTCAGCACTTTGCTCCGTTCCTCTTTGCCTCGATCCTGACTAGTATCCCCACAACATGATACTGCCACCACCATGCTTCACCGTAGGGATGGTGCCAGGTTTCCTCCAGACGTGACGCTTGGCATTCAGGCCAAAGAGTTGAATATTAGTTTCATCAGACCAGAGAATCTTGTTTCTCATTGTCTGAGAGTCCTTTAGGTGCTTTTTGGCAAACTCCAAGCGGGCTGTCATGTGCTTTGTACTGAGGAGTTGCTTCTGCCTGGCTACTCTACCATAAAGTCTTGATTGGCGGAGTGCTGCAGAGATTGCTTCTGGATGGTTCTCCCATCTCCACAGAGGAACTCTGGAGCTCTGTCAGAGTGACCATCGCGTTCTTGGTCACCTCCCTGACCAAAGCCTTTCTCCCCCGATTGTTCAGTTTGGCCGGACAGCCAGCTCTTGGAAGAGTCTTGGTGGTTGCAAACCTCTTCCATTTAAGAATGATGGAGGCCACTGTGTTCTTGGGGACCTTCAATGCCGTAGAAATGTTTTGGTATCCTTCCCCAGATCTGTGCCTCAACACAATCCTGTCTCGGAGCTCTACGGACAATTCCTTCGACCTCATGGCTTGGTTTTTGCTCTGACATGCACATATTATATAGACCGGTATGTGCCTTTCCAAATCATGTCCAATCAAATGAATTTACCACAGGTGGCCTCCAATCAAGTTGTAGAAACATCTCAATGATGACCAATTGATACAGGATGCATCTGTCCTCAATTTCATGTCTCATTGCAAAGTGTCTGAATACTTGTGCAAATAAGGTATTTCTGTAGTTTAAAAAAAATAATTTGCAAACATTTCTAAAAACCTGCTTGCTCAGGATTTTTATTTAATACATTTTGTAATAAGGCTGTGAAGGAACAACATGTGGGAAGTCCATCAGTCTGAATACTTTCCGAGGGCACTGTACATACAAATGTCTACCCATAATTGTATTTGAACCCGTGTGTGTGTGTGTGTGTGTGTGTGTGTGTGTGTGTGTCTGACAATTACATACAAAGCTACTCAGATTATCCAAAGTGACTTACAATTAAATTACATATGTTCAAACAATTACATTTTGTTTGTCTTTCAGGATGTTTTTGTGCTTGGTCCCAATGAGAAGGTATTGTACACTGCAGAGTCTCTTTCTTTGGAGGACCTGATCCTGCTGGCTGAGCTCTTCTACCTGCCCTATGAGTACGGACCCAAGGCCCTACACATGCTCAAGGAGTTCAATTGGCTCCGGGCTAACTGCAGCACCGTCGGTGTCGACTGCAAGGGCAAGGAGCCAGAGAAGGTAGGTGGGGGGGGATACCTAGTCAGTTCCACAACTGAGTGCATTCAACCGAAATGTGTCTTCCGCATTTAACCCATAAAAGTCTTAAGCCCTCTGTCTAAGCCGAGGGAGGGGTTCTACTAAGCTATATGGAATTGCTTTAAGAGTGTCATAACAAGCATCATTTTGTGGTTTGATTTTGAATTTTAAAACCCCTTGAAGTATCAATATATATTTAAATGTACATTATTTTTGACCTTACTGCTATTAGCCAGTACAAATGCATTGAATAACAGATTAGCTACATGGAAAAACAATTTGTGGAAGTTTAAACTGTCCTATTAGAAAGATCAGGAAACATTTGTTATTTATGACATTTTTTGGGCTCTAAACAGTATTTTATTTATTTATCTATAATTTGTTTGGTACCGGGGGCAATGGTTCCCTCTGCGTGGTAGTCCCGGGGGAGCTGTGCAGAAGTAATGTCAGCCTGCGCAAAGAAGCACGAGATTTAAATAACAGGATTGAAGTTCACTCTATCAATGTTTCCCTTTACTGTGGAAATTGTGATCGAACCAATGCAATATTAGCCACTTTCAATGCAACATACCTAAACAAGGTTTTGATGTAGGCAGAATGCATAGGAGTAGGATTATTTTGCATTGAAAGGCATGAAGGGGACCTTCTAAACAGGTCAACATTCACAAGAGCCAGACGGATTACCAGGACATGTACCTTGAGTATGCGCCGACCAACTGGCACGTGTCTTCACTGACATTTTCACCCTCTCCGTGTCTGTAATACCAACATGTTTTAAGCAGACTGTTATAGTCCCTGTGCCCAAGAACACCAAGGTAACTAGAGAATCTTGTTTCTAATGGTCTGAAAGTCTTTAGGTGTCTTTTGGCAAACTCCAAGCAGGCTGTCGTGCCTTTTACTGAGGAGTGGCTTCCGTCTGGCCTGATATATATATGCCTGATTGGTGGAGTGCTGCATACATTGTTGTTGTCCTTCTGGAAGGTTCTCCCATCTCCACAGAGAAACTCTGGAGTTCTGACCATCGGGTTCTTTGTCACCTCCCTGACCAAGATCCTTATCCCCCGATTGCTCAATTTGGCCGGGTGGCTCTAGGAATAGTCTTGGTGGTTCCAAACTTCTTCCATTTAAGAATGATGGAGGCCACTGTGTTCTTGTGGACCTTCAATGTTTTGGTACCCTGCCCCAGATCTGTGCCTTGACACAATCCTGTCTCTTTTTTAAAGTCATTTATTGCTTTGAACAACACAACATTTTGAGTGGATAAACTGGTTCATGTCAAGCCCTGCATGTTTTTTTTTCAAAATTAACATGGAATGTAGGCCTACATTGAACACCACACATTGGCAGCTACTGTCAGCTTTTCTATCGTTCAGCCATTTCCATGTTAAAATGTTTTCTGTTTTAATGTGTTTTCTCCATTGTTTTTGATGGTAGGCCCCTCCTGGTAGGCCTATTATGAACAAATAGCCACAGTAGCCTACTTGATCACTGTTAGTTTTAACTTAAAGCGAGTACAGCCTCGGTGTTCAGGGTAAACGCACACCGGAAGTTGCACGTATTTTTGTGCTCAGCAGACCTGAAATTTGCTCAGTGCCGGAAAAACTGAGGCATCATTGACCGGGGGACCTTCAGACGAGTCTTGTGAGGCCTGTGGGTGTCCTAGAGCAAAACAACCAACATGTTCGTGAGAGGGGTCACCTTTCCATAGAGGTGTCATAATAGTTTGTAGGCCCAACTGTTCAGACGCTACAGGCGATTTTGTGAGAATACCGATTTTTAAGGATGTCCCATGGTCTGACAAACACCGCTCTCTAGCTCTTTCACCTTTTTCCCGCAGATGCCCAAAAAACATATCTCTAGCTTTAACTAACATTTTTATGGGGATTATTATTATTATGCTAATTAGATTTCAGTGGGTGCGCAGAATGGCAGATTGTTCCACCTTCCACCGGCTCTGGGATTCGAACCAGCGCCCTTCCAATTACTGGGCCAACGCTTTTAACCTCCAGGCCACCCAGGTATTGGTAGAGAGGAGGGAGATTCTATTTATGTTAATTTGGTTAGTCATTACATTTTTTTTCTGATATTCAGAGCTGAAAAATATTCAGGGTTGATGGTGGTGACGACTGCGGTACAAAATGGTATGTGTGTGGTATCCTGAGAGGTCTACCCCGGGGGGTGGTAATAGAAGGGAGGTACGTGCTGCAACGTTGGCTCCCTCTGCTGGGAGTACACGAGCTGGGCACCCCGACATGGATAGCTCCAAGTGGAGGTAATTAGGGGAAGTGCCAACCAGCTGTGGAGGCCACATAAAAGGAGCACTGTGGCACACCGCGGGAGAGACCGACACAGAACCAAAGCTGAGAAGAAGGACTGAGCCAAACCTATGTGCTTTTCTTTGTTATGTTTATTTTATGGCCTAGTAAAGTTATGTTTGCTGACTAAAACCTCCCGGTCTCTGTGTTAATCTCTGCACCCTCAACCCAACACCCCACGGTTTACCACAGGTGGTTGTGTAGTGTCTCTAAGCAGCCATTGAGATGTTTGTCTAAAACACTGAAACCTGATCCATGCAGTGGCACACACACTGGAAAGTCGATACATTTAGTTCTGTCCAAGGCTGTGGATGAGTTCTGTCAGTGACCATGTTACCATTGGATATGTCTTTTTAAAAGAGTCTCAACTGGCCCATGTTCATTAGTAGGACTAATGGCAGTCATGTGACCAAGGTCACAGTTATCATTTTTCAAATAGCCCACTTAAAAAATTTTAAAAAATCATCTCCACTCTGGACTGGAGACAACTGCATGTGTCATATTTTTTAAAGCCCAGCGGTCCCGTTTTCAGTCAGCTGTTTGTTCCACAACACAACATTCTAAAACTTCCTGGTTTTTCCTCGTCTTGTCTATATCGGCTGTTATACCTAAACCAGGCTTACTTTGCTGCTTTTGGGTCAAGTTTATCGACTTTGAAATGAAATTGAAGGTTCTATTATTTTCATTACGGTCTTCATCCATAGTCGTCGATTACACAGTTAAACAAAAATCATCATAGCCCCTTCTGTTATGTGCCATAATGAACACCACCCTGTTTCCTGTCCCCCAGGTAGTGGAGTGGCAGTCCCGGGCGGAGAGGTTTGAGGAGATGTGTTGCTCGGTCATCCAGATGTTCACCAGGCTGTCTAACTCAGCCAACCGCACCATCCTCTATGACCTCTACCCCTACATCTGGGACATCAAGAGCATCATGTCCATGGTCAAGTCCTTTGTCCAGTGGCTAGGTACGCATGGACACACACACTCTCTCACAAACACACACACACACACACACAGAACAGGTACATACGGTATGGACACCTGAAATGGTACAGCTTGACTCCGACTTCTCAGAGCCTCAGAAACAGTAAGTGTAGGACATGAAACACATATACAGTACATGTCAAAAATGTGGATACACCTACTCATTCCTGTGTTAGTCTTTATTTGTACTATATATATATTTATTTTTATTTTTATTTATTTTTTAAATTCTACATTGTATCATAATAATGAAGACATCAAAACTACACTGCTCAAAAAAATAAAGGGAACACTTAAACAACACAATGTAACTCCCAAGTCAATCACAATTCTGTGAAATCAAATTTTCCACTAAGGAAGCAACACTGATTGACAATAAATGTCACATGCTGTTGTGCAAATGGAATAGACAACAGGTGGAAATTATAGGCAATTAGCAAGACACCCCCAATGAAGTAGTGGTTCTGCAGGTGGGGACCACATCAGGAGACGTGGAGGAGGCCGTAGGAGGGCAGCAACCCAGCAGCAGGACCGCTACCTCCGCCTTTGTGCAAGGAGGAGCAGGAGGAGCACTGCCAGAGCCCTGCAAAATGACCTCCAGCAGGCCTCAAAACTCCATGAGGGTGGTATGAGGGCCCGATGTCCACAGGTGGGGGTTGTGCTTACAGCCCAACACCGTGCAGGACGTTTGGCATTTGCCAGAAAACAACAAGATTGGAAAATTCGCCACTGACGTCCTGTGCTCTTCACAGATGAAAGCAGGTTCACACTGAGCACGTGACAGACGTGACAGAGTCTGGAGACGCCGCGGAGAACGTTCTGCTGCCTGCAACATCCTCCAGCATGACCGGTTTGGCGGTGGGTCAGTCATGGTGTGGGGTGGCATTTCTTTGGGGGGGGCGCACAGCCCTCCATGTGCTCGCCAGAGGTAGCCTGACTGCCATTAGGTACCGAGATGAGATCCTCAGACCCCTTGTGAGACCATATGCTGGTGCGGTTGGCCCTGGGTTCCTCCTAATGCCAGACAATGCTAGACCTCATGTGGCTGTAGTGTGTCAGCAGTTCCTGCAAGAGGAAGGCATTGATGCTATGGACTGGCCCGCCCGTTCCCCAGACCTGAATCCAATTGAGCACATCTGGGATATCATGTCTCGCTCCATCCACCAACGCCACGTTGCACCACAGACTGTCCAGGAGTTGGCGGATGCTTTAGTCCAGGTCTGGGAGGAGATCCCTCAGGAGACCATCCGCCACCTCATCAGGAGCATGCCCAGGCGTTGTAGGGAGGTCATACAGGCACGTGGAGGCCACACACACTACTGAGCCTAATTTTGAATTGTTTTAAGGACATTACATCAAAGTTAGATCAGCCTGTAGTGTGGTTTTCCACTTTAATTTTGAGTGTGACTCCAAATCCAGACCTCCATGGGTTGATAAATTTGATTTCCATTGATCATTTTTGTGTGATTTTGTTGTCAGCACATTCAACTATGTAAAGATAAAAGTATTTAATAAGAATATTTCATTCATTCAGATCTAGGATGTGTTATTTTAGTGTTCCTTTTATTTTTTTTGAGCAGTGTATATAATAACACATGGAATCTTATAGTAACCAAAAAAGTGTTAAACAAATCAAAATATATTTTATTTGAGATTCTTCTAAGTAGCCACCCTTTACCTTGATGTCAGCTTTGCACACTCTTTGCATTCTGTCAACCAGCTTCACCTGGAATGCTTTTCCAACAGTCTTGAAGGAGTTCCCACATATGCTGAGCCCCCACATATGTTGAGCACTTGTTGGCTGCTTTTCCTTCACTCTGCGGCCCAACTCATCCCAAACCATCTCAATTGGGTTGAGGTCGGGTGATTTGTGGAGGCCAGGTCATCTGATGCAGCACTCTCCTTCTTCGTCAAATAGCCCTTACACAGCTGGGAGGTGTGTTGGGTCATTGTCCAGTTGCGATACTCCATCTCATCTAGTTTGCGCTTAGTCGGTCTATCATTTGTATTTCAACAGGACAATGACCCAACACACCTCCAAGCTGTGTACGGACTATCTTACTAATAAGGAGAGTGATGGAGTGCTGCATCAGATGACCTGGCCTCCACAATCACCCAACCTCAACCCAATTGAGATGGTTTGGGATGAGTTGGACCGCAGAGTGAAGGAAAAGCAGCCAACAAGTGCTCAACATATGTGGAAGCTCCTTCAAGACTGTGAAGCTGTTAGGTTAGATTACTCGTTGGTTATTACTGCGTTGTCGGAACGAGAAGCACAAGCATTTCGCTACACTCGCATTAACATCTGCTAACCATGTGTATGTGACAAATACGATTTGATTTGAGCTGGTTGAGAGAATGCCAAGAGGGTGCAAAGCTGTCATCAAGGCAAAGGGTGGCTACACTGAAAAATCTGAAATACACTTTTTTTGGTTACTACGTGATTCCATGTGTGTTTATTTCATCGTTTTGATGTCTTCATTATTATTCTACAATGTAGAAACTAGTCAAAATAAATAAAAACCCATGAATGAGTAGGTGTGTCCAGACTTCTGACTGGTGATGTAGGTATGGGAAAAATATGTCAAGTCTTTAAGCTTCATGGTGAAATCTCATGGTTAGTTTAGATAAGCTCAATACATACACAAAGGTGAATATCATTTTGGTAAGCTTCTGTATGAGCATTAAAGATGTGTGTTTGGCCACATTGCAGTTTCTCCATGATAAGATTGATAGTGCCACAGTATGATTTTTCATCTGCCATCCAGTCTTTGGTAGTTTAGTCATGCACACATTAATGAATCATCTGAACATGTACTGTATCTATAGTGCCCACTCCCCAGTCTGCTTAACAGATGATTAAGTATGTTTGTGGACTTGGCAATGCAACATTTTAATCTCTGTCACCTTTCACCTGTGTTCAAGGTGAGTCTAGAGCAGACAGACTCACTCGGACAGACTCACTCTTATTGTCAGCTCTCCCAGTTAGTTTTAGGATCACTTCGACTTCACTTATATATCCATCAGCGACAGACATCGACATCCGCTACATTGCTTTTCAATTGTTGTTTTTATTCTGTTTTAGTGCACTTTTTGATTTGTTGATTTTTACTTTGACTAACTGAATGCCGCTTGCACTGCTAGTCACCCTCTACAGTAACCCTAAATGAATTGGTCCACCACAACTAAGTGAATTGTCAGTATCAGTAGTGACAGGTCCAGAGATGGGGTACTGCTGCTTGCTGTGTGTGGTGGCTGCTGCGTTCACACACACACAGACAGAACCTGCTGCCAGCCTGTGTCTGGGGGGTGGGACGCAAGGGTAACCCCCCCACTTCCACCCCGCTCTGTGAGCTTGGAGAGCGAGGTGACTGACAGTGAAAGGCCATTCTGGTGCATGAACAAAGATAGTGATCGAATATCTGAGCCAATTTTATTATCGATCCGCATTGAAACGATTCATTTCATAAAATGCCCTCACTGAGTAATGCAGAGGTCAGCAAAGTCGGTGCCGAGCCTATTCTCAGCACATGTTCTATGTACCAGTGTTATTGCTGGCTCAAAGTGCTTAGCCTCCACTGAATACTTTCTTCTAGCTGTATCAAAGCCCATACTCCTTGAAATTAAAATCACTCCAACTCACACACTACTCACGGATGCATGAACGCACATGTGCGCACAGACACACTTCACCTGCACGTAACATGTCTTGATAAGAGTCAGAACAACATTTCTGTGAGTGATCTTCTGTAGCCATTGGAAGCTATTTTGATCAACCCTGAAGCACGAGCATGGCCTGTATGTTACACAATAACCATGTTTCATTCACAGGTTTTTGTCCAGAGCTGAGAGCTCTAACCTATACAGTACACAGCAGGCAGCAAACCCACACTGGCAGAACTACAGCTAAATCAAAGCTATAACGGCGTTATGAAGCCTTAAACCAGTAGAACAATTTAGACGCTAGAGAATCATTTTGTAGGTCTTTCTAAAGCGTGACCAGCTGTGGGCTAGCTAGACCAGAACATAAAGCAATCTAAAGGCTTTCCCACATCCGGTGAACCAGTCGGTATGTAGACGACTTGTCACGCTTCTCTATTATAACTAAACCGCGCTCGAGGCCCGATCAAAGAGCTTATGTTCTAAGTATCCGTCCTCTTATTGGTCTGTAGCTGTGCAGCCGGCAGTCAGTCTTACCTCCTCCCCCCCTGGTGTTGTGACTGAGACACATTTACTAACTACTATCTTCTACTGTTCTCTCCCTTCACCGTGTGCAGATGGACAAATCCTCAGTACCAGTTTCTACTGCTAGTGGATCACCACTGGCCAATGTCTGCACAGGCCACCTTTTCTGATTTGGTTATTGTTTTTAATTGTTTTTGATTTTCATATCAGATCCGGATGTTTTGATATGGGTGATGGAATGACAGTCACATTTTGCGCAGCGAACTTGAGGAGCGAGTTCATTTCTCTCTAACATGTTTGTTTTTACAAGTAGGCCTTTTCATGGAAGAGGCTTAAACCAGCACTGGATGCACCTACACACTGGAGTTCACATCTGGCTTTCAGAATGTTAGTTTCTCTACTGTCCCTCGCAGTCTGGTGTGTACTAACTATAGTACACACCGTATTTTCCAAATGCTGCTTTGAAAGTGACTAGTCGTTTGTTCACAAAAGCGATGAGCAACTTGCATTGCAATGTGAAACACTGAGACAAACAACTGTGAAATAACTGTTGTTTTATTTACATAGATATGTGTCTCCAATAATTATTTGATAGCAACAAATGGCATGTGGTGGTGCTTTACTCCCAAGCACCTGAAAGCGAGCTGTGAATTCCTCCCTGTGGATGCATCTGTATGCTGAGTGGGGCCAGCCTCACCAGAGGAAGTGTTCTAGGTGTCAGGGTGAGGTTGCTACTGGATTTTTATAGCAGAAGCGTTGACTCGTCTGTCCTCTTCTCGTGCTGTGTCTGTCTCGTCACATGACAGGAGACCTCATCACCAGGTTTGGGATCGTCTATCAATCTGATCTTATTCTATAGCACCTTTTTTTTGTCACAAAGTGCTTCACAGGCACAGCAACCAATGATGGCAATGGCAATCATTCATATGTTTTGAAAGGTGTGACTGACAATAGTAGGTTCAAGGTTGCTCTCGTAAGAACGGAGCGGCGTGCCAACACCAAAGTAGGTGTAGGCACTTGAGGTGCACTGAACTTTGCACCCCTTTTTAGTTTTGTGTCTTTGCACAGAGCTGTCCTCTCCCAGTTGTCCTCTCTTCCTGTTTTGAGTCCTGCTCCCTGGTCATGTGATGAGGCAGGTTAGATGAGAATGTGACTTCAGATGAGGTGCTGGGGGGCAACGGCAGCTGAAGCTTACACGGTAGGACGAGTTCCCCCTAGACACTGATCCAAGGTCAGATTAGGCTAGTTAGAGCGTGAATGACTTGGAAGTTCTCGCTGCAAGTGAACCGGAATCCGACTGTCGAATTGATTCAGGCTTTATAACCTCAATAATTCCTCCCAGTTGAGAAACACCAAAGTAAGCTTTAGTTGCTCGAGCCCAACGTCCAACCAAACCATTTTCATACGAATATAATTTTTTTTAAATATAATTTTAAAAGCATTTTTCTTTGGAGTGTTAGGTTATCATTATTTTCCGAAGTCCCCCCCCCCCACCTGCGACCTGTCAGTTAGTCCCGTTTTATCTCTGGTCCCCATGGTAATGCTGTGTCCCTCCGCCACTGTGTGCTCCTAACAGGGTGCCGTAGTCAGGCCACTGCACAGTTCCTTAGTGGAGACCAAGAGCCTTGGGCCTTTAGGGGCGGTCTAGCAGGAGAGTTCCAGGTATATGCTTATGCACTGACTTCACAGATTATAAAACTGTTTGTAATGCTAGTAAAGAAAATGAATTACGGGTTTTGTGTTGAAGAGAAAGTGGTTTGTTGCGCAACAGCAGATGTGAAAGGGTTTGGTCTGTCTAAGGTGGGCTGATCATGACTAGGAAGGGTTATACCTCTGAATCATGAGAATTTTTTAAATAAAATGTCCATGTCTTGGACAGTGTGCCTGTAAGTTTCTGAAGGCATTGGTCCAACCAGCATCTGGTATGGTCTGATCAGTCTGAAAAGGAAAAGGGCGAACTGACACCATAAAAAGCTGAAGGAGTCCCTCCAAGGCAGTGTTTTTCTAAAATTTGAATTTCTCTCAGCCGACTGCCCAAAGGAGATGCTGCTTTTCCACGGGGCACGCATATTCTGCCTATTCTCTGCGTGGCATTGCTAGGGTTAGATTTCCATGGCATCTCATTTATTTGCAGGAAAAGCTTCGCAAAATTCTACCCTTTCGCACACGCAAGGGTATGCATCGCAGCACCAACGAGAACGCAAGTGACACCGCCCGCTTAGAAAAACTCCATGAGCAAACACGATACTCCTAGACTAAGATCAGATATCCCATGTTGGATTTTTTATTTTTATTTGTAGTAGTTGATCTTTAAAAGACTCTGTGGTTGGTCTTCAAATAAAAATCAAATCAAATGTTATTTGTTACATAAACAGCAGTTACTAACAGTGAAATGATTACTTAAGGGCCCATACCAACCATGCAGAGAGAAAGAAAAGTAAAACGTGTAACAATACTATTAATACTAGATTTAAAAAAATTACTAACGATAACTGGGTACCAGTATCGATCAATGTCTGAGGGGTCTGAGGTAATGTAGGTAGATACAGTGCATTCGGAAAGTATTCAGATGGGTCCCTTTTCCCACATTTTGTTATGTTACAGCCTTATTCTAAAATGTATTATATAATTGTTTTCCTCAATCTACACACAATACCCCATAATAACAAAGCAAAAACAGTTTTTTTAGAAATGTTTGCAAAGGTATTCAAAATAAAAAACAGAAAACTTATTCACATAAGTATTCAGACCCTTTGAGACTCAGTTGAGCTCTGGTGCATCCTGTTTCCATTGATCATCCTTGATGTTTCTACAACTTGATTGGAGTCCACCTGTGGTATATTCAATTGATTAGACATGATTTGGAAAGGCACACACCTGTCTATATACGGTCCCACAGTTGACAGTGCACGTCATTGCAAAAACCAATCCATGAGTTTGAAGGAATTGTCTGTAGAGCTCCGAGACAGGATTGTGTCGAGGCACAAATCTGGGACAGGGTACCAAAACATTGAAGAACACAGTGGCCTCCATCATTCTTAAATGGAAGACCTTTGGAACCACTAAGACTCTTCCTAGAGCTGGCTGCCCGGCCAAACTGAACAATCGGGGGAGAAGGGCCTTGGTCAGGGTGGTGACTAAGAACCTGATGGTCACTCTGACAGAGCTCCAGAGTTTCTCTGTGGAGATGGAAGAACATTCCAGAAGGACAACCATCTCTGCAGCACTCTACCAATCAGGCCTTTATGGTAGAGTGGCCAGATGGAAGCCACTCCTCAGTAAAAGGCACATGCCAGCCCGCTTGGAGTTTGCCAAAAGACACCTAAAGGACTCTCAGACCATGAGAAACAAGATTCTCTGGTCTGATGAAACCGAGATTGAACTCTTTGGCCTGAATACCAAGCGTCACGTCTGGAGGAAACCTGGCACCATCCCTACGGTGAAGCATTGTGGTGGCAGCATTATGCTGTGGGATGTTTTTCAGCAGCGGTAACTGGGAGACTAGAAAGGATTGAGGCAAAGATGAACGGCGCAAAGTACGGAGATCCTTGATTTAAAACCTGCTCGAGGGGCTCTGGACCTCGGACTGGGGCGAAGGTTTACCTTCCAACCGTACAACGTCCCTAAGCGCACAGCCAAGACCACGCAGGACTGGCTTCGGGACAACTCTCTGAATGTCCTTGACTGGCCTGAAAATAACTGTGCAGCATTGCTCCCCATCCAACCTGACAGAGCTTGAGAGGATCTGCAGAGAAGAATGGGAGAAACCTCTCAAATAGCGGTGTCCCAATCTTGTAGTGTCATACCCATGAAGACTCAAGGCTGTAATTGAAAAGTACTGAGTAAAGGGTCTGAATACTTATGTAAATGTGATATTTCAGTTTTTGTATTTTTGGAAATGTGCGAAAAAAAATTTTTTTTTTTCCTTTGTCATTATGGGGTATTGTGTGTAGATTGATGAGGGGGGTAAATGTTATCCATTGTAGAATAAGGTTTTAATGTAAAAATGTGGGAAAAGTTAACTTTATGAATGCACTGTGTGTACATATAGCTGTGAATAAAGTGACAGACAGTAAACGATAGCAGCAGGATATGTGATGAGTCAAAGTTTGTGCAAGAAAGGTCAATGCAGAAAGTCCGGGTAGCTGTTTGGTTAACTAGAAGTTGTTCAGGGTCCTGTTGGTTCCAGACTTGGTCTTTAGCTGTATCTAATGTTTAATATACTGTCACTAATGAAAATCTACACCCCTTGCACAGTTTTCACATTTTGCTGCCTTAAAATTCAATCGAAAAATGGATCAAATTAGATTTGATTTTTTTCTCCAATCTACGCAATCTACTAAACATTTTCAAAGTGAAAGAAAAATTATAGAAAATGGACAGCAATATTCAAACCTTGTCAATGATTTTCAAGCAAATGCAAGTCATGACTGAGACTGGACCACTCAGGAACACTCAACACTTCTTGGAAATCCACTCTGGTGTGTCATTGAAGAAGATCTATCGCAGGGTTAGGTTTTCAGAAGACTGAGTTGGGTGTTCCTCCAACTTTTTGCCTGGGCTTTGGTCCGTTTCACATTTTTTGGGATCCTGACAAACTCCCCCAGTCCCTGACGATGACGAGAATACCCATAACTTAATGCTGCCACCAAATATAGGGTTTCACTCTGTGTTGTATTGCATTTGACCCAAAACTGTTTCTCTTTAAATTTAGGACCAGAAGTTATTGTGTTTGCTGTGTTGTCTTGCAGTATTAATTAACACAGGATTCCTCCTTTTCACTTTGTCATACATGCCTGTAATGTGGAGTGAATGCAATGCTGTTTATCGTCTGTGTTTCCTAAGTATTGTGGTGGTGGCATCATGTTATGGTGTTTGTCACCGCCAGGGACTGGGGAGTTTGTCACAATCTTTAAAAAAATCTGAAAGGAGAATGGCTCAGTTAAAACGTTAGAGGAAACCCCGCCTCAGTCTTCTGAACACCTAACCCTGGATTTTTCAGTGGGAAAATACACACATTTTAATGCCAAATACACACCAGAATTACTTTCCAATAGTTGTTGAGTGTTCCTGAATGATCCAGTCTCAGTCCTGACTGAAATCTGCTTGATATCAGAGACGAGGTTTGAATATGGCTGTCCATCCATGATCCCCAACCAAGTTGACTTACCTGGAGCAATTTTGACAGAACCAATGGACTTGTCCAAAGCTGGAGTCTTATTCAAAATGGTTTCCTAAGGTGCTTCCACCAAGTACTGGGGGGTGAAAACATACGCAAACAAGACATCTACGTTTTATTTTATTCATTTGGAAAATGTTTTATAATTTTTCTTTCACTTTGTTTTCCTACTGATGTACACAACGTACTCCACCTTTTCAATCGGATTGAATATGTTTTGTTTTTTTTATGACATTTTAAGGCGGCAAAATGTGAACATTGTGCAAGGGGTGTGTAAACCTTCGCAAGGCATTGTATGTTAGAATAGTGTTTTGCTCCTGGAGTTTTGTCTCATTGTCAGCGCCAGCATCATGACTTCTCTCTACAGGAGGGCCACGGGCCCGGCCCTGCGCAGCGCGGCAGCTCGAAGCGATGCCTTAGACCAGCCACGGGGAATGGATCAGCAACATCTCCTTTAGCCAGCAGCACCTTTTCTGAGACCAAGCCTTTGCTCTTCCAATATACACCTATAACTCATATTCCTGACTTTAAAAAGAAAACATGCTGTATACGCTATGCTCTCATAAGAACAGATGTGATGATTTGCTGCTGCTGTTCACTGTTGAGCCAAAAGTACCACAGAAGCCCAGCAGTAAGTCTTGGACCATTGGCTGGTTTTAGCCTGCCTTTGACATGCAGCTGTTGTTGGTGCCACAGTGTCCCAGCAGTAGCAAAGGTGTCTGAAACGGTGAATGCAGAGACCCGGTGCCTGGTGTCAGTTTGACTGAAACGATTTATTGTGATCCCCGACAGAGATTTTTGCCAATCGACGGGGCAAACGATCTTTTCTTCCAGCCTCCCCCCGCACTGCCAACATCCAAAATCTATTCCATCAGGCCCTGCTATCCTAAAGATGAGGTGAGGAGAGTTTTTTTTTGTTTTAAATTTTACAGCATTTTCCCTCTACATCAGTGGGTGTGTCTGTGGGTATGGGTGAGTGTAATTTCCCCTCTGGATCACTGATTCCTGTATTCACTCAGTGATTAGCTGAACATACTGGGTGTAACGGCACGCTGTTGGTATTCCCATCTGAGCTATCCTCGTTTTTAAATACTGCTTCTAGGCTCATCTGTGTGTGTGTGTTCTAGCATGCAGTGTATAAGATCTGCAGAGAGATGTACTCTGAAGGAGTGGAGGAACTGCCCTTCGGTGGAGAGGATCCAGACCTCATAGGAGACAGGTAAGGTCTTTTTTTTTGTACATTTTAGTTGTCGCCCAACATTATTTTGAAGGAAAAAAAATGGAAGTGGAGACAGGTTGAGATTGAAACGATGGTAAAAAAACAAACATTAAATCTGTGCAGCAAAATGATTGGTGGGCTGGAGTTTCTTTTCAATGTCGTATACCTAACTAACAGTATGTTTCTCTGTTTTTTCCAGGTTAGTAGGAGGGTTCCTGAACCTGAGTCCAGACTATGGGTTTGTCCTGGAGGACGAGGAGGGGATCTGTGGTTACGCTCTGGGCACCGTGGACGTCAAGCCCTTCGTCAAGAAGTGTAAGATGAGCTGGATCCCCTCCATGCAGGAGAAATACAACAAGCCTGATTGCCAGAAGGACCTCTCTGATGCTGAGGTAGGAGACTGGGTTCACTCTGTTTCTTTCACTTTTTTTTTACTCGAACACACTGACACTTATTCTTTTTTTCTTTTTTACAAGCTGCAATGAGCGCGATATCTGTTGCCTACTTTGGTCAAATGCACAAATATCCCTTTCACACTATTGAACTGAGCCAATCAGAGCTGCACTACACTGGCCTGTGAAAGGAAAATAACCAAGCCAGCGCAGTACGGTTCAGCTGGGCATTGTTCCCCTGGAAAGGGTATTATTGTACGTTGCCCTGGACGAGAGCGTCTGCTCAATGACTAAAATGTCAAACAATTTCTCTTTCCTTCCTGTAGAAGATGATGTTGAGTTTCCATGAGGAGGAGGAGGGCCTCCCAGAGTCGTTCCTCTCCAACTTCCCTTCCCTCATTAAGATGGACATCCATGCCAAGGTCATCGATCCCAGCGTGGCCAAGAGCATGATGGGATGCCTGCTTTCCTGCCTCAAGGCCAATGGTAGGTGGTGTCTACAGAACCTGTCTCAATAAAGCACATTTGCTAGTCTATGAATGGTCCCTCGCAACCATCTATGAATCTATCGGAAACTTCAGTTGTCCGCATCCCAATTCTAACGCATAAGGATGGTTGTCATTATTAGCCTTATTAGCCGTACATTAAGGCTCACACATGCTTATAACAAATGACATAAAGCATGTCAGCAGGTTTGAAGTAGTGTTACCGTAACTGTTACTTACTTATGTTAATCTGTTGTTTAACCCCCCCCCCCCCCAGGTTCCATCGGTGCGTTCTGTGAGGTGCGTCAGGCGGACAAGAGGATGATAGACTTCTACAGTAAGCTGGGCTGCTTCGAGGTTGCCAAGATGGAGGGCTTCCCCAAAAACATCATAATCATGGGCCGCAGCCTCTGAGGACAACGACAACATCACGGGACGCAGCTCCTGAGACAGCCCGGCGAGCCAAGCAACCACGGAGCTGTGTAGAGCGCTTCAGTCATCTGGGCCTAAGGATAACTGTCTGTTACTTTTACAAACCTACCGGTACTTGACGATTTTACACTTCAACCACCTGGACTAGATAAGGCTAGAGGCATCCCTGTTTTTAGATAGTGATCAGAAACAAAGCGGCTTGTACAGATTCACTGTGCTGCCACTAGAGGCCCAGAGCTCTGCCGGAATGAAACAGAATCCAAAACTGTAAGAGCCAAAGTAGTCGTCTGCAGCCCTGTAAAGCCGTGTGTGTTTATGGTGGACGGTTTCCCTCTTGTCATTGGTGTCCAGAGTGGAGTGGCAGTGACTGATCCCCATGCGGCTCCATGAAGTAGGAGCTGGTCAGGTGCCATCTACTCCCATTAGCCTTTCAGACCATGTGACCTGACTGTCAGCAGCCGAATGGGCGTCTGTGCCTGTCTCTCACAGACAGTGTGTATTTAGATACTGCTGCATCTCAAATTGCGCTCTCTTCTCAATGTAACACGTTATTTTTGTCTGGTCGAAGGTAGTGCAGTGTATAGAGTATAGGGAGTGATTTACGACTTGGCCGTATATGCTGACACTGCACTTTGGTATAGGCCTAGCTGACGGGACGGGGGGGGGGATTAGGGAAAAGGGGCCTTTGAGCAGGTGGTCCCTGTAGCTTACAGAGTAAAGAGCGATTTATGCTTCCACCTATACTGTAGTTTAACTCCCGAGTGAAAAAAACATTTGTCTCTTTGTGGTGTGTTACAGGTTCCTCAATAGTTTACTTAAACTTAAGTGACTTACATGCAGAGGAAAGCATACGCTTGAGTGTTCAAGGAGACGTACGGAGACTTTAGTAGCGAGGGAGTTATTTCCTGGAAACCCACCGGAGTAGAAATGAATAACCTCGAAGAGAGGAAGATGTGGAATTGGCCACGTGTGTTTCCACTCACTAAAAACATGGTTCTCAGTCTAGTCCCTTAACCCTTTTTGTTTTTGGCCATGCTTTTTTTTTACAGTGCTATTTTTATGTTTATGTATTGCCTTTCAATAGGACTTTTGTACCTGTGGAGATCTCCAAGGGGCCTATTGCACTGTACTGTAGATCGCCGATGATTACCATGCACTCTTAACTACTGTCAATCCACCTGACAAATACATAAGGGGACATGATGGGATGCGTTCATTTTAGCTTGCCCGGTTGCCCTTGGATGGTCTAAAATGGGCAAACTCCACCCTCCCGGTGCACGCTAAAACGAACGCGCCTCGCCTCAAAAGGTGGGCCATCGGCTCGAAAACGTCTCTCAATATTTTTTGGGTCACCAATCCAGTGCTCTGGCCCTTAAACCAAGAGAGACGTTTTCGAATTGTGAAGATGGGACGAGATGGGACGGGACGGTTTAGACGCTTCAGCGCTCCTTCTGTAATGCAGCTGCTCTCGTTCTCGACTTCACGAGGCTCGGCGAGGAACATGTACCACTAACCAGCTGCTTATCCGGGAGGACAGAACGTTCAGGTAGAAAGATACTATGTAGAACAGGTGGGATTCCATGCCAAGCAGAATGAGGAATCATGTCGACTGTGTACGCCACATTTCCATCTGCGGCGTCATACGTTGCACGCACTTGAATGTCGAGCTACTGAGCGGCTGTTCTTCTCCTGGTTGGGACACTACCTACATCGACATGTCAATTCAAATATGCTTTTTAAAGGAATACCTCGTTATCTGATTTGTCTTCTGCCAGCCTGGATGTTTATAAATGAGTCTGAACGTTGAGGTAGTTAGATTGCAGTCCTTTTAGTCTGCTTTATTCATCCAACTCATCGCCCTCTGGACTAGTATTCTGTGGTGGACAAGTACGTTTCCCAGAGAGAATAGCAACATGTATCCTAGTTCTCCACTGGTATTAAATGATTTACTTTTCCTTTAGTTTGTGTGTTATATATAAACAGACATTTTGTCATTGCTTGTGCTATTGTGAACTTTTGCTTTTTTTCCCCCCTGCATCTGCTGATTTTATGTTTAGCAGCAATTTGAAAGGGCTTCAATTATAGACCTACATTGATGATACATACATTGTTCATTTTTTTTGTTGGTGGGGAGGAGTTTATTGATTAAAATGTACACTTTGTATGTGAAAGGAAAATTGTTGTTAATAAATATTAACTCATGGAAAGGTGATATGATTACTTAACTCGACACCCAGTCATATCAGGAAGCAGCTGCAACAATGTAACAGTTATAACGGTGCACTCGCAAATTATTCAGACCCCTTGACTTTTTCCACATTTTGTTACGTTAGCCTTATTCTAAAATCCACACACAATACCCCATAATGACAAAGCAAAATCTGGTTTTTAGAAATGTTTGCAAAAAAAGAAAAAACCTGAAATCACATTTCAGTTAAATATTCAGACCCTTTACTCAGTACTTTGTTGAAACACCTTTGGCAGCGATTACAGCCTTGAGTCTTCTTGCAGATCCTCTCAAGCTCTGTCAGGTTGGATTGGGAATGTTGCTGCACAGCTATTTTCAAGTCTCTCCAGAGATGTTTGATCGGGATCAAGTCCGGGCTCTGGCTGGGCTACTCAAGGACATTCAGAGACTTGCCCCGAGGCCACGCTTGCGTTGTCTTGGCTGTGTGCCTAAGGTCGTTGTTCTGTTGGAAAGTGAACATTCGCCCCAGTCTGGAGATCCTGAGCACTCTGTAGCAGGTTTTCATCAGGGATCTCTCTGTACTTTGCTCCGTTCATCTTTCCCTCGATCCTGACTAGTCTCCCAGTCCCTGCCGCTGAAAAACATCCCCACAGCATAATGCTGCCACCATGCTTCACCATAGGGATGGTGCCAGGTTTCCTCCAGACGTGACGCTTGGCGTTTAGGCGAGAGAGTTCAATCTTGATTTCATCAGACCAGAGAATCTTGTTTCTCATTGTCAGAGTCCTTTAGGTTTCTTTTGGCAAACTCCAAGTGGGCTGTCGTGACACTTGGTGGTTCCAAACTTCCTCCATTTAAGAATGATGGAGGCCAATGTGTTCTTGGGGACCTTCAATTCTGCAGAAATTTGTTGGTACCCTTCCCCCGATCTGTGCCTCGCCACAATCGTGTCTCGGAGCTCTACAGACAGTTCTTTTGACCTCATGGATTAGATTTTCAATTCCCACATATGCTGAGCACTTGTTGGCTGCTTTTTCTTCACTCTGCGGTCCAACTCATCCCTAACCATCTGAATTGGGTTGAGGTCAGGTGATTTTCGAGGCCAGGTCATCTGATGCAGCAATCCATCACTCTCCTTGGTCAAATAGCCCTTACACAGCCTGGAGGTGTGTTTTCGGTCATTGTCCTGTTGATAAACAAATGATAGTCCCACTAAGCGCAAACCAGGTTGGATGGCGTATCGCTGCAGAATGCTGTGGTAGCCATGCTCATTAAGTGTGCCTTGAATTCTAAATAAATCACATACAGTGTCACCAGCAAAGCACCCCCACACCAACACACCTCCTCCATGCTTCACAGTGGGAACCACACATGCAGAGATCATCCGTTCACCTACTCTGCATCTCACAAAGACATGGCGATAGGAACCAAAAATCTCAAATTTGATCTCATCAGACCAAAGGACAGATTTCCACCAGGCTAATGTCCATTGCTCGTGTTTGTTGGCCCAAGCAAGTCTCTTCTTCTTATTGGTGTCCCTTCATAGTGGTTTCTTTGCAGCATTTTGACCACGAAGGCCTGATTCCTGCAGTCCCTTCTGAACAGTTGATGTTGAGATGTCTGTTACTTGAACTCTGTAAAGGAATGGACATTAGACCGGTGGAAATCTGTCAGATGACCAACACAATCACCCGACCTCAACCCAATTGAGATGGTTTGGGATGAGTTGGACCACAGAGTGAAGGAAAAGCAGCCAACAAGTGCTCAGCATATTTGGGAACTCCTTCAAGACTGTTGGAAAAGCATTCCAGGTTAAGCTGATTGAGAGAATGCCAAGAGTGTGCAAAGCTGTCATCAAGGCAGCTACTTTGAAGAATATATTTTGTTTTTTTTCAACACTTGTTTTAATTATTAAACTATTATTCTACACTGTAGAAAAATATAAAAATAAAGAAGGTCCCTTAAATGAGTAGGTGTGTCCAAACCTTTGACTGGTACTGTGTGTGTGTGTGTGTGTGTATATATATATTACACACACACACACACACACTACTTTTCAAAAGTGTGGGATCACTTAGAAATGTCCTTGTTTTTGAAAGAAAACACAATTTATTGTCCATTAAAATAACATAAATTGATCAGAAATACAGTGTAGACATTGTTAATGTTGTAAATGAGTATTGTAGCTGGAAACATCAGATTTTTTAATGGAATATCTACATAGGCGTACAGAGGCCCATTATCAGCAACCAACACTCCTGTGTTCCAATGGCATGTTGTGTTAGCTAATCCAAGTTTATCATAACTAAATAAACATACCAAAATACATCTCAGCTCCGACTCATTTTCAAGTCCTCTCGTGGTTACTGTCCTAACCCTGGAAATGGTAGCACCATAAAGAAGCTGGCTTGATGCCAGCGTGGGTATTGAACCAGCATCTGTAGCAACACAGCTTGCACTGCGATGCTGTGTCACATGCTGACCACACAGGTCACGTGCATAAGCGTTGCAAAATAAATGTACACATACAGTTGAAGTCAGAAGTTTACATACACCTTAGCCAAATGCATTTAAACTCAGTTTTTCACAATTTTTTACATTTAATCCTAGTAAAAATTCCCTGTTTTAGGTCAGTTAGGATCACCACTTTATTTTAAGAATGGGAAATGTCAGAAATATATTGAATGATTTCACCCTTACTTCTTTCATCACATTCCCAGTGGGTCAGAAGTTTACATGCACTCAATTAGTATTTGGTAGCATTGTCTTTAAGAAGAATGCTTGGGGTCATTGTCCATTTGGAAGACCCATTTGCAAACCATGCTTTGACTTCCTGATGTCTTGAGATGTTGCTTCAATATATCCTCATGAAGCCATCTATTTTGTGAAGTGCACCAGTCCCTCCTGCAGCAAAGCACCCCCACAACATGATGCTGCCACCCCGTGCTTCACGGTTGGGATGGTGTTCTTCGGCTTGCAAGCCTCCCCCTTTTTCCTCCAAACATGACGATGGTCATCATGGCCAAACAGTTCTATTTTTGTTTCATCAGACCACAGGACATTTCTCCAAAAAGTATCATCTTTGTCCCCATGTGCAGTTGCAAACCTAAGTCTGGCGGTTTTGGAGCAGTGGCTTCTGCCTTGCTGAGCTGCCTTTCAGGTTATGTCGTTATAGGACTCGTTTTACTGTGGATATAGATACTTTTGTACCTGTTTCCTCCAGCATCTTCACAAGGTCCTTTGCTGTTCTGGGATTGATTTGCACTTGTCGCACCAAAGTACGTTCATCTCTAGGAGACAGATCGCATCTCCTTCCTGAGCGGTATGACAGCTGCGTGGTCCCATGGTGTTTATACTTGCGTACTATTGTTTGTACAGATGAACATGGTACCTTCAGGCGTCTGAGGCCTTGGCTGATTAATTTAGATTTTCCTGTGATGTCAAGCAAAGAGGCACTGCGTTTGAAGGTAGGCCTTGAAATACATCCACAGGTCCAATTGACTCAAATGATGTCAATTAGCCTATCAGAAGCTTTTAAAGCCATGACAGTTTCTGGAATTTTCCAAGCTGTTTAAAGGCACAGTCAATTTAGTGTATGTAAACTTCTGACCCACTGGAATTGTGATTCAGTGAATTATAAGTATATCTGTCTGTAAACAATTGTTGGAAAAATAACTTACATCATGCACTAAATAGATGTCCTAAACGACTTGCCAAAACTATAGTTCGTTAACAAGACATTTGTGGAGAGTTTTAATGACTCCAACCTAAGTGTATGTAAACTTCCGACTTCAACTGTGTATCATTCCATCCAACCCATAACACAATAGGCACTACTCCTAATGCACTTCTACAGTTGTAAACATACTAAAACATTCTCAAATCAATTAGTAAATATACATCAATCCCTTCTCTGGAACACTCTTATGTTCCACCACTCCTAAAAACATGTTGACTTGAACAGGGAATGAGAAAAATGCATGTTTAATAATTTCACACCACCCTTGATGAGACTAAGACTGAGGAAAGAACCGTCCAGCCGTTCCATTCTATGCCCATGGGATGCTAGTCTCCATGCCCGTCTCCTTCATTTTCATCCTTTTTGCTTACGCTAAGACACAGAACATGAGTCTTGTATGCAATTAATTGTACCGTATCATCCAGCAATCCATATTTGTTTGATGCGATTTAACATACAAATTCTGACGACATGGTAAAACAAAAACCCGTTCATGGTTGACTCAAGCTATCATCTAGTGTTCTCTAATAACCTCCCTCTTCAGAGGACAGTTGGAGAAGGTTTCTAGAGATAAAACCCTCCCTAGACCCAGCAGTTCACCCACCCCTCACAGTTTGAGAGCAGTGCTTTCTCTCGCTGTATCCAAATCATAAATGATCCAACCCAAATGCAGAATGACAGTCCTTAGTGCTTTACTTTGAGTAGATCACTCGAATTCAAGCCCCTCTACCTAGCACACATCGTCACGGTTCCAATGTACATTTACAAATGGGACCATATGTTACCGGTATTAAATGTTCTCATTTACAGCCCCCATTTGTCCATGTTGTCCTGTTGTGAGTGGCATGGTAACGAAAGATCGGTATCTCAATGCATTCTTATTATAAATTACTATGAATTTCTCATTTTGCATTCCTCCTCAATAAACCTGACACCCCAACTAAACAATTACGGGCACGGTTGACCCTCTTCTCCCGGCACTTATCATTCTAGCGTGTCTTCATTGGTTCTTCTTCAGATAGCTTTACAGTTGGTCTTCCCAACGACACACATGTAACTTTTGCCTGTCACATTTGATATCACATTTGATATCCTGAGCCACCACCATCATTCTGTCTGGTCCATTTTTACACCAGTACGTACGCCAGCAGTATGAGACAAGTTTGAAGGTGATCTCTCTCTCTCCATGCTCACTCCACATTCACGGTCTCAGGATTCATGGCGCACTCCTGCCGCACGTACCCAGGTTTATGACTCGGACTCAGGTCACAGGTCGTATTGAACGACTTTGTCGCTCTTCCTTCAACCGGTTATGGAGGGTTTTGAGGTTCACACACTGTTCGTGGTCAAATGATCCCTTCCATGAATCAAGACACCATCTGACGCTACCCTTGCCATTACTTGAGAGAGGACAGAGCAAAACAACAGTTTAAGACACTTCTGAATCTGGAAATCCAGATCGTCCATTCACTGTATGATCAATTATTACATTCCTAATTTTCTTAATACCATTATCTCTAAGACATGACTGCTGAAACCATTTTCAAAATGAGTTCATACGCCCTTATTTTACTGGCGACCTCTCTGAAGAGTTATCAGATCAGGGAGTTAAAACTCCAACCCATCAGGAAATCCAAAACAATCCAGCAGAACCCAATCTGGTGAAATTTGTATCGAAACAAAAATGAAATCAACAATAAACATATCACAGTCCATTTGGCTTAACTGTCAACCCTTATTAACATGTATTTTTCCTTCTATTTGCAGACTGAACAAAATACATTTGTGTTTTTACCAAAGGGCCAGGGCTCCAGGGAACTGGTCATTTCCCCTTTGAACACATGATTCACATCGTTAACTAAAAAAGAAACAAATTAGAATAACCAATCAACTTAGAATTACAACTCTTGATAACTCCATAAGGAAATAATGGTATCCCGTAAGGTAATGGTGAAATATACTAAAGACTGATGTCACTCCTTCATATTATAATGAAATCCCACCTGACTCGATCATTTCTAGCGAGGTTGATCACGCCTCAAAAGAAATTCAGGACACAGGTCATTCAACACCATTCATATTTTCTTTCACTGTTCTTCAAAGACCATTTACAAACATTTCCATCATTCTACGTACACAGTTTAAAACCAAATTGAAAAGACCCCACACAATAAATCCCACGGTATTAACGCCAATAACAAATATTCATAACTGGTGAGTGGTGTGTGCATGCTGGTGTGTGTGTGTGTGTGTGGTAAACCATAGGTCAAAAACATACACACGAACAGGCCTTACTTATCTGGGAGCCCCTTCTACGGACTAATCCGGGGACTTTTATACTTATAAAACTGCCTAATATCACTAACAGATCTCCCCAAGACCATAGTCTCAGGAAACATTCCAAAGAGATAATGAATCCCCCTCTTCTTCTGGAAAAGAAAGTGTACATTTCGTTAGCATTCACTACATCTTAATCAGCAATCCAAAAGTATTAATTATAAACCAAACATGATAATGGTAAATTCACCTTCCTCACTCCAATCATTAAACGTTTGTTTTAATCCACCCCATCGTTTATGTATCTCTTATTTGGCATGTACCACCCTTTAGACTCGGTGGCGAGATAATGACGCCGTGTCTAACGATTCACTGGTCTCTTTTCCCCATGATTCTCCATATCCACCACCATATCCACATTGCTCTTCATGTTCATGAACTAAAAAAAAATTTAAGTTCATTTTAGGTTTGGGAACCCCAATGCAAATTTCTCTTGACCCCTTCTCCCTTTCGTCCATTCTATAAATCTATTTCAGAATAAGACATAAAACGTAAATCTATTTCATAATAAAACAACATAACATGTCTCACGAGATTAAAAACCCCCAAGGTTTTCTGAGTTGGCAAGGAGTGTTTGGCCAGATAACAAATTCTAACAGATTCTTCAAGACAAAATAATTTTTCCTGAGGCAATTTTTGCCAATTTCTCATCATAAGGAATCCGTGATATTTGATCCCTGGCATCGATTAAAAAGTTGTAAGACGTGAGCTCCTACGTCTCCCCTCACTAAAAACCGTAATCTCTATGAACCGCTAACGATCGAACCGAGGCCATACACTGCTATGTAAACATTTTCCTGTCCCGCTGCTTTCAAGAAGATTTGTTGGGGCTCTTTTGAAAAAAATATAAATGCTTGCAAGGCGGCATTTCCTCCGGATGCAGCAGGCTCAATTTTCCACCTTATACTCCCTTTTCCTTTTCCAATGACCAACAGCCCCACACCTAAAACAGGACCCATAGCTTCTATGGCTTTAAGCTTCTCTTCCCCTAGCCCCATTTTACAGGGAAAATCGGGGCCGCCGGTCACCATTTTCAATAGTTAATATTCCGAAACCTCTCCCGACGGTGTCCAGGGGGTTTAGATCTTCACTCCGGGCTCTAATACACGCCTTTCATTAACTATTTTCCAAGGTAGTGATATCCACGTCCCAGTATCGGTACCAATAATTGGTCACGGCACTTCATACTTTGCATTAGAATCAATACTATAGCGTCTGACAATGTTTTACTGGAGAATACGGATGACCTAATGTCTTATTCCAGTGTTGCGCCTCAAATATCACTGTTAACACACTGTACCAAAATGATTCAGTTGTCTTCCTAAAAATATAAATGCAACATGCAACTGTTTCAAAAGATTTACAGTCCACATAAAGTTAATTCATTCAATAGGCCCTAATCTATGGATTTCAGATGACTGGGAATACAGATATGAACCTGTTAGTCCCAGATACATTAAAAGAAAAGTAGGGGCATGAATCAGAAAACCAGTCAGTCTCTGGTGAGACCACCATTTGCCTCATACAGCGTGACACATCTCCTTCGCATCGAGTTGATTGTGTCCTGTGGAATGTTGTCCCACTCCTATTCAATGGCTGTGCAAAGTTGCTGGATATTGGTGGGAACTGGAACACACTTTCGTATACATCGATCCAGAGCATCCCAAACATGCTCAATATGTTACATGTCTGGTGAGTATGCAGGTCATGGAAGAACTGGGACATTTTCAGCTTCCAGGAGTTGTGTAGAGATCCTTGCGACATGGGGCAGTGCATTATCATGCTGAAACATGAGGGGATGGCGGCGTATTAATGGTAGGACAATGGGCCCCAGGATCTTGTCATGGTATCTCTGTGCATTCAAATTGCCATTGATAAAACCACCACCATGGGGCACTCTGTTCACAACATTTACATCAGTAAACCGTTCGCCCACACAACGCTATACACGCTGTCTGCCATCTGTCCGGTACATTTGAAACCGGGATTAATCTGTGAAGAGCACACTTCACCAGCTTGCCAGTGATCCATCGAAGTCAAGCATTTACACGTTGAACTTGGTTACGACACCGAACTGCAGTCAGGTCAAGACCCTGGTGAAGACGACGACCAAGCAGATGAGCGTCCCAGAAAAGGTTTCTGACAGTTTATGCAGAAATTATTCAGCACACCCACAGTTTCATCAGGGTGGCTGATCTAAAACGATCCTGGAGGTGAAGAAGCCGGATGTGGAGGTCCTGGGCTGGCGTGTTTACACGTGGCATAATTACACGTGGTCTGTGGTTGCAAGGCCGGTTGGACGTACTGCCAAATTCTCTAAAACAATGTTGGAGGTGGCTTATGGTAGAGAAATTAACATTACATTTTCTGGCAACAGCTCTGGTGGACATTCTTGCAGTCAGCATGCTAATTATAAACTTGATACATCTGTGGCATTGTGTTGTGTGACAATTAGCCCAAACAGATATATTTGACTAAAACATAATCATTTCAAACCATGCCTACATTTGTATACAATCACATAGAGATCTCTATGTGTGGGAATACTTTGGAACAGATTTGCTGGTGTTTTTACAGTCTTTTATGTCCAACAAGTCCAGCACCCAGTGACACAGGAAAGCCAAGACAATCATCCAAGACCTCAGCCACCAGAGCCACGGCCTATTCACCCCACTAACATCTAGAAGGCAGAGACAGTACAGGTACATCAAAGCTGGGACCGAGAGACTGATAAACAGCTTCTGTATCCAGGCCATCAGGCTGTTAAACACTCATCACTAGCCGGCCTCTGCCCCGTGTACCCTGCCCTGAACCTTAGTCACGGTTACTAGCCGGCTCCCACCCGATAATCTACCCTGCGCCTTAGAGTCTGTTGCCCTATGTACATAGTCATTGAACACTGGTCACTTTAATAATGTTTACATACTGTTTTACCCACTTTATATGTACAGTATATACTGTATTCTAGTCATGGCTCATCCTATACAACTCCTTTTGTACACACATTTCCTGTTCAAATACTGTCTATACACAAATTCCTAATATTGAGTTGCACCCCCCACACCTTTTGCCCTCAGAATAGCCTCAATACGTCGAGGCATGGACTCTATGGTGTCGAAAGCGTTGCACGGGGATGCAGGCCCATGTTGACCCTAATACTTCCCACAGTTGTGTCAAGTTGGCTGGATGTCCCTTGGGTAGTGGGACCATTCTTGATACACACGGGAAACTGTTGAGCGTGAAAAACCCAGCAGCTTTGCAGTTCTTGACACAAACCGGTGCACCTGGTACCTACTACCATACCCCGATCAAAGGCACTTAAATCGTTTGTCTTGCCCGTTCACCCTCTGAATGCCACACACACACAATTCATGTCTCAATTGTCTCAAGGCTTAAAAATCCTTCTTTAACCTGTCTCCTCCCCTTCATCTACACTGACTGAAGTGGATTTAACAAGTGACATCAATAAGGGATCATAGATTTTACCTGGATTCACCTGGTCAGTCAATATCATGGAAAGATGTCCAACAATAAAACACTTTTTTTTAAACGGTCAGATATCTTGTGGAGCCAAATAAAATTGCCTGCTGACCAAATTAGCACACTGACGCTCTGGAACAAAGCTACTGACTCATGCTATGCACACGAAACCAACAAATGTCTACAGGTTGTGCACGCACATACCATTTCAGATGCAAAAATACAATTTGGGACGCATGCGCTTTGAGGTTCGCATATCAAACGCTGTCAGCGCACGTAATCTGCAGCTGGATGCTTCACCTTTGTTTTGATTCATTCTTTGTGTGGAGTAAAGAAAGACATACTGTCTTAGGCTACACAACTGTCATTTTACCAAAAAGATCTCTCAACTATAGAGCTGTTTTTGTCTAAATTGATTTGGTTAAGTGATCAACGTATCTGATGTGTCAATGACTGTTAAATTCAACAGTTGGTAGTTAGTTTAATGAATGTAATTGATGCGGTTAACAGTTGTATCTCTTGGTTTGTTTGAAACAACTGCCTTTTTGACAATTTCCCAACAAGTCAGGCAAAAACGCAGAGCGCCGTCTACTTATCAAAAAGTTGTACACAAGCAACTTAATCCAGGTCGGTCTACACATTTTAAAGTTTGAATGGGGTTTCTAGTGTTTGTGTGTGTGGAGATACTGCTGGCCCCTGTTCTACACAGCTGGCCAGAGAGAGAATGAGAAAAGGAGAAAGGAATGGGCAAAGGATGTAGGGCAAGGTTCAGGGCCAACATTCCTATGACTTCAACCAGAAGGAGAGGGATGTAGAGATGGATACAGGGGTGGGGGATATAGGGGTGACGACTGACACTCCCTTCCGTAGAAATCCAAGAAAAGAAAGAGAGAGGAGGGAGGAGTGTTGCTATGCAGTCTTGACGTGTCACCTTCTTAAAAATATGTGTCTGTACGTGTGGGCGTGCAACCTTTTTCTCCCCCATTTCCTTATTCATCAAGTCTGAGTCGTCCCGAGGGTTCAGGGGCAGACATGAATGAACCAGATAACATCCTGTTGCTACATAGGCCTACACCCACACACAGTCACCACTTCCTGTTTGACTGATCGACATCTCCAACCGTAACTCATGGCACTGGGGTGATGGGGCAATGCTCAGAAGAAAAGGATGAAGTTTTCACAAATTTCCATAGACTCTAATCTAAGGTCAGTATTGAATCCCCCCCCCTGATGGTTGAGGTTAGTATGGGGGAAGGTAAAGCTGAACCTCGATGTTGGGTTAAATCAACTTCTACCGGGACTATGGTCAGAAGAATGGAGGGTGGTAAGGTTTAGAAGAGGAAAGACAGAGGAATAAATTACATGAGGTAGTCCAGTTGTATCCTCAACCCCCCCCCCCCTAACCAGAGATAATGCCACAGATAAGATATGAGCAAGAACTGTCTTGTTAAGTGATTGAGAGAAAATGCCTATTTGTCAAATGAGCAGACAGCAGTCACCTGTTTCTGTATTGATGATGATAAACATTATCAGAATGAGGACAAGGATGTGCATTTGATCAGACATGCTTGATCAGACACAGATGTGATCGACTGGTATTGAACGTGTTTCTCTAGACCTTGTTAGCCCACTGAGCTAAAGCTTGAGAACCAACATGGGTCTTTAGATATCAGATGACTAATTTCAAGAACTACCCCTACTATAATGACACACTCAGTATGCTTTATTTCTCGATGCATCGGTGTAGATCTGACATTTACGTAACAAATATGCAAACTTCAAGAGCAGCAAGAGCATTCTGTTGGGCTGTATCGCCGCCTGGTATGGCAACTGCATCGACCACAACCACAGTGCTCTCCAGAGGGTGGTGCGTTCAGCCCAACACATCACCAGGGACACACTGCCTGCCTTCTAGGACATCTACAGCACCCGGTGTCACAGGAAGGTCAAGAAGATCATCAAAGACCTCAGCCACTCGAGCCACGTCCTGTTCACCCCGCTAACATCTAGAAGGCGGAGACAGTACAGGTGAATCAAAGCTGCGACCGAGAGAATGATAGAAGCTATTTATCCCCAGGCCATCAGGCTGCTTAGCAATCATACCCTGCCCTGAACCTACTACTACCCGGCCACTACCCGGTACTCTACCCTGCACCTTAGAGACTGCTGCCCCTTTGTACATAGTCATTGAACACTGGAAAACTGTTGAGCATGAAAAACTCAGCAGCGTTGCAGTTCTTTACACAAACCAGTGCGCCTGGCACCTACTTCCATACCCCGTTCAAAGGCACCTAAATCTTTTGTCTTGCCTATTCACCTTCTGAATGGCACACATACACAATCCATGTCTCAATTGTCTCAAGGCTTAAAAATCCTTTTTTAACCTGTCTCCTCCCCTTCATCTACATTGATTGAAGTGGATTTAACTTGTGACATCAAGTACACCACTATGTTGGGGTGGCAGGGTAGCCTTGTGGTTAGAGCTTTAGACTAGTAACCGGAAGGTTACAAGTTCAAACCCCCGAGCTGACAAGGTACAAATCTGTCGTTCTGCCCCTGAACAGGCAGTTAACCCACTGTTCCTAGGCTGTTATTGAAAATAAGAATTTGTTCTTAACTGACTTGCCTAGTTAAATAAAGGTACAATTATTTTTTTTTTTTAAATGTTCATGAAAACGGTTCGCTCCTACAGATAGTGAGTCACGTGGCTGTAGTGTGCTACATAAAGAAGGCAGTTAGGCATCAAGTTACTCTTGGAATGAATGTTAGAATGGGCATAATTTGCCAGCAGCATACCACCCTGCATACCACTGTTGGCTTGCTTCTGAAGCAAAGCAGGGTAGGTCCTGGTCAGTCCCTGGATGGGAGACCAGATACTGCTGGAAGTGGTGTTGGAGGGCCAGTAGGAGGCACTCTTTCCTCTGGTCTAAAAAAAAATATCCCAATGCCCCAGGGCAGACACTGCCCTCTGTAGGGTGCCGTTTTTCGGATGGGACGTTAAACGGGTGTCCTGACTTTCTGAGGTCATTAAAGATCCCATGACACTTATTGTAAGAGTAGGGGTGTCAACCCCGGTGTCCTGGCCCTCAAACCATCACGGTCACCTAATAATCCCCAATTTACAATTGGCTCATTCATCCCCCCTCCTCTCCCCTGTAACTATTCCCCAGGTCGTTGCTGCAAATGAGAATGTGTTCTCAGTCAACTTACCTGGTAAAATAACGGAAAAATAAATAAAATGAATAGCCTAAGAGACTTTGAGTGTGTTGTATGATCCTCGGTGCCGGTTCCAGTATCTAAAAAAATGGCAGGCTCCCGGGTTTGTCACGCACAAGCGTCTAGGGTTTACCAAGAATTGCGTGACAAACAAAAAACATCCAGTCAGCAGCAGGCCTGTGGGCGAAAAATGTAATTGATGAGAGGTCGAAGGAGAATGGCAAGAATCGCGGAAGCTAACAGGCAGGCCACAAACAGGAAAATAATGGCACAGTACAATAGTGGTGTGCAGAACAGCATCTCGGAAAGCAAAACACGTTGGTCATTGTGACGAATGGGCTATTGCAGCAGACGACCGCACCGGGTTCCACTGCTGTCAGCGGAAAACAAGAAGAAGCGGCTCCAGTGGGCATGCGATCACCAACGCTGGACAATTAAGGAGTGAAAGAGCGTCCCCTGGTCCGATGAATCCCGGTTCCTGTTGTGTCATGCTGACGGCAGAGTCAGGATTTGACATAGGCAGCATGAGTCTATGCCAACATCCTGCCTGGTGTAAATGTTACAGGCTGGTGGCGATGGTGTAATGGTGTGTGTAATGTTTTCCTGGCACACGTTCGGTCCCTTGATACTAATTGAGCAATGTTTCCATGCCCCAAAGAATTCAGGCTGTTCTGGAGGCAAAGGGGGTCCAACTATATGGGTGTACCTAATAAACTATACCTAATATATGGCAGTATTGACTCAAGACGGGGGTTTTGCTTTCCGTAGTCGTTTTCTGTGTCTGCCATATATAGCCATGCTTGAAAAAGCCTCCGGTAGCTTAATCCAGGTGAATAAGGGGATGTTATTCTAAGTTACAATTAAATACTAAAACCGTACTTATGTGTCCGGTGTAATCAACCTAAGAAGACTCTTAAGATACTACAAACACTGATATACAGTGCTTTCGGGAAGTACTCAGACCCCTTAACTTTTTACACACAGCCTCATTCTAAAATTGATTAATTAAAAACATTTGATCAGCAATCTACACACATTACCCCATAATGATTGAAACAAAATAGAATTAGGTTACTTACATAAGCATTCAGAACCTTTGCAATGAGACTCGAAATTGAGCTCAGGTGCATCCTGTTCCATTAATCATCCTTGAGATGTTTCTACAACTTGAATGGAGTCCACCTGTGGTAAAGTCAATTGATTGGACATCATTTGGAAAGGCGCACAACTGTCTATACAAGGCCCCACAGTTGACTGTGCATGTCAGAGAAAAATCCAAGCCATGAGGTCGAAGGAATTGTCCATAGAGCTCTGAGACAGGATTGTGTCGAGACACAGATCTGGGGTAAGGTAACAAAAAATGTCTGCAGTATTGAAGGTCCCCAAGAACACAGTGGCCTCCTTCGTTCTTAAATGGAAGAAGTTTGGAACCACCAAGACTCCTCCTAGAGCTGGCCGCCCGGCCAAACAGAGCAATCGGGGAGAAGGGCCTTGGTCAGGGAGGTGACCCTAGAACCCGATGGTCACTTTGACAGAGCTCTTGAGTTCCTCTGTGGAGATGGGAGAACCTTCCAGAAGGACAACCATCTCTGCAGCACTCCACTAATCAAGCCTTTATGGTAGAGTGGCCAGACGGAAGCCACTCCTCAGTAAAAGGCACGACAGCCCGCTTGGAGTTTGCCAAAAGACACCTAAAGACTCAGACCATGAGAAACAAGATTCTCTGGTCTGATGAAACCAAGATTGAAATCTTTGGCCTGAATTCCAAGCGTCATGTCTGGAGGAAACCTGGCACCACCCCTACGGTAAAGCATGGTGGTGGCAGCATCATGCTGTGGGGACGTTTTTCAGCAGAAGTGACTTTGAGACTAGTAAGGATTAAGTGAAAGATGAACGGAGCAAAGTACAGAGGGATCCTTGATGAAAACCTGCTCCAGAGGGCTCAGGACCTCAGACTGGGGCGAAGGTTCACCTTCCAACAGGACAACGACCCTAATTACACAGTCATGACAACGCAAGAGTGGCTTCGGGACAAGTCTCTGAATGTCCTTATGGCCCAGCCAGAGCCCGGATTTGAAACTGATTTAACATCTCCCTTGTGACCTGAAAATAGCTGTGCAGCAACGCTCCCCATCCAACCTGACAGAGCATGAGAGGATCTGCAGAGAAGAATGGGAGAAACTCCTCAAATACAGGTGTGCCAAGCTTGTAGAGTCACACCAAAGAAGACTCAATGCTGTAATCGCTGCCAAAGGTGCTTCAAGAAAGTACTGAGTAAAGGGTCTGAATACTTATGTAAATGTGATTATATTTTTTACATTTTTAAATGAGCAAACATTTCTAAAAGCCTGTTTTTCCTTTGTCATTATGGGGTATTATGTGTAGATTGATGGGGAAAAAACTATGTAATGGAGTTCAGAAAAAGGTTGTAACCTAACAAAGTGTGGAAAAAGTCAAGGGGTCTGAATACTTTCCGACGGTCCTGTATCTCGATTCAAGTTAGAATGACCTTTGGCAGTGATTTCAACGGAGTCTTTCTGGGTAGGTCTCTAAGAGCTTTCCACACCTGGATTGTCCAAAATTTGCCCATAATATTTTCAAAATTCTTCAAGCTTTGTGAAATTGGTTGTTGATCATTGCCATTTTCAGGTCTTGACATAGATTTACAAGCAGATTTAAGTCAAAACTGTAACTTGGACACTCAGGAACATTCACCGTCTTCTTGGTGAGCAACTCCAGTGAAGATTTGGCCTTGTGTTTTAGGTTATTGTCCTGCTGAAAGTTTAATTAATCGGTGGTGGAAAATGTACCCAAATGTCATACAATAGTAAAAGAAAATGACTCAAGTGATTGTCACCCAGTAAAGTACTACTAGAGTAAAAGTCTAAAAGTATTTGGTTTTAAATATACATAAGTATCAAAAGTTAAAGTATAAATAACTTCAAATTCCTTATATTAAGCAAACCAGATGGCACCATTTTCTGTTTTTATTTTTTACAGATAGCCAGGGGCACACTCCAAGACTGACATATAATTTACAAACGAAGCATTTGTGTTTAGTGAGTCCGCCAGATCAGATAGGGATAGTTTCTTGATAAGTGTGTGAATTGGACCGTTTTCGTAGTCCTGAATGAATTGTAACTAATGATGAGTGAGAAAGATTAGAGGCATAAATATCATACCCCCCCCCAAAAAAAATTGCCAACCACCTCTCTTATTGTAATGGTGAGAAGTTAGCATGTCTTGGGGGTATGATATTTGTGCGTCTAACTTTCTCACTCATCATTATTCAAAAATTAATTTGAGACTATCCATAATCATGGTAGCATCCACATTAATGTAAGTGTTAAGAAACATATATTCTTATTTACAATTAAAGTGACTCCAAAATTACACAATACATTATTTACCATTCATTTCTATTGATGACAAATGATCTAAAACACAAACAAAAAATGCATCCAACAAGTTTGAAGAGTCACAAGCATGATGTAATAATCATTGCTTGCTAGGAATATGGGTCCAAATACTTCACTTTTGACTACTTTAATACACGTAAGTGAATTTGTCCCAATACATTTGGTCTCCTAAAATGGGGGGACTGTTCAAAAAGTGGTTTAATTTCTAAACGGTTCACCCCGATATGGATGAAAATACCCTCAAATTAAAATTGACAGTCTGCACATTAACCTCAGTCGTTGTATCATTTCAAATCAAAAGTGCTGAAGTGCAGAGCAAAAACAACAAAAAAATTATACCTGGAGAGACTGAGGTAGACTGCCTGCTTGCCTCAAACCACACAGTTCTAGGATCAGACTATATCCCTAATCATAACCTTATCCATAAGGGGGAGGATATACAGTATCTGACCCTTGACCAATGGTTAGTTTCAACTTCTACAGGCCTAGTCCTGCTTCCTTGCCGCTTACCACAACTTATTCCACCTCTTGCTGACTTACCCGTAGGTCGTTTTGCCTGACCTCCACGTCGCAGACAGCGTGTCCGTGACTGGAGGAGCAACAGGAGAAGCACCAGTACTGACATACAGCAACCTGCTCCACCTCGCAGTAAAACAGCTGGTATTTGTTGTGCCATTTACCCCCACCGACAACTTCTCACATGAATCCATTACATTTTTTTTTTTGAAGGTGTTGGGCAAAGCCTGAAATTGGGGTTGGGAATTACCCTTTAAAACTACTCATCCGCAAAATATCATAGCAAATATATGGCTCTGGGACAACTCATCCGAGATTCTCATTATGATACCCAGGGGGGTGGAATCATATGAAAGCTATCGTTCTGCTTCAGTCTTTGTTCCTAAGTAGGCCTACCACTGAATGCATGTATCAGTGTCTCTTCAAGGTGAGAATACTAGAGGAAATCATTGGTAGATTCTCAAATTGGTTTTTCTCAACTCCTCCATCCTCCTTTGGAAAAAGTTCAAAGGTAATCGAGGAGAGGAAATGTAGAAACAAATGCGCTTGTATGAAATTACTCTCCTTCACTAGCGGGTCATCATGCAAATGACATTTACAGGGGTGGAATCCCATAATAAACGTGTAAAGTAGTAAACATAAATGTAGCTATTTGTGGTAGACATTTTATAGATAAAAACTATATGCTACTTATTTTAAATATATGTATGCTTTTCTCCACGGACAAAACAGGAGCTGATTCAAAGGGCGTGGCGGATTACAAAACTCTTCCACGAAGGACTCTCTTGTGCTTCCTCGGCGGGAAGAGGCGAGGAGGACACTCCTCCATTCACCTACTAGATTTGACAGACACACAATTGACACCCTCCTAGACCACTTATTGGTTTCCCGGTCACGAAGTAAAGGAGGACGGAGTCGTCGACAAGAGGATGAACTTTTACCCAATTGAGAATCTCCCATGTCAAAACAATACCAAAATATTCAATACACCTTTCTACATATCTAATTATATATTCAATATATGGCAACAACATATAAAGCAGTTACCGAAAATTGCATACTTCATCACGTGTAGATATGTGCACCACGTTATTGCTCTACAGTGGATGCATCTTGCTGGCTCTCACTCATATTTAAAAAAATATATACTTTGTAGTCACCAAAGCTCCCGGAGCATGTCTTTCATTTATTTACACTTTAGTACATCAATAAACCATTAGACCAAAAAACACTGACTTGAATGTACACTTGTTTAATGCACTTGTGATTACATAGAAACAGGCAGTTAAGTAATTAATTCACTCATAAAATAACAGTACTACAAAACTTACCTTTCAAAAATGCCCTAATAAAAGCTCTTTTACATTTTCACCCGGGAATAAAACCAGAAAGACACAGTAAAATACATATGGCGAACAGGAGGCCACTGTAGAAAGAGAAGAGTTACTTAGCTCCTGTTCTGGACTACCTAGCTATGGAATGCAGTCATGGCATTAAGAGACATCTGGGATGCCGTATGTGTATGAAGACCGAGGTCCTTGATCGAAACTAATGTACATTAAAACACAGGAGCGATAGGCAGTGGAGAGTGTAGACGATACACGGAGTCTAAACATTAAAGCCTCGGTGGACTGAAACGGCGGCGAGAGTCAATCCACGAGAACACAATACATTAACGTAACAGTTGAGGACACGCAGTGTGACAGCGATAAAGGACAAAGTATCACAAGTTTTGGCTTTGGTATCAAAACTAAAGAATGAGTTTCCAATAAAGTATTGATCAGAAACGTGGAATCGACCAAGGGTTTGACAAGTTCTATTGGCTTTCAAAAGCAAAACACAGAGATGGGAGAAATTAGTGTGAGTTCGATCAACTCTGATTCAATTAAAGGACAAGAAACACACGACAGTAACTGTTGGTCTAACTTTCTCACTGATTAACTTTGTGTGGCCACATGGGACGTTCTCTGATACGCTCTCCCACATTTCACTCTCTCTCAGCCCTTATAAAAACTCTTACAAACACAATCTTTCCACTGATAGTAGTTAAGTCATTGTAGAGCTTTAGGAGATACATTTCATGAGCAAGTTACAGAATAGGGTAATCTTGATATAAAAATCAAATTAAGGGGAAAGAGGGACAACTAAGATTTGAGAGACACAGAATAGAATGAGAGGATTATGTGGTTTGATTGATTTTAACAGAGTTTGCAGGGGTCTTCAAACTTTCCTTGCCAAAATATGGCAAAATAAAAATAAGATCTCATCAGGTGAATGATAATGGCAGGGAGAGATGATCAACATTTTAAAATGAATAGATTTGGTATAGTTTTTCATTATTTTTACCTCACCAGTTAAAATTAGCAACATTCATGAAAACATTGAAATAAACAAAATTCCACTAAAAAAACAAACATATGTTTGAACTAAATCAACTGACCCTGCATCTTTGCTTGTGTTACAAACTTATCGGGTCTAGTGGATGTCTCTTTATAACTAGACATTTGACCCATTCACAAGGCATGGCAACCACGTCTCATCTAACAAGGCAGCTATTTGGAGAAACAGGTTTCCAGAACATTTCCAGATGTTTCTAAAGGTTTGAAAAACCCAGTAGAAAAAGGTGGGTAGGTCAGAGAAGGCAGTAACAGTCTACAGTCAAAGGAAGATGTGATAAGACATCCTGCAGTAGCTGGGTCAGGCTCTCTCGCCCTGGGTATACAAGGCAGACCAGAGCCCCTGGAAAAGAGCATGGTTGTGCTCAGTAGGCACAAAATGAGAGATAAATATCCGAAACGTGTGTGTTACCAGAGCTACTATCTGAACTTGTCCAATAAAAAAAATAACAACTTGTATTCATATTCTGCTGCAAAACACTTTGCTACAATTTGTCCTAATGAACATGACCCATTTAAAGGCTGGGTGAATAGGTCCATCCATGGGAACTGACTGTGTAAGGAGGTCCAGAGTACTCTGAAAAGAGAAGTGGATCCCAGTCTCACTGCAGAGGGTTGTCAAACACAGAGTCAGGCAGGACCGAGATCTTCAGTTTCTTCTCTGGCCAGCTATATTCCTTTGGTAACTTGGTCTGGAAAGAGGAATCAAACAGGAGAAAAACATTTAATGACAGAGGCAAAACAAAGTTACAATTCTGGAAACTTTGCAGGGTTTTTTCCTTGCCTGCTTATTACTGTAATCCTCAAACCAGGATTTCTGAAAAATCTAGGAATTTGTCTGTAATTTCCCAACCGTAATACTTAATAGGCCGAGGATGCAGATCCATAGGTAGTCCCCCCTGGAAGCCGTCCCCAGAGCCAGAGATCCTAATTACATCGGCGCATGCATTTCTTTACCTATACTTTATGCACACATTTTCATGGTCTCCCGCCCTTCACATTTCTCACCCGTGAGTGATAATTCTTCAAGTTTTACCGGTGAAACGTCCATGCAGCATCTGTATACCAACCTTTTGACCTCAATCAGTTTCATGGAAATATGCATTTGAGTGTTGATTTGAATTATAGTGCATTCGGTAAGAATTCAGGACCTTGACTTTTTCAACATTTAGTTATGTTACAGTCTTTATTAAAAAATGTATTAAATAGGTTATTTTCCCTCATCAATCTAAACACAATATCCCATAATGACAAAGCAAAAACAGGTTCCTGGAAATGTTTGCAAATACAGAACAGTCAAAAGTTTGGACACACCTACTCATTCCAGGGTTTTTCTTTATTTTTACTATTTTGTACACTAGAATTATAGTGAAGACATCAAAACTATGAAATAACACAAAAAGTGTAAAACAAATCAAAATATATTTCATATTTGAGATTCTTCAAAGTAGCCACCCTTTGCCTTGATGACAGCTTTGCACACTTGGCATTCTCTCAAACAGCTTCATGAGGTAGTCACCTGGAATGCATTTCAATTAACAGGTGTGCTTTGTTAAAAGTTACATTTGTGGAATTTATTTCCTTAAGTCAATCTGGGAAATTTCAAGAACTTTGAAAGTTTCTTCAAGTGCAGTCGCAAAAACCATCAAGCGCTATGATGAAACTGGCTCTCATGAGGACCGCCACAGGAAAGGAAGACCCAGGGTTACATCTGCTGCAGAGGATAAGTTCATTAGAGTTACCAGCCTCAGAAATTGCAGCCCTAAATAAATGCTTCATAGTTCAAGTAACAGACACATCTCAACATCAACTGTTCAGAGGAGACTGAGTGAATCAGGCCTTCATGGTCAATTTGCTGCAAAGAAACCACTACTGATGGCCACCAATAAAAATAAGAGACTTGATTGGGCCAAGAAACACAAGCAATGGACATTAGACAGGTGGAAATCTGTCCTTTGGTCTGATGAGTGCAAATTTGAGATGTTTGGTTCCAACCGCCATGTCTTTGTAAGGGCTATTTGACCAAGGAGATTGATGGAGTGCTGCATCAGATGACCTGGCATCCACAATCACCTGACCTCAACCCAATTGAGATGGTTTGGTGTGAGTTGGACCACAGAGTGATGGAAAAACAGCCAACAAGTGCTCAGCATATGTGGAAACTCCTTCAAGACTGTTGGATAAGCATTCCAGGTGAAGCTGGTTGAGAGACTGCCAAGAGTGTGTAAAGCTGTCATCAAGGCAAAGGGTGGCTACTTTGATGAATCAAAAACAAATCAAAATATATTTTATATTTAACACTTTTTTGGTAACTACATAATTCCATATGTGCTATTTCATAGTTTTGATGTCTTCACTTTTATTCTACAATGTAGAAAATAGTAAAACGTCAAGGATTATCAATAGAAACAGGATGCACCCTAGCTCAATTGAGTCTAATAGCAAATGGTCTGAATACTTATGTAAAATAAGGTCGTTTTTTAATTGTAATACATTTGCTAAAATGTCTGAAAACCTGTTTTCACTTTGTCATTATGGGGTATTGTGTGTAGATTGATGAGGAAAAATGTATAATTTAAGCAATTTTTGAAGGCGGTAACGTAACAAAATGTGGAAAAAGTCAAGGGGTCTGAATACTTTCCGAATGCACTGTATGTACAGTGATGGTGTTAAACTGTAGAATACCTGTGTTGTTTCAATCAAAGCACATACAGTGCCTTCAGAAAGTATTCACAACCCTTGAGTTTTTCAATATTTTGTTGTGTTACAGCCTAAATTTAAAATGGATTAAATATATATTTTTTTGTCATCACTGGCCTAAACACAATATATAGATGGGTAAAAAAAAATGAATATCCCTTGGTGCTGGTGTTAATTACACCAAAGTGTAATTAATCGTGTTAATTACACTTTGGATGGTATATCATTACACCCAGTGACTACAAAGGTAAAGGCGTACTTCCTAACTCAGTTGCCTGAGAGGAAGGAAACCGCCCAGGGATTTCACCATGAGGCCAATGGTGACTTTAAAACATTTTATTGACTGCGATAGGAGAAAATTGAGGATGGATCAACAACATTGTAGTTACTCCACAATACTAACCTAATTGACAGAGTGAAAAGAAGGAAGCCTGTACAGAATACAAATATTCTAAAACAGGCATCCTGTTTGCAACAAGGCACTAAAGTAATAATGCAAAAAAATGTGGCAAAGAAATTGACTTTTGTCCTGAACAATAAGTGTTATGTTTGGCGCAAATCCAATACAACACATTACTGAGTACCACATTCCATATTTTCAAGCATAGTGGTGGTTGTGTCATGTTAAGGACTGGGGAGTTTTTTAGGATAAAAAAGAAACGGAATGGAGCTAATTGCAGACAAAATCCTAGAGGAAAACATTGTTCAATCTGCTTTCCACACGTCCCCAGGAGATCAATTTACCTTTCAGCAGGACAATAACCTAAAACACGAGGCCAAATATATGGCAAGACCTGAAAATGTCTTTCTAGCTATGATCAACAACCAATTTGACAGAGCTTCAAAAATTTTGAAAATAATAAAATGGGCAAATGTTGCAGAATCCAGGTGTGGAAAATTCTTAGAGACTTACTAGAAAGACTCACAGCTGTAATCACTGCAAAAGGTGCTTCTACAAAGTATTGACTGAATATTTATGTAAATTAGATATTTCATTTTCAATACATTTGCTATAGTTTCTAAAAACACGTTTTCACTGGGTCATTGTAGTGTATTGTGTGCAGATAGGTGGAAAAAGAATCCAGGCTGTAACAACAAAATGGAATAAGTCAAGTGGAATAAGTCAAGGGGTATGAATACTTTCTGAAGGCACTGTATTTTGCCTACAGTCGTGCACAGTTGAATTTTGGCCACATTAAAGAAAAATGCAACCCCTCGCACAATCCATAAATCTCCTAAGAAAATGTGGTGTTTTTGTCTTACAGTAATGTTATATGGTATTATATTCTCTTGTGTGGAATACTATCATTGATCTCGGCGACATTGATTCAGCTTTGATCTAACTTTATTAAACGAACACCATTCTCAACTCATCACACAGCCTGTTCTCTGAGTAGCCGAACGAGTAGAGCAGAGTGTGCATAAAGTAGAGAATCCCACACATGCGCAGAAGCTTCGTACCGTCAGCTGTCGGTAAGAGGGTTCCAGAGAACTCGGATCTGCAGCCACTCCATTCTTTATATTACCCCTGTAAAGAATGGTAAAAGGTGTTTCCCTCACCTCCTCTCGAGTGTTGAGCTCCGATAGGTCTCCAAGCATCTGTTCAACAAACTCTTCAGTCAGCAATATCTGAGGAGGAGATGTGATAACATAAGTACATGCAGCAAGTATGCACTTGAAGCAGTGTGTGTGTACCAGGAGCCAGTGTGTGTGTTTACCTGTAGCCAGGGTCCATGTGCGGCATACGGGTGTTCCTCAGTAGCAAAGGCCCCCTCTACTCCAGTGGATACGAAGGTGATGGCAGTGTCTCCATTAATACTCTTATAGGTGAAGTGTCTACCATGGAGCAAACGACCCCTAAGCAGAGAAGATGACCAGCACATTAAACATCACTGAATACATACTGTATGTAAGAAGTCTGCCGGATTGGAGAGCCTGCTTCTTCTCACCCTCCGTCTCCCTCTCTCACTCCATCGCTCTAACACGCCACTCCCGATCTCTCCCGCTTTCACACACAAAGGGCTCAGATGACCCGGGTATCGTTTTAATGTAATCTGTATGTATGTGGGAAGAACCAGGCTCACCCCCAACACCAGTGTGTGTGTGTGTGTGTGTGTGTGTGTGTGTGTGTGTACCTGAGACAGAGAGGCAGCAGTGTTCCTGACTCCTGGTTGAATTTCAGATGAACACTTTCCAGTTGTCTGGTACGAACTAGCTCGTGAGGAATGATGGCCGCCGAACTCTCACTCTCCAGACTGTCCTTACGACTTCTAGAGAAAGAAGGGGAGTCAGAAAGAGATTTAAATGACCCCTTACGTTCAGGGGAAACAAGTCCGATGGTGGCGTGTAGCTCCCTATAAAGTGTGTGAATGAGTTTGCTATGGAACTGGACATGTGCATAAGCACTTATCTTGTCTTTCTCTTACCTGTGATACTGCTGGCGCTGCAAATGGCCATTGTTTGTCTACGGAGAAACCAGGGGGAGAATTCTACCACATACAATTTCACACACCTATCATGTGTTGTTCAATGTCCCAATACTGTGTACACACTTGGGTCTCATGGCGTGGTCTCTGGCTGGGTTAAGGGGAGGTGCATGCATGTGTATAGTCTACTCTGACATCACCACTTGAGAGGAAAGAGAAAAACAAGAGTGGAGTGTATGTGCCTCAATGCTGACTGAGAATGAACATTTAGAGTGGGAAAGTGAGTGAACAGCAGCTGCACTGTGTGGGTATGTACTCACTGAGGCCTGTCATGTCCTTGTTTCTGTGAGTTGATAGGGGGTAGTGCTGCTTTGGTGTTGAACTCCAGTCCTTTCCTCAGGGCTTCTCTGATCTGCTCTGTATCTGCAGTGGACAAACCATTGGGTTTGTTTTTGGACATACAGTAACATTAGGACACAAAATCACTCCATAAGGACTTAAATAACAATATTGCTTACACTTATCTGGGTAGCGCCCAATAGATTTGCTGCAAAAAAAACACTACTATAGGACACCAATAAAAAGAAGACGAGACTTGCTTGGGCCAGGAAACACAAGCAATGGACATTAGACTGGTGGAAATCTGTCCTTTGGTCTGATGAGTGCAAATTTTAGATATTTGGTTCCAACCGCCGTGTCTTTGTGAGACGCAGAGTAGGTGAAAGGTGGATCTTTGCATGTGTGGTTCCCACCGTGAAGCATGGAGGAGTGATGGTGTGGGGGATCTTTGCTGGTGACACTGTCAGTGATTTATTTAGAATTTAAAGCATACTTAACCAGCATAGCTACCACAGCATTCTGCAGTGATATGACATCCTATCTGGTTTGCGCTTAATGGGACTTTCACACCTCCAGGATGTGTAAGGGCTATTTGACCAAGGAGAGCGATGGAGTGCTGCATCAGATGACCTAGCCTCTACAATCACCTGACCTCAACCCAATTGAGATGGTTTGGGATGAGTTGGACTGCAGAGTGAAGGAAAAGCAGCCAACAAGTGCTCAGCATATGTTGGAAATCCTTCAAGACTGTTGGAAAAGCATTCCAGGTGAAGCTGGTTGAGATAATGTCAAGAGTGTGCAAAGCTGTCATCAAGGCAAAGGGTGGCTACTTTGAAGAATCAAAAATATAAAATATATTTTGATTTGTTTAACACTTTTTTGATTACTACATGATTACATGTGTTATTTCATAGTTTTGATGTCTTCACTTTTATTCTACAATGTAGAAAATAGTAAAAAGTCAATGATTATCAATAGAAACAGGATGCACCCGAGCTCAATTGAGTCTAATAGCAAATGGTCTGAATAGGTGTGTGAAAAGCTGTCATCATGGAAAAGGGTGGCTACTTCAAATATATTTTGACATGTTTAATACTTTTTTGGTTACTACATGTTTCCATATGTATCATTTCATAGTTTTGATTTCTCACTATTATTCTACAATGTAGAAAATAGTAAAACTGAAGAAAAACCATTGATTGAGTAGGTGTGTCCAAACGTTTGACTGGCACTGTATGTTCAGTTGAAGTCGGAAGTTTACATACACTTAGGTTGGAGTTGATAAAACTTGTTTTTCAACCACTCCACAAATGTCTTCGTTAACAGACAGATTTTTTCACTTATAATTCACTGTGCCACAATTCCAGTGGGTCAGAAGTTTACATACACTAAATTGACTGTGCCTTTAAACAGCTTGGAAAATTCCAGAAAATTGTGTCATGGCTTTAGAAACTTCTGATAGGCTAATTGACATCATTTGAGTCAATTGGAGGTGTACCTGTGGATGTATTTCAAGGCCTATCTTCAAACTCAGTGTCTCTTTGCTTGACATCATGGGAAAATCAAAAGAAACCAGCCAAGACCCCAGAAAAAACAATTGTAGACCTCCACACATCTCCACACATGCTGGAGGAAACAGGTAGAAAAGTATCTATATCCACCGTAAAACAAGTCCTATATCGACATAACCTGAAAGGCCGCTCAGCAAGGAAGAAGCCACTGCTCCATTCAGGAAGTAGGATTATTTGTTGTTGTAGTTTTCTATTCAATGCCATTACAGTATCCATTGACTTAGGACTCAAATTGCAGTTCCTATGCCTTCCACTAGATGTCAACAGTCTTTAGAAATTGTTCCAGGCTTGTATTCTGAAAAATGAGGGCGTAAGAGCAGTCTGAATGAGTGGACCCTGCCGTGTCACAGAGCTTTTTCATGCGTGCGACCGAGAGAATGCCTTTCTAGTTTACCTTTTATATTGACAACGTTATTGTCCGGTTGAAATACTATTGATTATTTAGGCTAAAAACAACCCGAGGATTGAATATAAACATAGTTTGAAATGTTTCTACAAACTTTACAGATACAATTTGGATTGTTTGTCTACCTGTTGTGACTGCGTTTGAGCCTGTGGATTACTGAAGGAAATGCGCAAACAAAACTGAGATTTTCGGATATAAAGAGAGACTTTATAGAACAAAAGGAACATTTATTGAATAAATGAATGTCTTCTGTGTGCAACCATATGAAGATCATCAAAGGTAAGTGATTCATTTTATCTCTATTTCTGACTTGTGTAACTATTCTACTTGGCTGGTTACTGTTTGTAATGATTTGTCTGCTGGGCTATGTTCTCAAATAATTGTAAGGTATGCTTTCGCCATAAAGCATTTTTTAAATCCGACACAGTGGTTGGATTCACAAGAAGCTAATCTTTAAACCTATGTAAAATAGTTGTATCTTTTCTGAATTTTTAAAATTAGTATTTCTGTATTTGAATTTGCAATCTCACTGGATGTTGGCCAGATGGGACGCTATCGTCCCACATACCCTAGAGAGCTTAAGGACAACAAAGTCAAGGTATTAGAGTGGCCATCACAAAGCCCAGACCTCAATCCCATAGAAAATTTGTGGGCAGAACTGAAAAAGCGTGTGCGAGCAAGGAGGCCTACAAACCTGACTCAGTTACACCAGCTCTGTCAGGAGGAATGGGCCAAAATTCACCCAACTTATTGTGGGACGCTTGTGAAAGGCTACCCAAAACGTTTGACCCAAGTTAAACAATTTAAAGGCAATGCTACCAAATACTAATTGAGTGTATGCAAACTTCTGACCCACTGGGAATGTGATGAAAGAAATAAAAGCTGAAATAAATAATTCTGACATTTCACATTCTTTAAATAAAGTGGTGATCCTAACTGACCTAAGAAAGGGAATTTTTACTAGGACTAAATGTCAGGAATTGTGAAAAACTGAGTTTAAATGTATTTAGCTAAGGTGTATGTAAACTTCAGACTTCAAATGTATGTATGTATGCATGTAAGCATGTATATAGTTCTGCAACAGAAAACAAATATAAGCCGTTCTTGTTGGACAAGTCCAGATAGTCCCTCCCTGTTTCAAAAAATATTATTTTTTTTGGTGCCTATTGAACACAGCCCATTAGAATTGTCTAGGGATATAAGTTAGAAGTGTTATGTTACCTTTCTCCGACAGTCTTCGTGGCTGAGATCCTATACAGATGGAGCGGCTGTCCTCTTCATCCTCGGACGGCCGGCTGAGGTCGTCCCACACACACTTTGCGCTCACGCCACTCAGGTTGGATCCCTCTGTCTCTATACCCTGGTCCACACGCTCCTGCTTAGGATGAGCAAACGCACACGCAAACATTAACACTAGCCCACACACACATTAACGTACACTCAAACACATTGTGTGGACTGAACCAGCAGGTGGCACTGTTAGAATGAAAATACAATTTGAATTTATACACAAAGTAACTAATCAAAGCCTTACTTGTAAATGCGGGTCGATGTCAAACATGGTCTCTCCTCTCCTCATGTCAGTTATCAACCAGGGTCCTCCAGCACTGAACACAGACAGCATAGAGGAGAAAAGAGAATCATCGACTCGGTCACACTGGGTTAATGTGAAATAAGACTGGTCGGCTGGCAGGGAGGTATCTCATATTTCAAACTCACACATGGACCCCTCGGAGAAGGTCCAGTATTCCCTGGCCGTTCCACTGTTGGGCCGCCTGCAACTCTTCTGTACACACACCCACAATCTATAGAAAGGAGAGAGAGTTAACACACCGAAAAAAAAGAAAAAAGACACACAGAATGCTATTATAGACTCAACGGAGGGAGTTGAAGGGGTAGGCCGGAGAGCCTACCCCTTCAACTCTCTCTGGGGCTAGATTAGCTCACCTGCAAGAAGTTGACCAGGCCGAAGGGTGTGTGGACCGGCGATATCTGGGGGTCCTCAGTGAGCAGCATGTGTTGGATACGAGACTCACTGTTGTCCAGGGGACTGTGCCACGATATGTGGTCTCCACTGCAAAATGTGTTTTCTACAGGAAAGAGGAGAGACATGGATGTGAAAGACCACTCTGTAATATATTGGAAAATACGTTACAGTTCTCATCACCAGTCAAACAGCAAATGAGAAAAGACCATCAGACTGAAAGAAGAGTGATGGTAAGAATGATAGGAGAAAAAGCGAGGAAAAAGGGAGTGTATGTATACAGTGCAGAGCGTTCAGACCCCTTTACTTTTTCCAGATTTGTGACTGACCGGCTTGATCTTATGTACAACATTTTAAAATTGTGTTTTTTATTTTTTATTTTACATTGGATAAAAGTAGAGACTCAGAGCTAGGACATGGTATATCATACACTACATTTGAGGAACAATGGGAAAGTTATTCTGATTTTTAAGTTGATAAACTTGTAACCCCACTTTCCAGAAAATGGCCCTTGAATGTTTTGGTACACTTACTGGAGAGCTCTTCTTTGTCTACACCCATTGAGTATCGTTCACACCCTCTTAAGCTTTAGCCCCACCCATCTAAGTATTTACATGTGAGGCCATTTACTAAACAACCAAAGGTTTCAAGACTAAAGGCTGGCTTATACTACGGGTGTGTTCGTAAATTTAATTTGGAGCGCCAGAGTGTGCTCTGGGCGTTCGAAAACTAAGAGCGTTGTCAGATTGTCCGTTCGTAAATTCAGAGCGCTTCACTCTCGGAGCGTTCAGACCTAACAGCAGTAGTCAAGCACCCAAGCTAACTGGCTAAAGTTGGCTAGCTTGCTAGCTGCTGCCAGAACAGCTCACTCTGACCATTTTACTCGCACTAGCAGAGCTGGTTAGGCTGTCTTCATGTTATCCAGAGTGTTGGTGACTGCAACTGTGCTGCTGGCAACAATTTAATTATACTTTGTTTGCCAACTTTTACTGACACTGGCCATATTCAATGGGTGTTGAACGTTCATAAATTCTAAAGTTATTCTGCACTTTGCCACGCTCAGTGCTCTGAAATCGGAGTGGATAGCTGGTAAATTCACTCAGGCTACGTCTAACGACAGTTGTTGCAGTGACATCATGAACATTCTATTGAAATGGTTACTTGCATAGAGGAGTCCTTTGTCTAGATATTTAGCTAGCTCGCTAACTAATGAACCATGCCAGCAGCACAGTATTTATGCTGCAGTAGTTTGTGTGTCGGGGGCTAGGGTCAGTCTGTTATATCTGGAGTATTTCTCCTGTCTTATCCAGTGTCCTGTGTGAATTTAAGTATGCTCTCTCTAATTCTCTCTCGGAGGACCATGCCTCAGGACTACCTGGCATGATGACTCCTTGCTGTCCCCAGTCCACCTGGCCGTGCTGTTGCTCCAGTTTCAACTGTTCTGCCTGCGGCTATGGAACCCTGACCTGTTCACCAGATGTGCTACCTGTCCCAGACCTGCTGTTTTCAACTCTCTAGAAACAGCAGGAGCGGTAGAGATACTCTCAATGATAGGCTATGAAAAGCCAACTGACATTTCTCCTGAGGTGCTGACCTGTTGCACCCTCGACAACTACTTTGATTATTATTATTTGACCATGCTGGTCATTTATGAACATTTGAACATCTTGGCCATGTTCTGTTATAATCTCCACCCGGCACAGCCAGAAGAGGACTGGCCACCCCTCATAGCCTGGTTCCTCTCTAGGTTTCTTCCTAGGTTTTGGCCTTTCTAGGGAGTTTTTTCTAGCCACCGTGCTTCTACACCTGCATTGCTTGCTGTTTGAGGTTTTAGGCTGGGTTTCTGTACAGCACTTTGAGATATCAGCTGATGTAAGAAATGCTAAATAAAAAAAAAATTGATAATCCCAACTCATAACGTTACTACCCTGCATGAATCTGCAGGTAGCTAACCAACAAGGTTCAATGTTAGCTAGCTAACATTAGGCTATAACTAGCAGTGCAAATGGCTCTGATACGAATAATATTACTACACAGATCATACACATAATTAGCTAGCAAGCTAATGTTAGCTAGCTAGCTAACAGTACACAAACTTGTAAACGACTTTGACTAAATTTGAAATGTGTAATATCTGAAAATGTAGTTAGCTAGACTATCTTACCCGTAAACATGGAAGGACACTCCTCCCTCTCTATCACGGATGCTATGGTTGACCTTAGAGCGAAAAGTGTTTCAAACAGCCTTCTATGCTTCCTTTTCGACAATCAAACACCAGAATTAGCTCTCATACTCTAATTCCACTGATTTCAAAACTCGGTCCTCCTGAAAGTGGAGAGCAACCCTTATGCATTTGTACTACATGATATCTTTCAAAAAAAGCTGTGTTAAAAAGGATTACCTACACATACCGACCAGCTTTGAGTACACGTTCTGGTATTCCGTCTGGCCCCGCAGCTTTGTGAATGTTGACCTGTTTTAAGGTCTTGCTCATATCGGCTACCGAGAGCGTTATCATTCATCCGGAACAGCTGGCGCTCTCATGCATGCTTCAGTGTTGCTTGCCTCGAAGCGAGCATAAAAGGCGTTTAGCTCGTCTGGTAGGCTCACGTCACTGGGCAGCTCGCGGCTGGGTTTCCCTTTCTAGACCGTAATAGTTTTCAAGCTCTGCCACATCCGACGAGCGTCAGAGCCGTTGTAGTAGGATTCAATCTTAATCCTGTATTGACGTTTTGCCTGTTTGATGGTTCGTCTGAGTTGGGGTATGTACTGTGGGGACGACATCGTCAATGCACTTATTGATGAAGCCGATGACTGAGGTGGTATACTCCTCAATGTCGTTGGATGAATAACGAAACATATTCCAGTCTGTACTAGCAAAACAGTCCTGTAGCGTAGCATCCATGTCATCTGACCACTTCTGTAGAGCGAGTCACAGGTACTTCCTGCTTTAGTTTTGCTTGTAAGCAGGAATCAGGATATAATTATGTTTAGATTTGCCAAATGGAGGACGGGAGAGAGCTTTGTATGCATCTCTGTGTGTGGAGTAAAGGTGGTCTAGAGTTTTTTCCCCCTCTGGTTGCACGTGACATGCTGATAGAAATGAGGTAAAACGGATTTAAGTTTGCCTGCATTAAAGGTCACCCGGTCACTTGTCCCCGGCATTTACTTCTATTTAGCTGTTATTCTACCAGGTAAGCTGACTGAGAACACATTCTCTTTTACAGGCTACATGAGGAAGTTGCGGTGGAGAAGCAAGGAGTTGAAAGAACCAATTTGAAGCTGGAGTGCTCTCCTTAGCCGAAACGTCACTGACGTAGAGTGACATAAGGTTACAAATATTGACATGCACATGCAAAATCTCAATATGGAGGTAGCGGAGCCCTCTGTGCCATGTGTGGTGGAGAGTAACAAAACGGTCCGAGCTCCTGGCTTATAATTGGTAGATAACTACCATCTCCTAACCTTACTCTAATAACTAAATTCCTTCTACACTAGACACACACACACACACACACACACACACACACACAGAGCCTGGGTTCTTACCTGATTGGAAGACGTAGCGGGCCAGGCCCTGCATGAGTTCAGCCGGCCAGGTAGGGGGTGCGGTCTCTCCCACCTCTCTCTTCAGCCTGAACGTCAGCTCAAAGCCAAAGCCACTGGGGCCTTCCTGACCTGTAAACCTGACAATACACATATGGAATACACACACTTAATTCAAGTGTTATTTGACCACGAGTCCACACAACCCATGACAACACAAACCCAATAAGGATTAGCCTTCCCTTTAGCTTAACTCCATTACTCCACTAGGGATATGACAAATGAAAAAAAGTTCTTAGCGTTTAAACTATAAGAATATTCATAACATTACACATGAATTTACAATGCAGCTGTGCTGCTGCCAGCAATGGTTTGGGTCTCTTCCAAATAGTTAAGCATTGCACCTGTACTACCATTACTGTACATCAATTCCACCGCGCAAAGTTTGCATTTCCTTGTCATTTAACTCCTCAAAGTATTTGCCTTCCTCTGTCATTTTTTCCAACTGTTCACCACTACGTTAAGAGTCTACTCCAAAATAATTGATTCCTTGCACATCAACTCTAGTCATGTGCATTTTACAGGGTTCGTAGGACTTTTTCAAGCACTAATATTTATTTTCAAGGACCATCAATATGTATAGTTCCTATTATGCAATTGTTTCTAGTCGCCATCAGAAGGGATTCATCTACTCAATCATACGTGTTTTGTTTCACTACTTATTTACTACATACATGAGTGATATCAGTTATATGAACTGCAACTCAGTAAAATCTTTGAAATTGTTGCATGTTGCGTTTATATTTTTGTTCAATGTACATTATAATAATATTAAAGTCTTTATATATAAATTGTCTTTATATTGCACAAAATGTTAGGTCCCACAGGCTGTCCCAAAACAATGACATGGAAGTGTAACAGGCCCTTAGTTGACTTTAAAATATCGTATTCTATAACCATTTGAAGAGAAACAAGTTACTAATGTGTTTGATAAGATGAAAGATACTCTCCGGGGCCTCAAGTTTGGGTACCACCGCACCACTAACCTCGTCTCTCTGCTTGCTTCAATGCTTCTCTGTGCATGTCCTTTGCCTCCTTCATTGCAGCCTGACTCACAACTGTCTGTCTCACTACTCTCTATAAAAAGGTCATTTGTTATGAGAACTTTATGAGAACTTAGAAATGCGGCAAAAAAAGAGCCGTCCTCTCACTGTCAACTGCGTTTATTTTCAGCAAACTTAACAATTGTGTAACTATTTGTATGAACATAACAAGATTCAACAATTGAGACATAAACTGAACAAGTTCCACAGACACGTGCCTAACAGAAATGGAATAATGTGTCCCTGAACAAAGGGGACCAAATCAAAAGTAACAGTCAGTATCTGGTGTGGCCACCAGCTGCAATAAGTAATGCAGTGCATCTCCTCCTCATGGACTGCATCAGATTTGCCAGTTCTTGCTGTGAGATGTTACCTCCCTCTTCCACAAAGGCACCTGCAAGTTCCCGGACATTTCTGGGGGGAATGGCCATAGCCCTCACCCTCTGAGATCCGGGCTCTTCGATGGCCATGGCAGAACACTGACATTCCTGTCTTGCAGGAAATCACACACAGAACGAGCAGTATGGCTGGTGGCATTGTCATGCTGGAGGGTCATGTTAGGATGAGCCTGCAGGAAGGGTACCACATGAGGAGGAGGTCTTCCCGTAACGCACAGCGTTGAGATTGCCTGCAATGACAACAAGTTCAGTCCGATGATGCTGTGACACACCGTCCCAGACCATGACGGACCCTCCACCTCCAAATCGATCCCGCTCCAGAGTACAGGCCTCGGTGTAAACGTTCATTTCGTCGATGGTAAACATAAATCCGACCATCACCCCTGGTGAGACAAAACCGCGACTCATCAGCGAAGAGCACTTTTTGCCAGTCCTGTCTGGTCCAGCGACGGTGGGTTTGTGCCCATAGGCAACATTGTTTCCGGTGATGTCTGGTGAAGACCTGCCTTACAACAGGCCTACAAGCCCACAGTCCAGCCTCTCTCAGCCTATTGCGGACAGTCTGAGCACTGATGGAGGGATTGTGCATTCCTGGTGTAACTTGGGAAGTTGTTGTTGCCATCCTGTACCTGTCCCACAGGTGTGAGGTTTAGATGTACCGATCCTGTGCAGGTGTTGCTACACGTGGTCTGCCACTGCAAGGACGATCAGACGATGTCCTGTCTCCCTGTAGCGCTGTCTTAGGCGTCTCACAGTACGGACATTGCAATTTATTGCCCTGGTCACATCTGCAGTCCTCATGCCTCATTGCAGCATGCCAAAGGCATGTTCAAGCAGATGAGCAGGGACCCTGGGAATCTTTCTTTTGGTGTTTTTCAGAGTCAGTAGAAAGACCTCTTTAATGTCCTAAGTTTTCATAACTGTGACTTTAATTGCCTACCGTCTGTAAGCTGTTAATGTCTGAACGACCGTTCCACAGGTGCATGTTCATTAATTGTTTATGGTTCATTGAACAAGCATGGGAAACAGTGTTTAAACCCTTTACAATAAAGATCTGTGAAGTTATTTGGATTTTTACTAATTATCTTTGAAAGACAGGGTCCTGAAAAGGGGACATTTCTTTTTTATGCTGAGTTTCTTTGGATTGAGACACAGCCCATGCAACAAAAAAAAAAGATATCTCTATCTTACACAGATTTCTTCGTTATGTATTATGCAAATTAGATTTGATTGGAATTTCTTGGCTTTTAATGTCTTGCAACTTCAGTAAAGCAGGGCCTATCATCAATGAATAGGCTAGGAAATTCTAAACACAATAGACCGAAGACTGAACACAAACTCGGCATCATTAGCGAGAGAAAGCAGGTGGGCCAGCGTGAGGCTGTATTGCATTACTGGAAACCAAGACTATTCTGAGGACAGGTCTTCCAGTTTTGAGTTGCAGAATTGCCTTTTTGTAGCAGGTTAGGAGAACTTACGCAGCAGGGTAGGAGAATTAACGTGGCAGGTAAGGAGAATTAGGTGAAGGTTAACTAAATTGTCCCCGAAAACCAGGCCCCAGAGACGGTCTTGGTTTCCACTAATGTGATGCTGCCAGCACAAGAGAGAAAGAGGAGGGGGCAGGCAGAAAGAACCGTGGTACGCATATGTCTTGGTAATATGTATCTCATCTTGTATGCCTCGCAAATTCACCAAAGTAGTCTAAAGTTAGCCTCTTCCTCTCTGGTTTTATTTAAATTACACCACTTTCCTGAGGTCATTCTAGACCTGGGGAAAGTTGTGTAAATGAATATGTTCAGCGCTGGCAAGTCTAATCAAGAACACTACAAACGGGGGTGAAAGCTGTTGGCATGACATAACTGCTTCAGAGGAACAAGAAAAATACAAGTGGAGAGTGTGTTAGTGTCTCAATGTTGATTCTGCAGGATGATAAAAAGGAGTGAAAATGAGTTAACAACAGCTGCACAAACCATGTGTGTGTGTTCTTAGTAACCTGGTCTGATGGAGCTTTAACCCGAAGTACCATACTTACTCATGTACTCTGTTGTCTCCATACAGGTCACTGAGTCCGAAGCTGATGTAGTGCCAGTGCTCCTGTACATCCTGCGCTGCACAGCCCACGTTACGGTACATACTGATGTAGTCCAATGGATCAGGACCCCCTAACCTGTAGAGACACACTACTGATAAGTGCGATCTGCAATATTTACTCCCATCTTAAATAATTATATAACCATTGATTATTTAATTTAATGTCTGATAAGCTTAGGACAACTATCACACAACCCAAAATATGAGGCAATTTACACACCATTGTTTGTTTACATACTCTGTAGGCATTTAGTGGTTAACGTTACATTTCTCCAGCCCCATTCCTCACTGGTCATTTCGTCGACAATAAAGGGCAATCACATCAAATCATACGTTCCCTCTGGCTAGCAAGCTAGGTAACTAACCGTAGCGTTTTCAACATATATTGTTAGCTAACGTAACTAACAACATTGCAATCCACGTTAGCCTAGCTAGCTTTCGAGGAATCCGACGTTGTTGTAAAGAAATGTCTCCACAATAAGACGTCGTTAGCCATCTCCTCACCAGTATTTGACAATGGCTGTAACTTGTAAGGGGTTGGCCTGGTCGGGGTAGAGGCGCCTGCATTCCCCGTAGATTGCCTGCAGACCCGGGGGGAAGATTGACGCCAGCCCAGGGGCTGCTGCTGGTCCGTTGATAGGCCGCACCTCGTCCATCCCAGTTTTTTTTTAAAAATGTGGTAATACCTGAAAGGGCGACAGAAATTACTTTCTTCGCGAAGATAAGGAAGGATCCCTTGGTTTAATGTTGGTTGATGAAACAGTCCCTGTATTTTTTGTTTTTGTTGATATTGCTACCAATATATACTTTTTTACTATCGGCCCCCTATTCCTTGCCCTACTCAACTGCGTGACTTGTTGCTCGCTCCACCTATGAAAACTTTTCCTCATTGGTTGGAGCTGTGGAAAGGAAGGGAGGAACGGCTTGAGTGACATTTGCTCAATCCAATCAAAGGGCCAGTTTTTGATAGGCGGATCCAAATACAGAGTTGTGTTTGGCTAAAGAATTGTCAATCAATATGTTAGAACCTGTTTAAGAGCAAGATTGATGGATTTAAAACTATCCCCAGTTTTTGATCGTATTGAAATGTATCATATTGTGTGTGTATTAAGTTGCAGTTATTTTCTTACCTATGCCACATATTATATTTGTTTCCAATACAGAGTTATTTCCAATGTAAATTGACTGAGAAAATAAGTATTATCTTTTAAAGCAAAGACATGGGGAAGAGTTACAGGTGGGAGGAGAAGTGATGAATGAGCCAATTGGAAGCTGGAGTTGAGTAGGTGGCCATCAATGGCATGAGGGCCAGATTGGTAATTTAGCCAGTACCCCAGGGTTAACACTACTCTTTTTAGGATAAGTGCCAAAGGATCTTCAAATCAAATCAAATTTTATTGGTCACATACACCTGTTTAGCAATGTCATTGTGGGTGTAGCAAAATGCTTGTGTTTCGACAGTACAGTAATATTTAACAAGTAATATCTGACAATTTCACAACATATCCCCAATACACACAAATCTAAGGAATGTAATTAAGAATATATAAATATATATGGATGAGCAATGTCAGCGCAGCATAGACTAACATACAGTAGAATAGTATAGAATACAGTGCATACATATGAGATGAGTAATGCAAGATATGTAAAAAATATTAAAGTGACTAGTGTTCTATTTATTAAAGTGGCCAGTGATTTCAAGTCTATGTATATTGGCAGCAGCTTCAATGTGCTAGTGATGGATTTTTAACAGTCTGATGGCCTTGAGATAGAAGCTGTTTTTCAGTCTCTCTGTCCCAGCTTTGAGGCACCTGTACCGACCTCACCTTCTGGATAATAGCGGGGTGAACAGGCAGTGGCTTGGGTGGTTGTTGTCTTTGATGATCTTTTTGGCCTTCCTGTGACATCGAGTGCTGTAGGTGTCCTGGAGGGCAGGTAGTTTGCCCCAATCGATGCGTTGGGCAGACCGCACCACCCTCTGGAGAGCCCTGCGGTTGCGGTAGGTGCAGTTGCCATACCAAGCGGTGATACAGCCTGATAGGATGCTCTCGATTGTGCATCTGTAAAAGTTTGTGAGTGTTTTAGGTTCCAAGCCAAATTTCTTCAGCCTCCTGAGGCTGTTCCCCACACTGTCTGTGTGGGTGGACCATTTCAGTTTGTCAGTGATGTGTACGCTGAGGAACTTGAAGCTTTCCACCTTCTCCACTGCGGTCCCATCGATGTGGATAGGGGGTTGCTCCCTTTGCTATTTTCTGAAGTCCACAATCATCTCCTTTGTTTTGTTGACATTGAGTGAGAGGTTATTTCCCTGGCACCACACTCCCAGAGCCCTCATCTCCTCCCTGTATGCTGACTCATCATTATTGGTAATCAAGCCTACTACTGTTGTGTCGTCTGCAAACTTGATGATTGAGTTGGAGGCATGCTTGGCCACGCAGTCATGGGTGAACAGGGAGTACAGGAAGGGGCTGAGCACACACTCTTGTGGGGCCCCAGTGTTGAGGATCGGTGAATTGAAGGTGTTGTTTCCTACCTTCACCACCTGGGGGCGGTCCATCAGGAAGTGCAGGACCCAGTTGCACAGGGTGGGGTTCAGCATTCTTACATAGGTATTCTTGTCCAAATGGGATAGGGCAGTGTGCAGTGTAATGGCGATTGCATCATCTATGGATCTATTGGGGCGGTAGGCAAATTTAAGTGGGTCTAGGGTAGAGGTGATAGAAGTGAGTGCTACGATAGTCTATCGTGACTAATGATAGTCATTTCGTTCAGTTTCCTTAGCTTTCTTGGGTACAGGAACAATGGTGGCCATCTTGAAGCATATGGGGACAGCAGACTGGGATAGGGAGAGGTTGAATATGTCTGTAAACACAGCTAGCTTGTCTGAGGACGCAGCTAGGGATGCCATCTGGGATTTCCTTTTGGGACTACAGAGAGTCAGGACACCTGTTTTAACATCCCATCTAAAAGACACCACCCTACGCAGGCCAATTTGCCCTTTACTGCCCTGTTGCATTATGATTTCCTTAGACCAGAGGGAAGCGTGGCCCGTACTTGCTCTCCAACACCACTTCCAACAGCATTTGGTCTCCCAGCCAAGGACTGACCAGGACTGACCCTGCAGCTTCACAGGCATGGCAGCAGTGGGATGCAGTGTGGTATGATGCCGGCAACTTGCAAGCAACCCATCTGACCTCTCACTGCAATCAATGCTTGTCACAAGCAAAATGAAATATCAAATTTGTCACAGTATGTTTGGGCAGGGTTGCAAAAGTCTGCCTAGTGTGCAATTGAGTACCACAGTATGAGTCATAATACTCATAAAATCTGGCGGTTAAACCCCGGAAATGTTTCCAATAGTTTTCCAGCATACTTCATGTAAGATCATTGTTTCGTGTAGGCTTACCCTGGTGTGACGTTTCGATAATCGCGTAAATCTCTCTCGGACAAGGTCACTTTTATCAATATATTCGCCTGTAATTGCCCCCCCCCCCCCCCATATGAAATAATAATTAGCTATCATACAGAACTACACATCCTGTCGCAAGCTTTGACGTCATCGCTCAAGGCGCAGGATACCTTCATGCCACCTCTTTGTTATATGTGCCCCACTTTACAGACAACACCCCATCTAACGACTGTGATCTGAGGACCCTCTTTTAGCAGCGACAGAGTAACGCACTTGGCCCTGACCACTGCTCCATAATTGCTGCCCGTCAACCTCCCTCTCCTCATGGCATGCTAGTTGGGGTTGGAGCACTGTCCAACTGTTGCCTGCCGTATCGCTTCATGCTGCTCCACGACAGCTCCATGCCAGCCAGGATCCCTGCAAGCCCCAGGTGCCCTTGTTTTTTAAATAATGTCCAGTACAGACAGGGATGACAGGGAGGGTAGCGACTGTTCTGGCTCAAGTTCAAAGAGACATGCCATTCCACTGAATCTGCCCTGGAGACAGTTCCTTAGCCACTGAAAATGTTCCTCTGTGGGCTCTTGGGACAGAGGGTTGTTGTCTTCTCACGGGTTCAGGTCCTCCACAGACTGCACGTGGTTGGCCACGGCTGGCTTCCTCCATTCTCATTCCACATTGGTATGGCCGATACAAATACCAGTTTTAGTTTTAGGTATGGCCGATACCAGTTTTAGCATTGGAATGTGATACAAAACTAGGCAACGGTGTGCTTTAGGACCATGCGGCTGTTTGGAATGTTTATCCGACGGGATAAAAAAAATAATAATAATGAAAAAAAAGTTACAACCAGAGTTGCGCCCCTGGAAATAGACACTAAAGTCGACAAAATGTACAAACAATTATCTAGGCCAATTTTTTGATCTACTGCTCTGCTAACGCTATGAACTATGCCTATGTAACGTGTCTGTAACCAGCTTCTGACAGACATTCACTATGGTGCATCAAGTTTGTTGGAACCTCTCCAGCGCGCTGACGATAAACAATGATTAATTTAAGATTGACTTGTACTGTCCCTGTGTAAGAATTTCCACAACAATTTGGCGTCAATGAACAGGGTCATTGATTCTGCCTGCGGAGCTTTCAAGTGAGCGTCTGCAAGGAAAACCGGTGGTGCATTTTATTAAGCGTGAGGGAAATTCCCGTCTGACTAAAAGACGACGAGACTCGCCCAGAACAGACCCTTTCTGTTATCTGCCCAGGAGGAGACACATCATCTGCGAACAATTGAGGGATGGCAACTGATTTCAGTAAGTCAATTTAAATGAATCGGTATAAAAAATATAAAAAATAAGATAAAAACTCAAATCAAGGTGAGTAGCGTACACAAAGGTACTCATAGTATTATAGAGAGAAGGTTATTCACTAGTTTTATGAAGACTTGAGCGAGGACGTAACGGTACCATGGGAAGCCCCGCTGACAGCTGTCTGTAGGCATTTATAAAAAAACATAATCGTGGCCTGCAGCCACTACAAATAACACAAAGTGTTTTTGAAACGTTGTGTTATTTATATTTACAGCAAGATACATATGGTGCATAGCAAATAATGACAATAATCTTTGAAGATGCACATGGGGTGATGAGGGAGATTACTGAGTGTGTTTGGGAATAGTACTAAGTGCATGTGGATGTGAAAGCTGTGTGATTGTGAGATACGACATATTAAGCTGAATCAAATTTGGATCATAAATGGATTGAAATTATTACTATTGAGATTGGAATTTGGAAGATAAGATCACAATTTCAATAGTAGGCTGATTGGATAATAAGATTGAGTGAAATGTGGATTTTAAGCTGATTGAAATGTGGAAAACAAGATTGAAATATGGATAATAAGAGGATTGAAATTGAGGTGAATGAGAGCTGTCAGGGGACTAGCTCACGTGTGATAGAGGTGAATGAATGCCCCAACCAGTTCTGTGAGCTGAGTTTTTTTTTGTCTGTAACGTTGTCTAGGGTTCTGTTCAACACCGCCGATGGATCTACAGGTAGAGGATAACATGTCTCCAGTCTTTGATAAATTCACTCCCATTAATAGAAGTATAACCTATGATGATAGTATTACCATACTAATTGGATTGTACAACCCAGAATGGCTTTGAAATGATGAAGTGTCTGGTTTTATGTGTTGATTTCCCTTACTTCAATTTGATATAGAAGTTAAACAATGCTTACCTTACAATTTCACCATTATTATCACTCAAGTGATAAAAGGATGGAATGTAAAGGACATTTTACTTTGTGCATCTTGTCTTTTGTGTCATAAACAATCCTTGGTTCCTGCCTGTGCCTGGTAAAGACAGGGGGGCCACCATGACCTCCTCCTTTAGACTATTTGGCAGAATGCCCAGAATATGTTCTTTACATTAAGATAGGAGACGGTGCCAGACACATGCCAGAAACAACGCTATGAACTATGCCTATGTAATGTGTCTGTAACCAGTATATAAGGGGACTAAATGGGACTTCCTGGTTAGCGCTCCTGACAGACGTTCACTATGGTGCATCAAGTTTGTTGGAACCTCTCCAGCGAGCTGAAAATGAACAATGATTATTTTAAGATTTTCTTCGAGTGTCCCTGTGTAAGAATTTCCACATCAAGAGTAAATTGAGGTGAACAGACAGATTAAACTTGCCACGACCTGATCTGTTTCACATGTCTTTGTGATTGTATCCACCCACCTCCAGGTGTCTCCTGTTTTCCTCAATAGTCCCTGGTGTATTTATCCCTGTGTTTCCTGTCTCTCTGTCCCAGTTTGTCAAGTCGACCAATGTTTTGCCTAGCTCCTATATTTCCCCAGTTGATGGTTTTCCTAGCCCTACTGGTTTTGATCCTTGCCTGTCCTGACGCCGAATCCGCCTGCCTGACCACTCTGCCTGTTCTGACCTAGAGCCTGCCTATCCCCTTGTACTGTTTGTAGTCGGACCTGTTCACTGAACCCCTGCCTGTCCTGACCTCAAACCTGACTATCCCCTGGTACTGTTTGGACTCTGACCTGTTTTATGAACTCGCCTGTCCCCGACCTGCTTTCTGCCTACCACTTTTGGTACAATAAATGTCGGTGCTCAACCATCTGCCTCCTGTGTCCGCATTTGGGTCTCGCCTTGTGCCCTTTTATAAAACTCACCTTGTCCGAGATATAATCGCACGGTTGACAAAATATCACGCCGAGGTAAGCCTACGCGAGACATATACTTCATTTAAAGTATTTGTAAAGTTCACTATGTGAAAAAATGAATGGTGGAAAGACGATTGGAACCGTTTCTGAGTTTGACCGCTAGATTTTATGGGTATTATGACACGTCCACGGTGGGGCTCTATGCAAACACACATTTTACGAGGCCTATGGGACTCACTACTGTTTGAGCTCCAAGTAGTATAGGAGGAACAGAAAGGGAACTCAAAGGTGCCACTGTCAATGGTAGGCTGTCCTAAAATGCAATTTGGTGTTTAGATTTTTATGACCTGACGACACCGTAGTTCATTGAGAAGATATAGTCACCATCTTATCAGGATCTATGTACGTAACTGTTGTTACCTGCAGCCTAGATACTGTAACAAAGAGTCAGATGACCGGCTTCTGTGCCACAAGTTATGTCTGAATGTAGGGGAGGTATGGCAGACCCTTTCTATACTTAATGGAAGTGCATTTCATTTTCTGACAAGAGAACACCAAACAACACTGGCTTTGCGAGTTTCACTTCATATTCCTTCAGGTGAGCAACACGTTGTTGATTTCCTTATGATCTTGTGCAAGTTGCCGAGTCTTTTCACAACTTTTTAGATTTAATGACAGTCAGCCTATCTGTTTCTTTTTTCAGAGTTTAGTTCAGAGTTTATTGGAAATGGGAGCTAGCTACAGTGTTGACTTGTGAAAGTTATTTTCATATACCTTTTTAATGTGAGTACTTTTCACCTCTTTGTTTTGTATTTGCTGTTAATTTCAGCAGAGTGAGATCCCTGTATGGACAAAGACAACCCCGACCTGCCTCTGAGGTCAGGGGACCTTCTACCATTCTCTCCACACCCACCTGTCTCTTAGAACATGAACTCTCACTACTTTTACACATACACATCACCTCGACCTGCATCTACACACCACTTTTACAGATCGATGTGTCCCACCGTCATCACCCCACCTATGCAGTGGCCCAACAACTACAGTCTCTACCCTCCATGTATCCCCACCAAGTATCAATTCCCCTTAAACTTGGTCTCCAGGAGCACTAGGGGATTCCAGGGATCTGATCCCAGCGCGTTCCACCACTATCATCAATCTTCTCCCCTGCCCTGGTGTAACTATAGACTTATGTCTAACCCTTACTGGCACTACCACCAGCGCCTGTATGCCAATCTTTCTGCTCCAGTGGCTCCTGTGGCCCCTACTCCAACCAGGCCCCAGAGGTTCCAGAACCAGGGAGGGACCTGGCCCGAGGGCTTCACCCTGAGAGGAGAGCTTCGCTGGGGCAGGCTGGAGAGGGTGTATGGCCCCCGCAGGGAGCTGCCTGAGTTTGTGAGGGAGGACCTGCGGAGAGTGTACGGTACCTATCCCCGGACGGATGTTAGTATCACCTACCAGGGAGGGGAGTACGTGGTGCGAGGGGACACCCATGTCGGGGAACAGGAGTACAGAGTGGAGAGGAGGATAGTGAGGCAGCAGGAGAGTCCTGAGGGGGAAAGCATGAGTGAGGTAGTAGAGAAGAGGAGGAGAAAGATGAGATGATTGTAATGGAGGTATGGCTAATAAATGCCAACTTTGTTGACGTATGAAAATGTATTTACATAAATGTGATTTTTCCCATAAGCATTGAACAAAAGTATAACTGTTATATAGTAGTCGCTGCATATTAGTAAATGTTAATAGTAGAAATGCTATTGATAAATATTCTACATAAAATTGTATTTGTCACATGCTGAATACAACAGGTTTAGTAGACCTTACTATGAAATGCTTACTTATAAGCCCTTAACCAACAATGCAGTTTTAAGAAAATACAACAGCAGCAAAAAGTAAGAGATAAGAAACAAATAGTTAAAGCGCAAACTCCAGATAAGTAGCATTTGACTGCTTTTGTATTAAACGTATTTGTTAATATTCTCCATCTCATTATATGGCGCTACCTCAGGCAACTACAATGCTGGAGTCATTCTGGTCTAGTGTTTTCATTAGGTGGTGTGCTACTGTGTACTACTATGATTTTCAGTATCAAGGTTCCTGTAACATTAGCATTAACAAGTTTGCTTCAGGAAAGTGCTTTTCCACTCTTGTTATAAACTCCTGTCATTTGCCTCTCATCTCTTACTGAAAAACCCATGTTAAGCAGTTAAAACTTCTCTCATAACATGCTGATGTTCTATCCATTGTCTATCATATTAGTCATTTCTCACCTCTTCTACTATAACCCCATGTCGTATTGTATCAAACCCGGTCCAATCTCTTGTATCTCATCACTATTGTCACAGTAGACTTTGTCCATCAGCATAGAAATATAATTACTAGAATGGACATTCTCATTCAAGTCAACTGGTAACTCTGACGAGTATGACTAGTCATTCTGTTTCTGTCTGTCCGACCAGTCATTGACGTTTATGGACCCTGCTCTTCTCTCTGTCGTCTCCATGACTCCAGGTTCTATGGAACAGGCGTTTGGGTCTGAGTCACCTCTCGCAGTATAGAGTGATAAGACATAGCTGTGGCCAGGGTGTGTGGGTTGGGTATGCTGCATTCGATTGCTTCACTTTAGAATGTTCCTTGTACTGCACAATTTCCAGTAATATATATGTGCTTGAGCACACATCCCGTTTCTCTATAAATAAGTGTCACATATGATTTTACAAAACTTGGATGTCTGACTGTTATTTATAATCCTCACCACTTTGTAAATAAACAGGAATGATGATGCGATTGTAAATATTAACGAGAAATGAAGTGTATTTTCTGAATAGGAAAAGTTTATTCATTTACATGATATGTATACATACAAAACACATACCCCAATTACAGACTTTAACAGTTTATTACAACACACAATGCTGAATTGTAACATGCTGAGTAAATGTAATCTGCAGAAGGACACAATGATTTATATTTGAAACTGCAAGTTTGCCGTAAAAATCCAGATAACCCGTATTCCTCATATGAAAGTATAGGTGATGTCTTATTATGCTGATAAGCAGTGCCTTGCCAGAAGAACTGAGCCCATAGATGACATCTCCAGTAGCCACCATCTATGGAATTCAGTTCTCAGGGCACAACACCTCTCACACCTCTCATTCTCCTCCCATACTCCCATCTCTTCTCTCTCCATTTAGGCTTTAGCACCGTTCCAATACATTCAAATTGCTTCTGTAACACCTGGATCAAAAAAGTATTTGTTTTCTTTCAAAGAAATTAGGTGCTCTTGTTCAATTGGTCCCATCATTCAATTTCAATCAAGCATACCTTAAGTATTTTAAAGACTGCTAACACTATCAAAAAATATTTTGACCCAGGTATTGAACAATAGTGTAGTGAAAATTGTATCAATACCATAGTTTCCTAGTCTCAGTAGCATAGACACTTCTGTGTCTACCTCTCTACCATGTTGACACGTCTTTTAAAACCTAAGTAAACAGAACTGCCAAAGGCTCCTATTCAGATTGACACCGAGTCTGATAAATGCCAGGGGAACGACAAGCAGTAGACCAGTAGAGACATTGCTCAACCTCTTATCATCCCCAGCTTTGCCCTGTGGTGACCTTCCCTATTTCTAGAAAAAGTCACTAAGATGGCGACGAGAAGATGGTGATAGTAGATACCAGCACCTCTTCCTCCTAAGAGTACAACGCTATATGGCATGTTCCATCATCATTCAAGACTGAACCATGGGCCTGTTGATTAGAGGGGTATGAAGTTCATGATTCGAGATCTGTGCCCAAGGGTTACGCCTACGCTTAACCTTGCTAAAGAATGTTTAAAGGATCCATCTGCAGCACACAAGATTCCTGGAAGTGTTTCACAACTTCTCTGATGGCAGTTGGCGGGGAGGAAAGGAAATATTTTGTGGTGGGGTGATGCAGGGCCTGATTCAGATCGCACCGAGAGATACAGCACTGGTCAGTTACACACACACACACACACACACACACACACACACACACACACACACACACACACACACACACACACACACACACACACACACACACACACACACACACACACAGCACTGGTCAAGCCGGGAGATGACTCGTCACATACAACAATTTCACACAAACCAGGGGAGTATTCAGGATCATATCATATCTGTTGCTTAGTATTTCTTTAAATCCTCAATAATATAAATACATGGTTTGCCACTGATTGTAATCTGAGCAATTAAAATGGCAGGAATTATAATTATATTCAAATAACTAGAGTCAATATTGACAGTGTGAGTACGGTTGGAGGTGCCTTCAGCGTTCTCTCCTGGTGGTTTATAGTGTATTCCTGAGTGGACACGCAAACGCACACACACACACACACACACACACACACACACACACACACACACACACACACACACACACACACACACACACACACACACACACACACACACACACAGAACATAGTGAGGAAGAACACAACTCAACCAGCTAGCACATTTGGTTCCTTGGAAGTTGTGGGAACATATGTTTTTGGTATCACATTGGCTGTGGGAAAAAAAGTTAAAGTTGAGATTTTTGAATAACTTCCTTAAAACTTGTGTGTGTTTCAATAAGACGTTTAATTAACACTGCCAGCTCGTTTTGGATCTCCACGCACAGATAGGCATTAATCGAGAAAACACATTTATTTTTTCATTATGACACAGCAGCAGTGAGATTAAAATCTATGATCATCTGTCCTCTATCCATGGAATGAGTTCACTTGGCCACCAGGATGGCACGATCATACCATGTTTTTTGTTACGCATACAAAGCTGTTCATTTTAGTCTATTTAAACAGACCCTATTTCAAAGGAAACAAGCACTCATTAAAAACAGGTGTGGCTACCACAACTGAACACAGTTCAGACACAAGATGGAGGGAGAGAGAGTGTTGTTAATGCTGAGAACGAAATGTACACGTTTTTAAATAACATTCTTAGAATGTTCTCTGAACGTTACTAAAGTTTTATAGTGGTTTTCTTAACTTTCTCGGGACAATTTGAGAACATTACTTTAGCGTAGCACCCCGTATTATCGGCATATTCAACAGGGTTTAAGAAATATATTACCTTCAACAGTGCTATCTTGTGATCAAGCCATCAATGTTTTGTGATTATTGGTGTTGTAAAAATGTTAGCTAATGGTTTAGCAATTTGCATGTTTGACATTTCAGTAGAAATGCTACTACTATCAGCTTTTTGATAAGCAGTTTAGCAAATAAAATATGTCCTGTATTATCGGCATATGGTCCCCAGTTGTTGACACCTTACTATTTTGTTCAATTACAACATAAATCTGTTTAATTTTGTTAACAAAAGAGACACCAACCTCGTATCCGAACTGTTTACTGGTTGACTAGTTGGCTAGCCTTCCGGTAAAAAAAAAACTTGCCTGTCAACTTTTCCTAGCGTAGCTCATTGCACCCTCCTGTAGACTCTTAAGAATTCAGTGTTACCAAATAATGTCTCATTATTTGTTTTACTGATTAAACTTATGTTTTGAGAAGTAGATACGTTTAATACTAACATTTAAATGAGTATGAATAATTTAGGTCAAAAGTTGGATATTAAATTATGCGTGTGGGGTCTGTCGCGCATTCACATTTTTAAATATACAACACGTCCCACAAAATGTGCATATGTATAACTTTTTTGAAACTCTCAAAACCTAACTTACATAAACTGCAATGAAAATTGGTGGTCAGCTAGCTAGAAGTGTGTCTTTAGTCGCAAAACATACCATTATTTTCCAGGCCATTTAAATGTTGAGCTCGAGGTGATTTAATCCTCCAATCCTATGGTGGGGGAAAATGAGCTAAATACAACCATTACAAAAAACCTGTAGGAATTGTTATGCTAAAATACCATTACGCTAAAGTACCCACAGAAAAACTTTTTTTTAATGTTCTCTAAACTATTTTATAACATTCCCAATGTCAAACAAGTTGGGAGAACATTCTTAGAACATTACCAAAATTGAAATGAAATGTAACCATCTTTGAACTTTTAGGAAACTTTCTGTTAAATTAATAAAATACCAAGAAAAAAACATTTTTGTGCCTAGAATGTTCCAAAACCGAGCAACTATCCTGCACCATTCTCAGAAAGGTTGTATACAAAATAACCTCAGGACAACCATGCTCTCCCCAAGCTCTAAGAATTATATGGTTCTCAGAATGTTATGTGCTAGCTGGGTAATATATGCTCAGGAAACTCCAGTCTTCCTGCCAGTCAGTTGAACTGAGCAACAACCGGTTGAACTGCCTGGTATTTACTGGAATAAAGAAATAGTTGAAATACAGAGGAACTGGCTAGAGAGTCCCAGTGTAGTGGAGATGGTTCAGTGAACCATGCTCACATTATGATTAACCTTGTCTAAGGCCTTGACACTTGTGTTAGCTCCCAAAGCTAATGCCTAGGCTTTAGCTCATTGGGCTAACACAGTTAAACACATTCGGTCACGTACTAGGGACTTTTGTTATTAAAAAAGTAAATGTAAAGATAGGAATCACACACATATGGGGTAGACTAAAGCAGAGACAGATTTGGCTACCAGGCAAAGTCCAACACAGTCTCTAATCTCTGATCAACCTCTAGCATCTGTAACCCAGACAGACTAGCTAGCACATAATGTTCTGAGAACCTTATGTTTGTTAAAGCTTGGTGAGAGCGTGGTTGTCCTAGGGTAATTTTGTGTACAACCTTCCCACAACTTTCTGGGAAGGGTGCAGAATATCCAGTTAGCACATAACGTTCTGAGAACCATATGTTTCTTGGGTGGGAATTTCAGTTTCCTCATGGCTCTATTTAAAGTAATGTTATCGAATTGTTCCAAGAACGTTATGAAACATCGTTCTTCCGTGGGAATGTCAGTACTTCAGCATAACATTTTCTGCAGGTTTCTTCCTGGTTCTATTTAAAGTCATGTTCTCAGAATGTTCAGAGAATGATAACAAAAAAACAGAAGTTCTATTGTCACATACACCGGATAGGTGCAGTTTTACAGGGTCAACCATAGTAGTACGGCACCCCTGGAGCAAATTAGGGTTAAGGGTCTTGCTCAAGGGCACATTGACCGATTTTTCACCTTAAAACCAGAAACCTTTTGTTTAGTGACCCAACACTCTAACTGCTAGGCTACCTCACAACCAACAACATTCTTTTGTGGAAATTTCAGTACTTCAGCAAAAACATTAAGGGCACCTTCCTAATATTGCGTTGAAACAGCGCCACGTAATCTCTTATTCCAATACAGAAATTATACTCACACAGATGAAGACATTTGTAACTCAAATACTTACATCAGACTAAACACTGTCCCATTGATTAGGTACATCATAGAAATTCTGCATTGTGGCTTTCCTAGAAGTAATGTTCTTGCTAATAGTGAAATGAAACTCACAATAGTGATATGGCCCTCACCCAACAAATAGTGGTATAGCTCCCATTTTGGCATCTGAAATCATACTGGAGCTGAGCCCATCATCCGCATTTCTCTCTCCACCAGCCTCTCTCTCCACCTGTACTGTCCAGACAGATCCTCACTGTCTTCCCTATCCCAGGCACACCACTCACTGCCTGACATTCAGAGTTGAGACTCTCTTAAATACACTCCCCTCCACACAAGCCGCCCGCTCTCTCTCCCCTCCTTCTGCTTTTCTCTCTTTCTCTGAATGATAAGCCAGGCAGTCACTTCCAGTAAGGAGGAAATAGTGGGAGTGAGGCTCTCACCCACACACAGTGATTAAACAGAGCTGCTTCTGAGGAACTCCATTAGACCAGCCCCCCTCCCCCAACACACTTCTCTTCAGAAAGACTGGGGAGAGGCGAAGGGGTGGCTTAATAGTCTACAGTGGTTTCCTCTGTTTGTCTCCTCTTTTCTCTCACCTTTATCTCTCACTTCTTTCCCTTTACTGATCTTTGACCAGGTTAAGAAATGCATGTTGCATGCCTATGAGGGACTGTGTAGTCAACTCTTCTGTCGTAATAAAGGAGGGGAGACAAGGATAGGAGAGGAGGAACCAGTGTTAGAGTATTGATGATCAGCCTTGGAATGGTGAAGAGAACAGGAATTCCCCCTCAGCTCCAGAACAGCTGCTGAGAGTAGGTGATGAGGCACAGGGAAACACTTCTTGCTCTGGTATCTGTGTGTGGGTGCATTTGAGTGAAAATTAGGTGATGTTTTGAAGTGCACTTTTTTAAAAACCTTTTTTAATGAACAACAGTCATGCTTCAAAAGTAGAACAAGTCTCATACAACAAGGTTCCCATTAGACCGAAAAGGTATTCTACGGGAGTGCACATTTTAATTATTGCACTAGCACTACAAACCTGATTCAAATCATCAAAGCCTTATGATGAGTTGATCATTTGAATCAGCTGTGTAGTGCTAGGACAAAAACAAAAATGTGCAGCCCTTTGGGTCCCCAGGACCAGGTTTGAGAACCAGTGATCTAGACCAATCTAGACAAGCCTGAAGCCTATAAAAGAACATTGTCTCCACTATGTGCATGTCGAAACCCATGATGTCATGGATGAAACAGGGCACTCGAGGGGTAGTGTGTACAAGTGTCAACGAGTGGAACAGATCAGTCATATAGAGATGAATGTGACAGACAGTATATAGATGAATGTGTACACAAACTATCGGTAAGTGAAACATGACACGTATGATAACCGGAACAACCACATTAATCCTTCTTCCTCATCATGTTATATTGACAGATACTCAGGTGTAAGCAGCTAGGTGGTTCTGCCTTGTTTGTTATTCTTCCTAGGAAATCCCCCTTTCTCTCCCACTGGTTTTACTGTATTTCCCTCCCTTCTCTACGTCTCTGTTACAGTATTTCCGTGATGAAGCTGAAAAGGGGATTCCACTCTAGCTATACCGGTATGTCAGCATGCTTGACTTCTCTTACTCTACATAATCTACCCTGGTTGGTCCCCACTCATAGGGTTACTGTAATAACCCAGTTAGCACATTTGGTTCCTTGGTTGTGGGAACGTAATTTTTTTGGTTTCCCATTAGTTCTGGGAACGAAGCCAGAAGTTTCCTGAATGGTAAAACGGAACGTTTTTTAAACATTCTGAGAATGGAAGTGAAAATTTCACCTGTTCTGGGAATGTAACTGTTTTGGTTGTCGGATGTTCTCTGGACATTTTACTATGGTTCACAGAAAGTTTTCCTGGAAGGATTTATTAATGGAAATTCTAAGTTATTTGGAGGTTTTTGAACAACTTCCTTAGGGACAACTGATTGCCCACCTCAACAACAGCCCCTTCACATTACACTCCATGCAGTTTGGCTTCAGAGCGAAACACTCCACAGAAACGGCCAACTGCGTTCTTCTGGAAAATGTGAAGTCCAAGATGGACAAAGGGGGCGTTGTTGGGGCTGTGTTTCTGGACCTAAGGAAGGCTTTTGATACTGTTAACCATGAGATTCTCATCACAAAATTGTCCAAGTTCAACTTTTCCCCTGATGCCTTGATATGGATGAAATCATACCTTGAAGGCAGTACTCAGTGTGTCAGAGTGAGCAATGAGCTGTCGCCCACTCTTAGGTATGATGTGGGCGTGCCCCAAGGGTCAATACTGGGGCCCCTCCTGTTCAGCCTGTACATTAATGATCTGCCTTCTGTCTGTGCTGGGTCTGGAGTTCAAATGTATGCAGATGATACAGCGATATATGTGCATGGAAAGGTGCAAACATCAAGCTGCACAAGAACTCACTACTATTACAGTAGTGATTATTATTATTTTTACTATTACAGCTCCAGGTGGTATCTGATTTTAAGTACCATGGCATCATACTTGATTCCAACCTCTCTTTTAAAAAGCATGTGAAAAAGGTAATTCAAATAACCAAATTCACAAAATGCTTGGCTCCCCCTCCACTCAGTATTTTTGTTAAACAGAAAACCCAAACATATGGCAGCAGATCCACAACGTCTGCCATGAGAGGTCCAGGTTACAATGTGGCTCAGTGACTCGTGTTCTTCACAAAGAGGGCAACAGATGCTACTGAGCCAGATGTCTATGTGTCAGGGGAGAAGCTCCAGGTGGTATCTGATTTTAAGTACCATGGCATCATACTTGATTCCAACCTCTCTTTTAAAAAGCATGTGAAAAAGGTAATTCAAATAACCAAATTCAACCAAATGTATACAAAATTGTTTGACTACAGAGGTAGCAAAACTTTACTTCAAATCTATGATACTCCCCCACTTAACATACTGCTTGACTAGTTGGGCTCAAGCTTGCTGTACAACATTAAGACCTATTCAGTCTGTCTACAAACAGGCTCTTAAAGTGCTTGATAGGAAGCCCAATAGCCATCATCACTGTTATATCCTCAGAAAGCATGAGCTCCTGAGTTGGGAAAATCTTGTGCAATATACCGATGCATGTCTTGTATTCAAGATCCTAAATGGCCTGGCTCCCCCTCCACTCAGTATTTTTGTTAAACAGAAAACCCAAACATATGGCAGCAGATCCACAACGTCTGCCATGAGAGGTGACTGTATAGTTCCCAGCAAGGAAAAGCACCTTTAGTAAATTCGTTTTCTCTGTGAGAGTTTCCCATGTCTGGAATTTCCTGCCATCAGACACACACAACTGCACCACATATCACACTTTCACAAAATGCTTGAAGACATGGCTAAAGGTCAATCAGATTTGTGAACATGGTCACTAGCTGTGTGTTGCCGCTTTCCATGTCTGTTGTCTGTAACTTGTGAGGTGTGGAAACACTTTGTTGCTTTTATAAATTTTGTCTTGCTGCTTTTTGTTCTATGTTGCTCTGTATGTATGCTACATCTTGCTTGTCCTATGTTGCTCTGTCTGTATGCTATGTCTTGCTTATCCTATGTTGCTCTGTCTGTATGCTATGTCTTGCTTGTCCTATGTTGCTATTGTCTATATTGTAATTGTTTTTAATAACCTGCCCAGGGACTGCGGTTGAAAATTAGCCGGCTGGCTAAAACCGTCACTTTTACTGAAACGTTGATTAATGTGCACTGTCCCTGTAAAAATATAATAAACTCAAACTCAGACACATCTAAATTTACTGGTGACCCTGTGTTTATAAAATTGGATATCGACTTCAGCATGCGTTTGTGGCACAGTCGATGCCTGTAGCAAGAAGATTGAGGGTTCACCAACCGCCACAGACGAGCTCACTCTCACTGCCTGTTTCATTACTTCATGATCAGCTAGGGGAAATCATATTTTCAACATTTTGATTACATATTTATAATTGTATTAAAATACTGTATATACAACACTAGTCTAGTGGTTAGGATTTGGCACTCCCACTGCCGCAGCCCGGGTTTGATTCCTTGTCAGGGAACTGCTCTTAGGGCTCCGAGTGGCGCAGCGGTCTAAGGCACTGTATTTCAGTGCAAGATGTGTCCCTACAGTCCTTGGTTTAAATCTAAGCTGAATCACATTCGGTCGTGATTGGGTGGCACACAATTGGTCCAGCGTCATCTGGGTTTGTCTGGGGTAGGTCGTCATTGTAAATACGATGTGGTGTTGAAGTCGTCATGTTTTGTTTATTGGTTGTGTGGTGTAAAATTAAAATAATAATAAATATAAAAAACATTTTTCACCAACAGGTTTTGGCACCACACAACCAATAAACAAAACATACTGACTTCAACACCACAATAAATAGAATACAGTGCCTTGCAAAAGTGGATTTCATCCCACTTGGCAGTTTTTTGATTTTTGTTGCATTACAACCTGTAATTTAAATAGATTTTTATTTGGATTTCATGTAATGGACATACACAAAATAGTCCAACTTAGTGAAACTGAAATGGAAAAAATAACTTGTTTAAAAAATAAATACATCTAAGCATATGTGGGAACTCCAACACGGTTGGAAAAGCATTCCAGGTAAAGCTGGATGACAGAATGCCAAGAGTGTGCAAAGCTGTCATCAAGGCAAAGGGTGGTTACTTTGAAGAATCTCAAATATAAAGTATATTTTGATTTAACACTTTTTTTGTCACTACTTGATTCCATATGTGTTATTTCATAGTTTTTATGTCTTCACTATGATTCTACTTCCGGCGCCGGCAGAGATGGCCGCCTCGCTTCGCGTTCCTAGGAAACTATGCAGTATTTCGTTTTTTTTAAGGGTTATTTATTACATTGGTACCCCAGGTAATCTTAGGTTTTATTACATACAGTCGGGAGGAACTACTGGATGTAAGAGCAACGTCAACTCACCATCATTACGACCAGGAATACGACTTTCCCAAAGCGGATCCTGTGTTTTGCCCACCACCCGGGACAATGGATCGGATCCCAGCCGACGAATCAATACAACGATGCCGTAAAAGGGGCAGACGAAGCGGTCTTCTGGTCAGGCTCCGGAGACGGGCACATCGCGCATCACTCCCTAGCATACTACTCGCCAATGTCCAGTCTCTTGATAACAAGGTTGATGAAATCCGAGCAAGGGTAGCATTCCAGAGAGACATAAGAGACTGTAACTTTCTTTGCTTCACGGAAACATGGCTCACTCGAGACAAGCTATCGGAGTCGGTACAGCCAGCTGGTTTCTTCACGCATCGCGCCGACAGAAACAAGCATCTTTCTGGTAAGAAGAGGGGCGGGGGGTGCCTTATGATTAACGAGACATGGTGTGATCATAACAACATACAGGAACTCAAGTCCTTCTGTTCACCTGACTTAGAATTCCTCACAATCAAATGTCGACCGCATTATCTACCAAGAGAATTCTCTTCGATTATAATCACATCCAGACACATCGATGGCCCTGAACAAACTTTATTTGACTCTTTGTAAACTGGAAACCACATCCTGAGGCTGCATTCATTGTAGCTGGGGATTTTAACAAGGCTAATCTGAAAACAAGACTCCCTAAATTCTATCAGCATATCAATTGTGCTACCAGGGCTGGTGAAACCCTGGATCATTGTTATTCTAACTTCCGCGACGCATATAAGGCCCTCACCCGCCCTCCTTTTGGAAAAGCTGACCACGACTCCATTTTGTTGCTTCCAGCCTATAGACAGAAACTAAAACAGGAAGCTCCCGCTCTCAGGTCTGTTCAACGCTGGTCCGACCAATCTGATTCCACGCTTCAAGATTGCTTCGATCACGTGGATTGGGATATGTTCCTCATTGCGTCAAACAACAACATTGGCGAATACGCTGATTCGGTGAGCGAGTTCATTAGCAAGTGCATTGGCGATGTCGTATCCACAGCAACTATTAAAACATTCCCCAACCAGAAACTGTGGATTGATGGAAGCATTTGCGCAAAATTGAAAATGCGAACCACTGCTTTTAACCAGGGCAAGGTGACCGGAAATATGACCGAATACAAACAGTGTAGCTATTCCCTCCGCAAGGCAATCAAACAAGCTAAGCGTCAGTATAGACAAAGTAGAGTCGCCATTCAATGGCTCAGACAAAAGAGGTATGTGGCAGGGTCTACAGTCAATCACGGATTACAAAAGGAAAAACAGCCCCGTCGCGGACCAGGATGTCTTGCTCCCAAACAGACTAATCGACTTCTTTGCTCGCTTTGAGAAATATAGTGCCACTGACACGGCCCGCTACCAAAACCTGCGGACTCTCCTTCACTGCAGTCGACGTGAGTAAAACATTTAAACATGTTATCCCTCGCAAGCCTGCAGGCGGCATCCAGACGGCATCCCCAGCCGCGTCCTCAGAGCATGCACGAGCCCAGGCTCTGTCGCAGCCGGCTGCGACTGGGAGGTCCATGGGGCGACGCACAATCGGCCCAGCGTCGTCCGGGTTTAGGGAGGGTTTGGCCGGCAGGGATATCCTTGTCTCATCGTGCACTAGCGACTCCTGCGGCGGGCGCAGTGCACGCTGACCAGGTCACCAGGTGTACAGTGTTTCCTCCGACACATTGGTACGGATGGCTTCCCGGTTGGATGTGCGTAGTGTCAAGAAGCAGTGCGGCTAGGTTGGGGTGTGTTTCGGAGGACGCATGGCTCTCGACCTTTGCCTCTCCCGTGTCCGTACGGGAGTTTCAGCGATGAGACAAGATTGTAACTACTACCAATTGGGGAGAAAAAAGGGGTAAAAAAAAGTGAAATGTCAGAATAATAGTAGAGAGAATGATTAATTTCAGCTTTGATTACTATCATCACATTCCCAGTGGGTCAGAAGTTCACATACACTAAATTAGTATTTGGTAACTTTGCATTTAAATTGTTTAACTTGGGTCAAATGTTTTGGGTAGCCTTCCACAAGCTTCCCACAATAAGTTGGGTGAATTTTGGCCCATTCCACCTGACAGAGCTGGTGTAACTGAGTCAGGTTTGTAGGCCTCCTTGCTTGCACACACTTTTTCAGTACTGCCCACAAATTGTCTATAGATTGAGGTCAGGGCTATGTGATGGCCAATCCAATACCTTGACCTTGTTGTCCTTAAGCCATTTGCCACAACTTTAGAAGTATGCTTGGGGTCATTGTGGGACATTTCTCCAAAAAGTACGATCTTTGTCCCCATGTGCAGTTGCAAACCATAGTCTGGCTTTTTTATTGCGTTTTGGAGCAGTGGCGTCTTCCTTGCTGAGTGGCCTTTCAGGTTAAGTTGATATAGGACTCATTTTACTGTGGATATAGATATTGTTGTAACTGTTTCCTCCAGCATCTTCACAAGGTCCTTTGCTGTTGTCCCACCACAGTGTCTTTAGATATTTTTGTCAGATGTTACTATGGAATACTGAAGTATAATTACAAGCATTTCATAAGTGTCAAAAGCTGTTATTGACAATTACATTAAGTTGATGCAAAGAGTCAATATTTGCAGTGCTGACCCTTCTTTTTCAAGACCTCTGCAGTCCACCCTGGCATGCTGTCAATTGACTTCTGGGCCACATCCTGACTGATGGCAGCCCATTCTTGCATAATCAATGCTTGGAATTTGTCAGAATTTGTTTTTTGTTTATTTCTCCACCTGCCTCTTGAGGATTGACCACAAGTTCTCAATGGGATTAAGGTCGGGGGAGTTTCCTGGCCATGGACCCAAAATATCGATGTTTTGTTCCCTGAGCCACTTAGTTATTACTTTTGCCTTATGGCAAGGTGCTCCATCATGCTGGAAAATGTATTGTTCATCACCAAACTGTTCCTGGATGGTTGGGAGAAGTTGCTCTCGGAGGATATGTTGGTACCATTCTTTATTCATGGCTGTGTTCTTAGGCAAAATTGTGAGTGAGCCCATTTCCTTGGCTGAGAAGCAACCCCACACATGAATGGTCTCAGGATGCTTTACTGTTGGCATGACACAGGACTGATGGTAGCGCTCACCTTGTCTTCTCCAGACAAGCTTTTTTCCGGATGCCCCAAACAATCGGAAAGGGGATTCATCAGAGAAAATGACTTTACCCCAGTCCTCAGCAGTCCAATCCCTGTACCTTTTGCAGAATATCAGTCTGTCCCTGATGTTTTTCCTGGAGAGAAGTGGCTTCTTTGCTGCCCTTCTTGACACAAGGCCATCCTACAAAAGCCTCACTGTGCGTGCAGATGCACTCACACCTGCCTGCTGCCATTCCTGAGCAAGCTCTGTACTGGTGGTGCCCCGATCCCGCAGCTGAATGAAATTTAGGAGACGGTCCTGGAACTTGCTGGACTTTCTTGGGCGCCCTGAAGCCTTCTTCACAACAATTGAATCGCTCTCCTTGAAGTTCTTGATGATCCGATAAATGGTTGATTTAGGTGCAATCTTACTGGCAGCAATATCCTTGCCTGTGAAGCCCTTTTTGTGCAAAGCAATGATGACGGCACGTGTTTCCTTGAAGGTAACCATGGTTGACAGAGGATGAACAATGATTCCAAGCATCACCCTCCTTTTGAAGCTTCCAGTCTGTTATTCGAACTCAATCAGCATGACAGAGTGATCTCCAGCCTTGTCCTCGTCAACACTCACACATGTGTTAACGAGACAATCACTGACATGATGTCAGCTGGTCCTTTTGTGGCAGGGCTGAAATGCAGTGGAAATGTTTTTTGGGGGATTCAGTTCATTGTCATGGCAAAGAGGGACTTTGCAATTAATTGCAATTCATCTGATCACTCTTCAAAACATTCTGGAGTATATGCAAATTGCCATCATACAAACTGAGGCAGCAGACTTTGTGAAAATCAATATTTGTGTCATTCTCAAAACTTTTGGCCACGACTGTATATTGAAGCGTTAAGTTCTGGGTGCACAAGGAATAGCCACTTGGATTGTAGAGGAGGAGGAGCTAGTGTTAAGCTTTTCTGAATAACTTTGGCCTGCCTGGAGCATATGTGGCCACATTATTATAGGACATCTTGAGAGAATGAAGATCTCCAACAGACAGCGCATCATTGACGGCAGTGCCGTTTAAGATGAGGGAGGACAATTTTTTTTCATGAACATTACAGCATATTGGATGACTTGTCATTCATGTTTCATTCACCCAGTTCAATGTAACATTGATAGGCTTATAGGCTACTACATGATACTCAAAATTTCCCTGTGCCCATCATGAGGTTGTCTAGTCTAGTCTGGTCTATGAATGAAAGTTTACAATGTAGGTGCACACAGGTCGAGAGACACATTTGACAGTGACACACAGGGTGGTAGGTAGCCTAGTGGTTAGAGAGTTGGGCCAGTAAACGAAAGGTTGCTAGATCGAATCCCCAAGCTGACAAGGTAAAAATCTCTTGTTCTGCCCCTGAACACGGCAGTTACCCACACACGGTTCCTAGATCATCATTGTAAATAACAATGTGTTCTTAACTCACTTGCCTAGTTAAACAAAGATTAAATAAAAAAACATGGCCAAACAATACTGCCTTGCACACTCTTGCCTGCATCTAACTGATATAGGGTGTAATCTAACAGTTGCAAACGAGAGTTACTATTGGACAATTTCAGGTATGTTTATCTCTTCAATAAATGTTTTTTTACAGAATCAGTGGAATGAACACACCCCTGATCACGTGTAAACACAGTTCGCTTTCATAGCTGCCGTGTTGTATTCCTTCTCACATCTATGCGCTCTCCTCCTCTCAACTATTCCCTTTGCTTGTGGACTTCAATGCTGTATGTGACCAGGTGAAAAAACCTGTCCAAGCCAAACTGCTACACACAGCCTACATCATTGTCACCATATTAGCATTTAATTATTTATTTATTTAACCTTTATTTAACTAGGCAAGTCAGTTAAGAACAAATTCTTATTTACAATGACGGCCTAACAGGGAACAACGCTCTAACCAATGCTCTAAACACTAGGCTACCTGCCACCCCTAAGGTAACGTCATTGTCAGCATGGCTAATAGAACTAACAGATACAATGAATGGGTCTAATCCTGAATGCTGATTGGTTAAAACCACATGCCAGCCGGTGTCTATTTCACAAGTTACCACCGTCTAAATCTATGACGTTAAAGTGTCTATTTAGTCTGTTCCATCTGACCCTCGCAATCCACTGTCTCATCAGCCCAGCCAAGCATTTTATAACTTGATCTCCACTATAAAAAGGATCTAGACATTATCTCACATTTCTTTTAGACTAAGATTTTGTTTTTGACAGGGGAGATTTGTATTAATATTGTTTCAATATTGAAATTTGATCTCCAGCTGTCCCATAGTAATGAACGTGTCGGGTGTCAGGATGAGACAGACAGGCAGACCGGCAGGCAGGCACCATTTCTCAGTCAGTCTAAATCATGAATCAGCATGAAATGTCAATTGAAAAAAGGTAAAAGCAAAACGAAGTGCAGCTAGTTTGAAGTCTTTCCAGCTTTGAAGTGATTTTGTTAGCTGTGTTGTTGGCTAGCTCCTCTGAAAAACAGTGTCCTGACAAGTGAGCACATTTTCTATGCCAGGTGAAATCACGCCTCATTAGCTCATTGTTATGGATGTATCCAAACAAATGTCACTTGAAAACAGCATAAACAAATGGGGCTAATTTGCTGTTATTCTGGCTGCAGAATATTTGACTTGACTGTACATTAGCCGTAATTTGCTAGCTAGCATGCAAGGGATAAGAACGTTGCCAGGCAGTATGGCAATTGAACATTTAGAACAAATGACTGGGTTGTGTCCATACATACAGAACAAAAAGACGACCGGGTCGCATCTCTAGCAACCGAACCGATGGATTGAATGCTTGGGTAGCAACCCTAGATTTGTGTCGGGACTATATCTTGTGGAAGGATGAAATGGTATGAATAAATTAATAAAAATAACGTTTTAAATGAAATTATGTCAATCATTATTTGAGGATGTTGTTAACCCGTTGTATAAATGTGATAATATCCTCAAAGCTGGTGTTTGGAGGATATATTGATACAGTTTGCCGGCCCTTGACTTCGTCTCGGGCCTAACAACATCCGTGCCAATATATCCTCCAAACACTGGCCTCTAGGGCATTATCAATTAAGTAAACCTGCTACAATCATGCAGTGACTTTACAGTATACATTCAGTAAGCAGTTACATGGGCGGGCCCTGGTAGCAAAAAAATTGTAAAACCAAAAGCTTACCTTGACTTGGAAGATTTCCAGTGTTGTGTTGGATAGTCAGAGCCAGCTAGCTAACATAGCATCCCTCTGTTTGAGCAGAGTGTTTCAGTAGGCTAAACCAGCTAACTGCATTTTCTAGCAAAGTAAGTGAAACTGAAAAAAATAACACTCTCTCTCTCTATTTCTCTCTTGCTTCTTAATTCGTTCAACCATTGTTTTTATCTCTTTGAGTAAACTACTCACCAGCTAGCTAGCTGCAGCTTATGCTTTGAGTTCTAGATACATTCTCTGATCCTTTGATTTGGTGGACAACACGTCAGTTCATGCTGCAAGAGCTCTGATAGGTTGGAGGACATCCTCTGGAAGTTGTCATAATTATTGTGTAAGTCTATGTAAGGGGGTGAGAACCATGAGCCTCCTAGGTTTTGTATTGAAGTCAATGTACACCATGGTGCTACCCTACAGAGTACAGAGAGGCTACTGTAGATCTTCTTTGCAAAACAGTGTTTTAATAAATTATTTTGTGACATGTGGTTATATTTGAATATTGTTTTATCTTAAAAGGATAACTTTAATGTTTTACAATTTAAAAAAAATGAAATTCAGTGAGGAGAATGGTTCACCCCTTCCTGCTCTGAGGAGCATCCACTGCAGTGCATTCAGTATCAGAATTTAAAATACAGCCAGACTGGCCTGCTACTGTGCCTTTCTAGACCTTATAAACTGTCGAGAATAGACCCACAACTGATCCAAATCGAATGAAACATTCAAATCACAGGGCTTTTGCTGTGTTATTCAAATGACATTTTCACTGCAGCCTAGAGAAGAATTTTGTTTTCATTTGAAAACAATAATGTAATTATTCATTGTACTGTGGCGTTGTAGGCTAGTATAGGTAGGGTAATTTTATTGTCCCTAAACAAAATCAATAGGGGAGCTGTTTGAGCTGTGTGTTTCATGTCTTCACTGATTGATGTGCAATGACGCACATGGCCTCTCTGCTGCCTATCAGCTATTCCTATTTGTTCTTGTCGATTCATATTGAAAATTGATTCAGGTTTGAATGTTTTTATGTGTGGTATATTGCTAGTTAGCCTATTGCAGATCTGACTATTGTCACTATAGAGAGCAGGATAGACTGTAGACTGGTAGACTATATTGACCTGTGGTATACTCAAAGTTAGCGTGTGGAAAAGTGTTCAGTGGCTTGCGAAGGTATTCACACCCCTTGGCATTTTTCCTGTTTTGTTGCCTTACAACCTGGAACTAAAATTGATTTTTTGGGGGGTTTGTATCATTTCATTTACACCCTCATGCCTACCACTTTGAAGATGAAAAACACTTTTATTATGAAACAAACAAGAAATAAGACTAAAAAACTGAACTTGAGCATGCATAACTATTCACCCCCCCCAAAGTCAATACTTTGTAGAGCCACCTTTTGCAGCAATTACAGCTACAGGTCTCTTGGGGTATGTCTCTATAAGCTTGGCACATCAAGCCACTGGGATTTTTGCCCATTCTTCAAGGCAAAACTGCTCCAGCTCATTCAAGTTGGATGGGTTCCACTGGAATACAGCAATCTTTAAGTCACAACACATATTCTTAATTGGATTGAGGTCTGGGCTTTGACTAGGCCATTCCAAGACATTTGAATGTTTCCCCTTAAACCACTCGAGTATTGCTTTAGCAGTATGCTTAGGGTCATTGTTCTGCTGGAAGGTGAACCTCCGTCCCAGTCTCAAATCTCTGGAAGACTGAAACAGGTTTCCCTCAAGACTTTCCCTGTATTTAGCTCCATCTATCATTCCTTCAATTCTGACCAGTTTCTCAGTCCCTGCCGATGAAAAACATCCCCACAGCATGATGCTGCCACCACCATGCTTCACTGTGGGGATGGTGTTCTAGGGGTGATGAGAGGTGTTGGGTTTGCGTCAGACATAGCGTTTTCCTTGATGCCCAAAAAGCTCCGTTTTAGTCTCATCTGACCAGAGTACCTTCTTGCATATGTTTGGGGAGTCTCCCACATGCCTTTTGGCGAACACCAAACATGTTTGCTTATTTTTTTCTGGCCCCTCTTCCATAAAGCCCAGCTCTTTGGAGTGTACGGCTTAAAGTGGTCCTATGGACAGATACTCCAATCTCTGCTCTGGAGCTTTGCAGCTCCTTCAGGGCTATCTTTGGTATTTTTGATTAATGCTCTCCTCGCCTGGTCTGTGAGTTTTGGTGGGTGGCCCTCTCTTGGCAGGTTTGTTGTGGTGCCATATTCTTTCAATTTTTTAATAATAGATTTAATGGTTTAGAAAAAACATTTTACAACCCAGCCCTGATCTGTATTTCTCCACAACTTTGCCCCTGACCTGTTTGGAGAGCTCCTTGGTCTTCATGATGCCGCTTGCTTGGTGGTGCCCCTTGCTTAGTGGTGTTGCAGACTCTGGGGTGTTTCAGAACAGGTGTATATATACTGAGATCATGTGACAGATCATGTGACACTTGGATTGCACACGGGTGGACTTTATTTAACTAATTATGTGACTTCTGAAGGTAATTGGTTGCACCAGATCTTATTTAGGGGCTTCATAGCAAAGGGGGTGAATATATATGCACACACCACTTTTACATTTTGTCATTTTTAAATATTTTTGAAGCAAGTTATTTTTTTCATTTCACTTTACCAATTTGGACTATTTTGTTTATGTCCATTAGATGAAATCCAAATAAAAATCCATTTAAATTACAGGTTGTAATGCAACAAAAATAGGAAAAACGTCAAGGGGGTGAATACTTTTACAAGGCACTGTAGTGCATAAGGGAAGTACCAAAACACCTTGATATAGGGGAGGTGGATGCAAGCAGAGGAGGATATTTGGCTAGGATGGAAGAAATTATATATTAAAACCCACAAAAGAGAGACTGTAAACCAGGGAAAAAATGCACCATTTTTGGAGGGGATAACTCCCCCCTATTTTGGATGCGCACCCCCCGCCCCCATTGGTAAATTACAATGTATCCCTTAAAACTTTCACTAACACTGCCAGCTTATATTAACTAAGTTGAACTCTAAGCACAAATAGAAACACACTTGCTTAGGCACTAATCATGCAAATACATTTTTTTGGGTGTAATGGTATTAGGGAGATTTGAACCTATGAACTTCTGTTTTTTAGCAATGGAATTAGTCCACTGTGCCTCCAGGATGGAGCTAGCATGCCATGTGTTTTAAATCATACAAAGCTGTTCCTTTTAGTCTATTCAAACAGATCAGGTGTGGCCAATTGGTGGGCGCGAGTTCACAACGTTGGTCTGCAGGGGGACTGGAGTCTGACGACAAAGAAGAATTCAAGACTGGATGCTGCGTTCTATTCAAAATAGCCTCTCCCAATGACTGCCAGCCCTGGAGGTCTGTCTGGGGATGCTGTGACTTAAACAAGACAAAGAATACAAACAAACATATACCAAAGAAAAATAAACTAGTCCGCCCACCAAGGCAACCATAAATCTTTTGCCTGTGTAGCAGCTCAGATGCTAGGGCGGACTCGACCAAGTAACCGTACCCTACCTGCCTAACGTAAGAGACACAAACTAAAGCTACAGTATGAGCAGCGAAAGGCTTATTAGCTTTACAGTTGGTGAGCCATGCTCTTTCCAGACCTACACAACCATCAAAAGGCATCAATGCTGAGTCTCTGACAGCATTGAACGCCTCTCCCAAACCACATCACAAAGGTTTCACAGAATTCGACCACCAGAGCCAACGGCTCACCATTCCCTGTCCTCCAGGGCGGAACCAAAACTCTCCCCTGAAAGGTTCTGCTCAGGTATTTATGACATTGCTCCCCCCTTATTTCATACCAGACACTGTTTTCTTGTTTTTGCAACACACGGGTTGAAAAATCACGTGATCAAACAAAGCTTCAGACGCCATTGATGACGTTCTTCTGATAAAGTGATACACGCATCGGCACACTGCTTCGAGATCTCCATACACTCATTGTAAAGAATGTGGATTTTGTATCATTTATAGCCACTTTTATTAATTGCACTGCACAAGTGTCCAAGAGGTCTAAGAAGCTGGACATCATTGTATCTTAAGCTGTCAAGGACTGTCCCCAGAAAACATCCCTCCCTCACAAGATCCTTCTGAGCCTGTGTAGGGACCTGATTAGAATTTGAACAGAAAATGCAGGTTGATTTAGTTTACTTTAACCTTCTTTTTGATAATCTGTATGAATATTCTTTACCCCACGTTATTTATTTTTGGAGATCTTTATTATCCACTCGCACAGTAGGTGGCGGAATGCACATGCAATTGTTCCTAACGCCATTGTATCAGAGAAGAAGAAGAAAAATTAGTAGCTGCGGCCAACTCACCTGAACACAGATAGAGGATAGAGAGCGTTTTAGATGTAGCTGAGAACAGAATGTATGTTTTTCAATAACATTCTTAGAACGTTCTTTGAACGTTACTAAGGTTCTCTTATGGTTGTTATGTAAAAGTTGTAAACGTTCTGGGAACATTACTTTAAAAAGAACCATGAGGAAACCTGCAGGAAATGTTGTATTGACGTTCAAACACTGAAGAGCGTTGTTTCTTAACGTTCTTGGGAACAATTTTAGAACATTCCTTTATTAAGTACAACAATGAGAAAACCTGGTGGAAATGTATGCTGTTATGCAGTATCTAAATTCCCACAGGAGAACATTGTTTCTTAATGTTCTATGAACTATCTGAGAACATGTCTTCCTAATGTCAAACCAGTTGGAGAACGTTCTTAGAACATTACCAAAAATATAATTAATTGTAACAATGTTTTAACTTTTAGGAAGGTTCTGTTAAAGTAATGAAATACCAAGATTTTTATTTTTATTTTGTCAATTTTGTTAAATCTGCCGAGAATGTTCCAAAGCCAAAAAACTATCCTGCACCATTCCCAGAACGTTGTGGGAAGGTTGTATGCAAAATAACCAGAGGACAGAACATTATGTGCTAGATGGGAAGTGAAATGAATATATTAGGGTAAAGCGTGTCAATCTTGACACTTATACAGTGCCTAGCGAAAGTCTACACACCCTTTGCACAGCCTTCACATTTTGCTGCCTTAAAATTTGAAAAGGTGAATTTACTCAGCAGGACCCAGACATTAGAAGGAGACACAGAGACCACATAGAGCCTCACTGTAGAATAGATGGGCTACACTACAGTGACTCCAGACTCCACTTTCAGACCCCGTCCTTGGGCAGGTGGGATAAGTTGCAATTGACATTTTGCGGCGGACTTCAGAAACAAGCCTGGCTTTCATGGTGCCGTTTGAACACTGGGGGAATCTCCTGCAAAGGTCACTGAGCCCATTTCCCTTCCTTCCTCCCCCCCACCCATCAATCCCCCCTGTAAAGACCTTTATTGCTTTACCTCCTCTCCGCTTTTCTCCTGCACTTCAGTTACTGGCACCAGTCCTATTCTAATGGTCTATATAGGAAGTGAAAGAGGGGAGACATGAAATGGCATCTTATTTTAAGTCGTATATTGCACCTACTTCAACTACCCCTTTTATGTCCACATGATCCAACATTAATACAAACAGCTTTTCTTTTTAGTTTCACAAACATACACTAAACAAATGGAAACTGAGTTTAAAACACTTTCACATGTTCACATTGAGTGCTGCACAGACACTTGTACAGTATGTACTGTACGTGTAAAGATGTCCTGTTAAAAACAGGCTAAATACATTTGAGACAAACCATTTGAAACACTTGAGGTATGCTTGTTATAGGCCTAGTTTGCAAGTTACAATAGTTCCATATTGATGGAATATCACATATCTTTTTGCTAATCTCCGCAATCTTCTTTATCATCAGACTTCTGCTTCTTCCCCCCCCCCCCATCAGTGCAGCTATCCTGGTCCTCTCCTTCCTCTGGTAGCAACTAGTGAAGCTTCTCAAACTCCTCCTTAATCTGTTTTATTTTATTAATCAAGCGCACCTCATGTATTTGACATACAGTACAAGGTTTTACCACAAAGGTAGTAAGCCAGACTGTCATACCTGCTTGCTCGACTATGTAGCCTACAGTATGTCTCAAATCTTTTATATGTCCTGAATATCTCTTCATTATCTCTCAAACAACCATTCATACTGTCATTTTAATTATGTGCAAGTGTAATGGGGGTCAGTGTAGAGCTGGGCCATACCGACAAAAATCGGTGTTGTTCCGAAATTGCCTGAATTGATGCGATAAGGATACGTTTCTGACATGCACCACATTTCTTTATTTATTATCCTTTAAAAAGATGCACCATGCAGATATCGATCCACCATTGCCTGGTTCCAAAAATTCTAATAGTTTGCCTAATTTCAGTATAGTATAGAGAATCAGTGAACTATCTAAACCACTGTGAAGTATATTTTCCATAACCAAAAATATTGTATTTTCAGCTGTTTGAAGCTGGTGTACAAAACCAAAAGTAAAAGACGCAGAAACAAAATCTAACAACGGGTCGCATAGCAATAGCACACATAGAACATATCTACTGCTTCTTAGACTTGCTTTCAATGAGAATGGCAGATCTATAAAACACATTTCTATGTGAATTTTGTCAGGTCGCCCAAAAAGTGACATATTGCAGCTTTAAACTACTACAGTACCACTAGCTTGATCGTTGTAGCCACCAATTGTACAATTAACAATCGCCCATATTAACAAGCTTATTTCATTTTAAACTACACAGTTCTCTAGTATAGGCTACTTATGGTAATGAATGATATTAGCAAAATGCCTACGATAAGTGATGACTTTGGTCTGTGTCAATTATTTTCGGTTTATCGTCCTAGCTTTAAATCAGTGTACTGCTAACAGCTTAGCCCCATACTGGGCTCGTACCAGTGATCCTCTGCTTTGAAGCACATCACTACGACATGTCTCTGTAGCCCCTGGTCCACATTCCACAGTTTCTCCATATCAAACACTCCCTTGTCCTCCACAAACTATTCAAACAGGTGCAGCACCCACCCCAAAGTAGTTGCCCTTGGTGGCCAGGTAGACCATTCACCCCGAGGCCAACAGTCTGGAGGGTGTTGTGAAGAGCTGAGTTGTATGCCGTTTTGTAAATGGTCCCCGAGGTGCAGATTACGTCATATTTAGGGGACGGATCTTCCTTGAGGACCAGCGCTAGGAACATTGTCCAGTCTCCTGAGAAGAAACGGCAGCAGGACAGCTTTGGATGCTAGGAGGGGTCCAGAGCTTGCCTCTTGGGCAATATGCTGCCATCCTCTCCCTCCTATTTTTTCTGTTCATTCTTCTTCATCTCCTTTGACTTTTCCTTCCTTACCTTCTTGTCCTCCTCCTCCTATTCTTCGTCTATAATTGTCTCATTGTCTTGTCCTTCCACCTGACAGTCTAGCAGTGTGTTAGACAGCGTGAGCCATTTTATAACGGTACTATTATAGTCCTGGAAATGGGCCCGACTTGCACATTTCTTTAGTGCCAGTAGGCCCAGCAGTCCAGCACCGTAGCCCAGATCTAGACCACTCTTACCCCCCGAACGTCTCCCACTCTTTCTCTAGCAGCTCCATGAGGTCATAGGTACACTCAGAGCTCAGGGATGATAACGAGTTTCCCACTAGTAATTACAAGTTGGAGCGCTGTTCCAGTCGATGTTTCCCAGTTGTATGTTGTAAATTCCCACTTCCCAACATAATTTTAGCAACCTCCATGCAGCCACGTGTTAATGACATATTAGGGCACATCAAATCCATAATGCATTGTGGGTAAATGGTGACTGACTGACTGATTGATTGACAAATAATAATGAGTAGGTATTTATGATGCAAGGTGATTTTTAGATCAGTCAGTCAGGCAGTTGTCTGCACTGTCAGCTGCAATGCCGACCAAGCCTGTTAACTACACGCGACAGAGTCATGCGGACTGGAAGGAAAGGTTATATGAACATGCCTGCTGCCCAAATGGATGACGTATGTCGCGCAGCTGAGAGTAGAGTGTGGGAGGAAGTGAGCTTGTTCGTGGAGGCCCAAGGCGGAGGAAGGAAAGACCATGGAAGCACTGTTTGAGTCAGATGGTGAATAGAAGAAAAATAAACTGTAGCGTTAAAAAATTGAGCAAAACGGGCTAAAGTTGTTAAGAAAGATGTAGAGTGTGTTTTATGGATGTGTGTTTGGGAGATCTATTTGTGGTCAAGGAGATGGTGGAGGATGCCCTGGGAAAAGTGGAGTTAATCAAAGTAGCCATACACACACACACACACACACACACACACACAGATTAATGGACTGCTGAATGTATATATATATTTTCTCTTGCTTTGTTTGCTCTTTTCAGTAATATGTCTATCCCTGATAAGCTACCTGGGAAAGGGCTGAAAATAGCCCATGTTAATGTATGTAGACTTAGAAATAATGTTAATGAAATCAATAACTTACTAACATCAGAAAACATTAATATATTAGCCATTTCTGAGACTCACTTAGATAATTAACTTGATGATACAGCAGTAGCAATACAAGGATATAACATCTATAGAAGAGACAGAAAAGCTTATGGGGGAGGTGTTGCTGTATATATTCAGAGCCAAATCCCTGTAATGCTTAGAGAAGATCTTATGTCAAGTGTTATTGAAATGTTGTGGTTGCAGGTTCACTTGGCACATCTAAGGCCTTTTAATTTGGGGTGCTGCAATGGGCAACACCAAGTGCTAACAGTCAGTATCTAAATAATATGTGTGAAATGCTTCATAGTGTACAGTACCTTGCAAAAGTATTCAAGTATTTGTGTTTTTCCTAATTTGTTGCTTTACAACCTGTAATTTAAATGGCTTTTTATTTGGATTTCATGTAATGGACATACACAAAATAGTCCAATTTAGTGAAGTGAAATTGAAAAAATGACATGTTTCCACAAAAAAAATAAAAACATGGAAAAGTGTTGCGTGCATATATATTCAAGCCTCATGATGAGTTGATCATTTGAATCAGCTGTGTAGTGCTAGGGCAAAAACAAAAATGTGCAGCCCTTTGGGTCCCCAGGACCAGGTTTGAGAACCGGTGATCCAGACCAATCTAGACAAGCCTGAAGCCCACTATGTGCATGTCGAAACCCATGATGTCATGGATGAAACAAGGCACTCGAGGGGTAGTGTGTACAAGTGTCAACGAGTGGAACAGATCAGTCATATAGAGATGAATGTGACAGACAGTATATAGATGAATGTGTACACAAACTATCGGTAAGTGAAACATGACACGTATGATAACCGGAACAACCACATTAATCCTTCTTCCTCATCATGTTATATTGACAGCTACTCAGGTGTAAGCAGCTAGGTGGTTCTGCCTTGTTTGTTATTCTTCCTAGGAAATCCCCCTTTCTCTCTCACTGGTTTTACTGTATTTCCCTCCCTTCTCTACGTCTCTGTTACAGTATTTACGTGATGAGGCTGAAAAGGGGATTCCACTCTAGCTATACCGGTATGTCAGCATGCTTGACTTCTCTTACTCTACATAATCTACCCTGGTTGGTCCCCACTCATATGGTTACTGTAATAACCCAGTTAGCACATTTGGTTCCTTGGATGTTGTGGGAACGTACATTTTTTGGTTTTGTAAGGTACTGGGTGTCGTGAGGGTGAAGTCAGGCGCAGGAAAACAGAGAGTTCAATATAGTGCTCTTTTAATGCACACACGGTGAACCACGGCCACCCCACTAAACACTGGGTGCTCAAACAAGATGCCCCAGACACGGGGAAAGAAAACAGTCCAGCACTATACACGAACATACACCAACACGTTCGTCTGTATCAAACACCAGGGTTACAATAATCAATCCCGCACAAAGAAACGGGCGGGCCGGCTGACTAATAAAGCCCAACTAATTACAACAAACTTAAAACAGGTGTAATCAATAAACACATAAGGAGGGGGAGAAAAGAATCAGTGGTAGCTAGTAGGCCGGCGACGATGACCGCCGAGCGCCCCTCGAACGGGAAGGGGAGCCACCTTCGGTCGGAGTCGTGACAGGTTTCCCATTAGTTCTGGGAATGAAGCCAGAATTTTCCTGAATGGTAAAACGGAATGTTATTTAAACATTCTGAGAATGGAAGTGAAAATTTCGCATGTTCTGGGAATGTAACTGTTTTGGTTGTCGGGATGTTCTCTGAACTTTTTACTATGGTTCACAGAAAGTTTTCCTGGAAGGATTTATTAATGGAAATTCTAGGTTATTTGGAGGTTTTTGAACAACTTCCTTAGGGACAGATCTAAATTTACTGCCGACCCTTGTTTATAAAATTCGATATCGACTTTGCTACTTCAGCATGCGTTTGTGGCACAGCCGGAGCCTGTAGCAAGAAGATTGAGGGTTCACCAACCGCCACAGACGAGCTCACTCTCACTGCCTGTTTCATTACTTCATGATCAGCTAGGGGAAATCATATTTTCAACATTTTGATGCCATATTTATAATTATATTAAATATATGCAACACTAGTCTAGTGGTTAGGATTCGGCGTTCCCACCGCCGCGGCCCGGGTTCGAACTGCTCTTAGGGCTCCTGAGTGGCGCAACGGTCTAAGGCACTGTAATTCAGTGCAAGAGGTGCTATAGTCCTTGGTTTGAATCTAAGCTGAATCACATCCGGCCGTGATTGGGTGGCACACAATTGGTCCAGCGTCATCTGGGTTTGTCTGGGGTAGGTCGTCATTGTAAATACGATGTGGTGTTGAAGTCGTCATGTTTTGTTTATTGGTTGTGTGGTGTAAAATGAAAATAATAATAAATATAAAAAAACATTTTTCGCCAACAGGTTTTGGCACCACACAACCAATAAACAAAACATACCGACTTCAACACCACAATAAATAGAATACAGTGCCTTGCAAAAGTATTCATCCCACTTGACGTTTTTCCTATTTTGTTGTATTACAACCTGTAATTTAAATCGATTTTTATTTGGATTTCATGTAATGGATATACACAAAACAGTCCAACTTAGTGAAGTGAAATGGAAAAAAATACTTGAATATGTATTCACCCCCTTTGCTATGAAGCCCGTAAATAAGATCTGAATAATTATACATGTTCAAGTTCTGTTTTTTGGTCTTATTTCTTGTTTGTTTCACAATATAAAATATTTTGTATCTTCAAAGTGGTAGGCATGCTGTGTCAATCAGATGACACAAACCACCCAAAAATCTTCAAATTAATTCCAGGTTGTAAGGCAACAAAATAGGAAAAATGCCAAGGGGGTGAATACTTTCACAAGCCACTGTATGTGATGTAAACAGAGAGGTCTACTTTCTTGGGGACCTGAGTATTGACTGGTTTTCATCAAGCTGTCCGCTCAAGAGGAAGCTTCTTACTGTAACCAGTGCCTGTAATCTGGTTCAGGTTATTAATCAATATCAGGATGTTTACAAACACTACAGGAACAAGATCATCCACGTGTATCGATCACATTTTTACTAATACTGTAGAACTTTGTTCTAAAACTGAATCTGTACCCATTGAATGCAGTGATCACAATATAGTGGCTATATTCAAGAAAGCCAAAGTTCCAACAGCTGGGCCTAAACGTGTATAAGAGATCATACAAAAGATTTTGCTCCGACTCTTATGTGGATGATGTTAAAAAAATATTTTTTTGTCTGATGTGATTAATGAGGAGCATCCAGATGCTGCACTTGATTCATTTATCAAATTGCTTCTTCCAATTATTGATAAACATGCACCCAAAACTGACTGTTAGAATTGTTAAGGCTCCATGGATTGATGAGGAATTGAAAAACTGTATGGTTGAAAGAGATGGGGCAGAAGGAGTGGCTAATATGTGGCTGCAAAACTGTCTTGCTTACTTACTGCAAATTTGAAATTATGTGACTAAATTTAACAAAAAGACGAAGAAACTGTATTATGAAGCCAAGATCAATGATATAAAGAATGATAGAAAAAAAACTTGAGTACTTTAAATGAAATTTTGGGCAGAAAGACAAATTCAACACCATCTGTCATCGACATGGCTTATTCATCACAAAACCATTTGATTTTGCCAATTATTTTAATGATTATTTAATAATTGGAAAAGTGGGAAAACTTAGGCAGGAAATGCCAACAACGAACAGTGAGTAATTGTATTCCTGCATAAAAAAAACTAATGAAAGAAAAGCATTGCAAATTTGAATTTTGTAAAGTTGTGGGAGAAATGGAAAAATTCTTGTTATCGATCAATAATGACAAACCTCCTGGGATTGACCACATAGATGGAAAGCTTCTGAGGACGGTAGCTGACTCTATAGCCACTCCTTTCTATCAAATGTTTAATCTGAACCCAGAGGAAAGTCTTTGTCCTCAGGCCTGGAGGGAAGCCAAAGTAATTCCGCTACCCACGAGTGGTAAAGCGGGCATTACTGGTTCTAATAGCAGACCTATAAGCTTGCTGCCAGCTCTTAGCAAACTGTTGGAAAAATTGTGTTTGACCAAATACAATGCTATATCTCTGAAAACAAATTTACAACAGGCTTTCAGCATGCTTTAGAGAAGAGCACTCAACATGTACTGCACTGACACAAATGACTGATGATTGATTGAAAGAAATTGATAATAAGCAGATTGTGGGAGCCGTACTGTTAGATGTCAATACAGCCTTTGATATTGTTGACCATAACCTGTTGTTGAAATAAAGTACACTACCGTTCAAAGGTTTTGGGTCACTTGGAAATGTCCTTGTTTATGAAAGAAAAAAAGAAAAAAAAATGTCCATTAAAATAACATCAAATTGATCAGAAATACAGTGTAGACATTGTTAATGTTATGACTATTTGTATGGAATATTTACATAGGCTACAGAGGCCCATTATCAGCAACCATCACTCCTGTGTTCCATTGGCATGTTGTGCTAGCTATTCCAAGTTTATCATTTAAAAAGGCTAATTGATAATTAAAAACATTTTGCAATTATGTTAGCACAGCTGAAAACTGTTGTGCTGATTAAACTGGCCTTTAGACTAGTGGAGTATCTGGAGCATCAGCATTTGTGGGTTCGATTACAGGCAGAAGGGTTATCTAATGATCAATTAGCCTTTTAAAGTGATAAACTTGGATTAGCTAACACAACATGCCATTGGAACACAGGAGGGATGGTTGCTGATTATGGGCCTCTGTACACCTATGTAGATATTCCATTACAAATCAGCCAGTTCTAGCTACAATAGTTATTTACAACATTAACAATTCCCCTCATTTTGTCTGTCATAGTTGAAGTGTACCTATGATGAAAATTACAGGCCTCTCATCTTTTTAAGTGGGAGAACTTGCACAATTGGTGGCTGACTAAATACTTTTTTGCCCCACTGTGTGTGTGTGTATGTATATATATATATATATATATATATATTTTACTGGACTGATGCCCTGCATCTGATGGTCAGTCTGAGGGGAGGGAGGGAGCGGATGGCAGACTGCATTATTTCTACCTCATTCCCCAATTCATGTTGTCACTCCTATGACCAGGGAAAGTGAAACATTCCTCGATTTTAAAAAAAAAAGAGACAAGCTGCTAAAAATAACAAAGCAAGCTTATTGGAACGCTTTGCTTTAGTCATTCAGTGCAGCTACAGTGCTGGTTGTAGTGTGAGTGAAAGTATGGAGGATGTTCAACACTTTAATCCATAAAATGCACAAAGTGTTGACAGTGCTGAATAAAAACAGACATGCACTTACTCATAAAAACAGCAGCCCTTTGTTGTACCCTATTCGTTGAGTCTCTAGTTATGGTTTTATACATTTTTAAATTTCAGTCTCAACTGGCAGCTTCATTAAATAGTACCCGCCAAACACCAGTCTCAACGTCAACAGTGAAGAGGTGACTCCGGGATGCTGGCTTTCAAGGCAGAGTTGCAAAGAAAGCGCCATATCTCAGACTGGCCATTAAAAGAAAAGATTAAGATGGGCAAAAGAACACAGACCCTGTCCAACCTCTCTGAGGTTGAGAGCTTCAGAGTTTCTAAATAATCTGCTTGACACATTGTTACTTGCCTTACAGATCACAAAAATCAGCTAATTTCCTCTCCATTCATAAGAAAATCCATTTGATTCATACACTGGCTTGTCTGGCTGTCATGTTTATATCTTAACCTGCCCTTCCCTCATCTACACCGAAATAATATAATTTATGTAGTCCTCTAGTATGATACATTTTTTTTTTTTTACATCTCACATAGCTCACTAGCACACCCTTGTGGTTGAATATATATATGTATCTATTGTAGATCCTAGGACACAACAATAAGTAATGTGGAACTACTAAATACCATCAAGGGATACCTTACAATTAACACCTTGTGAAACAGCTGTGCAAACCAACCTGGCAATATTAAAGATTTTAATACATAAAACATTGATATTCTTTTGGTACAGTTGTGGCACTAATATTTTTCACAGATTTTTTGTACACTCATGGCAATCAAAAACTAAAATACAGAATTCTGGTGTGTGGAATATAAAGGAGGTGGTTGCTGTGTGGGTGGGAGGTTCTGCCTGTCACTTGTTCACGACAGGCAGCCAGTCTCAGTGGTGTTTGCAGTGCTAGTGTTTTTAGTTAGTTAAATCTGTGTATCGCACATATGTGCCCAGCATGATAGAGCACGAAAACTTTCTTAGCAGATAATGACAACAACAGTAGCTGTAGCAGATGGAGTGGTTGGTAATGGAGGACATCAGGCTGGTACCCTTCTGACTCAGAACCAGACTGATCTGAACTCACTGGCTCTGGTGGATGGGATACCTCCTGGGGTGCTCGGACAGTCGATGGTCCTAAAGTCATTTGGAAAGGTAAATTGAAGAGGTACATTCAGCATAACTACAATTTCTTGTTTTCTCAAATGTCAACCAAAGCTTAACATACTTTGTCTAATGGGCTTCACTGAAGTGCAGGGCATCAGGGCTTTCGGTGGTCGACCGTCCAACTGGAGAAGGTTGTTAGCTTCCACCGAGGTAACCCTAGGAAGACAAAGAGAAAAATATCATTGATAGGGAAACTAAAATTGGCTTCAGGTTGTTTTGTGTGCAAATGAAAATAATTATCTGAGATGTTTTATATTCACCTTAACGGATGGTGACTCCAGCTAGGAGCGAAAAAGCAGCGAGGTTCCCCCAAGTCTTGCCTTCCTTTCGTCCTTCTTCCAAACCCAAGTAATTTGCCCAGATGTCAAAGTACTTGCCCTTCTTTACTTCCCCTTCTTGATTCTCCCCCGGTAGCTCTCCTTCTGTTTCTCCTGCGCATTGTCGATGTTCAGTCTCACATTGATTGACAACAGGACTAAATGCAAATTATATTTCATATTACAAATACATTTCTTACATCTCTTGGAGAAGGCCAGAAAATAAATGAACAGCAGACAATTATTTTTACCTCGTCAAAAACCTTCACATCCTTCTCAGTCTGTGCAAGAAGGTGGTTCCCGAAGGCATTCTGACGAGGTACACAGTGATCTGAAAGTATGTTACACAAAAATCACAAATTTGAAAGACTACAGTTTATGCAATAATTGTACAGTTGAAGTCGGAAGTTTACATACACCTTAGCCAAATACATTTAAACTCAGTTTGTCCTGACAGTTCCTGAGATTTAATCCTTATAAAGATTTCCCTGTCTTAGGTCAGTTGGGAGTCAGTTGGCTCAGTTTTAAGAATGTGAAATGTCAGAATAATCGTAGAGTGATTTATTTCAGCTTTAATATCTTTCATCACATTCCTAGTGGGTCAGAAGTTTACATATACTAATTGAGTGTTCAGTAGCATTGTCGTTAAATTGCTTAACTTGGGTCAAACGTGTCGAGAAGCCTTCCACAATAAGTTGGTTGAATTTTGGCCAATTTCTCCTAACAGCTGGTGTAACGGAGTCAGGTTTGTAGGCCTCCTTGCGCACACACGCTTTTTCAGTTCTGCCCACAAATGTTCTATATTATTGAGGTCAGGGATTTGTGATGGTCACTCCAATATCTTGACTTTGTTGTCCTTAAGCCATTTTGCCACAACTTTGAAAGTGTGCTTGGGGACATTGTCCATTTGGAAGACCCATTTGCGACCAAGCTTCAACTTCCTGATTAATGTCTTGAGATGTTGCTTCAAAATAACCAACATTTTCCTACCTCATGATGCCATCTATTTTGTGAAGTGCACCAGTCCCTTTTGCAGCAAAGAACCCCCACAACATGATGCTGCCACCCCCGTGATTCACGTTTGGGATGGTGTTCTTCGGCTTGCAAGCCTCCACCCTTTCAGAGAACATTTCTCCAAAAAGTACAATCTTTGTCACCATGTGCAATTGCAAACCGTAGCCTGGCTTTTCTATGGGGGTTTTGGAGCAGTGGCTTCTTCCTTGCCGAGCGGCCTTTCAGGTTATGTCGATATAGGACTCGTTTTACTGTGGCTATAGATACTTTTGTACCCGGTTCCTCCAGCATCTTCACAAGGTCCTTTCCTATTGTTCTGGGATTGATTTTCACACCAAAGTAAGTTCATCTCTAGGAGACAGAACGTGTCTCCTTCCTGAGCGGTATGACGGCTGCGTGGTCCCATAGTGTTTATACACATCGACGTGGTATGGAAATTTTGTGAAAAGGATAGCGTTGTTCACTAAGTGGAGAGCTCTCAGCAAGACAGGGAATTGGTCCTGGGAGAAAATGGTTGGGAAAAAAGGGGTCCTCATTAGTGAGACGTTTCCTTTTAAGACCAGACTACCTCTATACTCAATGGCTATCGGTGTCTTTCAAGAGTACATTTTTTTCTGTCAGGACTGACTTCGATTGTAACTATGGTTACTCAGGGTTGGCAACTGAGAACCCCCTTTCCAGAGGTTTATGCATCTTATGAACTTTTCCTGTATTTGCACCCCATTTATTAATAAATCCCCCATCATAGTAATATTTCCGATGATATCCCCCCACAATACCTTCCCCCATTTCTACCCCACCTGGACTAGAAAACATTCCACAAATTAAAATACACCCCCCTCCCACAAACCACTAAAAAGGTTTCATCCAAATCTGGCAACCCTATTTAGCTTTCGCGCAAAGGTAGGTTTATATTTGAGGTGATAATCTGTGAGGCGATAACATTTTATTTGCCTTGTCAAAAACTGCATGTGCTCAGGTTGTGTACTCTGTAACAAGCACATCAAAGATTTGTTACATGGTGAAAAGTGGCCAGACTAAATTGATCTTATTCGGGCAACAGGTGCAGCCATCTTTGACTTTGTTTATTTGCGTTTTTAGTGAATGGCGTTCTGGGATTAGGGAGTTCTCTTGTCAAACAAACATGGCTGCCATCACAAAGAATTTAGCTGTTAGTTTAGCTGACACATATCTCTTTTCTAAACAATTTTACATTTCTCCCTTTTGCTCACCAGAGATGTGGTACATTGCAAATAAGTGTAGCCGTTAGATCGATAATTTATGTTTTTTGTCAGCGCAACCTGGTATTTAGATTGGCTGTGGATGTGTTCCGTGTGATACTTGGATGATGAAGTTTGCGTTGATCTTTTAAAATTAAAGGTGAAATTGTGGAATAAAGTTTAGACATTTTATTTTTCATCAGTACAAAACATTATTTAGATGCTTTTCAGACAACACCGCAGGGACCACTCAACAATGATCACAAATAAGTGATTGTACAGGTCAAAAGGTTAATGACCGGGATACGCCCACACCATTCTGTTGTTGGGGTATGCCCAAAGCTTTCCAATACAAAAAAAGCTGCTTTTTAACATGCTTAATAAAAAAATTGTGAAGGAAAACTATTTTACTCAATGTAATTCATTTTAAGTGACATTTCATAGAAATCTAGAAACACTGGACAGCTACTTTAAAGGTTGACTTTGGGAAAAACTCAAATATTGTCTTTAAACTGTAAAAATCATCAATGCACCATTATACTAGGTAATTTAATGCAATATATTAATAACATATTTGGCTACAGAAGTGCCATTTCTTACCGCTACAGCTTCCGTCCAAAAACAAATCCTGAAAAATGATGTCAACACATACTGGAGGAGTTACTGTTTAGCTACATTGGCTAGCTTAGCTAACAAATGTCAGTCGCATGACCAAATGACAACAATAAACTATCAAATACACAGCCCATTTCTGCTTGAAAATTGAGAAAGAGGAGGAGTTGGACCTTTTTTGTGCCCAAAGTCGACTGTGTATGCAAATGTCCTACAATTTCACACATTTTGCCATTGCTTATGACATGTTCATATGCTATATGGGGTACCCCTGACCAAAACCCCCCCAAAAACTATTCTACATGGACATGTCCCACCCATCCCCCCTGGTAATTTTGCCTATGACAAAGAAATGTGTGCTCTAATAATCTATTCCAAGGCTGAACATGAGTTTCAAGTTTGGGGAAGTTTACAAGTTATCCTTCAACTTCTACCGATCTGCGTGCCAGTTATGATTTTCACAAGTGCATTTTTCATGGAAGAGTTTCATTTTAATAATGTTTTAGTTTCTCAAAATCATTGTCACGTGGTTAATATTACTAATTGGAATTAAAATGATAAAATCTAAAAGTTAAAATTCCACTAATGCCAGAGCACCAGGCTCTGTCATATGTACACATTGATTCACAGTTAGCCATTGGCGGCTAAAGAAATGAGCGCATGGAATGAAGCCAGGGGTCTCCAATCTGTTCTAGCATGAGAGCTACTTTAAAAAAATAACGTCCTGAGCAAAAAAAAATTCTAGCTTTCAAATAGGCACATTCTCCTCCTCTCCCCTGCAACTCTTCCCAAGGTCCTTAATGTACAAGAAAGTAGTCCAGTGTTCTGTCAATATACCTGATAAAATTATGGTTAATAAAAATCTGTTTTTTCCCCAAAATCGGCTTTATTTTTCACTCTTAAAATTACAATTGTTCACAGAGAAACAAAATGTGATGTTCTGAGCCCATGTCAATACTTTAGACATTTCTTTAGGTCTAGAAGAAACGAACACATTTAAAATTGAGTGCAAGTCCCCTTTTAATTGCGCATCTGGCCCTTTAATTGCGCCACCGAAGAATTTCTACACAAACTGTCTGAAACGGTTTCAGGGAAGCGCATCTGCGTGCTCGTCGCCCACACCAGGGTCTTGACCTGACAACAGAGTGCCCTATGGTGGCGGTGGGGTTTTGGTATGGGCAGGCATAAACTACGGACAACAAACAATTGCATTTTATCGACGGCAATTTGAATGCACAGAAAAACTGTAACGAGAGCATGAGGCCTATTTTTTAAGATATATATATATATATACCCAGTCTTGTGAAATCCATAGCTTATGGCCTAATTAATTCATTTCAATTGACTGAATTTCTTATGAACTATAAACCAGTCAAATCTTTGAAATGGTTGCGTTTATATTTTTGTTCAGTGTAGATACAAATTATATACTTACTCATGATACACTTCTGCCAGGTAAGCCTACTTTGCAATTAACATTAAGTTGAGAAGGTTTTGGGGAAAGTATTTTTTTAAACTCACAAGATGGTTATCACATCAACTGGCTACACATGGAGTGATTTACAAAAGTGCCCCCCACACCGACAGACAGGGGCAATATTGCTGGAAATTGGCAGATATTGTGTTAGACACTATTGGCTTAAAAAATCCAAACCTAACCAGGGGTGGGATAATGTCAATGTTAGGGCCTACTTGTAAGATTTGTTTATGACAGTTTGCGGTGGAACACGTGAAAATTGCATGTACTTTCAGAATTGTTTGGCGAACTACTCATAGGTGAGCTACGCGGTCGACCTGTTGGAAACCCCTGGCCAATGTAGAAGCAGGCATATAACTTCCATTGCGAACTAAGTGAAATACAGAAAGTTGACAAATATAAACGCATTCGTCGCTCTACTCCATCGGTCTGCCTCCTTTTCTATCTGTCTTGAGCTATGAAGTGCATTGTAGCCTATCAAATCAATCAACTGGCTCCGGCCCAATGACTGTTTATATATATATATATATCCCGAAGCTGTTGCCAGCGAACTTGCAACATTGTATCAACTAGCCTATTCCGGGCCCTCGGTTTCCTGCACCAGTGAGCTCCGGACAAACACAGCTGATTTTGTACAAAGGGAAATGTGTTCATGTATTTTATGACATTACCACTGGATATTGGTATCCTCAGAGCATTACATGTTGCTCTTTCACACCAAGGCCTGGTTATTATCAAGGGGGAGAGTGTTGGAAAGATTTTGCAAATACTATGTGGAACTATCGTCATTCAAAAAAATGAAGGACTTCATTGACTTACTGTGTGAGGCGAAGAAACAATTACTTAGAAGCGCAGAGATAAGTCAGAAATCAAACATCCCCAAATGGGCACTTTCCTAAATGTTCACGCAGCAGACCAGTTAGTCTACTTCTATAAGTGCTCAGGCGCAAGCGTTCCGTTAACATTAAGATGACAGAAAAGACACTCATTGCTCACATGGAGCGCTCAAAATGCAATGGAACATTTGTAAATTAAGGTATGAAATAAACCAAAACTTGTTTCTCACAAGTGTAACAGGTTGTGAACTGCAAAAGTTTCCACTCTGAGAACGGCAAATGACTGTAGGACTAATTAATCTATGCATTAACATAACTGAATGTAACGAAATGACGCGAATAACCGTACATTTACTACTGGTCACAGGTAATGGGGAATTGATCAAAATAAACAAAATGGCAAACCATTAACACAATAAAACAATGACTGCACAGCATTAATGTCTAGCTACATGTTTGTAAAAAAAAAAAAAAAATTACTCCGATAAAAAGTCACAAGTCCCGATATTGGTGTCTAACCACTTCAGCGAGAATTTGAAATTTGTCTAGCTGTGAAGGGCTCATCAGGATGAATCATTAGTACACTGCAAATTGACCGCAATAATCCCAAACATATATACTAAACCTTGATTACGTTGATAAAAATCACATGCCTCTATTTATGCGTGTGATTACTTGGTTACAGATTTTCTAAATTAAAATAATTTTGAGCTGATTTCCTGGTGATTTTTGTATTCTCAAACAACTGAAATTATATTTAAAAAGTGGGTTAACTGCCTTGTTCAGGGGCAGAACGACAGATTTTTACCTTGTCAGCTCCGGGTTTCCACGAAGCAACTTTTCAGGACGGCTAATCAGGAGGACTGACAATCGAATGTATTCGTCTCGACTGCCGCTGTGCGACATAAGTCATCAATTAGGGCACCATGTCAATATCAATTATTTATATACACACCTTTGGTCCGTATAGCCTCTCCCGGAAGTAAAATTACTAATTTTCAGCACTGAGTCTGTAACGTAGAGGAGAAGCGTCTGGGCTAAACTCGCGACAGAGAACATTGTCTCCGTTCAATTGTTAGCTTCCGGATGAATTAAACCTTCTTCACCTTGGTATCATGGCCAGAGATAACACATTTCTCACGGGTGACATGCGATCCTAAGAAAGTGAGTATATAAATGGAATGTATTACTTTGTGCATGGTAGCTAGCGCTATACAGCGCTACTCTCTCTTCAAGCTTGCTGCTGGTAGCTCACGACACTGGTCAAGTGCCTGTGGTCCTTTCAACTGATGTTCTCTGAGGAAAAGCTTAAACGTATATGACTCCTATTCAATCATATTGTTTGGCTATCTTAAAATAGCATTTTGTCCGTCGTGTCATAAAACATTGAAGCTTGATAGTTGCTACTGCGCTGGCAGATGGTTTATAACAAATGGGGGGAATGAACAGTGAGTGACAGAGGTATGTTAATGGAAAGTTGCGGTGAAAATGCGCAACAATGTGCTAGACAGAACGTCTGGATAGGATTCCAACAATATAGCTAACTCCATTCTTTCAAAGCTGTCATTATGGGCTGTGTCGCTCTCACTATTGTGTTCCGCCCTGCTCATATCCCTTGATTGGAATGCAGAAGAGCAAGAGTAGAGTTGCCATAAAATGACGTGTCATAACTATATATATATAAATAAATAAATAAAGCAGTAGTCCTAACAGTTTGTGGCCCAATCCCAAAACTACAGGGGTCCCCAATTACTTTCAGCTGTGGGCCGATTATTATAATTTCTTTCTTGAGCAGATGGTTGGTGTGCCAGAACATAGTTATTTATAATTTGTACACAGCAAATTCACCGTAGGAATTCCAAACAGATAGTATTTGACATAATCAGATGAAAATTGTATAGATTTGTTTTTATATTTTTTTTACTAAACTTCGGTGCCAAATAAAACCAACAGTTTGGCCAGTGTGCTTCCTATTGGGCAATCCTGGTCTAGACCCTACGCGAGGGCTCTCCAACCCTGTTCCTGGAGAGCTACCTTCCTGTAGGTTTTTGCTCCATCCCCAGTTGTAACTAACCTTATTCAGCTCATCAACCAGTTAATTATTAGGGTTGGAGTGAACCTACAGGACGGTAACTCTCCAGGAACCGGGTTGGCGAGCCCTGCCCAACGTCCTATGCACTTGTGGAGATCTGCAATGATTTCACAGGTGTAATCAATTTGGTAATAGTTCCAATTTGCCCTCTAATAGGCTAGGTGGAAGTTTTACCATATTGCTTAGATCAAATTATCTCAGATCTCCACAAGTGTGTAGGGTCTAGGGGGGTTGATTTGGGATTGGGCCAGTGACTTGAGTAATGTTCCCTCATTGTTTTGGGAACTGAGCAAATTTCAGGTCTGCTGAGTGCAAACTTGAACATTGTGAAAATTCTGTGCAACTACTGACACTGTACCCGCTTTAAGGTACAGTTAAAACAGTGGCCGTTTGGTCATAATGTAGGCCTATCTGAGTGGCCTACCATTAAAAACAATGGAGAAAATGCATCACAGAACGGCTATTTCCATGTTAAAATGTTATATCATTCAGCCTATAGTAGCAGCCAATGTGTGGTGTAAAATGTAGGCCTACATTCCATGAGAATTTTTGAAAAAAATGCAGGGCTTCACATTAACCATTTTATTCCCTTGTCCTTCAGACAAGGTGGTGACTGGAAATGTGTTTGACGCAGGAAACCACTTACGAAAATAAAGTTAATTATTATTTCCATACCATCATTAGAGAATCAGACATTATCCTACCCTCTGCCCATTGGCTACTTAGCTCATTCAAGCATGTCTCAAAATACAACAATGCCCCTTTTTAAGACCGAAAAAAAATATTTACCTGACTTTCTTTTCAAAGGCTAGAAATGCACAGGTTTTGTGCTCTTGTAGGAAGCAGCCACTCCCCCATTGTTGACTAGAAATGAGCAATAACTGGACTAATAACTCACTTACTAGCAAAGAATATAACAAATGTTCTCTCGCTTTGATCCCAAAAGAAGCGCATCTACTCATGCTGCAAACACAGTCCAGGTCAAAGGAATAATCTAATCCTAAACTGGAATTACGGGTAGGATGAACGGCCGGCAGACTCAAAACTTCTCTGTCACAAATCCACCCTATCCCGTTAATCCCAGGGACCCAGGGGGAAATTGGAATAGATCCCAATGCCATAATCGTCCGGAGCCCAGAAAAGTAGGTCTTAAAAAGCGGAACCATTGCTTACACCATGTGGTCTTTGTAGCTCTGTGTATTGTTCAGGCCTGTGTGTGTGCGCAGGTTTTTTTTTTCTGGATCAAAAAGGGGCTTCGGTGGTGGGTGTGGCAAAAATGTGTTTTTTGGTCTTGATTTATGGCTTGGGTAAGGCATAATGTCACCAGTGTGGTTTAAGCTTAGGTTTTGAAATCTGATTTTAAGAAGAGAAATTCTAGAAATAGGTGGAGTTTATGACTTTGTTGGTGTGTTAACTAGTTACGACCATGTGACAGAATTTTAGAGGGCCCAATTCTATGCATTTTGTCATAGCTAATGCTGTATTCTTTAAACATAACAAAATCAATACTGCTAAATTCATTGTTTTTGGAATTTTCAATTAGAGGTCGAACGATTATGATTTTCAACGCGGATGCCGATTATTGGAGTACCAAAAAAAAGCAAATACCGATTTTAATCGGCCGATTTAAATAAAAAAAAATAATAAAATACATATTTTGTTTTTATTTTGGTATTTTTTTTAAATTGTAAATTTTGTATATATATTTTTATTTATTATTTATTTATACAGTGGGGCAAAAAAAGTATTTAGTCAGCCACCAATTGTGCAAGTTCTCCCACTTAAAAAGATGAGAGAGGCCTGTCATTTTCATCATAGGTACACTTCAACTATGACAGACAAAATGAGAAAAAAAATCCAGAAAATCACATTGTAGGATTTTTAATGAATTTATTTGCAAATTATGGTGGAAAATAAGTATTTGGTTACCTACAAACAAGCAAGATTTCTGGCTCTCACAGACCTGTAACATCTTTTTAAGAGGCTCCTCTGTCCTCCACTCGTTACCTGTATTAATGGCACCTGTTTGAACTTGTTTATGGATATATTCATGCAACGATTGTGCTTTTTTTGCAAATGCGCTATTGTTAAATCATCCCCCGTTTGGCGAAGTTGGCTGTCTTTGTTACACGGAATCCAAACCGGCTGCGCGCGTGCGTTATCGTGCATAAATGTATTTGGTCCCCCTACACCAAACGCGATCACGACACGCAGGTTAAAATATCAAAACAAACTCTGAACCAATGACATTAATTTGGGGACAGGTCGAAAAGCATTAAACATGTATGGCAATTTAGCTAGTTAGCTGGCACTTGCTAGCTAATTTGTCCTATTTAGCTAGCTTGCTGTTGCCAGCTAATTTGTTCTGGGATATAAACATTGAGTTGTTATTTTACCTGAAATGCACAAGGTCTTCTACTCCGACAATTAATCCACACATAAAACGGCCAACCACGACGGATTACCACGACGACCGGCAAAACAGTTTGTCTTTCAATCATCCACGTGTGTATAACCAATGAGGAGATGAGAGAGGCAGGACTTGCAGCGCAATCTGCGTCAGAAATAGAAAGGAGTTCTATTTTAGCCCTTGGCTTCGCAGATGCTCGTTGGTGCGCGCGAGCAGTGTGCATGCAATAATTGAATAACATGGATTTCTAAATATACAACGAGCCAGGTGGCCCAAACTGCTGCATATACCCTGACTCTTTTGCACAGAACGCAAGAGAAGTGACACAATTTCCCTAGTTAAAATAAATTAATATTGGCTGCTAACATGAACTAAATATGCGGGTTTAAAAATATATACTTGTGTATTGATTTTAAGAAAGGCTTTGATGTTTATGGTTAGGTACACATTGGTGCAACGACAGTGCTTTTTTCGCGAATGCGTTTGTTAAATCACCCGTTTGGCGAAGTAGGCTATGATTCAATGATAAATTAACAGGCACCGCATTGATTATATGCAACGCAAGACAAGCTAGATAAACCAGTAATATCATCAATCATGTGTAGTTAACTAGTGATTATGTTAAGATTGATTGTTTTTTATATGATGTGTTTAATGCTAGCTAGCACCTTACCGTGGCTCCTTGCTGCACTCTCATAACAGGTAGTCAGCCTGCCATGCAGTCTCCTCGTAGAGTGCAATGTAATCGGCCATGATCGGTGTCCAAAAATGCAGATTACCGATTTGTTATGAAAACTTGAAATCGGCCCTAATTAATCGGCCATTCCGATTAATCGGTCAACCTCTATTTTCAATTCTCTGACTATCTAGCTTTTATTTTGGTAAAAAAAAAATATGGGTCCATTATCTTTTCTACATACGGTGCCTTCGGAAAGTATTCCTACACCTTGTTTTATTCCACATTATTTTGCTGTTGCAGTCTGAATTCAAAATGTATACATTTCTCCCTCATTTACACACAATACCTTTTATAATGACAAAGTGAAAAAATTTGATTTCTAAAAACATGTTATTTGTCACGTGCCGAATACAACAGGTGAAATGCTTACCTAACAAGCCCTTAACCAACAATTCAGTTTAAAGATAATGGAGAATTAAGAGATAACAAATAATTAAAGAGCAGCAGTAAATAATAATAGAGGGGATATATACGGGGGGGTACCATGTAATGGTAATTTTTACTTTTATTTTTTTATTTCACCTTTATTTAACCAGGTAGGATAGTTGAGAACAAGTTCTCATTTGCAACTGCGACCTGGCCAAGATAAAGCATAGCAGTGTGAACAGACAACAACACAGAGTTAAACATGGAGTAAACAATAAACAATAAACAAGTCAATAACATAGTATAAAAAAAATAATCTATATACTTTGTGTGCAAAAGGCATGAGGAGGTAGGCAATAAATAGGCCATAGGAGTGAATAATTACAATTTAGCAGATTAACACTGGAGTGATAAATAATCAGATGAACATGTGCAGGTAGAGATACTGGTGTGCAAAAGAGCAGAAAAGTAAATAAAATAAAAACAGTATGGGGATGAGGTAGATAAATTGGGTGGGCTATATACCGATGGACTATGTACAGCTGCAGCGATCGGTTAGCTGCTCAGATAGCAGATGTTTAAAGTTGGTGAGGGAGATAAAAGTCTCCAACTTCAGAGATTTTTGCAATTCGTTCCAGTCGCAGGCAGCAGAGAACTGGAAGGAAAGGCGGCCAAATGAGGTTTTGGCTTTAGGGATGATCAGTGAGATACACCTGCTGGAGCGCGTGCTACGGGTGGTTGTTGCCATCTTGACCAGGGAGCTAAGATAAGGCGGAGCTTTACCTAGCATAGACTTGTAGATGACCTGGAGCCAGTGGGTCTGGCGACGAACATGTAGAGAGGGCCAGCCGACTAGAGCATACAGGTCGCAGTGGTGGGTGGTATAAGGTGCTTTAGTAACAAAACGGATGGCACTGTGATAAACTGCATCCAGTTTGCTGAGTAGAGTATTGGAAGCTATTTTGTAGATGACATCGCCGAAGTCGAGAATCGGTAGGATAGTCAGTTTTACTAGGGTAAGTTTTGCGGTGTGAGTGAAGGAGGCTTTGTTGCGAAATAGAAAGCCGACTCTAGATCTGATTTTGGATTGGAGATGTTTGATATGAGTCTGGAAGGAGAGTTTACAGTCTAGCCAGACACCTAGGTACTTATAGATGTCCACATATTCTAGGTCGGAACCATCCAGGGTGGTGATGCTAGTCGGGCGTGCGGGTGCAGGCAGCGAACGGTTGAAAAGCATGCATTTGGTTTTACTAGCGTTTAAGAGCAGTTGGATGGCCACGGAAGGAGTGTTGTATGGCATTGAAGCTTGTTTGGAGGTTAGATAGCACAGTGTCCAAGGAAGGGCCAGAAGTATACAGAATGGTGTCGTCTGCGTAGAGGTGGATCAGGGAATCGCCCGCAGCAAGAGAAACATCATTGATATATACAGAGAAAAGAGTCGGCCCGAGAATTGAACCCTATGGTACCCTCATAGAGACTGCCAGAGGACCGGACAACATGCCCTCCGATTTGACACACTGAACTCTGTCTGCAAAGTAGTTGGTGAACCAGGCATGGCAGAGGTAATATGTACATGTAGGTAGAGTTATTAAAGTGACTATGCATAGATAAGAGTAGCAGCAGCGTAGAAGAGGGGGGCAATGCAAATAGTCTGGATAGCCATTTGATTAGATGTTCAGGAATATTATGGCTTGGGGTAGAAGCTGTTCAGAAGCCTCTTGGACCTAGACTTGCCTAGAATGTATTGGAATTAATGGAAATATATGCAAATTAATACCATTTAAATGTTGTTTTTTTTTGCATTGGATATATTTATCATGTGGAGACAAACATAAACCTTTTACCTTATCATAAGTAGACATAATTGAAAATGATTAAATCCTTCCAATAGAAATAATAATTTTAAAAAACAATTTAGTTACGAATTGAACTTTAAGTTGAGTTTACTCTTCACGTGGGGATTTCACTGAACAACAAAAGAAAGGTAATATTTGAATGATTCCCAATGATCCATCGCATCTCCCAAAAATGTTTTCATCATAGCCGACTCTAGAAACGATAGTCTATAAACTTAAGCTTTGGTTGTCTTCCTCTCAGGCTTCCAAGCCTTCTCCCTGGACCTCCTCAATGTCCACCTCCTGAACATCAGACTCTGAGGTCTCATCTTCACTGTCACTTTCCAACCTTGTTGAGGATGGCTTGTTGTCAGGCTCAAAAAGCCTCAAACTTGCCAGAATGGCCACCAATTTTTCAGCCTGTGTGTGTGTTCCTAAACAAGGACCAGTTGCACTCTGAGGCTGCTGATGTTGATGGGATTTGTAGGATGATGGAAGCAACACGGGTAAGAGCCTCAGATCTACAAAGACCCTTCCATCAGGTAGCTGATGAGATATGGCAGTCGTGCCAACATATTGCATCTCTATCCCAAAGTCCTTGCTTGGAAGTGTACTTCGCTAGACTGCCAAGAACCTTGCCCTCATCCAGGCCAAGGTGGCGAGACACGGTAGTGATGACACCATAGGCCTTGTTGATCTCTGCACCAGTCCGGATGCTCTTACAGCATACTTGGGATCCAACATGTACGCTGCGTATGGGCTTCAGGCAGAAGTCTTCACGGTTTTTGATGTATTTCAGAACTGCAGTTTCCTCAACCGTGAAGTGGGCAGGGCAGTAAGGATTTCTTCTCTTATATCTGCAAGCAGAGTCTGAATATCAGACAGGATGGCATTGTCTCTCTCAATCCGTGCAATGGCTTACTGCTATAGGTTTCAGGCTGCTTACCGCTCTCTCCCAAAATACATCCAGGAGGATCCTCTTGATTGGGCTGTCCAAATCGGCAGACTGTGATATGGCCATTTCTTGGAGAGACTCCTTTCCCTCCAGGAGACTGTCAAACATGATGACAACACCACCCCAACGGGTGATGCTGGGCAGCTTCAATGTGGTGCTCTTATTCTTCTCACTTTGCTTGGTGAGGTAGATTGCTGCTCTAACTTGATGACCCTTCACATACCTAACCATTTCTTTGGCTCTCTTGTAGTGTATCCATTGTTTTCAGTGACATGATGTCATTGAGGAGCAGATTCAATGCATGAGCAGCACAGCCAATGGGTGTGATGTGAGGGTAGGACTCCTTCACTTTAGACCAAGCAGCCTTCACGTGCGCGTGCGCAGTATTGTCTGTCACCAGTGCAAATACTTTCTGTGGTCCCAGGTCATTGACTGCCTTCAGCTCATTTGCAATGTAGAGACCGGTGTGTCTGTTGTCCCTTGTGTCTGTGCTCTTGTAGAATACTGGTTGAGGGGTGGAGACAGTGTTCTTTTGATGTTTTTCAGTCAGTAGAAATACCTCTTTAGTGTCCTAAGTTTTCATAACTGTGACTTTAATTGGCTACCGTCTGTAAGCTGTTAGTGTCTTAACGACCGTTCCACAGGTGCATGTTCATTAATTGTTTATGGTTCATTGAACAAGCATGGGAAACAGTGTTTAAACCCTTTACAATGAAGATCTGTGAAGTTATTTGGATTTTTACAAATTATCTTTGAAAGACAGGATCCTGGAAAAAGAGGCCTTACTTTTTTTGCTGAGTTTAGGTGTTCCTTTTGTCCAGGTGTGAAAGGGCAGTGTGGGGTGCAATAGAGATTGCATCATCTGTTGGGGCGGTATGCAAATTTGAGTGAGTCTAGGGTTTCTGGGATAATGGTTTATGTTTATGTAAGCCATGACCAGCCTTTCAAAGCATTTCATGGCTACAGACGTGAGTGCTACGGGACGGTAGACATTTAGGCAGGTTACCTTAGTGTTCTTGGGCACAGGGACTATGGTGGTCTGCTTGAAACATGTTGGTATTACAGACTCAGACAGGGAGAGGTTTAAAAATGTCAGTGAAGACACTTGCCAGTTGGTCAGCGTGTGCTCGGAGTACACGTCCAGGTAATCTGTCTGGCCCTGCGGCTTTGTGAATGTTGACCTGTTTAAAGGTCTTACTCACATCGGCTGCAGAGAGCATGATGACACAGTCGTCCGGAACAGCTGATGCTCTCATGCATGTTTCAGTGTTACTTGTCTCGAAGCAAGCATAGAAGTTATTTAGCTCGTCTGGCTCGTGTCACTGCGACGCTCTCGGCTGTGCTTCCCTTTTGTATTCTGTAATAGTTTGCAAGCCCTGCCACATCCAATGAGCGTCAGAGCCGGTGTTGTACGATTCGATCTTAGCCCTGTATTGACGATTTGCCTGTTTGCTGGTTTGTCAGAGGGCATTGCGGGATTTCTTATAAGCTTCCGGGTTAGAGTGCCGCTCCTTGAAAGCGGCAGCTCTACCCTTTAGCTCAGTGCAAATGCCGCCTGTAATCCATGGCTTCTGGTTGGGGTCTGGTACGTACAGTCACTGTGGGGATAACGTCATCAGTGCGCTTATTTATGAAGCCAGGGACTGTACTACTCAATGTCATCGGAAGAATCCAGGAGCATATTCCAGTCTGTGCTAGTAGAACAGTCCTGTAGTTTAGCTTCTGCTTCATCTGACCACTTTTTAAAAACATTTTCATAGACCGAGTCACTGGTGCTTCCTACTTTAATTTTTGCTTCTAAGCAGGAATCAGGAGGATAGAATTATGGTCTGATTTGCCAAATGGAGGGAGAGCTTTGTACGCGTCTCTGTGTGGAGTAAAGATGGTATTGAGTTTTGAGTTTTGTTTTTTTGCACATTTAACATGCTGATAGAAATTAGGGAAACTTTAATCAGTTTTAACTGCATTAAAGTCCACGGCCACTAGGAGCGCCGCATCTGGATGAGGGTTTTCCTGTTTGCTTATGGCGGTATACACCTTATTGAGTGTGGTTTTAGTGCCCTCACCGGTCTGTGGTATGTAGACAGATGACAACTTTCTAGGTAGATCATGTGGTCTACAGCGTATCATGAGATGCAAAACCTCGAGACTTCCGTATATATCGTGCACCAGCTGTTTACAAATATACATAGGCCGCCACTCTGTGTCTTACCAGAGGCTGCTGTTCTATCCTGCCGAAAGAGTGTATAACCCGCCAGCTGTATGTTAATGTCGTCGTTTAGCCACGACTCGTTGAAACATAAGATAGTACAGTTTTTAATGTCCCGTTGGTAGGATATACGTGCTAATTTATTGCTTTTATACACGTGTCAGCTTAACTCTATTCCATTTCTTTTGATAAAAAAAACTACTTGCAGATGACCAGCATACCCATAACACGATGCAGCCACCACCATGCTTGAAAATATGTAGTGGTAGGTACTCGGTTGTGTTGGATTTGCCTCAAACATAACACTTTGTATTCAGGACACAAAGTGAATTTATTAGCCAATTTTCTTTAGTGCCTTGCAAACAAGATGCATGTTTTAGATGCATGCTTCCTCTTCACTCTGTAATTTAGGTTAGTATTGTGGAGTAACTACAATGTTGATCCATCTTCAGTTTTCCTTGTCACAGCCATTAAACTCTGTAACTGTTTTAAAGTCACCATTGGCCTCATGGTGAATCCCTGAGTGGTTTCCATCCTGTATCTTTGTAGTGACTGGGTGTACTGATACACCTTCCGAAGTGTAATTAATAACTTCACCTTGCTCAAAGGGATTTTCAGTGTCCGCTTTTTATTTTATTTTTACCCAATTACCAATAGGTGCGCTTTTCCAGGTATTGGGAAAATCTCATCCGACCTGGATTCCTCACTCCTCCCTAACTCGTCCACGTATGGAGTCATTCAATTTCCAATAATCCCTCATGTGGAACAATGATCTCTCACGCCACCTAGAAAATATATTGACTTGAACAGGGAAGAGAGAAAATGCATGTTTAATAATTTCACACCAACCTTGATGAGAATGAGATTTGGGCAAGAACCGTCCATCTGTTCTAAGCCAATGTGATGTTAGTCTCCATGCCAGTCTCCTTCTTCCTCGGGTGTCAAAATGAGATGCAGACTGAGCCTTGTACGTAATTAATTGTACTGTATCACCCAGAAAGCCATATGTATTTTGGCACTTTAAAATTAGGATTCTGATGACATGGTAAAACAAAATCCCTACTATCAATGTCCTGGTTAGCCCAAGCTACCATCTAGTGGGTTCTCCACCTTCCTCTCAGAGGACACTAAAAGATTAGGTTTCCTGGGAGGAAATCCTCCCTTGACTCAATAGATTTGAGCAGTGCACCCTCCCCTCACTTGGCGCTCTCTTCTCTCCTTTCCGACTCATACTTAAAACAATTGATAAATTATCCAATAGATTTGATAAAACTGCAGAATTTCGCTAACTGCTCCGCGAAGAAACAACCTCTGTGAAATATTTCAAAGAGAGATAAGGACAGCCCATCTTCTCCTGGAAGAGAAAATGTGCATTTTGTTAGTATTATGCTAAATCTTAATCATCAACTAGTTTTAATTACAAACGAAACACGTCCTGCCTCCAATCATTAATCATTTGTTTTAATCCATCCCAATGTTTATGTAGCCTGTACTACCCTTAGACACGGGGGCATTTCTTACCACTGAGTCTAACGATTTACTCCCGTATATGACTGGTCTCTCTTTCCACCATGATTTTCCGTAACCACCACACTACAATGCCCTTCATCTTCATGAACAAATAGTTTAAAAGGTAATTTTAGGTTTGGCAACCCCAATGCTGGCGCATGACACAATTGCTTTTTCAAAACAAACAATTACTCACAATATTAACTCCACTCTTAATTTCTCGTGACCCCTCCTCCCTTTTGTCAATTCTATAAACATATGTCAGAATAAGTTGGAATAATTGGTTCCCCACCCATCACTATCCAAGTATTGTTACTGGTCCTGGTCAATTCTGCCCCTGTTACCGTGCTGAATGTAATACTTTTCCCTGTCGTAAATTTGACTTGTTTCATGCCCTGCTACACTCTTCCAATGACCAACGGCCCCACACCTAAAACAGTGCTCTGACACTCTGCACTTTGCGATAGATTCACTGCTCTTTCCTCCCTGTTTCTTTGTCTTACCTTGGCCGTGTAGTTGCCGTACCAAGCGGTGATACGGCCCGATAGGATGCTCTCAATTGTACATCTGTAAAAGTTCTATGGTTTTCGGTGACAGGACAAATTTCTTCAGCCTCCTGGGGTTGAAGAGGCACTGTTGCGCCTTCACCACGCTGTCTGTGTAGGTGGACCATTTCAGTTTGTCAGTGATGGGTACGCCGAAGAACTTAAAACTTTCCACCTTCTCCACTGCTGTCTTGTAGATGTGGATAGGGGGGTGCTCCCTCTGCGATCATCTCTTTTGTTTTGTGGACATTGAGTGAGGTTGTTTTCCTGACACCACACTCCCAGAGCCCTCAACTCCTCCCTGTAGGCTGTCTTGTCGCTGTTGCTAATCAAGCCTACTACTGTTGTGTCATCTGCAAACTTGATGATTGAGTTGGAGGCGTGCTTGGCCACGCAGTCATGGGTGAACAGGGAGTACAGGAGGGGGCTGAGCACTCACCCTTATGGGGCCCAAGTGTTGAGGATCAGCGACGTGGTGTCGATTCTTACCTTCACCACCTGGGGGCGGTCCGGACCCAGGGCCTCAAGCTTAATGATGAGCTTGGAGGGTACTATAGTGTTGAATGCTGAGCTGTAGTCAATGAACAGCGTTCTTATATAGGTATTCCTGTTGTCCAGATGGGATAGGGCAGTGTGCGTGTGATGAAGATTGCATCGTCTGTGAACCTATTGGGGCGGTAAGCAAATTGAAGTGGGTCTAGGGTGACTCTCCAGTTCGACTATAAATCGTTGTGAATCCTACCGACAACTGTTAGGTTCTGACAGAGTGAAAAACTAACGGACAACTAGTCAAAGCTCAAATCAAGTTTTTTTTAACTACTGGATCAAACAGCTGCATAAGACAGACATGTTTACACAAGCACATATATTTATACCCTCCTTCTAGGTTGAGTCTCCTCGCACATTTGGACAGCCAATACATCTCTGTTGCTAGGCAGGACTTTAGTGGCAACTCTTTGTTCTCACTTCATCTGACCTGACCTTGATCCTAATTCCTCACTCCTCCCTAACTCACGGCTGTCTGTGACTGAAACCAGACCATTGCTTTTCTCTTCATAGTATAAATGAGATTTAACAATAACATCTTTTAACAGAATGTAAACTTTCTGCACTCCCCTGTCTCACTCAGTAGATTTCCATCCACTGTTCTAATAGTGTAAGATACTGTATTTCAAGTTAAAAGTTTTAACCCAACAAGTGTGTATTATTTACTGTATTTATACATGGGATATCACTTTGCAACAGTACATTTTCCAAAATCACTGGAGGATGTCTTCAGTTTACAGAGGTGTTTTATTTATTTAAGCATCGTGAAAAATGGTAGAATAATCCCTGGTAAACATTAATCTGTGTGTGTTTCAGGAGAAGAATGCGGCTGTGCCCCACCTTCCTGCTGCAGCGCTGGCTGTGGTTGTGTGTGTGCGCCAGACAGTGGCACTGCAGAAATGGCAACAACTGCAGACTACCGCTGTGTGTGAGGCAGATATGGGCCTACCTCAGACTGATGGTCGACTCCCTCTATTACAACACCCTCACCAACTCTGATGTCGTCATGGACTCACTGATGGAACCCATCTTATGGATGGTGGACCTACTCACCCGCAGGTTCGGGGCGGTAAGTGTGTGTGTGTCAGTTGCCCAGATGTTCATGCTCATGAAACAATTTCTCACTCATTTACCCCCTCTCTCTTTCTCCAGGTGTTTGTATGTCTGTTAGTGATACTGACCACTTCTATCCTGCTGGTAGTCTATGTGGTTATGCTGCCCGTGATCTTCGACACGTACTCTCCATCCTGGATAGCCTGGCACATGAGTTACGGACACTGGAACCTTGTCATGATCGTCTTCCACTATTATAAAGCTACCAATACTGCCCCAGGATACCCCCCTACGGTACACACACACACACACACACACACACACCTGCCTTGCGGTAATCCATCGTATCCGATGATGACTTCCACTTCTGACTTAACAATGAATTCTTTGGTGGCTGTAGAGTCCAATCTGAGATCCACAAACTTAATTACAGGTTCAGGCATGTGCAGTCTGTGTTGGGAGGGAGGGGGCAGTCATGGTTGTCATGTCTCCTGAGCTGTTTTTTCCTGTCTCTTTGTGCTCCTCTCCTCCTGCCTCTGTACACCGCTCTGTCAGAGCTACCGCCAGGTGGAACGGTCGGCGGCGGCGTCCACCAGGTCTGTGGGTTTGATGTTGCACTTCTTCCGTGACGCTTTCAGCTGGTCCTCGTAGCGCTTCAGACCGGCAGCCAAGAAGTAGCTGGCCATTCAAGATCTTCCATGGCAAGCGCTCACGAGACATTCTAATGACATGACCGAGCCAGCGCAGTTGGTGTTGGGTGGCCGTGGCGTCCCTACTCTTGCATTTGGTCTTAGAAAGTATTTCTGTGTGGGGCACACGGTTGCCCCAGTTGATTCCCAGTATGCACTGTAGGCATCCTATGTGGAATTGCTCGAGCTGCTTGTTGTGGCGACTGTAGGTGACCCAGGCTTCACAGCTGTAAGGAACTGTGGTAATGCAGACGGCTTGAAAGACGGTGACTTTGGTGTGCAGGTGGAGATCCCAGTTTTGGAAGACACTGCGTCTGAGTTTCCCGACGGTAGTGAAGGCTTGCTTGATCCTTTTTTGAATTTCTGGGTCGATGCTGTAGTCCTCCGGGAGGATGCTGCCCAGGTATTTGAATGACGGGGATATTGCCAGTGATTTGTGTTCTATGGTGAAGAAGGGCATGGTGAATGGAGGGCTGGATCTCCATTGGCAGACCCCCTCTGTCTTGTTGACAGTCCCATCCTGCTGTTGACCTTCACAGCCGTTTTACAAGGATGGACTGAAGGTCTTCCGGAGTGTGAGCCACGAGCACAGTCATCAACATACTGCAGCTCAAGAACCTGCTCTGTCAACCTTGGTGGTTGCTTGGAGCCTCCTGATGTTGAATAGGTTTTCACCAGCCTGAAGTCCACCGCAACCCTGCTGCTGTCCTCAAGCGCCTTGTGGAGAAGCTGGGTGACACATATGAGGAAGATGTACAGGTGCCAGCACGCACCCTTGCCTCACACCAATCCGTACTACCAAGGGCACTGACTCCTGCCCTCCTATGGAACTGGCAAAGGATGTTGACTAATTTTAGTATGCCCCATAGTTGTTCCCGGCTCCGTGTCGAAGGCCTTAGAGGGTGACAAAGGCCATGAAAAGGTCCTGATGTTCATGGCACTTCTGCTGGAGTTGCCATGCCGTGAATATCATGTCAACCGCGCTCCTTTTCTTTTGGAAGATGCATTGGCCAGGACCTTGCCGGGCAACAGCCAGAAGGGAAAACCCCCGGCTGTTGCTGCAGATATTGCCACTGTATTCTCACCTGGAGTTTAGCCAGTATCATACAGTGATCTGTCCAGTATTCTGCACCCTTCATGACACGTATCAGCAGGACGTCATTGGTATCAAAACGTCTTACTGTGACGTAGATGATCAGGTGCCAGTGTTTTGAAGCGTCCAATAGATTTCTATTGTTTTTCTGCTGGAACAGGCTGTTAGTGATGATGAGATCAGGCTCGGCACATGGTCAGTAGTCTCATGCCGTTCTCATTGACCTGGCCAACACCATGCGTAGTAGAGGTCGACCGATTTATGATTTTTCAACGCTGATACCGATTATTGGAGGACCAAAAAAAAGCCAATGCCGATTAATCGGCCGATTTAAAACAAATTATATATATATATATATATATATATATATATATATATATATATATATTTGTAATTTATTTATAATAATGACAGTTACAACAATACTGAATGAACACTTATTTTAACTTAATATAATACATCAATAAAATCAATTTAGCCTCAAATAAATAATGAAAAATGTTCAATTTGGTTTAAATGATGTTGGAGAAGAAAGTGTTGGAGAAGAAAGTAAAAGTGCAGTATGTGCCATGTAAAAAAGCTAAGGTTTAGGTTCCTTGCTCAGAACATGACAACATATGAAATCTGGTGGTTCCTTTTAACATTTCAATATTCCCAGGTAAGAAGTTTTAGGTTGTAGTTATTATAGGAATTTTAGGACTATTTCTCTCTATACCATTTGTATTTCATATACCTTTGACTATTGGATGTTCTTATAGGCACTTTAGTATTGCCAGTGTAACAGTATAGCTTCCGTCCCTCTCCTCGCCCCTACCTGGGCTCAAACCAGGAACACATCGACAACAGCCACCCTCGAAGCAGCGTTACCCATGCAGAGCAAGGGGAACAACTACTCCAAGTCTCAGAGCGAGTGACGTTTGAAACGCTATTTGCGCACACCCTGCTAAATAGCTAGCCATTTCACATCGGTTACACCAGCCTAATCTCGGGAGTTGATAGGCTAGAAGTCATAAACAGCCCAATGCTTGAAGCATTGTGAAGAGCTGCTGGCAAAACGCACTAAAGTGCTGTTTGAATGAATGCTTACGAGCCTGCTGCTGCCTACCATCGCTCAGTCAGACTGCTCTATCAAATATCAAATCATAGACTTAATTATAACATCATAACACACAGAAATACGAGCCTTTGGTCATTAATATGGTTGAATCCGGAAACTATCATTTCGAAAACAAAACGTTTATTCTTTCGGTGACCGTTCCGTATTTTATCTAACGGGTGGCATCCATAAATCTTAATATTCCTGTTACATTGCACAACCTTCCTGTTATATCATAATTACATAAAATTCTGGCAAATTAGTTTGCAATGTGCCAGGCGGCCCAAACTGTTGCATATACCCTGACTCTGCGTGCAATGAACGCAAGAGAAGTGACACAATTTCACCTGGTTAATATTGCCTGCTAACCTGGATTTCTTTTAGCTACATATGCAGGTTTAAAAATATGTACTTCTGTGTATTGATTTTAAGAAAGGCATTGATGTTTATGGTTAGGTACAGTTGTGCAATGATTGTGCTTTTTTTGCCAATGCGCTTTTGTTAAATCATCCCGTGTTTGGCGAAGTTGGCTGTCTTTGTTAGGAAGAAATAGTCTTCACACAGTTCGCAACGAGCCAGGCGGCCCAAACTGCTGCATATACCCTGACTCTGTTGCAAGAAAAGTGAAACAATTGACCTAGTTAAAAGACATTCTTGTTAGCAGGCAATATTAACTAAATATGCAGGTTTCAAAATATATACTTGTCTATTGATTGTAAGAAAGGCATTGATGTTTATGTTTAGGTACACATTGGAGCAACGACACTCCTTTTTCGCAAATGTGCACCGCATCGATTATATGCAACGCAGGACACGCTAGATAAACTAGTAATATCATCAACCATGTGTAGTTAACTTGTGATTATGATTGATTGATTGTTTTTTTGTAAGATAAGTTTAATGCTTGCTAGCAACTTACCTTGGCTTCTTACTGCATTCGCGTAACAGGCAGGGTCCTCGTGGAGTGCACTGTAAGGCAGGTGGTTAGAGCGTTAGACTAGTTAACCGTAAGGTTGCAAGATTGAATCCCCGAGCTGACAAGGTAAAATCTGTCATTCTGCCCCTGAACAAGGCAGTTAACCTACCGTTCATTGAAAATAAGAATGTGTTCTTAACTGACTTGCCTAGTTAAATACATTTATTTTTTTATTAATCGGCCAAATCGGTGTCCAAAAATACAGATTTCCGATTGTTATGAAAACTTGAAACAGGCCCTAGTTTATCGGCCTTTCCGATTAATCGTTTGACCTCTAACGGGTACCCAGCACTCTGCTCCATATTCCTGTTCTGTCCTACCCTAGCGTTGAAGTCACCCAGCAAAAAAAGCTTGTCATTCCTGGGGATGCGGTAAAAGGCCTCATCTAGTGACTGGTAGAATCAGTAATTTGCCTCATTTTTAGATGGTAATGTTGTTGCGTATGCACTGAAGAGTGGCATAGCGCATCTTGGCTAGGAGGATATGGAGAGACATGAGTCTTTCACTTATGCCAACAAGTGTTTTTGGTGAGACGGAGTAAGAGGCTGGTCGTAATTGCCAGTCCCACATGTGCTGATGTTGTCCATCCAGAGGGTAACCTTTCCAGGAAGAAGCGAGTGGGCACTTTTTAGGCCACATTTTCTAGGCCTCTCCCCTGTTGGGGTGAGCAGTGTGGCTCCTAAATAGGGCAGCTCAGTCACATGTCCTGTCGAGAGCAGCTGCCCCTGAAATCCCAGCTGCTGGCGTCCATAATAGCCCTGTGCCACTGGCGTGCAGGGGTCTGATTAAGGTCTCCCAGTGCATTCACCCCTGTCCCCCGTCATCAAACACCCCAACGCAGCCAGGCTTTAGTCCAGTTTCCGGTTGATGCCTTCACTAAGGTCAGAAGTGGATACCTGTGCAAAGGAGGTTATGTTAGTCTCGCTGAGGGTACGCAATCTCCAACTGCACTACTTCCCTGTGGGAAGGTGTATTCCAGTGACAAGGGGGGAAACTCAGGACAACCAGCATCTTCCACTGCAGGAGGCTGCCTGGTCCCCAGTCTGTCGGCGTCTGCCTACCTTGAGTTTCAAGACAACCAGTTAACGTGTGCTGCCACTAGGAGGTCCGAAAGCAGTCTTGGTCATGGAGAGGCTTTGTACCGACAAGGGGGGACTTGTGCATGAAGCTCCCCAATTCACCACAAGGGCTAGCTGGCGGCAGCAAGCTGTAAGCGAGAGTATGGAGGCACTACTGCACTAGATGCGTCACATGCACCCTGCAGTTTACTGCCGACACACACACACACACACACACACGCACACACAGGCGTAATAGAGATCTCTGTGTTGTGTTTATTCCAGATGAAAAATTCAATTCCATTTGTGTCCATGTGTAAGAAGTGTATCATCCCCAAACCAGCCAGAACTCACCACTGTGGCATCTGCAACACGTAAGGCAAACTTTGGTTACCCTTAACCATAGATCTAGGATCGGATGTCCCTATCATAACCATTAGGGGAATTAAATAGCTGACGGTAATGCTAATTCTATCTAGTCGATGAGAACTCATAACCCTGGTATAGTAGCGTTGTAGATGTCTAACTTTAACATGACAGCTTCTACTTCACAGGTGCATTTTGAAAATGGACCATCATTGTCGTATCCTTTTAAATGGAGTTGGAGAGTAGAGATTGATTGGTAGTGTACTAGTAGTGTCACGTTATCAGGGATGGTTGACACCATTTAGATTGTCTATCATAGCTGCATCTTTTATAAGCAAGTCTGTTAGGCACAAAAATGAAGATTTATTGCACAGTATTTTTGAGGATGGGTGTTAGTGTTTTTTGTTTCCTCCTTAACTCTGGTTCCCCCCAGCGTGGCTGAATAACTGTGTCGGCCATTTTAACCAGCGCTACTTCTTCTGCTTCTGTGTCTCCATGACCCTGGGCTGTGTCTACTGCAGCATCAGTGGCCGGAACCTTTTCCTGGATGCTTATAGTGCTTATAGTGCTATAGAGGTACACACAGACTCTTTGCGGGAGACCTGGGTCTGCTGGGCTTCTATTATTGAGAGGGTCATGGTCTACTTTAACCGTCTCTGTGTTCAATTTTAACTCTTGAAGTGTTTCTTCTGTTTGTCTAACTCTTGGTGGTCTGGGGGTGTGTTTTTGCGTTATCCTGAGAGCGCTTCAAACACATGGACAAATCAGGTGTACCGGTGACAGGGAAGGGGCAACTCATAGGCATCTTACCTCCTGTGCAGGTAGTACACACACACACACACACACACACACACACAAACTGCCCCTCTCACTTCATTGGCCTCTCCTGGTTACTTTCTTGTTCTTTAGTGGTGGTGGTTGAATAGATGACTTGTTATTAAAGGGTGATGTTTTTCATACGGTATTTGATATTGTATTATGCATACTCCTAAAACAGGTGACTTAAGCACAACCCTGGGTTCCGACTAGGATATGTTTTCCTATTTAGGCGTCTGTATGACCTCTGTCTGTTGTCAATCAGAGCACCTACCAGACTCCTCCCTTAACGTTCAGAGACGAGATGTTCCACAAGAGTGTCATTTACATGTGGGTGTTAACCAGGTGAGATGTACTTCACAAGATTACTGTTATTATTACTGTATTTTAGTTAGTTTTTACACAGTGATATTTAAAAAAAAAAGACATATTTTAATAGTTCCAAGTTAAAAGCACATTATTTCCCAATGGTGTTAGAAGCTCCGCCCCACAGTACTGTGTGTGTGTTGTCATTGGCTGTTTAGCAATAAAAAAAAAAACTGCGACTGGTCATTTTAGCGTGGTGGCTGTATCTCTTGGGGGGCTGACTATCTGGCACGCAGTGCTGATATCCCGAGGAGAGACCAGCATAGAGAGGCACCTCAACAACAAGGAGACCAAACGGATGCGGAAATGTGGCAAGGTGCACGCGCGCGCACATACACACACATACCTTGCCTTACAGTTGGCGGACACAAGCTATTCAAACTGTTCTCCTATTCCTCCCAGGTGTACAAGAACTCATTTAACTATGGCAGACTGAACAACTGGAAAGTCTTCTTAGGTGTGGAGAAGAAAAGGTTAGATAGATGCTTCTCCTCTCCAGGCTGTGTGACAATCTATTGATCTGCACAGATATTTAACACGCACATTATGTGACTGTTGTGGTCAGAAATAAAACACTATTACTGAGTATTGTATTTAGTTGTGGTAATGTCTGCCTCTCTTCTGTCTCCAGTCATTGGCTGACGCGAGTCATCCTGCCCTCTGGACATGTCCCCATTGGGAACGGCCTGACCTGGGACATCTATCCATTCAGAAAAGACATGATGCCCGTCTGAGCCAAATACAAAATAACTGAATTGAGACTTCTACAAAATGAGGAAACACCTGATGTCTGTCTGATCACTGACCCCACAGACTCTGTCCACACAGAACTACATCTCCCAGCGGCCCCTGTACCCTACATATACTGATGTCACATGACCAGGTTTTGGAGACGAGCAGGAGAGTGAATACTGGGAGGACAACAGGGAAGAGATGGGGAACGTTTGCTGCTCCTAAGTGAAACAACCCTACAAAATGTTTCAAACCTGGTCCTGGCACAGGGCTTGTGTAATAAAGGCCAACCACACTCCAGAACTTGTAATGATGTGGGGATGAACTGTTTCATAATGTTTTCAGACTGTACTACAGTGTACCACAGTATGAGTCGTCATATTACCCATAAGACCTAGAGGTCAAACAGGGAAATTATTCCAATTTTTTTACACCATTCACTTTTCCCATAGGTTTAAAAAAACAAAACACTTAAATTAAGGGCTGGGTTTAGTTTTGATAACCGTGTAAATCTTCCTAGATGATATTAAAAAAAAGCAGTGACTCATCAATATATTTGCCTGTATTCATCCCCCCCCCCAAAAAAAACGAAGTGCTACTGTGACTATCATAAAGAACTACAAATGCCATGATGATCAGGATGAGACTTCCGAATCAAGGAAAAAGTTAATCCCGAGATTCTTACCATCTAATGTCAGCTAAATGTAATAAATACATTGGCACCATTTCTTTAGATGGACAATTCTGTCAACTGTGCAAGTTTTCAATTGACAGAATACCTGTTAGCAAAGGTGTTAGCTAGAGATGACTTGCAGGGATTTGTAGTCTTTCATGATGTCTACTTTGATGCTAATTACTATTTTGATTTAAGTCACCTTGTCAGAGATTAACATGGTTATCAAAACGTCACAGCAGGGTGACTACACAAAACACAGCTGTTATTTTAGGTGTTTCTAAAATCTCCTATGGGGAAAAATGAATGGTGGAAAAACGATTGGAACTATTTCCCGGTTTGACCGCTAGGTTTTATGGGTATTATGACACGTCCACAATAGGACTCTGGTGTACTTTAGGCATGTCAAACTCATTCCATGGAGGGCCAAGCGTCTGCAGGCTTTTGGGTTTTTCCTTTCAATTAAGCCCTAGACAACCACGTGTGGGGAGTTCCTTACTAATCAATGAACTTAACTCATCAAGTACAAGGGAGGTACTTGATGAGCGATATGTTTGCGATATTACATTTCCTTAAAACAATAACAAATGTGGATCTCGGCTTTAATCTATTTTTAACATTGTCATTTCCCATCTTGACATTAACATTGAGAAAAATCACTGAAAAGGGGTTGACGGTAATGGTTAACGATGTCATAAATCAGCCATAACTCCCCTTGGAATCAAGGGAGAGGCAATTGAAAGCAAGCTTAACAAAACATTCAAACTTGTTTACCAATGAGTAACAGGGTTAACGTGCTATGCTCGATGCACTCGGTCTTCTACCCCAAAACACTGTATAGTAGGACAGTTACATGCAATGTTACATTTGTTGACCCCGTAGTTATGTTATGTTCTGTATTGTTCAGTTGTATGATATAAAAAAAAAAAAATCTCTGTCAGGTGAGCCCCCGGCTCCATGGTCTCTTTGGATTCAAACTTCTGAAACATACATTTTTTAACAAGCTGTGCTTACAGGACATAAGTGATGCTAGGCTAAAAGCACTGCTGCTACACTGCCTAGGCGCAGAGGGACAGTGTGTGTTCGGGACACTGTTCTTGGAGACACTTCTCTGTCGGTTTCTGTTCCGACGTTGCTTCCTGGTGATTATGCACACCAGTATAAGGCAAATCTACTGGGCAAAGCTAGCTCGTGTAAATTTGGTGCACTGCAGGACGAAATGGTACGTGAGCAACTCATTGAGCATTAAAACAACAAAGTACGTGAAAGACTGCCAGTGGCAAATCATCAGGTTCAACTAACAAAAGCACTCCAGCTGGCTTTTCAAGTGGATTCTGTGGCAGAATGTGCTGCAAAGCTAGCCTCCTCTCTCTCCAACCACTCACTCACTCTCAGTGAGGGGGGGGGGGGGGGGAGGGCGTGCCTGTGTGGACCGTAGAGCAGCAAACAAGGCCATCATCCAAGACAAATACCCTCTGCCCACTGCAGAATAGCTCTGCCCTGTTCTATGGCGCCACTGTGTTCAACAAGCTCAACCTCACAGCGTTCTTTACCCACTTAGGGGTCTTCCGCTACAAGGACATGGCGGTTGGATTAAGCTCCGCCCCACAGCTGCTTCCAAAAGATCATGTCGGTCTTTGCGGGGATCCCAGAGGAGGCCATGTACTTCTGACAACAATTTAAAAGATTTTACATTTCATATAAGGAAATCAGTCAATTAAAATAAATTCATTTAGGCCAGTCATTAATTCATGACTGGGAATACAGATATGCATCTGTTGGTTACAGATACCTTAAAAACAAAGATATGTGCTTGTATAACATGTGAGGATTTATATCTATGCTCTGTAACCCACTACTATATCACGTAAGATTGAATTGATTGAACAGCAGTTGTCTGTGTGTGTCAAGAACTGAGTAACATGCTGAGACTGCTGCATGTTGCAAAACTGTAGATAACAGCCCGGCAGATGCTTTGTCCTTGTGTTTGTATGTGACAATATTGAGCATATGGTGTGACTTGCTGTATCTTACAAAGTTGTGGTTAATCAGGTAAAGGGAGGGGTGGTCATCACAAGGTTTAACTGAGATGGAAAAATACTGAACAACACAATAGCAGGAACTGAGCAACTGTTATAACTAGGAGGTGATACCAGAACAGTAAGAATCTATACATCGACGGAGGGAGGACTCCAAGAAGCGCCAAGAGGCGGGGACCAGCCTGAGCGCCTGCGATAGGCTGAGCAAGTCTAAACCACGCTCAGCCTTTACTCTGATAGACCAACTATGTCTATCACAGTATAAGAACAGCTGTTTACGTACATCCTGTCAGTTCCTTGTTCTGCCCTGCGTGGTATTACAGTGAGCCCGTATATACGAAAGTTGCATTTGCCATTTATTGCTTAGCTAATAAAAGTACATAGAGTACAATCAGTGACTCAGTGTTATAACTTGTTCTGATACCAGATTCGAATTGACGCAACCCTAACAGGTTTAGCAAAATATTTTTAAGGATATGTGACGAAAAACATGTAAAATGGTATATACAAGGGACACGACAGGACAGAGACGTCTGACTGCTACGCCATCTTGGATTCATATAATGGTTCTTGGGGTGGGATAGACATGGGCTGTGGGGGGTCTGTGGATGGCTTTTGACAATTCTTTTGGATTCCTCATGTTTGGTCCAAGTTGGATGTTGGGTACTATTTTTATTGAATATTATCTGAAACCTAGCAATTAAATTGGCCAATTTGGTTGCAATCAATTAGCTTAACTTCTCTGAGATAAAATAACATTTCAACAGAATGCCAATCTTACCTGTTTCTAACGACAGAAACAATTTCATCACAATCTGAGATTGTGACTGTCATGACTTGTTGAAATGACTCGGGTAACTTATACAATAGATACTACCAAGAATTGTCCACCCCCAAACAATATAATAATATATGCCATTGAGCAGACACTGTTTCCCCAAGGGCCTGAGTCACGTGTGCATGGGTGGAGCCAGCAGGCCAAACAGACAACAGTACAATGGTTTATACCTTGCTTGAAATTCTCCTTAACAGGTGCAATCACATTCCCAGCAGGTAAGTATGGTCTGACCAGGGTTTTAAGTCTATAATGGGGTTGCTGTGTTGACTCAAGTTATTCTTGATCTCTTCCACCTCTTCCTCTAAATAGCTGATTGGATTAGTGCTGTTGTGTAAAGGATTAGCTGCCTTACTAGCCAATGTGGATAGGACATGCCCTCATATACCGCTCCTGTTGCTGTTTATAACATATGCTGCCAGATGTTCCATCTGACCATTTATTGATCCTGTGTGGTTCCTTAGTAAAGAACTGGGGAAGTGTCGTGACAGCTAGCGAACCTTGCTCTGACTCCACCTGTAGTCATCATCGATAGTCAAAGCATTGAAATCTAGTCCAGGTGGTGGGATTGTACCCTTGACCACTACGACCTTCTTAGACAAATCTAAGTACTTTGTTTCTGAAAGGCTGTTTTCTCTGATGCTGAGCCGGTGTCGTGTTTGATTTAAACAACAAGTCTCTAGAACTAAGAGATCAAGTCTCTGGGAGAGAGAAAGAGAAGAACATGGGAGTCGCTAACTCCAGGGATCACCATCTCTACCACCCCTCACAGTCTCCCATCAAGGTGGTGCTGAAAAGTGAGTATGGATGGAGATGGACTGTGGATTGTTGGAGTGTTGGATAACTATGTTAGTGAGCCTCAATGTTCTAGCGCTGCAATTGCCAGAAACAGAACAGTGTTAAGTCTGTGTATTTTGTCTCTCCACCATGTCAAGTTGAAGAGGTTAAGTGTAAGATGTGGTCTTTAGATATTAGTAACAACTTGTCATCAGGTTGCATCAGGTTGTAAAATCTCTCATAAGCTATAGTATGACCTGTGTTAATATAACCCACCTCTTTTCAAGAATTTATTTAACAGCGAATAGGTAAGGGGACAGGGTAAATTTATGAAAGGATATGAGAAGGAAGTGTGTAATTTAAATAAGGGCACTTAGACAAATTATTATGGGAATATCCTGTAGTATCATGTATCAAATATTTATATAATAGTGAACTCTAACCTGCAGCATACAAAGAATTATGCTTTCCAGTGATGTTTGACTGTTAATGTGTTGTGCACCATTTAAAGCTGGAGACCAGCATTAATCGTCCATTATGGTCACTGCCTGTATGAGGCAAGCGTCAATTGTTTGGATTTACAGTACCAGTCAAAAGTTTGGACACACCTACTCATTCAAAAAAAATGTAAAACTTTTTTCTACATTATAGAATAATAGTGAAGACAACAAAACTATGAAATAACACATGGAATCATGTAGTACGCAAAAACGTGTTAAGCAAATCAAAACATTTGTAATATTTTCGATTCTTCAAATTAGCCACCCTTTGCCTTGATGACAGCTTTGCACACTATTGGCATTCTCTCAACCAGCTTCATGAGGTAGTCAGCTGGAATGCATTTCAATTAACAGGTGTGCCTTGTTAAAAGTTAATTTGTGGAATTTATTTCCTTTGAGAGAATGTCAAGTGTGTAAAGCTGTAATCAAGGCAAAGGGTTTGAAGAATCTCAAATCGATGTTGATTTATTTAACACTTTTTTGGTTATTACATAATTCCACGTGTGTTATTTCATAGTTTTGATGTCTTCACTATTAAAAATAATAACAATATAGAAAAACCCTTGAATGAGTTGGTTTGTCCAAACTTATGACTGGTACTGTATATAGAGTGCATTCGAAAAGTATTCAGACCCCTTGAGTTTTTCCACATTTTGTTACTTTACAGCCTTATTCTAAAAGGGTTTCAATTGGCTCTAACCAGAACAGAAAGAGGAGTGGGAGGCCCTGGTGCACAACTGAGCAAATAGACCAGTACATTAGTGTCTAGTATGAGAAACGGACGCCTCACAAGTCCTCAACTGGCAGCTTCATTAAATAGTACCAGCAAAACATAAGTCTCAACGTCAACAGTGCTGGCCTTATAGGCAGAGTTCCTCTGTCCAGTGTCTGTGCTCTTTGCCCATCTTAATCTTTTATTTGTATTGGCCAGTCTGAGATATGGCTTTTTCTTTGCAACTCTGCCCAGAAGGCCAGCGTCCCAGAGTCGCTTCTTCACTGTTGACGTTGAGACTTGTGTCTTTTATTCAGACCATTTACTCTGTATTTTGTTGAAGCACCTTTGGCAGTGAGTACAGCCTTTACTTTTCTTGTGTATGATGCTACAAGATTGGCACACCTGTATTTGAGGAGTTTCTCCCATTCTTCTCTGCAGATTCTCTCATGCTCTGTCAGGTTGGATGGGGAGCGTTGCTGCACAGCTATTTTCAGATCTCTCCAGAGATGTTCAAGTTTGGGCTCTGGCTGGGCCACTCAAGGACATTCAGCGACTTGTCCCAAAGCCACTCCTGCCTTGTCTTGGCTGTGTGCTTAGGGTCCTTGTTCTGTTGGAAGGGGAACCTTCTCCCCAGTCTGAGGTCCTGAGCGCTCTGGAGCAGGTTTTCATCAAGGATCTCCCTGTACTTTGCTCCGTTCATCTTTCTCTCGATCCTGACTAGTCTCCCAGTTCCTGCCAATGAAAAACACGCCCACAACATGATGCTGCCAGCATCATACTTCACTGTAGGGATGGTGCCAGGTTTCCTCCAGACGTGAAGCTTAGCAGGACACAATCTTTGTTTCATCAGATTTGAGCATCTTGATTCTCATGGTCTGAGAGTCTTTAGGTGTCTTTTTGGCAAACTCCAAGCGGGCTGTCATGTGCCTTTTACTGAGGAGGGGCTTCCGTCTGGCCACTTTACCGTAAAGGCCTGATTGGTAGAGTGCTGCAGAGATGGTTGTCCTTCTGCAAGGTTCTCCCATCTCCACAGAGGAACTCTGGAGCTCTGTCAGAGTGACCATCGGGTTCTTGGTCACCTCCTTGACCAAGGCCCTTCTACCCCAATTGCTCAATGTGGCCGGGCTATAGGAAGAGTCTTTGTGTTTCCAAACTTTTTCCATTTAAAAATGATGGAGGCCAGTGTGTTGTTGGGGACCTTCAATGCTGTAGAAAGTTTGGGGTACCCTTCCCCAGATCTGTGCCTCGGCACAATTCCTTCAACCTTATGGTTTGGTTTTTGCTCTGACATGCACTGTCAACTGTGGGAAGTTACATAGACAGGTGTGTGCCTTTCCAAATCATGTCCAATCAATTTAATTTAAGAGAGGTGGACTCCAATCAAGTTCGGTCAGCCAGCCGAAAATACGGAGCCTAGGGGATGGTAATGTTCTCTAGTTGCGCCGTGATTGGCTCAGTGTTCTGTCACTCATGGGGACACTGTCACAGCAAAATCTACAGGGAGAACTCAAAAATGTAAGTGGGTGCTGCCATAGAGTTACATCAGAAGTGCCCAAAGCTAAAGATCATTGGCCACAGATAAAATGTTGTCAGATCACATCATATCTACTGTAGCTTTGATTGGACTTTCATTTCAAAATCTTAGGTAGCAAGCTAGACAAGCAGTCATCATCATGAAACATGGTCACAATCTACTGACAAATACCTTTCAATCCTTGTCATATGAAGATAAATTATAGATAAAACATGTCGGTGCTCATCAGCCATTGAACATAAACATTACACAACAAGTTGGAAATCGCAAATTAAACAATGAGTAGTTTGGAAGGAATCAGGGACTAACTGCAAGCGTTGCAAAGCTATTCACTGGATTTGGTGTGTGGTCCAAGTCTGGGTTTAAGGCTCTCTCGTTTGACATTCTGGGGTATTTTGTGTAGATAGATCATTGACAAAGAATCTAAATTTCTCATACCTTTTAAGACTTTTTCTGGTATATGTTTTCTAAGACCCATTTTCTGTTTGTTTGACAAGAAATCAAAGCCTTTGCTTATTCCAAATTTTTATTATGTAAAATGGTTGAGAAATGTATATATGTCTCCAAAATATAGACTTTTAGATTTCATTTGACACCCAATTTGATACACTCCATTGAACCTCCCGTTGGTGCTAATGGGTCCTTTTACATGGAAAGGACCTTAATAGGTTTCACCTATAGTGTTATTCTTATGCCAAGACCAAGGATGAGAGAATGAGTTGGTCAGAATCAACTAGGGCTAAGAATTTATTTTCAAAGGATGATAAATATCAGTCAGTCAATCAATCAACGAACCAAACAATAAATTCATTGGCCAAGACATGTCAATAGATGGATAGACAATCATTGAACCTCTCTCTCTCTCTGTTCAGTAGCCTAAACCCACCACAGGAGCAGTGAGGATTAGTACTCATAACAGGCTAACACTTTAGCATTCAACCCTGACAATGACATTGTGCAACACCCTGCAGCTGCTATCATGGGTGCTCACACATGTCAAGCCTCTGTGCGCGTGTGTGTGTGCTTTGTTTGTGCAAGCTTAGATAAATGCACAGTGATCTATTTAATAGAAAGCCACTTGAGTCAGTAAGTTGTCGTCGACTGCTGTGTACAGTGGGGGTAAACGAGTATCTATCCAATGGGGTGGTTCTATCTTTGTTGGTTCATGATCTAAGAAATAAGGATTTGTTTAATCAATGAAGGTGTCTTTTTTCAGAATGCAGTTGTTATCTGAAATGTGAGGTCCATTGAGGTCATTGCAGTCACCTGGCAGTCTCCACTCAACACCCATCTCTCAGAGCAATGCATTGTGGGGTAGCAGACACTACATCCTGTTATGTGGCACCCGATTACTGCGGTAATCCACTGTTGTCCTTTTGTGTGTGTGTATATGTGTGTGACCGTGGGTAATACACTGCACTATAAATAATCACTTTTGATTTCTATCGCTCTCTCTCGTTCTCTCTTTCTCTCTCCCGCTCTTTCTCTCAAAGTGACCTTATTTTCTAGTACAGGAATACAGCACTATGACCAACATCAGGCAGCAGAGTATTATACCGAGTCTCTTTGCAGAAAGAGTCTTACAGAGGGGTACACACAAACACACCGCTCCTTGAGATGTGTTTCAGCAGTATCAAGTCATGTGGAGGTCTATGACTATTCACTCATTTACCTTGTCAGATTATATGATTCTGCTTCGGTTGCTTCTGTTCTCCCTACAGGTTCTCACTCTGTTCATCAATTGATAGCGTGAGTCTAAGACCGAAAGACCTGAGAAGAGACTGTGAATGTCCCCACTTCTGCATGTAGAAATGCCCCCTAATACAATGGCTAGTTCTGGCATTTGGAAATGGAGTCTTTGCACCTGTTTTGATTTAATGCTATAGACAATGCCATAGACGGAATGATAGCTAGCAAGCTACACTTTGTAATGAGTGCTGTGACATGACATTCAGAGGAATGGCAGTGTACATGCACATCAGAACTCTGAGTAAAATATTCTCACCTTTGGGAAGCAAATGTATGTATTTCTTTCTCTTTATTTCTCTTCAGGACGCAACGAGCCACTGAAGAAGGAGCGTCTTAAATGGAAGAATGAGTACCCTATGACGGAGGGCCAGCTGAGGTGTAAGAGGGATGAGTTTTGGGACACGGCCCCAGCCTTTGACGGCAGGAAGGAGATTTGGGATGCGCTCCGAGCAGCAGCGGTGGCTGTAGAGCTTAACGACCTGGAATTGGCTCAGGCTATAGTGGACGGAGCCTGCATCACACTACCACATGGTGAGATACACGCATGTGCCCACACACACACACGCGCTCACATGTTCCATCCAATTATTAATACACTAGATGACTGACAAGGTGTGCTGTTTTCAAGCCACTGCTCCTCCATCTTGGCACTCCCCCTCCATTGTGAAGAATTGGTTTGAAGCTATATAAAAGCATGTATTGGGGCCTTCCGGGTGGCGCAGTGGTCTAAGGCCACCAGAGACTCTGGATTCGAGCCCAGGCTCTGTCGCAGCCGGCCGCCCTAGCATCGTCTGGGTTAGGGAGGGTTTGGCCGGTAGGGATATCCTTGTCTCATCGCGCACTAGCGACTCCTGTGGCGGGCCGGGCGCAGTGCATGCTGACCAGGTCGCTAGGTGTACAGTGTTTCCTTGGACACATTGGTGCGGCTGGCTTCCGGGTTGGATGCACGTTGTGTTAAGAAGCAGTGTGGCTTGGTTGGGTTGTGTTTCGGAGGACGCATGGCTCTCGACTCTCGTCTTTCCTGAGCTTGTACGGAAGTTGTAGCGATGGGACAAGATAGTAACTACTAACAATTGGATACTATGAAATTGGGGAGAAAAAGGGGGTAATTCAAAATAATAATATATATATATATTTTTTAAGCATGTATGGTAATGACCATGCTTAATGACTATCAACAATAATGACCTAAATGACAGAGTGACAAGAACAATATTCATAATAAATATTCCAAAACATGCATCTTGTATGCGACAAGGCACTAAAGTAATACTGCAAAAAAACGAAGGAATACACGTTTTGGCCTGAATGCAATACATTACAGTACCTTCAGAAAGTATTGACATCCCTTTACTTTTTCCACATTTTGTCATCTTACAGCCTGAATTTAAAATGGACTAAATTGAGATTTTGTGTCACTAATCTACCCCACAATACCCCAATGTCAAAGTAGAAATTTGTTTGTGGAACATTTTAGAAATGTATGAAAAATGTAAAGCTGAAATGTCTTCAGTCAGTAAGTATTCAACCCCTTTGTTATGACAAGCCTAAATAAGTTCAGGTGTAAAAATGTGCTTAACAAATCGCATAATAAATTGCATGGACTCAATCCGTGTTCAGTAATAGTGGTTAACGTGTTTTTTGAACGACTGCCCCAAATCTGTATCCTACGCATATAATTATCTGTAAGGTCCCTCAATTGAGTAGTGAATGTTAAGACCAGAGCGTTTTATCATGGGTAGATGTGTAAAAAAAAATTAAAAAGCAGCAGCTGAATATCCCTTTGAGCATGACAAAGTTATTCATTACACTTTTGGATGTTGTACCACTACACCCAGTCACTACAAAGATACAGGCGTCCTAACTTATTTGCCGGAGAGGACGTAAACCGCTCAGGGATTTCACCATGAGATCAATGGGAATTTTAAAACAGTCAGGGTTTAATTGTTGCGATATGAGAAAATTGAGGATGGTTCAACAACATTGTATTTACTCCACAATACTAACCTAAATGACAGAGTGAAAAGAAGGAAGTCTGTACAGAATGCAAATATTCCAAAACATTTATCATGTTTGCAACAAGGCACTTAAGTAATACTGCAAAATAATTGGCAAAGAAACTGACTTTTTGTCCTGAATATAAATCATTATGTTTGGGGCAAATTCAACACAACACATCACTTATTACCACTAATTTTAAGCATGGTGGGGGCTGCATCATGTTATGGGTATGCTTGCCATTGGCAAGGACACTGGAGTTTTTTGGAATAAAAAGAAACAGAATTGAGCTAAGCACAGGCAAACTCCTAGAGCAAAACCTGGTTCAGTCTGCTTTCCAAAATACACTTTCAACAGGACAATAACCTACAACACATGGCAAAATCTACACTGGAGTTGCTAACAAAGACGACAGTGAGTGTTCCTGAGTGGCCAAGTTAATGTTTTGAATTAAATCTGTTTGAAAATCTATGGCAAGACTTGAAAATGGCTGTCTAGCCATGATCCCCGACATCTTGACATAGCTTGAAGAATTTCAAAAAAGTTATGGGCAAATATTGCACAATGTAGGTGTGCAAAGCTCTTATAGGCTTACCCAAGATGACTCACAGCTGTAATCGATGCCAAAGGTGTTTCTATTATGTATCCTGTTGTGATTCAAAATATTTGAATGTGCAACCTAATCCAGTGATTGTCATGCATTTTGGATAGACAATTGTGTTATTGTTATACTTTACCATTAATATGTCTCCAGAATTGTCCCTTTTTTTGTCAATAGAGATGAATTTGTCTGCATCTTTATGTGCTCTAATAGCATATGCTAATTTATTTGGGGCTAATTCACCACCTGAGTAAGTGGAAACTCAAAACACATTAGATAGATCACTAACTCTAAAGTTAATAACCACTAATAGTAGCCATGTATTAATCTAACAGTAAATGTCATGTCCAGAAAAACTAGCCTACGTCCAATGAGGCCAATGCGCATATCTCAAAGCCATATCGAATATCTTTGTAAAATAGTTATTCAACTCATAATTGAGAGTTGCAAAATAAAAAGTAGACCTACAGAAAGCTGAGAACATCCTCTCTCCATCTTGAACAACTGGATAGCTGTGTTTTCCCAGAAATTGGATTTTAATATGTTATTCAATCAGAACACTTTTCTTTCTCCCGGAGCGTTTTTTCCCCTGAGAAACGAGAGATGGAGTGGTTCAATCTACACAGCAGCAGGCCCCAGCTACACTAGTCCACGCTACTGATTGAGACACTTTCGGTCATGTAGTATATGTGGACACCTGCTTGTTGAACATCTCATTCCAAAATCATTGGCATTAATGTGGAGTTCGTCCCCAATTTGCTGCTATAGCAGCCTCCGCTCTTCTGGGAAGACTTTCCACTGTTGGAGCTAGAAACAAGAGCATTTTGCTACATCCTCAATAACATCTGTGACCAATAAAATTTGATTTGATTTACAGTAGATGTTGAAACATTGCTGCGGGGACTTGTTTCCATTCAGCCACAAGAGCATTAGTGAGGTCGGGTATGAATGATAGGCGATTAGGCCTGGCTCGCAGTTGGCATTCCAATTCATCCCAAAGGTGTTCAATGGGGTTGAGGACAGGGCTCTGTGCAGACCAGTCAAGTTCTTCCACACCGATCTCAACACACCATTTCTGTATGAACCTCGCTTTGTCATGGTGAAAAAGGAAAGGGCCTTCCCCAAACTGTTGCCACAAAGTTATAAGCACAGAATCTTCTAGCATGTCATTGTATGCTGTAGCGTTAAGATTTCCCTTCACTGGAACTAAGGGGCCTAGCCCGAACCATGAAAAACAGCTCCAGACTATTATTCCTCCTCCACCAAACTTTACAGTGGCACTATGCATTGGGGCAGGTAGCGTGCTCTTGGCATCTGCCAAACCCAGATTCGTCCGTCGGACTGGTGAAGCATGATTCATCCCTCCAGAGAACGCATTTCCACTGCTCTAGAGTCCAATGGTGGTAAGCTTTACACCACTCCAGCCGATGCTTGGCATTGCGCATTGGTGATCTTAGCCTTGTGTGCGCTGCTTGGCCATGGAAACCCATTTCATGAAGCTCCCAATGAACAGTTCTTGTGCTGACATTGCTTCCAGAGGCAGTTTGGAACTCGGTAGTGTGTTGCAAACGAGGACAGACGATTTTTTACATGCTGCACGCTTTCAACACTGGCCGGTCCCGTTCTGTGAACTTGTGTGGCCTACCACTTCGCGGCTGAGCCGTTGTTGCTCCTAGACGTGTCTACTTCACAATAACAGCACTTACATGTTGACCGGGGCAGCTCTAGCAGGGCAAAAATTTTAGGAACTGACTTGTTGGAAAGGTGGCATACTATAACGCTGCCACATTGAAAGGCACTGAGCTCTTTAGTAAGGCCATTCTACTGCCAATGTTTGTCTATGGAGATTGCGTGGCTGTGTGCTCGATTGCATGGCTGTCTGCTCGACTTGCACTTACTCCATCCATCTATCCTTCTGGGTAAAGACATCAGTGAGTGAACTGTAAAACTCATCCCTGTTGGCCCTCAGTTTTAATAGTCTCTTGGTCTCGATGCGATGGAGATGATGGCAAGGAATGAGAGTCGTCCTTGAATTGTCCGGTTTCGACTGTGTGTCTTTATCCGTTTCAGTGCAGACAATGACCTCTCAACGAATGCTGTTGTGGCTGATATAGTGAGGAACGTTGTCGCCACTGGAGCTACAGTAACTTTGTCGCCTCAGGGAAAGTCGTGTCGGGTCATGCTGAACAAAAAACTGAGAAGCTGTCCAGGTGATTTGTCTTGTACCATTTGTGAGCTGTACAATCCGACTAACGAAATCAACGAAATCTAACGAAATCAAAGTACTTTGAGTATTTTGACAGGCACTCGTTTGCTGGTGTCAAACTTTTGTGACATTGTTTCCCATTTTTTGCAGTCCACTGAGCCAAGGAAATTAAGTTCACCAAAGTGGTCAAACCTGGCTCTCATCTAAACATTGATTGATGTTGTCCATTATGGTGTAGTAGATTCACCCCTCTCTACTCTGACCCGCTGGTTACTATGAGTTTCGCTTTCTGCCAGGCCCAATTCATTGTATTTCATGCTCGAATCGCTCAAATAAACGATCCGTCTTGTTGCTGCCTTACCAGTGCTTTCCTTGTGTCGCTGAAACCCATATCCATCACTTTGTTCTGCAGAACACGAAAGAGCGAGTCAGTTTCATTGAAAATTCTATCATAGGCCTTAAGCAAAAAGCAAACATGCTGGCAGGTCTCAATGTGTTGCTAACTGTAAAAAACATATTACTGCCACACTGGCGCTCACGAGTCATGAAGGCAGTCAAATTCCACATGACCGTTTATCAAATATAACTTTATTTGTCACATGTCCCGAATACAACAAGTGTAGGCTTTACCGTGAAATGCTTACTTACAAGCCCTTAACCAGCAGTGCAGTTCAAGAAGAGTAAAGAAAATATTTACCAAGTAGACTATAATAAAAAAGTAATGATAAAAAGTAACACAATAAGAAAAACAATAACGAGGCTATATACAGGGCGCACCGGTACCGAGTCAGTGTGCGGTGGTACAGGTTAGTTGAGGTCATTTGTACATGTAGGTGGGGTGAAGTGACTATGAATAGATAATAAACAGCGAGTAGCAGCAGTGTACAAAAGGGTGGGGGGGTCAATGTACATTTTCTGGTGCCAATTTTATTAATTGTTCATCAATCTTATTGTTGTCACTGGTGGTGCTCGGCGGTCATCGTCATCGTCACCGGCCTACTAGCCGCCACCGATCCCTTTTTCTTTTCGGTTAGTTTTGTCCCATTAGTTTCACCTGTTCCTATTTTGTGTGTGCTTGATTTGCTACCCTATTTAACGTGTGGAACCTGCCCCTTTGTTGTGTGGGATTATTTTGATGTTCACGTTTGTGTTGTTGGTGTTGTTTGTGCTCTGGACCGTGTTACCTGTTGTTTTAAGTTGGTCAGTGTTTTGCACCCTGCGTGTTTGGGTATTTATTTTTGGTGCCGCATTAAAGTGCATCTTTCCACTGGACCTCTCTGCTTTCTGCGCCTGATTCCTCTCCACACACCTAGTCAGCCGTGACAGAATCCCGCACCCTTCACAATGTAATCAGCAAGAGCAGCCACACCTCCTCTCCCATCGATGGAGGAGAGGGTCTTCCATCACACCACCGTTCTTCACCGGATCGGGTCCGCCATGGATCAGATGATGGAGAGGATGGACCAATGGGAGAGGAGTGGCCTTCCCACCCCACCCCCTCCACCAGCACCACCTACCCCTGCTTCAGCATCCGGCTCCGGGGCCCTGCGTCTGGTGCTCCCCAGGGAGTATGATGGGACGGCGGCTGGGTGTCAGGGGTTTCTCCTCCAACTGGAATTATACCTAGCTACCGTCCGTCCGACTCCCTCAGGGGAGGAAAGCATGTGCGTCCTCGTCTCCTGTCTGACGGGGCGAGTCCTGGAGTGGGCCAATGCAGTGTGGAATGGCCCAGACTCGGCGAGGGATCACTACCCCGAGTTCACCCGCCGATTCCGGGCTGTGTTCGATCACCCACCGGAGGGCCGAGCGGCGGGTGAACGGCTGTTCCACTTGCGACAGAAGACGAGGAGCGCACAGGACTTTGCCCTGGAGTTCCGGACCTTGGCCACAGGAGCGGGGTGGAATGACAGGGCTTTGATGGACCACTTCCGTTGTTGCCTCAGGGAGGACGTCCGCAGGGAGCTAGCGTGTCGGGACACTACTATCTCATTGGATGAACTGATAGACATGTCCATTCATCTGGACAACCTGCTGGCTGCCCGCGGGCGTCCGGAACGGGCCCTGTTGATTCCACCCCCAAGTCCTCCTGCTGCCATCCCCATGTAGTTAGGGGGGCTGCATCGAGGGGGACCGGAGGAGGAGTTTCCTCCTGCACCAGTTGTGGTCGGTGAGGACACATGGCCGACCGGTGCTGGAGGAGCTCGTCTGGGAGTTGGGAGGGCAGGCGGAGCACTACTCGTTCACCCCAGGTGAGTCCGCATCAGACTCACCCAGAGCTTCCTGTTGGCCATATGTTTGTGTTAACCTCTTTCCCTGGGTTTTCTCCCTCTCTACAGCATAAGGCGCTAGTCGATTCAGGCGCAGCTGGGAACTTTATGGATCATGGGCTCGCACTAAGGCTAGGGATTCCCCTGGTGTCGTTAGACCAACCTTTCCCCATGCACTCCTTAGATAGCTGACCATCAGGGTCAGGGCTGGTCAGGGAGGCCACGGTGCCACTGGACATGGTAACGCAGGGGGGTCATAAGGAACAGATTAGTCTATTCCTTGTTGATTCACCTGCGTTTCCAGTGGTGCTGGGAATTCCGTGGCTTGCTCATCACAACCCGGCGGTTTCATGGAGACAGCGGGTTCTTCGAGGGTGGTCAGAGGAGTGTTCAGGCAGGTGTATAGGAGTTTCCGTAGGTGCGACTACGGTGGAGAGTCCAGACCAGGTTTCCACCGTGCGCACACCCTCTGAATATGCCATTCTGTAAGATAAACCTCCTGGAGAACGCTGCACTTCCTAGGAGTCATGTGTACCCATTGTCCCAGGAGGAGACAGTGGCTATGGAGACATATGTCACGGAATCTCTGGGGCAGGGGTACATTCGGCCCTCCACGTCACCCGTCTCCTTGAGCTTCTTTTTTGCGAAGAAGGAGGGAGGTCTGCGTCCGTGCATTGATTATAGAGGTCTAAATTGAATCACAGTGGGGTTTAGTTACCCACTACCTCTCATCGCTATGGGCGGTGGAATCATTTCACGGGGCGCGTTTCTTCACAAAACTGGACCTGAGGAGTGCGTATAACCTGGTGCGTATCCGGGGAGGAGATGAGTGGAAAAACGCATTTAGTACTACATCTGGACATTATGAGTACCTTGTCATGCCATATGGGTTGAAGAATGCTCCAGCTGTCTTCCAATCTTTCGTAGACAAAATTCTCCAAGACCTGCACGAGCAGGGAGTGGTAGTGTACATTGATGACATCCTGATCTATTCTGCCACACGTGCCTCGCACGTGTCTCTGGTGCGTAAGGTATTTGGGCGACTGCTGGAGCAATGTGTGTTCTCCAAACAAGCCGTTTCCTTCCTGGGTTAACGCATTTCCACCTCCGGGGTGGTGATGGAGTGTGACCGGGTTACAGCCATGCGTAATTGGCCGACTCCGACCACGGTAAAAGAGGTGCAGCAGTTTTTAGGGTTTGCCAGTTACTACCAGAGGTTTATCCGGGGTTTTGGTCAGGTTGCTGCTCCCATTACCTCACTGCTGACGGGAGGACCGGCGCGCTTGCGCTGGTCAGCAGAGGCGGGCAGAGCTTTCAGTCGACTGAAAGACCTGTTCACCAATGCGCCAGTGTTGGCGCATCCGGACCCATCTTTAGCGTTCATAGTGGAGGTGGACGCGTCCAAGGCTGGTGTAGGGGCCGTGCTGTCCCAGCGCTCGGGCGCGCCACCAAAGCGCCGCCCTTGTGCTTTTTTTTTCGAAGAAGCTCGGTCCGGCGGAGCAAAACTATGACGTGGGGAAGTTGTTAGTCAAGGCTCTGAAGGTGTGGAGACATTGGCTTGATGGGGCTAAGCACCCTTTTCTCATCTGGACTGACCATCGTAATCTCGAGTATATCCGGGCAGCGAAGAGAATGAATCCGCGCCAGGCTAGATGGGCCATGTACTTTGCCCGGTTCCGCTTCATCATCTCGTACCGGCCGACCCCCATCATTCCACCTTCATGTCTCAGGGCACCGGTGGTATGGGAGGTGGACGTGGAGATAGAGAGGGCATCATGGTTGGAGCCTGCCCCCCCTCAGTGTCCAGCAGGGGCTCAGTACGTGCTGCGGGGTGTCCGTGACAGGCTGATTCGTTGGGCTCATACTCTACCCTCCTCAGATCATCTTGGCATCATGAGGACAGTGCGGAGTCTTAGGGGGAGATACTGGTGGCCCACGTTGGCGAAAGACGTGAGGTTTTATGTCCCTTCCTGCTCGGTGTGGCTCAGAGCAAGGCTCCTCGACACCTGCCTAGAGGGAAGTTACAGCCATGTGAGGATATGATGTAGCCGAATGACTTGGTGTATAGTGAGAAGAGGGCCTAGAACTGAGCCCTGGGGGACACCAGTAGTGAGAGTATGTGGTGCAGACACCAATCCTCTCCACGTCACCTGGTAGGGGCGGCCTGCCAGGTAGGATGCAATCAAACAGTGTGCATAGCCTGAGACACCCAGCCCTGAGAGGGTGGACAGAATGATCTGATTATTCACGGTGTCAATGGTAGTGGATACAGTGCCTTGCGAAAGTATTCGGCCCCCTAGAACTTTGCGACCTTTTGCCACATTTCAGGCTTCAAACATAAAGATATAAAACTGTATTTTTTTGTGAAGAATCAACAACAAATAGTCATGGGCAGCATGAGAGGATCTCAAGTATTTAGCTTCATAGACAGTAAGGAGACAGTGGGGGACGGTATCTCCGGGGGTAGGGTTGGCCACTCCTAGTCTAGAGGTCCCTAGGGGCTGTTGGTTGACTTCAGTCGGGACTGCTACTGAGTTTTTTTTTGTGTCTTTATCTGTCATCTTCAGGTACTCTGACAGAGAGTTATGATGAACTGGGGAACCGCTACCAGCTTCCTGCTTACACTCTAACCCCTCCCGCCAATCTCATCACTGAACGCACCAATGACAGCGAAGCTCCCGATCAAAAGGAGCCGAAAAAGCCTCCCGCCTTTCCCAAAGAGGAGTTCCAGCTACGAGTTCGACTCTCGTGCGGTAAGAGACACAATACTAGAGCAGGCGATGTGACAAAAATTCACATTGCGATAAATTGCATGAATTGAGGCGAAAACGATAAATAAAACGTTAAGTTTATAACATTAATATCCACCACAGTTTTTATTTTTTATTATCCTTTAAAATACTACTACTATCTTGGTGGTTGTAGCCATCAAGTGGCCCATTAACAATCACCCCGATAAACACATTTATTTCATTTCAAATGAACAATATCAGCAAAATGCCTGTGATAAGTGGTTGATGTCGATCATTTTCCGTTTATCGTCCCAGCTCTACACCCTACCCTTTTTCCGTTGAGTTGCTCCATCTGGGGATTTCTCACTGAGATCTGGAGGGTCATTTCAATACTAATAATTGTGAATGTCATCCCTCAGACCTAGTTATCATCCTATTGTTTGACAGCGTGTTAAAGGGAATCTGTTTAAGCAAGGCGAGGCACAGAATCACTCATCTTGATTACATTATAGTGATTTGTGCATGAGTGATTCTGCACAGTTTGACTCTCAAACTCTCTAGTCCAGAGTTTTCAAAAACTCTGTCCTGGGAACCCTGTGTGCACGTTTTTTTCCCCTTCTTCCTAGCACTACTCAGCTGATTCAAATAACCAACTTATAATCAAGCTTTGATCATTTGAATCAGCTGTGAAGTTCTAGGGCAAAAACTAGAACGTGCATCCAAGGGGAGCCCCAAGACCGAGTTTAGGAAACCCTGCTCTAGTCTAGAGTTGATTTACTTGCTCTGATGTCCCACTATTCCCAACTCCCCTCCTCTCCATTCACTACCCTACAAACAGTGAACTGATTGAGTGCAGTGAGCAACTGGTTTATACAGTGAGGGCAACGTTTCAAACGTTGCAGGTAGAAATATAATGAATAGAGTTGACACCATTCCCCATTCTTGAACAGACCCTTGATTGTAGAAGTCACTTGACCAATGTCTCTGTCCTCCACAGGTAAGGACCTCCGTATAAGCGCCTCCATGTCAGACACCATCTCCCAGCTGAAGACAGTCCTGGAGGGGCAGGAGGACATCGAAGTGGCCCACCAACGCTGGTTCTTTGCCGGTAAACTGCTCACAGACAAGATCCGACTCCAGGACACCAAGATACAGAAAGACTTTGTGGTCCAGGTCATCGTCAACAACTACTTACCAGTTACCAAACTCATGCCAAACTGAGGAGAAATGGAGAAAGATGGATGGGAGAGCAGGAGGAAAGGATTAAGATGAAAGGGGGACAGAGAGAGGGGTGGCGAAAAACTGGGATGGAGTGCAGGCAGAAAAGGATGGGAGAATGTTGGTCAAGGCCTTATTTCTCTCCTTTGGAAGTTCAAGCACACCAGGGTCATGATCGTTAGTGCACACCGTAGGAAAACGTAACAAAACATTTTGCAACATTTCTCATTGGTCATGTTCAGATGGTCCGAAATGTGGAAAGACTTTTCTTTCATTTCGTGCCTAGTGAATAGGACACTGGACTGTTGGTTGCTGCAACAGAATGTTGTAATTAGTTTGTTTGCTTTTGTATTTCTTATCCTCTTTTTGTATTTTCCTAATAAGCCCACATTGTTACTGAGTAAAAATAAACAAATTCTGCATAGCCTGGCAAAGCACTGACAAACTGTATAATGAACGGGAAGAGAATCATGGCATATGGAGAAGAGATATTTCTCCCATGAGTCTGTCTGTTTACAAATCATTCCTTGTGAGTTTGTCCTTGTGGAACTTTGAACTGTGGAAAGTGTCCTGCCTGATGGTACAAATATTCTATTGGATCTCTATCTATACTGAAAGCCAATCGATTTGTACCCTATCGATTGTCTAATCTTTACCTAATGGGAGAGAAGAATATTGACAGATTTATGAACGAAAGTGTATGTACTGTTTCAATACTTGTTGGATCATCATATACAAATATTTGTATATGTTTAACAAACCCCAAAGAAATTTTACGTGACAAGGTTCATGAAAAGTCAACGATTTGAGGAAAAAGTGAATATACCGGTTTATAAAGGTGAAAATAGCAGATTTGATTTCAATCTACTGTATTTTTCGAACCAATTATGGAGAAAATGCTGGAAAGTGTATGAATATTTGTTAATGAAGTTATTAATAAATATTCTAAATGTAAACTGAAGTAGTTTGTCCTAGTTTGTATTGAAAATTCATCCTTAAGTACAGATGCTAAATATTATTAAAAAGTTACATTTTATCTTCACCCGAAGAATATAACTAGAAACAGTCATTTTTCATGACAAATTGTGTGTCTTCCTTTAGCTGTTCAAAAGTTTTTATGGTAGTTAAAGAGGTTTATACATTTAAATTGCTATCATTGAACATTTTAAGCTAGTAGTAGTGATTGTATTACAAATAGCAGTATAGTAATCTTTAGTGGGATAGTGACAATATAAGTAGGGAATAGTAATAATTGTAATAGTATCAGCAGTGAACGACTATGGTAGTAGTGAGCGACTATTCGTTTCCATGTTCCCTCTCCTCACCACCTCTCCTTGATTAGTTTTGACATTTTTCAAAAGGAGGCAAGGAGAGAGGACGGAGGAGAGGAGGCAGGCGGCGAGTAAAACCAATTGAGATTCTGCCAGCGTAGGTAGCATAAGCGTGACCACATGTAATATACAGTATGGATTTGCATTAGAATACGCATCAAAAGTTCTAATGCAAAGTTACACCTCACTTTTCTATTTTTTGAGTTATTATATAAAACTGATCAGAATTCCAAAGTCATAACGGAAAAACATTTGAGGGGTGTAAAGTAATATGGAGGACCCGACAAGCCAGCCTATTCCCTATAATGTAAACTTCAACAGAAGTAACTTCAAAAGTATAACCAAATTACAATAAAATGTTTGCACTCATCATGAATACGGGTTTCAATTTAATTTTCAGCCAACTTACAAGCAAATACTTTACGAATATATTGTTACAAATCAGTTGCAAGGTTGCTAGCCAACTAGCATGCTAACGTTATCCCTACTAGCCAAATAGCGTTGGTCCTACCAGTCTGCTCATTTTAAATTAGCACTTCATGAGTCAGCCAGTTTCTATCTTACTTCTACATTAAAGTAAACTAACATTTTAAATATTATTAATCATTAGCTATAATAGAGACATGAGGGGTGCCATAGTCTAGGGTCTACACCAGAAGTTAATGGTTACAGTGCCTTGCGAAAGTATTCGGCCCCCTTGAACTTTGCGACCTTTTGCCACATTTCAGGCTTCAAACATAAAGATATAAAACTGTATTTTTTTGTGAAGAATCAACAACAAGTGGGACACAATCATGAAGTGGAACGACATTTATTGGATATTTCAAACTTTTTTAACAAATCAAAAACTGAAAATTTGGGCGTGCGAAATTATTCAGCCCCTTTACTTTCAGTGCAGCAAACTCTCTCCAGAAGTTCAGTGAGGATCTCTGAATGATCCAATGTTGACCTAAATGACTAATGATGATAAATACAATCCACCTGTGTGTAATCAAGTCTCCGTATAAATGCACCTGCACTGTAATAGTCTCAGAGGTCCGTTAAAAGCGCAGAGAGCATCATGAAGAACAAGGAACACACCAGGCAGGTCCGAGATACTGTTGTGAAGAAGTTTAAAGCTGGATTTGGATACAAAAAGATTTCCCAAGCTTTAAACATCCCAAGGAGCACTGTGCAAGCGATAATATTGAAATGGAAGGAGTATCAGACCACTGCAAATTTACCAAGACCTGGCCGTCCCTCTAAACTTTCAGCTCATACAAGGAGAAGACTGATCAGAGATGCAGCCAAGAGGCCCATGATCACTCTGGATGAACTGCAGAGATCTACAGCTGAGGTGGGAGACTCTGTCCATAGGACAACAATCAGTCGTATATTGCACAAATCTGGCCTTTATGGAAGAGTGGCAAGAAGAAAGCCATTTCTTAAAGATATCCATAAAAAGTGTTGTTTAAAGTTTGCCACAAGCCACCTGGGAGACACACCAAACATGTGGAAGAAGGTGCTCTGGTCAGATGAAACCAAAATTGAACTTTATGGCAACAATGCAAGACGTTATGTTTGGCATAAAAGCAACACAGCTGAACACACCATCCCCACTGTCAAACATGGTGGTGGCAGCATCATGGTTTGGGCCTGCTTTTCTTCAGCAGGGACAGGGAAGATGGTTAAAATTGATGGGGAGATGGATGGAGCCAAATACAGGACCATTCTGGAAGAAAACCTGATGGAATCTGCAAAAGACCTGAGACTGGGACAGAGATTTGTCTTCCAACAAGACAATAATCCAAAACATAAAGCAAAATCTACAATGGAATGGTTCAAAAATAAACATATCCAGGTGTTAGAATGGCCAAGTCAAAGTCCAGACCTGAATCCAATCGAGAATCTGTGGAAAGAACTGAAAACTGCTGTTCACAAATGCTCTCCATCCAACCTCACTGAGCTCGAGCTGTTTTGCAAGGAGGAATGGGAAAACATTTCAGTCTCTCGATGTGCAAAACTGATAGAGACATACCCCAAGCGACTTACAGCTGTAATCGCAGCAAAAGGTGGCGCGACAAAGTATTAACTTAAGGGGGCTGAATAATTTTGCACGCCCAATTTTTCAGTTTTTGATTTGTTAAAAAAGTTAGAAATATCCAATAAATGTCGTTCCACTTCATGATTGTGTCCCACTTGTTGTTGATTCTTCACAAAAAAATACAGTTTTATATCTTTATGTTTGAAGCCTGAAATGTGGCAAAAGGTCGCAAAGTTCAAGGGGGCCGAATACTTTCGCAAGGCATTGTATCTGTAGGAGGAATGTATATAGTGGGTGCAATTAAGCTTGGAATGTGCTGAGTGCAGGGAAAACTATCACATGTTGGCAGGCACTGATAAGGGTGGGGAGCCGTGGATTAGTGATGAAGGGGGCCGAGGTCAGGTCAGGTCACGTTAAAGGAGAAGGAGCAGTTTATTTCCTGCGTCACTTAATTTCCTGCCTAGCAACAGAGATGGAGTGTTTAGAGAGAAGGAGGAGATTGCACCCAAAATTGGGGAAATGTGTCTTTGACTGTTCAGCTGTTCGACCCTTTGGGGTGAATAAACTTGGTTTAAGCTTTCATAGAGTCCGTCGAGTTCTTACTCTGATATTTAGAACCTAACACTCCTAAAAACCAATGAGGAGATGGGAGAGTCTGGACTCGCAGCACATTAAGCATCACAAATAGAACCAATAACTATTTTAGCGCCTGGCTACGTAGACACTCGTTGATGCGTGCAAGCAGTGTGGGTGCAACGATTGAATAACATGTGTACATTAATTTGCAACGCTCGCGCACGTTACGAGGGTGGTGTGGTAGGAATGTAACTCTGAAGATAGCTAGCTATCTAAAAAAATAAAGGAGAGCCGCACACTCTAGGGGCTCAGATGCAAAAATATTTAATATTTAAGACAAGCTGTCTTCATCAGGGTATAATGACAAACACTGCGGGATGACTCATTTATACAGTGTCAAAAGACACACAGGTGTCTAATCATGGCCGGGTGTGGCCTGATGTCATTGGTTAATTCTCATTAATATATAGCATACAAAAAAACATAGATGGATAGCGTACGAACATAGATACAATTTGGCTACATAAGCCTACAAACATTTACAATAGAAAAATCACAATAATCACAAGAATGGCTTTAGATCAAAGTCTACTTTGAGACCGAAGGGAGCAAGGGTCTTTAAATTAAAGACCCAAGCAAGCTTCTCGTTTTAACAATAAATTGTCGAGGTCACCCCCTTTGCTGGGGAGGGTGACAATTTCGAAGCCTATATAACATAGAGACGAAATCGAGTGGTTTTCTTCCAAAAAGTGGGCCGCAACAGGGTAAGTCGAGTTTTTGCACCTACTGGTGCTCCGATATACGTACTTTTAATTTGTGCTTTGTTTTACTCAGAGCCGCGACCGCGGGGGGGGGGGGGGGTTATAGTTCTATGTGTTTGGCCTGGTATGGTTCCCAATCAGAGGCAGCTGTCAATCGTTGTCTCTGATTGAGAACCATACTTAGGTAGCCTGTTCCCACCTGGTGTTGGTGGGTAGCTGTTTTCTGTGTCTGTGTTTTACCATACAGAACGGTTTCGATTTGAATTTCTTTCCTGCACTTTGTTATTTTGTATTTTCTCATGTTCTGATTTAATAAAGTTAACATGGACACGTACCACGCTGCATTTTGGTCCGATCCTTCCTACTCATCATCAGACGAAGAAGAAGTTCGTTACACTACTTGGAACTTGTCTTTAATTTAAAGACCCTTGCTCCCTTCGGTCTTAACGTAGACTTTGATCTGAAGCCATTCTTGTGATTTTGCTATTGTAAATGTTTGTAGGCTTTGTTGCAATATTGATGTTATACAGGAAACGGAAACCAGTTGTTACTTACTTTATTAATGTGCTGATTGACAACATGCCTAGTAAAGTTTGCTTAACTATATATATATATATATAGTGCCGATTTTACAGGTTTTCCTACTTACAAAGCATCTAGAGGTCTGTAATTTTTATCATAGGTACACTTCAACTCTGAGAGAAGGAATCAAAAAAAAAAAAAATCCAGAAAATCACATTGTATGATTAAGTAATTTATTTGCATTTTATTGCATGACATAAGTATTTGATCACCTACCAACCAGTATGAATTCTCACAGACCTGTTAGTGTTTTATTTAAGAAAACCTCCTGTTCTCCATCTGTATTAACTGCACCTGTTTGAACTCGTTACCTGTATAAAAGACACCTGTCCACACACTCAATCTAACAGACTCCAACCTCTCCACAACGGCCAAGACCAGAGAGCTGTGTAAGGACATCAGATATAAAATTGTAGACCTGCACAAGGCTGGGATGGGCTACAGGACAATAGGCAAGCAGCTTGGTGAGAAGGCAACAACTGTTGGCGCAATTATTAGATAATGGAAGAAGTTCAAGATGACGGTCAATCACCCTCGGTCTTGGGCTCCATGCCAGATCTCACCTCGTGGGGCATCAATGATCATGAGAAAGGTGAGGGATCAGCCCAGAACTACACGGCAGGACCTGGTCAATGACCTGAAGAGAGCTGGGACCATAGTCTCAAAGAAAACCATTAGTAACACACTGCACCGTCATGGATTAAAATCCTGCAGCGCACGCAAGGTCCCCCTGCTCAAGCCAGCGCATGTCCAGGCCCGTCTGAAGTTTGCCAATGACCATCTGGATGATCCAGTGGAGGAATGGTAGAAGGTCATGTGGTCTGATGAGACAAAAATATAGCTTTTTGGTCTAAACTCCACTCGCCGTGTTTGGAGGAAGAAGAGGGATGAGTACAACCCCAAGAACACCATCCCAACAGTGAAGCATGGAGGTGGAAACATCATTCTTTGGGGATGCCTTTCTGCAAAGGGGACAGGACGACTGCACCATATTGAGGGGAGGATGGATGGGGCCATGTATCGCGAGTTCTTGGCCAACAACCTCCTTCCCTCAGTAAGAGCATTGAAGATGGGTCGTGGCTGGGTCTTCCAGCATGACAACGACTCAAAACACACAGCCAGGGCAACTAAGGAGTGGCTCCGTAAGAAGCATCTCAATGTCCTGGAGTGGCCTAGCCAGTCTCCAGACCTGAACCCAATAGAAAATCTTTGGAGGGAGCTGAAAGTCCGTATTGCCCAGCGACAGCTCCGAAACCTGAAGGATCTGGAGAAGGTCTGTATGGAGGAGTGGGCCAACATCCCTGCTGCAGTGTGTGCAAACCTGGCCAAGAACTACAGGAAACGTATGATCTCTGTAATTGCAAACAAAGATTTCTGTACCAAATATTAAGTTCTGCTTTTCTGATTTATCAAATACTTATGTCATGCAATAAAATGCAAATAAATTACTTAAAAATCATACAATGTAATTTTCTGGATTTTTTTTTTTTTTGGATTCCTTCTCTCAGAGTTGAAGTGTACCTATGATAAAAATTACAGACCTCTAGATGCTTTGTAAGTAGGAAAACCTGCAAAATCGGCAGTGTATCAAATACTTGTTCTCCCCACTGTATATCTTTGTCTGTCATGACTACAACACAAAGCATATTGAAACATGGTGACAGCGTTACTCAAAAGAACCTGGATCTCATCGATGTAAATGAAGAATACATCCCAGGCGGCAGTTTGAAAAAGTTCCGCGTTTACAGGCTTGACATCGCGCCGAACGTCAACGTTAGCTGGGTATCGTGAGTGACTCTATGCTAAAAGCTAGCTGGCTATTGAATACAAGCAGATTTGTGAGTAGCTAACGTTCCATTTTACAAATAAATCGCCATGGAAAATTCACTGAAACCTCCTGGAAAAATAGACTTTAATGATTGTAATTTAGCACTGACCTGGAAAAGATGGAAAGAGGAATTCAATTTGTACATGGCTCTTGCAATGAGAGAAAAACCTGAGGACTACAAAGTGAAGCTACTGTATTATCTCATTGGGGGAAAAGGCAGAGGGATTTGTGAGACCCTATGTGTGGGCAGTACAAAAGAGGAAGTAATTGCAGCACTGGATGCATTTTCTGATCCCAAGAAAAATGACACAATTGAGAGATATAATTTTTTCATGCAAAGTCAGGGCCAAGATGAGTGTTTATTTATTTATCTGTTATTTTACCAGGTAAATTGACTGAGAACATGTTCTCATTTGCAGCAAAGACCTGGGGAATAGTTACAGGGGAGAGGAGGGGGATTAATGAGCCAATTGTAAACTGGGGATTATTAGGTGACCGTGATGGTTTGAGGGCCAGATTAGGAATTTAGCCAGGACACCAGGGTTAACACCCCTACTCTTACAATAAGTGCCATGGGATCTTTAATGACCTCAGAGAGTCAGGACACCCGTTTAACTTCCCAGCCGAAAGACGGCACCCTACACAGGGCAGTGTCCCCAATCATTGCCCTGGGATATTTTTTAGACCAGAGGAAAGAGTGCCTTCTACTGGCCCTCCAACACCACTTCCAGCAGCATCTGGTCTCCCATCCAGGGACTGACCAGGACCAACCCTGCTCAGCTTCAGAAGCAAGCCAGCAGTGGTATGCAGGGTGGTATGCTGCTGGCATACCACCCTGCACACCAATTTCGGATGGGACGTTAAACGGGTGTCCTGACTCTCTGAGGTCATTAAAGATCCCATGGCACTTATCGTAAGAGTAGGGGTGTTTATACAAATATCTCACTGAATTGAGGACTCTAGTGGCCACCTGCAACTTTGGAGTAATCGCAGACTCTCTTATCAGCGACAGGATTGTGTGTGGCACGTGTGACCCACACTTAAGAGAGCTCTTACTCAGAGAGACTGATCTCAGTTTAGAGAAATGCTTACAGATCGGAAGAGCTGCAGAACTGTCCAGACAGAGAGCTAAAGACATAAATGTGCAGGGCCCTGTAGCAGTGCATGCAGTAACACAGAAAGAAAGACCGGGAGGGAGAGGAGACCCTACAGAGGGACAGAGCATTATACAATACAGATACTATGGACAGATACATGGGAGAAAAAAGGAAAAATGCCCTGCATATGGACAAAAATGTAAATCTTGTGGAAAAAACAATCACTTCTCTACGGTTTGCAAAAGTTACAGGGACCAGCAAGAGAAACAGAGTCCTGGCAATGGAAAATGTGTTAGCTGACTCAGAGAGCGGTGAGGATGTTCTCTGCATCACACTAGGGCCAAAGTCAGAGAGCATCAACGTTGTGCAGGAGAAAACCACAGACCCCAATGCAGCTCTCTTTGCAACCATGCTGGTCAACAAAACGTCAGTCAGATTTCAGCTAGATTGTGGTGCTAGTTTTAATGTTATCCCTGCAAACCTCATAAAAGCCAGTCACCTAGAGCCCTGCAGTCAGGTATTGGTGATGTATAACAAGAGTACTCTGACGCCACTGGGGAAGTGCACACTTAAAGTGATCAATCCACGCAATAAGAAAACACTTTTTTGGTTACTACATGATTCCATATGTGTTATTTCATATATTTGATGTCTTCAGTATTATTCTACAATGTCGAAAATAGTAAAAATAAAGAAAAACCCTTGAATGGGTAGGTGTGTCCAAACGTTTGACTGATACTGTATATATTTGCGCTTATCTCAGTGAACTAATCCATTGCGGACACCTAGACTAAAAGCCAATTTATGCTTGATCTGAAAATGTGGTCGGAGGCTCCATATGTGTGACGCTATATAAGAGCCTTCAGAGTCATGCAGAGGCTGACTTGAGCTCCGTACTGCATCGCAATGCGCCTCCCAAATGTTGTAACAATGCAGAGGGCCCTGTATAGCTCCGCATTGACATGACTGGTTGACTGTAGGTGGGGGCGGTACATCCTGTAGAAACACAAACTCACTTCCTTGACAACAGCTCTGCACTGCTCCGCAAAGCGCAAGAAGTATGAATGCCCTGACTTCTGCGTGGCCGCATCACCATAAATGCTGCATGGCCAATCTTTCCAGCAAAAATCTTTCCAGCTCTTTCCCTTTCGATAACCACTCAGCATGAAAGGGAAAAATCTAATGCTCTGATCCAGTGGAAACGTCATAAAATAGGCCTACCTGATTACTTCTTATCAGTGCTTGACTTGGACTGAAATAGGTTCCGATATCATTTTGTGTGCTGGTACTTTTTATATTTAGGTGCAGGAGCTCCACAATAGTTTTTAGCTAATATTCTATAAGAGAAACAGGAGCTCAAGCAGTGAAACATTTGAGGTGCCGGTTCTCAGCTCAAGTGAGCTCCTGCCTAAATCAAGCACGGTTTCTGATCCCTTGTGCAAATAGCCTACAGCTGTTTCTGTCCTGAGCTCACTAGCACAGGAAACTCTGAGGGCCCAGAATATTTTATACAATGTTGCAAGGTTGCTAGCATATTCGGGCCGGACCTAGTTAATAGTTGATACATAGTTGGCAGAAGTTACTTTTTAGGTTTTACATTTTTCCTTTAGATTTGGATCGAATTTTGATTAACTACATGTCAATGATTTTAAGATATGAAGACGTTATAAAAAAAAAATAAACTGTTTCACGTAAATTTGCATATGAAAACCATAACTGTCACTCAAATCGGTAGAAATGGTAAGATAAATTAGCATTCCATATGAGAAAGGTTGTATCCTATTGCCGGGAACTTAAGGAGAGTAATGGCAGAATCTGCGAAAGCAAGCAGGAGAATATATATATATTTTTTAGGAGGTTACCCATACTGTTACCCATTTTTCTGCCCAATTTCATGATATCCAGTTGGTAGTTACAGTCTGGTCCCATCACTGCAACTCCCGTACGGACTCGAGAGAGGTGAAGGTCGAGAGCCTTGTGTCCTCCGAAACACGACCCTGCCAAGCCGCACTGCTTCTTGACACACTGCTCCTGTAACCCGGAAGCCAGGCGCACCAATGTGTTGGAGGAAACACTGTACAACTGGTGACCGAGGTCAGCTTGCAGGTGCTGAGCCCGCCACAAGGATTCACTAGAGCACGATGGGTCAAGGACATCCTGGACGGCCAAACCCTCCCCTAACCCAGACGACGCTGGGCCAATTGTGCGCCACCTCATGGGTCTCCCAGTCATGGCCGGCTGTGATACAGCCTGGGTTCAAACCCGGGTCTGTAGTGACTCCTCAAGCACTGCGATGCAGTGCCGAATACCGCTGAGGCATAGTTGGGTCAGATTATCTAGATCTCTGGCGCCTTATTGAGGCATTTGTCTTATTAAAACACATTTGGTGTGTCTTTATATGGAAAATTGACGTTTAAAAATTTGGACCAATCGATTGATCGAAAGAACATACGACATTTGGTCGACCTAGATTTTTTTGGGGCCGGGGCAGGCCTAGTATACAGCAATAGTTAAATTAGTATAACAGTATGTAAACATTATTAAAGTGACAAGCATTACATTATTAAAGAGACAAGCGTTACATTATTAAAGTGACCAGTGAGTCCATGTCTATGTACATAGGGCAGCAGCCTCTAAGGTGCAGGATTGAGTAACTGGGTGGTAGCCGGTAATGACAGTGACTAAGTTCAAGGCAGGGTACTGGGTGGAGGCCAGCTAGTGATGGCTATTTAACAATCTGATGGTCTTGAGATAGAAGCTGCTTTTCAATCGCTCTGTCCCAGCTTTGATGCACCTATACTGACCTCTCCTTCTGGATGATAGCGGGGTGAACAGGCAGTGGCTCGGGTGGTTGGTGTCCTTGATGATCTTTTTGGTCTTCCTGTGACATCAGGTGCTGTAGGTGTCCTGGAGGGCAGGCAGTGTGCCCCCGGTGATGCGTTGGGCAGACCGCACCACCCTCTGGAGAGCCCTGCGGTTGCGGGCAGTGCAGTTGCCGTACCAGGCGGTGACAAGGCCCAACAGGATGTTCTCAATGGTGCATCTGTAAAAGTTTGAGGGTTTCCCTTTCGATAACCACTCAGCAATTTCTTCAGCCTCCTGAGGTTGAAGAGGCGCTGTTGCACCTTCTTCACCACACTGTCTGTGTGGGTGGCCCATTTTAGATTTTCAGTGATGTGTACGCTGAGGAACTTTAAGCTTTTCATCACCTCCACTGCGGCCTGTTGATGTGGATTGGGGCATGCTGTCTCCTGAAGTCCACGATCAGCTCCTTAGTTTTGTTGATGTTGAGGGAGAGGTTATTTTCCTGGCACCACTCCGCCAGGGCCCTCACCTCTTCCCTGTAGGCTGTCTTGTCTGCAAACTTGATGATTGAGTTGGAGGCGTGCGTGGCCACACAGTCATGGGTGAACAGGGAGTACAGGAGGGGGCTGAGCATGCACCCTTATTGGGCTCCTGTGTTGAGGATCAGCTTAGTGGGGGTGTTGTTTCCTATCAGGAAGTCCAGGACCCAGTTGCACAAGGCGGGGTTCAGACCCAGGTCCCTGAGCTTAATGATGAGCTTGGAGGGTACTATGGATTTGAAGGCTGAGCTGTAGTCAATGAACAGCATTCTTACATAGGTATTCCTCTTGTTCAGGTGGGATAGGGCAGAGTGTAGTACGATGGTCATTGCATCGTCGGTGGATCTATTAGGGCGGTATGCAAATTGAAGTGGGTCTAGGGTGTCAGGTAAGTTGGAGGTGATATGATCCTTATCTAGCCTGTGGTGATTAATTGCACTGTCAAGGTGGAAAGGAAGTCCAGGAAAATATATATTATTGTGGATGAGGCGGAACTGTTCCATGGACTGAAAGACTTCTCGGCTGAGGAGTTGCATGGAGTAACGTCAAAAGCCTTACCATCCTCTCAGGTCATAGAGCCTGAGAAGGGAGATTTGAAGATGTTTTTATTGTTTTATTTTGGGTGGATTAAGTTAGTTTTTCCTGTCACGTATGGGTTTTATTTATACGTAGTTTTTTCAACCCCTGCCAGTTGGTGGCAGTAATAAACCTTTTTGGGTTGTAGTCTGACATAAAAGCCCCAGAAGAAGAAGAAGAAGACTTGGGCGATCGCATCCCCGCTACGTCATCAGGAGAGCGACAGAGCCACTTGCGACAAATGTTTTGCTGAGCCAGAGTGGTTTGTAGTATTTGAAAATATGGTGAAATCTGGAAAATTAAAATCTGGGGCCGCATCGAAACTGAAACGATGGAAAAAGGGACACAGCAGCGACTCGAACCCCCAGACGAGCCGATTCAGACAGGCTGCCAAAAGCCGTTTCTTCAGCCGCCCCTCGGGTAAGCATTTGCAGCGTGCTCGGCCTGAGACGAGACAACACGTGGAAAGTCAGCCACCCAGCGAAGTTAGCAAGCAGTCTGTATTACACAATTTCTAAACAAAGAAAGGCTAGCTGTTTTCAACTTTTGTAACGTGCCCAACTTTCTGGAAAGTTGTCAGTGTCGTTTGAGTCCATTCTCATTGCTGTGTTAATAATACAGCTATGCTGACATATGAGCCAAATCATATGCTAGCTTCAACTAGCCTAGTGCCGACCATAGTAGTTCTAACTAACACAATCCTATGCTACGGGCTTTGGACGGTTTTATGGTTGGGCTCATCTTGACCTAGAAAGTATTGCACTAACAAAACACTTTAATGCAATATTTCTAAACATTCGAACCCAAAACAACCTATTGTACATCCTTCAGTCTATATTTTAAGCAATAAATCACGTGATCCGTCATGCCTCAGAACTGCGTTTATACAGCGGGTGGGTCTGATCCTGAATGCTGATTGGTTAAAAGTGCATTCCAGCCGGTGTCTATTCCACAAGTTACCACCGGCTAAATCTATGACATTAAAAAGCTTATTTACTCTTAGAAAGAGGAAGGGAAGCGCTACTAAGGTACACAATAGTACATTTTGGTAGACAGAAGGTGCTCTTTGGTAAAAGGGGTAAATTGGTCATCAAATTTGGCTGCATGGCCTTAGTCAGGGAGTACAAAAAAAATACAATGCCATTGTATTCTTTTTTTGTAGTCCCTGAGGAATGCCATGCAGCTGAAACACGTCAGATTTTTAAAACTTTGTTTCTATTGAACATGCCATACTAAAGGTGTTTTAATTAATTATATGAAGTGCCTTGGTCCTCCTTTTTGATCAGCCTATTTACTCTGTTCCATCTGTCTGCGCAACCCACTGTCTCATCAGCACAGGCATATAAACTTGATCTCCACTTTAAAAAGCATCTAGACATTATCGCACACTTATTTTAAACTAACTTTTAGTTTTCAACAGCGTGGATTTGTAAACCTTACTGTCTGTCTCCGACATTTGCAACATGGTTAAAATATTCAAATTCGATCTCCAACTGTCCATTGTAATGAACGTTAGGGGTCGGGAGTCAGGTCGAGAGGGATGCAGGCAGTGTTTCTCAGCCAGTCGAAATCATGAATCAGCTGGCATAGTTTATGGATGTAAACAGACATGTAAATTGAAAAAAGGTCAAATGAAAAGAAGTGCAGCTAGTTTGCCGTCTTTCCAGCTTCAGTTTGAAGTTGTTAGCTGTGTTGTTGGCTAGCTCCTCTGAACAACAGTGTCCTGACGAGAGAGAGCACAGTTTCTATGCCAGGTGAAATCGCGCCTCATTAGCTCATTGTTATGGAAGTATTAAAATTAATTTCACTAGAAAACAGCTTAAACAAATGCAGCTACTGTTATTCTGTCTGCAATGTTTGACGTGACTGTAAGTTGCCCGTAGTTGGCTATCAAGCAAGGGATAAGAACGTTGCAATCCAGTATGGCAATGGAACATTTGGAAAGAACGACAGGATCGCGTCCATAGATACAGAACAGAAAGACTGAACGACTGGGTTGTGTCGCTGGCAACCGAACCAATAGAACGACCAGCCGGCTTGGGTAGCAACCCTAGATTTGTTTCTGGACAATATCTTGTGCAAGGATGAAATAGTATTAATAAATGCATTTAAATAAGTTAATTAAAATACGTCAATCATTATTTGAATATGTTGGTAACTCGTTTGTCTCGGGCCTAACACTGGTTCCATAATATCCTCCAAACACAGACTTCTTGGGCATTGTCACTTGATTAGAAAATGATTGAATTTGTAATTGCATTACCCAATTTGAAAACCATCATCCACAAAGAGAACCTAATGTCAGTCAATAGTACACAACCCTTAGATACTGATATCTTCTCTCGCTCTCCAGAGAAGAGTGACCTGACAGTTGATGCACTCAAGCTGCACAACGAGCTGCAGGCAGGAACCCTGGAGAGGGGTGCGGGTGACCGGGGAGATGCCTGTATGGAGGAGACGGCAGAGCAGGCCCTTTCAGAGAGGAGCGCAGGGACCTTCCTCAGCGGGTTGTCGGACTGCTCTAACCTCACCTTCAGAAAGGTGCAGCGCTTCTGGGAGTCCAACTCAGCTGCCCATAAAGAGGTGTGTAACTCTGGGGGACTGTACTATTCTAAATGACCTGGTAATTGTACTTACAGTGCATTCGGAAAGTATTCAGACCCTTTGACTTTTTCCACATTTTGTTACATTACAGCATTCTAAAAAAGTATTAAATTGTTTTTGTTCCATCAATCTACACACAGTACCCCATAATGACAATGCAAAAATCGTTTTTTTAGAAATGTTTGCAATTTATTAAATAACATTTACATAAGTATTCAGACCCTTTACTCAGTACTTTTTTGAAGCACCTTGGGCATAGATTACAGCCTCAAGTATTATTGGGTAAGATGCTACAAGCTTAACACAACTGTATTTGGAGAGTTTCTCCTAATATTCTCTGCAGATCCTCTCAAGCTCTGTCCGGTTGGATGGGGAGTGTCACTGCACAGCAGTGAGAGACTTGTCTTGTAGCCACTCCTGCGCTGTCTTGGCTGTGTGTTTAGGTTTGTTTTCCTGTTGGAAGATGAACCTTAACCCCAGTCTGGGGGCTCTGGAGCAGGTTTGCATCAAGGATCTCTCTGTACTTTGCTCCATTCATCTTTCCCTCGATCCTGACTAATCTCCCAGTCCCTGCCTCTGAAAAACATCCCCACAGCATGATGATGCTGCCACCACCATTCTTCACCGTAGGGATGATGCCAGGTTTCCTCCATACGTGACGCTTGGCATTCAGGGTTTTCTTGTTTCTCATGGTCTGAGAGTCTTTGGTTGCCTTTTCCAAGCCGGCTGTCATGTGCCTTTTACTGAGGAGTGGCTTCCGTCTAGTCACTTTACCATAAAGTCCTGATTGGTGGAGTGCTGCAGAGATGGTTGTCCTTCTGGAAAGCTCTCCCATCTCTACACAGGAACTCTAGAGCTCTGTCAGAGAGACCATCGGGTTCTTGGTCACCTCCCTGACCAAGGCCCTTCTCCACCGATTGCTCAGTTTGGTCGGACGGCCAGCTCTAGGAAGAGTCCTGGTGTTTTCCAAACTTCAATTTAAGAATGGAGGCCGTTGTGTTCTTGGGGACCTTCAATGCTTCAAAAATATTTTGTTACCCATCGCCAGATCTGTGCCTAAACACAATCCTGTCTCTGAGCTCTACGGACAATTCCTTCAATCTCATGACTTGGTTTTTGCTCTGACGTGCACTGTCAACTGTGGGACCTGTATATAGACAGTTAAACCTTTCCAAATCATGTCCAATCAATTTAATTTACCACAGGTCGCCTCCAATCAAGTTGTAGAAACATCTCAAGGAGGATCAATGGAAATAGGATGCACCTGAGCTCAATTTTGTGTCTCATAGCAAAGTCTGTGAATGCTTATGTAAATATGGTATTTCTGTTAATACATTTTCAAACATTTCTAAACATGTTTTCGCTTAGTCATTATGAGGTATTGTGTGTAGATTGATGAGGGAAAAAATGTATTTAATCAATTTTAGAATAAGGCTGTAACGTAAAAAATGTGGGAAAATACTTTCCGAATGCATTGTATGTCAGGGTTTGGCCGGGGTAGGCCGTCATTGTAAATAAGAATTTGTTCTTAACTGACTTGCCTAGTTAAATAAAGGTGAGATGAAAATGTTGTAACAGAAGCTGACATCAACGGTGTATCACTGTTGTATTGATGTTATGTTAACCTCGCCGCTGCATAGGGTCTAAACCAATTACTTGCCAAAGATATTCACTATTCGTATCGGTCTCGTCCCATAGATATGTGCAGTGCTGGCTGCGGTGACTGAGGTGATTCGATCTCAGGGAGGGAAGGAGACGGAAACAGAGTACTTTGCAGCTCTGGTGAGTAGGGCCTAATTACCGCTTGTGCCTGTCTATCATAGTTTCAATATCACTAGATGAATGACCCTCCTACAAAGGTGTAATTGCGTTGGATGCTTGCACGTGCGTACGAACTGGAGGCATATTAAGATGAATGTTATTCTCTGTTGCATTATGCTCCTGCATTGGAGTCGATCAGAATTCATACGTACAGTGGACAATACTCTGGTCTAACCAGGAGAAAAATTGTTTTTCAGACTAAACTTGGTGTGTGTGTCTTTCTCTCTCTCTCTGGTTTCAGATGACCACCCTGGAGGCAGTGGATTCAGGGGAGTCTCTGGCTGCTGTAGCCTACCTCCTCAACCTGGTTATGAAACGGTTAGTCCCACAGTTCGTCACAGCTCTCACCCATGCTAACTGTGGTCACTAGCTCTGTTTCCATAAACTTGTCCAGTGATTTAACCTGTAGTGACGCCCAGCCGGTGAACGGGACCGTTATCATCATCTGACACTAATTAGCATAACGCAACGGACATAAATCTTCCTAGAAAATATTCCTATTCATGAATATCACAAGTGAAATATATTGGAACACAGCTTAGCCTTTTGTTAATCACCCTGTCATCTCAGATTTTCAAAATATGCTTTACAGCCAACGCTAGACAAGCATTTGTGTAAGTTTATCATAGCCTAGCATAGCATTATGCCTTGCTAGCAGCAGGCAAACTTGTCACGGAAATCAGAAAAGCAATCAAATTAAATCGTTTACCTCTGAACTTCGGATGTTTTCACTCACGAGACTCCCAGGTAGACAGCCAAAGTTAATTTTTTCCTAAAATATTATTTTTGTAGGCGAAATAGCTCCGGTTGTTCTTCATGTTTGGCTGAGAAATCGCCCGGAAATTGCGGTCACCACAACGCAGAATAATATTCCAAATTAGCGCCATAATATCAACAGAAACATGGCAAACGTTGTTTAGAATCCATCCTCAAGGTGTTTTTCTAATATCTATTCGATAATATATCAGTCGGGACAATTCGTTTTTCACTCTGACCGATTGGAGTAATGGCTACCTCTGTATTTTACGCGAAAATCTCTCTCGGAGCCACCAAATTTTGGAGAGTTTGGCTGTACGTCTACCGGCCTCTTTAAAAAATGTCTCCTATCTGCCATTTCCATTACACGTCATAATTATATTTTTTGCGACAATGCTTTTGTCAAATAAACCTGGGTCAATGGAAATCTTCCTACTGTTTTAGGTCTGACTGTGGTTTATGTGTTTTAAGTATTTGTTAAGTGATTTGAATATGTATGTTGTGTCCCTCAGGGTTCCAGCACCAGTGCTGATTTGTAAGTTCTCTGACACGGCCAAAGCTCTGATGGACGTCATGTCCACCCTGGCCAGCTCAGAGTCCGCCTCCGCACTCAGATGGGTGAGTGTGTGTGTGTATGTGTCCGTCCGGCGGGTACCTTTTAACATAACTTTATTTAAATGTTCAACGTGTGTTTTCTTTCTCCAGATCCTGTCGTGCCTCTCCACTCTTTTGCGGAAGCAGGATGTTACAGTGTGGAGTTACCCGTCTACTCTGCAGACATACCACGGTCTACTCAGCTTCACTGTCCACAGCAAGCCCAAGGTACGCGCGCCCGCGCACACACACAGAGTACCTTATATTCACAATCATTTGGCAATCAATTGTTTCCACTCTCCACCTCAGATCCGTAAAGCAGCGCAGCACGGTGTGTGTTCCATCCTGAGAGGCAGTGACTTACTGTTTACAGACAACGCCCCGACCCACCACCCTGCTGCCGCGATGGCCGCCAAGTTCTGCATCAAAGAGATTGAACAGGCAGGAGGTACAACCCCCAACCTTTGGGGATTTTTTTTTTGTCCATGGTTTTATTTGAATGCAGAGGCAACGATTTACATCTGTAATTTTATTTATGAGGTCCATTGTTTTAACTCTTTACTCTCAAAGCTTTGATTGACAGGGCTTGCGGCTTGTGATTATGCTACTGCAACACTGTCTTTAAGAAGGTCTGAAGCAAAGCTAGAGAACTCAAATCGCCCCTACATGACCCTTTAATTAAGCTTCTCTTGATTTGTTATTTTTATTCAGGCAGTAAGGAGGACACCACCACCCTGCACGTCCTGGGTCTCCTGAAGGACCTCATGGTCACCTTCCCTCTCAATGCCGTCAAGTCCTGCTGTGAGACTCTGCTCAGGGTGATGACCCTCAGCCACGTGGTGAGAACACACACACATTCATACACACACACACACCTCACCTTCCCAAACTGACCTCTCCCTGCTTTCTCTCTCTAGTTGGTGACAGCATGTGCCATGCAGGCCTTCCATAAGCTGTTCAGTGGGAAACCCAACCCTGTTACCCTGTCTGCTGAACTCAATGCTCAGATCATCACGGTAAGGTCACAAAGCTAAAGTCACAGCCTGGGATCCAAAAACACCACCACATATTCATACCCCCTTTACACTGTAAACCTGGGCTGAAAATGGGTTAACGGTGCTGTGTTATGTTCTTTCTCTCTTCAGGCCCTGTATGACTACCTGCCCAGTGAGAATGATTTGCAGCCTCTACTAGCCTGGCTGGCTGTCATGGAGAAAGCCCACGTTCACCTGGCCGGGTAGGGTACTGCACCCGGGAGGGTACACTACACCAGGGTACACTACACCAGGGTACACTACACCTGCAGCAGTAAAAATATATTCTTATTTTTAGTTAACTGAATGTTCTCTCTCTCTCTCTCTCTCTCTCCTCAGTGTTCAGTCATCTCTAAGTCTGGGTCATCTCCCTCGTCTCTTCTCCACAGCCATGTCCTGCCTCCTGTCACCTCACCCACAAGTCGTCTCTGCTGCCACCAATACACTCAAGGTAAGATACTTCAAGCTCACCACTTTGTTTACACCTACCCTGTTAAGTGGCCCTAACTGTGCTCGTGTGCTGTAGACTCTGCTGTCGGAGTGTGTGGCTCCTCGCATGGAGGAGATCGGCCCCGTCAGCCCCACCGCTTCCTCTGGAAACCCTTCCTACGTCTGCAAGATGTTCCGGTGAGAACGCACGCACACACACTCACCTAGGGATAGTGCGCTCGCTCACTAGGGCTGGGTGATACGGCCTAAAACTTATAGCCGATTCATGTTCTCTTTTTTTTTCGCCAAATAAGCTTTATGCATAATTAAAGGTATTTCAAACAGTCAGGAATAAAGTTATACCTAGGCTAAACATAAGACTTCAACCATAAGACCCACTAATAGTTTAATTGTTATATCAAAATAGTTTAACCTGTTTTTGTTTTGCAATAGTCACTGATCTGGCTTTCAAGTCTCTCTATAAAAATGACCTTTTTGTTACAAGTGTAACTAGAACCATGCACATCAGCTATTAATGACCAACTTCTGGTAGAAGGCATTATAGACAATTAATACAGGTCACATAATCAAAGACAAGCCCACTGAGTAGCCAGATAATCTTTATATTTAAAGTCAAGCCAACTTTGATCTATTTGCTTGCCTACAAGGTATAACAGTTGAGCAGTTATGAATACACCTTGTCTGTCTCCAACTGTTGGAACAACATACACTGTTCACTTTCTTTAGATGTTGAAATCAAAATGGCCTACCTGGATAAGAAGAAGCTTATTTCTCAGAATGAGAACGAGTTGCCAATTCCTTACACAAATATATTTTTATGCTCAGTGCACATTTTATAAAACACAGACTACAGCGCGCGTGCGGCATGAAATTGAGTGTTAGTTTTCCACAATCATTTTCATTGATACTCCTGTCTTAGTAGGCTTTGCCCAGTCCAACATTTTGGGAGTTGATACTTAAAACGGGTATTGTTACGTAGGTAAAGTTTTCCTCTATTACGTTAAAATAATGTCTCGATGTCTTTCGGTGTCCATATGACCGATTTAAAAAAAAATATTTTTATTTGTATTTTTTATGTCGGACCAAACCTCAAATGCAAATAGTGAGTGGAAACTGCTTGTCAGAGAGGAGGAAGGGATCTTTCGTCTCTTTGTTGTGAGTGGCAGGGGGAGGGGCTTGGTGTCTGTGCTAATGAAACAAAGAACGTCCTTGATTTTTATTGCGATACAGACATTTGGAACATCAAGCTAAAACAATTTCTGTGTCACTCACTGACTCACGCAGGGGTCAAGGCATAATTAAGGAGTATATATATATTTATGTTTTGATATCTAGTTTTATGCTGCCTCTGTGTATTGTAGTATCGTGGAGGAGGGTCTGTCGTATCGTTTCCACGCCTCCTGGCCATTTGTTCTGCAGTTGCTGGGCTGCTTCTACAGAGCAGCAGGGAAACACACACACCCGGTCATGACCAAGGTAACGCTCCCCGACAGGACCAAGTTAACACACACACACAGTGGCTTTGTCATGCCCAAATACTTACCACTTGTTCTATAACTGACAATCATTTGAACTTTGTTTCTCTCAGTCTCTCCAGTCTCTAGCGGACCTGCGCTCCACCCCCCGGTTCCCGTTCTGTGGTGAGCTGGACCTGGCTGTAGGTGGTGCTGTAGAGAGCATGGGACCTGAAGTACTGCTGACCGCTGTACCGCTCAACATCACTGGACTGGAGTATGTCTGCTACTGTGATTACTGTTTGTTACTAAGTTATAGCTGTTTATTACGTTAGTGGATTATATTTGTAATTTTTTTGAAGGTTAGTTTGTATTGTGTCTTTTCAGAGTTTAATAATTGTATGTGTGTGTGTGTGTTGGCAGAGACAATCTGGAGTTCCCTCGTAGTTGGTTGATCCCTGTCATACGGGATCACGTTAAGAACACGCAACTGGCTTACTACACATCATATCTCCTGCCGCTCGCTGCCACGCTCCGACAGAGAGGTAAATTAATGGTTTGTGTGTGAGTGGGTGTAAGCGTAAACAATGCATCGCTCATTTCTGTGCCTGTGTGTTGTAGCTGAGGAGCTGGAGAAGGCTGGACAGAAACTGGAGGCTAAAGTCTACAAGACACTCCAGCTGCAGGTAAGAATCTTGTTAGAATAGGTCTCCATGCTGTGAGGGTGTTCCGTCTTATCTGTCATTTTTTATTTAAAAAAAATTTATTTTTAAATGCCTCTTTTTCTCCCCAATTTCGTGGTATCCAATTGATAGTAGTTACAGTCTTGTCTCATCGCTGCAACTCCCGTACGGACTCGGGAGAGGCGAGGGTCGAGAGCCATGCGTCTTCTGAAACCCAACCAAGCCGCACTGCTTCTTGACACAATGCCCATCCAACCCGGAAGCCAGCCGCACCAATGTGTCAGAGGAAACACTTGTACACCTGGCGATATCTGTCATTTATACCACGGCATTGCTGAATACCCCATTCTGTTTGGCTAGAAAGAGATTCTAGAGTGGTCGTTAATAACATATGTGCGGACAGTTGGAAAAGATATCGGACATCTCTGAAGTAGTTCCAACAATAGGCACTGTTTTAAATCACTGCACCATGCAGTAGGGATGCACCGATATGACATTGTTGGCCGATTAGCAATATTTTCCTTGCCAAAAAACCCAATACTGATATTTAAAATTGTAATGGCCTTTTAAGCATTCTAATACAGCTAAATAGTTGAAACACACACACACTGACAAATGTTATTTTGTTGGCATTTAGGTATGTCCCCATTACCAGTGAAACATAATCAAAACCTATTTATTTCACTTACTTGCTGTGCTGTTTCGTTTTTCGTTTGTTCAGTCGTTTCATTCTCAACGGGGATTTCATCATACATGTCAAGCAGTGAAGTTTCAGCTCTGTCTGTCCGTGGCCTCTTCTGTCGTGGGTCCTCTTCCTCGGTGCGCACTGTCACTGTGTCCGTTTCCATCTTGTCCAGCTGTGTCTAACATTTCACGTAAACCCTGTTTCTTGTCTGCGTCGAAGTAGCGGTCCTTGTACCTAGCATCGAGCATGGTGGCAACACAGTCAAGAGGATTAGTGAGAATGCCACCGAATCGCTTGTTCACAGCCTCTACTAGAGTACTTTTCCAAGTTAACCCCACGGTCTGTGTCGGCAGTTTTGTTGAGCAGGTGTTTCAATGCCATGACAGAGGGTCTGCTGCAGACACAGTTGATGAGCTTATTTCTCGAGGCAGTTGTTCGAATGGAGCTTGGTGTGTGTTCATGTTTCAAACATCTCAAATGCCATTGAACTGGCAGCCAGCGGTAAGAGAACCAGCGCGTTCGGCTTTCCTCAGTACGAAATCCTCGTCGACCCACTGTGCTGTCAGACTGCGCATGCTCATGGGGCTGACATCGCTGGTCCAAATGTCAGTCGTGAAGCTAATAGCAAGTAGCTCATGGATGTGCGTTTCATTGGAAACAGAGGTCCAACAAGGAAAAAGCATTGATTTGGGCTCCCGAGTGGCACAGCGGTCTGAGACACTGCATCTCAGTGCTAGAGGCTTCACTACAGACCCTGGTTCGATTCCAGGCTGTATCACAACTGACCATGATTGGGAGTCCCATCGGGCAGCGCACAATTGGCCAGCGTCGTTGGGGTTTGGCCGGGCTAGGCCGTTATTGTAAATAAGAATTTGTTCTTAACGGACTACTTAAATAAAGGTAAAAAAATATTTGTTTCTAGAGATGTATTTTTTACAGCGTCTGAAGATAGTGAGCTTTGAGCATGATTTTCTCTGATCCCTCTTTTACTATGTTGCAGTCATGACGCAAGTGGCGCTCGTGCTCTCATACTCCAACATGCTTTTACGTTTGACCAGCTGTTTTCAGTGGAATTTGGTTGTCATATTGGCAGATTTTCTAGCAACAAACAATTTAGCTAGCTTCGAGCCTAGTGTTTGATTTGCAATGCCAATGAACAGTAAGAAACAGTGTCCTGACTCCTGGCTAGACGGGAACTTTTTCTGTACCAGCCGAAATCGGCCATCTGCATAGGCTACTTGTTATGGATGTATCCACATAAATGTCACTAGAAAACAGCTTAAGCCAATGCTGTTAATCTAGCGGCCCTGTTTGACGTGATTTTGTTAGCTGTGAAGGCAATGAATAAGAATGCTTCCAGCCTGCGTAGCAATCGAATATTATAATTAACTACTGGTGCACGTCTCTAGAAACCTTTTACCAAAATAACAAATGGCCAGTCCGCTTCTCTAGCAACCTAACCAATAGAACGAACGACCAGGTTTAGTGGAAGGATGAAATGGTATGAATTTACTTACCGACTGAAAGTATCGCTAAAAGTCAATTCGTAAATTTGTGCTTTAGTTTTGATTGGGTGGAATAAACCGCTCCGCATCGCCCATTATTCCCCCCCCCCCCCTGACAGTGTCAGTGTTTTATCCCTTACATATCTACCAGACTTGAGTGTTGTCTCTCTCCTTGCATTCCTGTCAAAGCTATTGTGTACGTCCTGTCATAGCTGTACTATTCCTACTTAGGCCATATACATTTAATGACATGTTTAACGGATGCCCCTCATTTTTCTTAATAAAACAAAAAAATTGCTTCCAGTAAAGAGAGACAGAACTTTCTCAAATTATGGCTGAACTATGCCTCTTAAACTCATATTTCTTGATTAGGCTGCTAGGTTTTGACTAATTTTTATTTTTTTTGCTCGCCTCACTTTAAAAACAACATTTAATACAATTTGTATGGCCTCTTGGTGTTCCGACACTGAGGTGTTGTGTGTCCCTGTCACATCTGCACCATGATAAGGTGTTTCGTTTTCTCCCGGTGATATGGTGTGTTCTGTGATAGTGTGTCCATTCCTGGACCGTACTCACTGGTGTGTTTCTGCTCTCGTCAGATCTGGACCATGCTGCCAGGGTTCTGTGTGGGGCCCTTGGACCTGCTGGTGTCGTTTAAAGGTGTAGCAAGGGCACTGGGCATGGCCATCAACGAACGGCCTGACCTACGACTGACCATCTGCCAGGCCATACGCACACTCATCACCAAGAGCTGTAACACCGGTACACGCACGCACGCACACAAACATAAAGCCTAGGCATTAGCTCAAGTTTCTCATGTGATGATAGTTCCCAGAACCTCCTCTACTACACACACACACACGCTATGTAGGTCAGTTGCTAAACTCTCCTCTGCTATGTTCCCCCTAATAGAAGAGGAGAAGGCGGAGGTGGGGCGTTTTGCTAAGAACTTCCTGCCCATCCTGTTCAACGTGTTCAGCCAGCAGCCTGCTCCTGGAGACATTGCCCCCTACAGGATGGCTGTCCTAGACACCATTAAAGTCTACCTGACTGTCACAGACCCACAGGTACACACTCTGGCTCCTTAACGATCACAATTTTTCTTTTGATTTCCTCGCCTCCTTCTCAAAACGCAATGGAGGATAAGTTCCAAAATTCTTCTCCTCTGACTTCTCCTCCCCTGAGTTTTGAGAAGGCGAGAAGAGAAGATTCACGGAACCTAGGAAAAACTGAGAGCCTCTTTCATGCTCATTCATTTAGACACACACCTCCATGCCTCAACAAAATGCCTAACAAAAATGTATGTTTTGTCTCCTGGTGGTGGTGTAATGTTTTACCTCTCAGATGGTGTGTACCTTCCTATCGAAAGCTACAGAAAGACTCAGCAGCCCAGACAGCACTGAGTTCATACGGTAGGAATGTGCTTAGTTAGTTGTGTTTGGGGTGAATTATAAGATTACATTTCTGTATTACAATTGAATTGCCAATTCAATTACTGTACAATGCCAAGACCACATTCCTATTAACATTTAACAAAATGAAATCAGAATCTTACATCTGTGTCTCCCCCCAGGTTGTCTGTCATGGACCTGATGGTTGCCATGGCACCCTGTGTAGATGAGGTCACAATGAGTCAGACCTTTGAGCTGATTAGGCCATACCTGGAGGTTAGGACACGTGACATTTTGACTGCGCAAAGATGTGGAGATGTTTTCCAAACCAGCCATATTATTTTAAATGCTAAACACGTCACTTTTAGCGTAATATATTGTTTAGATTACCAGGAGTTGAATAACAGATTTATTTCCCCCCCACAACTCATACATGTTTCCCTTTCTGATTTTTGGGTGTGTAGAATAAGGAGCCACACATGCAGAAGAAGGCATACCGTGTATTGGAGGAGATGTGCGGTGGAGAGAGGGAGGAGTGTAGATCTTTCGTTCTCTCTCACCTAGAGACGCTCAAACACGTTCTGCTGGGGACACTGAAGAATGCTTCATCTCCCGCCAAGAGGGTAAGACTGTGTGTGCTCCTCGCCCTTAACTGAGTGCAAGGACGGCTCAACCAGCTTAATTTTGTCTAACTCTCCCTCTTGTTCCCTTTTCCTCTCTCAGCCCAGACTAAAGTGTCTTATCCACATTGTGAAACAGCTGAGTGATGAACACAGAGACTTCATCACTGCCCTGCTACCAGAGGTATACACACACACACACGCGCACACATACTCACGCTAGCACTCACACACTTACACTATTCTTTAACTCTCCTAGGTGATCATATGTACTAAGGAGGTGTCAGTGGGAGCTCGTAAGAACGCCTACACTCTACTGGTGGAGATAGGAAACGCTTTTATCAGGTTCTGTGGAGATGCCAAAGGTAAGGATTACTCGACCAGAGGCATTTGGTTAGGCTACATGTCCTCTAGATTCTTACTGTCACGGAGAGTTACTCCCTGTCTTTCTGTCCCTGTCCCTCTGTAGAAGCCTTGGAGCAGTACCTACTGTTGGTCTACGTGGGGCTGACCGGCTCGGTCACGATGATCACATGTACAGTCCTGGCTCTCACCAGACTGGTCTTTGAGTACAAAGGTAAACCAACTCTATTCCCCTCACACTGACACTGTTTACGGTGTGTGTTTATGGTGTGTTTATGTCCCTCTAGTTCAGGGCTTTCAAACTTGTTTCATGGAGGGTCGAGTGTCTGCTGGTTTTCATTCATTCTTTCCTTTCAATTTGTATCCAATTAAGACGTAGACAACCAGGTGAGGGGACTTCCTAACTCATCAGTGACCTTAGTTGATCAATCTAGTACATGGGAGGAGTGGAAATCGCAGACACTCGGCCCTCCGTGGCATGGGTTTGACAGCCCTGCTCTAGCTGATTTCATCACTGGCGCAGCTGTTACAAAGTGTGTGTGTGTGTGCGTGTCAGACTCTATAGACATGGGATCGATGGAGCACCTCCTACACAACGTGTGCCTGCTGCTGACGTCTCGGACCAGGGAGATTGTGAAAGCAGCGCTCAGCTTCGTCAAGGTCATCCTCTTCGTCATGGACCCCAAGACACTGGCTGGACACGTCACTGTGATGGTAGGGTTGTGTGCGGTTTGTGTTGGGTTTCTGGGTCTGTGTAGCAGAAAACCACTTATGTTGGTGCTGAAGTTGGTTAGCTAAACTTTGCTTGAACATGGTTGTGTGTCTCTCTCAGATGGAGGGTGTTGGGAACATCAAGGATGACGTTAGAAGACACTTCAGGACGAAACTGAAAAACATTTTCACCAAGTTCATCAGGAAGTTTGGGTAAGTTTAGGAAACATATTTGATTTGACACTTTTCACTCTATCTTGCTAGAGGATTAGCCTTATGTGGATCTGAGTTGAAGAGTGGCATGCTGTATCTGTTTTTATCAATACCCACATGGCAGTAATGGACAGGGACATACGTGGATATTGTACATACATTGGCATAGATGTTCCATATCCTGTATGATACGTGTTTTGTCCGAGGTACTTGGTACACCCCTAATAATGATGTCATTCACAAGGGGGGGGGGGGCACGTCTAAGACCTCTCTCTCACACACACACAGTCAGTTCGCTGAGCCAGTAGATAATCTTTGGGGGAGATGTGCGAGAGGGACTGATTTTAAGTGAATTAATAAAGTTTGTGGCAATACGCTTTGCATATTTTGTGGGCGTTTCACAAAGAACGAGGGGAGTTTATTGATGTTAGCTTCAACTGTAAGCTAGCAAGGAAGGTTAGACGGCCAAGCTGAAATCTTATCGGTATCACCTTGCATTGTAAAGGCATTGTTTTTGTAACCGCTTCTACATGCCGTGTTGCATTATTCAAGAGTGTTAGCTCCCCACTCATGCTGCACAGAAGGGGGACATCGGCTGCGCTGATAGACTGACTTGATCCGTGAGACACAGTTGACATTACCGGAAGTAACAAACTCTAGTACCGAAAACAACTTATTTCATGTTCAGTATTGGAAGAAGTACAGAAGTTTCAGTACGCCGTTCAACACTACATGGGCATATGGTTTACATCATTTTCATGCTCATCAAACCATTGTGACCACGCTTGCCCTGTGGATGGGGGAATTGCCATGGTAGCCAAAATACCGGCCTGCCCCAAATTTTTATAGATGACTTTAAGCATTATGGGATGTTAGTCGGGGATGTTATACCTACCTACAGGGGTTCTAAAATCCCAACTCAAATGGCTAAATGATCCATGGTATGACTCTTACAACAATTCCATATGTTACCTAGATATCGCGAACCAAGGATGTAGACTTAACTCCGGAACCACACCTGTGTGGAAGTATCTGCTTTCAATATATACTATCGGTCAAAAGTTTTAGAACACCTACTCATTCAAGGTTTTTTATTTTTTACCATTTTCTACATTGTAGAATAATAGTGAAGACATCAAAACTATGAAATAACACATCAGCACTCCATCAGTCTCCTTCTTGGTCAAATAGCCCATACTAAGCATGGAGGTGTGTTGGGTCATTGTCCTGTTGAAAATCCAATGATAGTCCCACTAAGCCCAAACCAGATGGGATGGGGTATCGATGCAGAATGCTGTGATAGCCATGCTGGTTAAGTGTGCCTTAAATTCTAAATAAATCAGTGTCACCAGCAAAACACCCCCACACCATAACACCACCACCTCCATGCTTCACGGTGGGAAATAATCATGCGGAGATCTGTTCACCCACACCCAAAATCTCCAATTTGGACTCCAGACCAAAGGACACATTTCTACCGGTCTAATGTCCATTGCTTGTGTTTCTTGGCCCAAGCAAGTCTCTTCTTCTTATTGGTGTCCTTTAGTAGTGGTTTATTTGCAGCAATTCAACCATGAAGGCCTGATGGTTTTTGTGACAGCACTTGAAGATACTTTCAAAGTTCTTGAAATGTTCCGTATTGACTGACCTTCATGTCTTAATGTGATGATCGACTGTCATTTTCTCTTTGCTTATTTGAGCTGTTCTTGCCATAATATGGACTTGGCCTTTTACCAAATAGAGGTATGTTCTGTATACCTCCCCACCTTGTCACAACACAACTGATTGGGTCAAACGCATTAAGAAGGAAAGAATTTCCACAAATTAACTTAACAAGGCACACCTGTTAATTGAAATGCATTCCAGGTGACTACCACATGAAGCTGGTTGGGAGAATGCCAAGAGTGTGCTAAGCTGTCATCAAGGCAACGGGTGGCTACTTTGACGAATCTCAAAAATAAAATATATTTGTATTTGTTTAACACTTTTTTTGGTTACTACATATGTGTTATTTCATAGTTTTGACGTCTTCACTATTATTATATAATGTAGAAAATAGTAAAAATAAAGAAAAACCCTTAAATGAGTAGGTGTTCTAAAACTTTTGACCGATAGTGTACACTGAAAAATATATATAAACGCAACATTTAAAGGGTTGGTCCCATGTTTCATGAGTTGAAATATAAGATCCCAGAAATTTTCCAAACGCACAAAAAGCTTTACTCTAAAATGTTGTGCACTAATTTGTTTATATCCCTGTTAGTGAGCATTTCTCCTTTGCCAGTATAATCCATCCACTTGATAGGTGTGGCATAGCAAGAAGCTGATTAAAATCATGTGAAATACATTGATTAGGGCCTAATTCATTTATATTGACTGATTTCCTTATATGAACTGTAATTCAGTATAATTGTTGCATTTATATTTTTGTTCAGTGTACTTTATGTTCCCTCATTTACTCAAGTGATTCCATTATTTTCGCAGTTACCTGCACGTTATAAAACATTCAAGTTAAAAAACAAGTGAAATCATGACGATATGTACATTTAGGGCAATGTACATTGTGAAGGGGACTGGCCACCCCTCATAGCCTGTTTCTTCCTAGGTTTTGGCCTTTCTAGGGAGTTTTCTAGCCACCGTGCTTCTACACCTGCATTGCTTGCTATTTGGGGTTTTAGGCTGGATTTCTGTACAGCACTTTGTGACATCAGCTGATGTATGTAAGAAGGGCTATATAAATAAATTTGACTTGATTTGTAGGTTTGAGTTGGTGAAAAGCAAGCTGCCTGTGGAGCATCATAAGGTGTTGGTGAACATCCGTAAGGCTGAGGCCAGAACCAAGAGATCGAGACTGGCGGACGAAGACCACGACGACTCAGACAGCGGGGACGACAAGCCAAAAGCCCGGGGAGCGAGGTATACACACGCTACACTACTCTTGACTCCGTAATACACATCTTAACATTCGAGATGTGACTTTCTCTCTTCATCACTTCTTCTTTCCTCTTCCCTCCCTCAGTATTGAGGAGATCTTGGCCGAGTCGGACTCTGATATGTCAGATGACGAAAGGCCTAAGGGCGCTAAGACCCAGAAGAAGCCCACAAAGCAGAAGGGGCGGGCCTGGCTGAAGGAGGGACAGGGAGACGAACCACTCAACTTCCTGGATCCCACTGTCTCCCAGAGGGTCTTGGGTAATGGAGCCTTTATTCTCAACTTTGTGGTGTTGAAACTACTGCTGTGTTTCATTCCGGGGAGCGTATTTCCTTCCCTTTGGTCATTCAGATCAGGATGAAACGTCTAGAACTACTGCTAACATCCACCCGGTTGTCTCCGATCAACAAAGAGAAGTGATCGAGGGAAGGAAGGATTGTCTGGAATGAAATATGACTAATGTTGATCTAGATTTGTTCATTAGGACATGCAAAGGAAAATGTTTTAAACATTTTGCGATATGAAAATGAGCAGTTCTTATTCGACAAGTCAATGTAGTTTCTTGCTGTTAATGTCAGTTTTCTTTTTGGTGCTTAAGGATCACGACCCATGGTTTTTGGTAGACAAGGAGATTAATTGTTTTGTATGGAGAGTGTATGTATTGACCTGGGAGTGTGTGTGTGTTTCAGCCACCAACCCAGACATGAAGAAGAGGGCAAAAGTTCAGCACAACTTCAAGGTCACGTCAGACGGAAGACTCATCATCAAAGAGGACAATGACGAGGGAGACAAGACTAAAGGTAGTAGGACACACACACACAGACACCCAAACTCACTCTTTGTTATGGGAGTAGAGAGAGAAGTGATCTGAACTTCTCTTCAACCACATTTTCATCTAACTAATTAAAATAAAGTATATATTTTATCTTCCAGTTTGTGGAAATGGAAATTAGTATTTTGCCTTCACCCACATTACTCCATCTCTACATCTAGTAATAGTCTATCATAACCTGCTTCTGCTTTCTCTTTGCGGTCCAGGTTGGGTTACTGTGTAGCTAAATTATGATGTGAAAAGGGCTTTATAAATCCACAAATCCATCTTTTTTGTTCACATTTCAGTATGATGTTTCTCTCTTCCCTTACAGATGATGAGGGAGAGATGAAAGACATTCTGGAGGAGGCTGGAGTCAAGAGTGTGAGTATCCATCAGCGTTGCCTACTGATTTTCCACGTTACCATGGGATCTGTGCTCACTGTGGCGACTTCCTTTCCTAGACGCGGTACACGACCTCCCCATGTCCCGAATAAAGCTCCTTTCATGTTGTAGCATCGGGACAATATGCACAAACACTCGTGAAACCGGCTTCATCGGAGGGATTACAACCCGTTTGATTACAACCCAACCTGTTAAATGCGTCAACCCTAAAGTCCACTCAAGCCACATTTTCACTTCGGCTGCATTTACAAAGGCAGCCTAATTCCGTTTTTTTTTTTTTGGGCCGCTTAATTGGTCTTTTGACAAATAATTTGATAATTGTGCAACATGTCAGAATTGGGCTGCCCATGTAAACGCAGCCCAAGTCTCCCATTGTCATTAATTAGGTTGGATAAAGTTAGGATTTGCCAAAAAATGAATATCATTGCGTAAGAAGTTGCCTGCTGAGATTAATGACACAAGGGTGGGAAGAGTACTGAATATTCTACTTAAGGTAGAAGTACAGTTTAACCTCATTCGATGTAATGGCAAAACGTAGATTTCCGCCTAAATAGACATACCCAAAAGTACATGCTATTCATGTGTAATTACATGATTTTGACATGCAAAAACTTGGTATATATTTGGAAAGAAACAACTGGGAGATTGAGGAAATGATAGGAGTTGAAGTCGGAAGTTTACATACACTTAGGTTGGAGTCATTAACTTGTTTTTTTTCAACCACTCCACAAATTTCTTGTTAACGAACTATTGTTTTGGCAAGTCGGTTAGGATATCTACTTTGGCATAACACAAGTAATTTTTCCAACAATTGTTTACAGACAGATTATTTCACTTATAACTCACTATCACAATTCCAGTGGGTCAGAAGTTTACATACACTAAGTTGACTGCGCTTTTAAACATCTTGGAAAATTCCAGAAAATGATGTCATGGCTTTAGAAGCTTCTAATAGGCTAATTGACATCATTTGAGTCAATTGGAGGTGTACCTGTGTATGTATTTCAAGGCCTACCTTCAAACTCACTGCCACTTTGCTTGACATCATGGGAAAATCAAAAAAAATTAGCAAAGACTTCACACAAAATATTGTAGACCGCCACAAGTCTGGTTCATCCTTGGGAGCAATTTCTAAACACCTGAAGGTACCACGTTCATCTGTACAAACAATAGTATGCCAGTATAAACACCATGGGACCACACAGCCGTCATACCGCTCAGGAAAGAGAGGCGTTCTGTCTCCTAGACAGAATGTGAATGATGCTGGAGGAATGTGCTTTAGTACGAAAAGCACAAATCTCAGAACAGCAGCAAAGGACCTTGTGAAGATGCTGGAGGAAACCGGTACAAAAGTATCTATATCCACAGTAAAAACGAGTCCTATATTGACATAAACTGAAAGGTCGCTCAGCAAAGAAGAAGCCACTGCTCCAAAACAGCCATAAAAAAAGCCAGACTACGGTTTGCAGCTGCACATGGGGACAAAGATCATACTTTTTGGAGAAATGTCCTCTGGTCTGATGAAACAAAAATAGAACTGTTTGGCCATAATGACCATCATTATGTTTGGAGGAAAAAGGGGGAGGCTTGCAAGCCGAAGAATACCATCCCACCCATGAAGCACGGGGTGGCAGCATGTTGTGGGGGTGCTTTGCTGCAGTAGGGACTGGTGCACTTCACAAAATAGATGGCATCATGAGGAAAGAAAATGATGTGGATATATTGATGCAACATCTCAAGACATTTAGTCGGGAAGTTTAAGCTTGTTTGCAAATGGGTCTTCCAAATGGACAATGACCCCAAGCATACTACCAAAGTTGTGGCAAAATGGCATAAGGACAACAAAGTCAAGGTATTGGAGTGGCCATCACAAAGCCCTGACCTCAATCCTATAAAATGTGTGGGCAGAACTGGAAAAAGTGTGTGCGAGCAAGGAGGCATACAAACCTGACTCAGTTACACCAGCTCTGTCAGCAGGAACGGGACAAAATTCCCCCAACTTATTGTGGGAAGCTTGTGAAAGGCCTGAAACGTTTGACCCAAGTTAAACAATTTAAAGGCAATGCTACCAAATACTAATTGAGTGTATGTAAACTTCTGACCCACTGGGAATGTGATGAAAGAAATAAAAGCTGAAATAAATAATTCTCTCTACTTTTATTCTGACATTTCACATTGTTAAAATAAAGTGGTGATCCTAACTGACCTATGACCCGAGAATTGTTTTCTATTATTAAATGTCAGGAATTGTGAAACACTTTAGCCAAATACATTTAAACTTAAGTTTATGTAAACGTCCATATGTCCACAGTTTCTGGTTAGGGTAGATTCTAATAGTCACAGTGGGTACAACTTCTCCTATACACTTCCTGATAAACTCAGTCACCGTGTATCAGTGTATTCGTCTATGTTATTCTCAGATGCTTCCCGGAACATATCCCAGTCCGCGTGATCAAAACAATCTTGAAGCGTGGATTACGATTGGTCAGACTAGCGATGAATATTCCTTTTTCAAACTCCCGAAAGTGCCTAAACATTTAGCCTAGACATATCCAATGTATTGTCCCCACATACAAATTAACTGTTTCTAAAAAAAAAAAAAAACATATAAAAGCAACAGATATACACACAATAATATATAAAAATGTCTTATCAACTTGGTTACACACGTGTCCTTCACTAAAAAAGGTGCAAGAATAGAAATAAGCTGAACTTTACAAATGGCTTTTGTTTTGCATCAAAAGTGTAGATTAGATTCCACTTTCACCATAGCTTGTGCATGTCGTTACTTGTCTCTTGGCATGCGAGTTGGATAGTGGCACTCACCTTGTTGATAGTTGTGAGGTTGATTTGGGCCCCCAATTCAGCCATTCCCAACACCAACTGCTCTCGGAAGGCCAACTGGGAAAGAGGGGTTTGACCTTTTTGCTTTGGTCATCTGCTTGTGGAGATTTAACGCTTTTTTATTGTAGCAATGTCCACAAAGTGTTGAAATAGTCTTCTACTATTTCCTGGTCTTGTGGAGGACCTGGTAGTAGTGCAAATAGAAGCACAAATAAACAATGGTCATGAGAGTTTATTGGCCTCTCCAAAGTTACAAGGATGAAACGGCATACAGTGAACTAATATGAAACATGGACAATAACTACTTTGGAATTATATAACATTGAAATGACTTGTTACATAGGCCTATGTAAACTAAATAAAAAGCGCAAAATGCAGACAACTTATAACTACTCTAAAAGGGGATCCAATCCTCCCGGAAAGCAATCGGCCAAGTCGAAATCCTCGTTGTCCAAATATTTTGTACGTTTTTTTTCCCCTCCCCTTGAGAAGCCATCTTTTATGCTAAAGCGATATCACTTTAATTTCAGTCTGTTTACATTGTTAATGTAGCGTGCTCTGTGCGTCTTGTCTCTGAGCCAGGTAGCAATATTTTGCATTACGCATAAAAGGTTCTAGGCCTTGCTTTGTCCCACCCAGGTGAACTGCATATCCCTGGAAAGCTTATCTCATTGGCTACAAAACTGTCAATGTGCCATAACCAATCCACTGTGTAATGGATGCCTACAGTGTGTAAGCAAGCAACATATTTTTGATGCGCAAAGATATAGTCACTCGGTGGACATTCAATGTTGCTATTAAGTCATTTTCCGATAACATTGTCAATATGTTAGATTTGTTCCTACCAACCTAAGGATTCATTTGATACCCCCATGTTGCTATAGGTCAAACACAGACCAAATCGAAGCTTACCTTGTAAGATGTTTGGTGAAAACGTTGAGCGAAATAAACATTTTGACTCTTGGGGCTGGTGATCAATAACTGTAGGTCACAGGCAGACAAATAATATATTCCCATGATTTGTGGAGCCCTGGCTGTCGGTGTGTATCAACGTATTCAGTGTTTATTTTGTTTATGCTTCACAACGCTAACCGGAATGTAGGTAGTAGCCATCTTGAAATTAGGTCATCGGCTCGGCCTCCCCTTATATATTTGTATGCCAAAATATATGGTAGTAAATCACACCCAAGATTTAATTTCAGCTTTCCGTAGACACCCAGCTTTTGCAGATAGCCCCTATCGTTCTCATACCAGACTTTACAATTAAGAGGGTAATGACATTTTACTCAAGTAGAAGTCAAATTACTGGTGTAAAAAAACAACGTAATAAGTAGCTTATTTAAAAGGTACTCAGAGTAAAAGTAATTGAGTTATTAAAGATTGACCTTGAGAATTAGCTAATTTCGTTATTATAACAATTTTCAGGTAATCTTATCTTTTCCATGCATTAAAGGAAGATATTAAATTTAATGTACAGTAGGAACTAGGTTAATTTATTTTATCAGACTTCAATATTCTTCAGACTCCAGAAATAAACAATTGTAATTCTTTCAACCATCAATCACTCATTCACCCCTCTGTTACTTTTTACTGTCATGGAACTGGCTGATATTCACTCAATCACCCATTTACACTCTTTCCCTCACTCACATGCTCCCCCACTCACCAGGGTGGAAAGAGTACTGAAAAATCCCACTCAAGTAGAATAACTGTTACTGACTAAAAAAAATACTTGAGTACCAGTACTCGTAAAAGCTACTCTGACAGTAACAAGAGTATTTGAAATGTGTTACTTCCTACCTCTGCTGACACAACTTCTGAAACCTTTGACCCCCCCCCCCCATCTCTTTCTCTCTCAGATAAAGACTAAGAGGAGGACATTCCGGGATGGTCACTACGATGATGACATGGAGATTGAACCCCAGCTGAAATACAAAGGTACAGCTGACTATAAGTCTGTCTATTTGTCTGTGTGTTCTGGTTGCTGGTCTCAGCCATCTCTTGTGTGTATGCATTCATGCAAGTTTTCTTTCTTTCAGCTGGAGGCTCGGGGATCCACAGACCTCTGGGTGGGAGCAGAGACCTGGGGGGAGACTACAAGGCCAAGGTGACACATGCACACAGGCAGTGTGTTTAGGTTGATTTCAAGCGTGGACTATTGGTCAGCTCTTTGTTGAATCTCCGCAAGGCTGAAGTGTGTTTTTTTTGTTTGTTTTTTCTCCAGAAGGGTAAAGGAGATGTGAAGAGGAAAGGAAAGGTTGATCCATATGCCTACATCCCTCTGAGGAAAGCACAGCTCAACCGCAGGTAAACGCATAGCAATGAACTAGTAATAAACATTGTAGTAGAGTTGTAATGGCGAAAGCTTAATAACCCTTTGTTGTTGTTTGTGTGTGTAGGAAGAAAGCAAAGATGCAGGGCCAGTTTAAAGGCATGGTGAGAGGGGCCCAGAAGGGAGCGCAGTCTGGGAAGAGGATGCAAAGGAACAAGAGGAGGGCCTGAAAAGTTTACATCCCAATGGTTGAATGTGTGTCCTTCTGCCTGTTTTCCAAGAGGGTCTGTGCATAGAAATCTAATTAAAGCTAATTCTATGGGTCTGAGTCTATGCAGTTTATTGCTCAGGCATACCCCCCCCCCCCCCCCCCCCCCTGAACAAGCAGTCCATGTATGTCTGCGAGAAACAGAATGGGAGAAGGAACGAGAAGAGGATTTGAAAAGGTCTTCAAATGGATCTGTAGATTTCTCTTTTTGGTCGGTCTTGCCTAATTCCCATTGTTATCAATGGATACAATCAGGCATACACATGCAACTTTAGCTTTATAGGTGTGTTCAATTAAAATGTGTAAAGATGGATAAACATCTGTTTTTAAATGTATTTATGTTCCCTACTTTAAAGGATGGAAAAAAAATGTTGATGGTGTGAAAATTAAGAATGACTTGTTATTGCTCTGTTTGACCACTAGATGGTGGTCTAGATTGCGGTTGAATATAAACAAGAGTTGGTTAAAATTCATATTCCAGCGCATGAAATTAGGATTACTGTTTGAATGTATTAAACTATTGATTCATCAGACTTAAAACAGTTTTCTTTGTTTAAGATTGGCATGAAGGAAGTAGTTAACAGAAGTGGGTTTTTGCCGAATTCAAAATCAACAACTAGCCCCAGACACTTCTCCATTTAGATTTGATTAACATCAGCAATATGGCTTCTATAAGACGTACACTCATCCCTTTCTTCCAGATCTACAAGGCGGCATACCAAATTGGCTGTAGGGTTGGAGAGGCTGGGAGTTTATCCTTGGGAGGCTTTGGCTGTAGTGTTTGAATGAAGCAGTCCGTCATTGCTGTGGGGGAGCCCTGTTCACGCCGTACTAAAGCAACAGTGAACAGGAGAGCAACAGAATGGCTCCATTCATGAGATGACTAGAGTACTACAACACTCCTACTGTTCATTGTTCTGACCAACCCCTCTGACACAGCAGAGCAAAGGAAGTCTGGCCTGCTTGCTCTCCTTCCTTCCCTCACACTCTTTCTAATCTCGTCACCCAGACCCAAATAGCTGTGCTATCTATGTAAGTCTCATGAGAGAATGCCCTCTGTAACCTGAGCAGATTTCAAGATAATGAAGACCATGAGACTGCACAAGGGTTGGTGAGTGTGAGATCTGTGATCACTTGAAGCCTGAGTTCTTGTCTTTGGCTTGTGGTCAGCAAATTATTCATGTAAATTCAAATATTTTAGGGGTAGGGTCTAGGGAGGAAAAGAGCAGGGGGTAAGAGAAGGGGGGGGGGGGGCTAGGGAAAGAAGTGGGTTTTGTACAGACCAAGAAAGAGTCACCAGACACGCGAGTCATGTGAAGCCGTCACTTGTTACATAAATTAATCGTAGGGCTGCACACGGAACCGATGACCATTTGAGTAATTATCTATCTAAACCAGAGGTTCTCTGAGGAGACTTTCCCATGCTTCTCTGTTCTCAGGCCTCTCTGAGGGGGTAGGCAGATGTTCTGGCCCATTCTGGGAATAAATAGACAAACTCTTTATTGCCTTTTTGATATTTGGGAGCACTGAGTAATTATGAACTCATTCTGATAATTCATCAAGAGTTTCCTTACAGTACGATAAATTAACTACAATTTCCAATGAGGGCCTTAACAGAACCGAAAGTGTAATCTGTTTAATTAAAAGCACATTTACCGAAGATAAAAACATGACATTTTATTAACATAAAATAATAAATATATTTCAGCACCATAACTTATTTATTATACTCGTCATATCAGCTCAACTGGTTAACATGACTGGGAAAGTCACTCGCATATAGGGCTGGTGTATAAAGATACACCCCTTCAGCCACACCTGTTGCTGACAGGTGTATAAAATCGATCACACCGCCATGCAATCTCCATAGACAAACATTGGCCATAGAATACTGAAGACCTAAGTGACTTTCAATGTGGCATCCTTTCATAGGATGCCACCTTCCCAACAAGTCAGTTTGTCAAATGTCTGCCCTGCTAGAGCTGCCCCGGTCAACTAAGTGCTGTTATTGTGAAGTGGAAACGTCTAGGAGCAACAACGGCTCAGCTGCGAAGTGGTAGGCCACACAAGCTCACAGAAACGGGACTGCTGAAGTGCGAAGCGTGTAAAAATGGTCTGTCCTCGGTTAGAACACTCGCTACTGACTTCCAAACTGCCTCTGGAAGCAACGTCAGCACAAGAACTGTTAGTCGGGAGCTTCATGAAATGGGTTTCCATGGCCAAGCAGCCCGGCACAAGCCAAAGATCACCATGCGCAATGCCAAATGTTGGCTGTAGTGGTGTAAAGCTCACCGCCGTTCTCTGGAGTGATGAATCACGTTTCTCCATCTGGCACTGGGTTTGGCGGATGCCAGGAGAACGCTACCTGACCCAATGCACTGTGCTAACTGTAAAGTTTGGTGGAGGAGGAATAATGGTCTGGGGCTGTTTTTCGTAGTTCGGGCTAGGGAAATGCTACAGCATAAAATTACATTCTAGACAATTCTGTGCTTCCAACTTTGTGGCAACAGTTTGGGGAAGGCCATTTCCTGTTTCGGCATGACAATACCCCAGTGCACAAAGCGAGGTCCATACAGAAATGGTTTGATGAGATCGGTGTGGAAGAACTTGAATGGCCTGCACAGAGCCCTGACCTCAACCGCATCAAACACCTTTGGATCGGAACGCCGACTGCGAGCCAGGCCTTATCACCCAACATCAGTGCCTAATGCTCGTGGCTGAGTGGAAGCAAGTCCCCGCAGCAATGTTCCAACATCTAGTGGATAGCCTTCCCAGAATAGTGGAGGCTGTTGTAGCAGCAAAGGGGGAACCAACTCTATATTAATGCCCATGATATTGAAATGAGATGTTAGATGAGCAGGTGTCCACATACCTTTGGTAATGTAGTGTATTTTAAAACATTTTTAAAGGCAAATATGGACAATTCTTTTACTTGGTACACAGAATAATAATGCTGGATGCAAATATTGGAAAGAAAATGCTTTAATGATGGACAAAAATGTTTTTCACTGTTAACAGATGAACACAAAGCAGATTATCATTTTAGTCTCTAGTGAGGGACCTTTAGCCTGGCCTCCAGACAAACATTATACAGTTTAAGTTTGAGGTTACATTTAATTCCTCATCAGCCTATCAAAGATATTAAACTTTTTCTCCACCAACCAATGGCATTTCTTTAAATATGTCAACTCGGCCAGCAGAGGGATATTGTAAACTTCCAATGTCAAGGTTCACAATATCCCTCTGTGGCCGAGTTGACCTATTTACGATTCAATCCATGTACGATTCAATACCATTACAATTGGATTTCTGTTCATAAGACAACACAATTTGAGGAAACAGAATTTGTCTGCACCTCCTAAAGACCAGAGGCATTTAGTGTGAACTCAGTAGTTGATTTGGTATTCACCAAAATATGATATTTGCTGTCCAGCAACAAACCTTTGAGATCAAAGCCTGAACCCGTGTATTAAATAAATACCTTTGCTCTTGGTGGTGCGAGGAGAATGTTTTTGGGGGGTGTTACTACTGTGAGGGCGTAATAGGGGTTTGTCTTGTCCTCAAGGCCTGGGTGGCGGGCGAGAGGGAGGGGGGCCTGGGGGTGCACGGGCTGGAGGGGGGCCTGGGGGAAGTCGGCTGGACGGGGGGGCACGGGAGGGAGGGATGGAGACGGAGGGAGGAGTGGAGTGTGGGGGAGGAGAGGACGGTTGGACTAGAGGCCTCTGAACTGGAGGAGGGGGAAGGGTTTGAGAGCGACGGGCAGAAGGGGGTCGAATGGACTCCTTGTTTTTTACGCGTGTGAAGTTGATACAACGACCCTGCAACACAGACAGACGGAACCAAGTTAGACCAGGGGTTCAGGTCACAGACGCCTTTTCCAGTTAGTTACATCACTGTTTGGCTGCAGAGTCCTCTGATTAAAAGGTGACAAAGTAAACCAGCACGCACATACACACATGTGCGTGTGTATATGTCCTGTTTGCATCAAGATAGGTGAAGATTGGGGGGAACAATGCAAACTAAGAATAATGGTATTAGGGTGCTAATAAAAACAAGTGTTAAAGAATCCACTCCTCTAAGTGGTCCGAGTGTTGCAGAGAATTTAGAACTGGGCCGTTTAATTGGAAACAACTTTCCAGAGTCTGTAACACATCGTCTCTGAGCCACACACACACACACACACACACACACACACACACACACACACACACACACACACACACACACACACACACACACACACACACACACACACACACACACACACACACACACACACAACAAAGCCCCTTTACAAGTCCTTCACACGTCATTAACTGGGCAGAATACATCTTCAAATCTCGAGGTGAAATGGGGGAGAAATCAAAAGACAATGACTTCTCTAACTGTTGTTTTTCTGTATTGATATTTAGGGAGCCAATTTCAGATGCAAACACACATTTCTGTGAAAAGACAAAGCATTATCTCATCTCTGTTGTTTTTGAGTTATCTTCCAGGGTTTTATTCATACATAGGTGTTTTATTCATACATAGGTATTGGATGTATTTTAAAAATTGTCATACAACTTATTGACAAATCAAAACAACAAAAGGCACAACGACAAAAAGTGTAACAAAAACGACAAAAGCACACGGTTAAAAAGCACATCAACTACGAAAAGCACAACAAGAAAAGGCACAGGGATAACGAGCTCAACAATATAACACAAAGCACTAAGACATCCAGATCAATTATGAAAATCTCCCATCTCTGACAAACACACACATCTCACTCTCCCATCTCTCCACATTACTCTCACTCTAATGGGCTCATGAATGGCCATCAGCAGGTTACCAGTTTCTGCCACAATGTGTGTGTGTGTGTGTGTGTGTATGTCATCCTCTGTGAAAGCGCGTCACCCAACCAGATGGGAAGTTGAAAGGCCACAAGCCAAATTGTGACAGAAGAGATTCCCTTTCATTGTCCCCTGATGGCCCTGTCACACAGCGGAGAGGAGAGGAAATAGGGAAAAGTAGGAAAGAGGGAGGAGAGGGCCTTGTTTATTAAATATGCAACGCAAATCAGGACCTCCCATCTTCTCTCTCCACCAAACTCACAGGAACCTCTGGCCAAATAGAGATATCACATCTGCAGAATAAGGGTCTTGTTCCGCTATATGCATAGCGTGTGTGTAAGTGGATCCTTGGTTGTGAGATGGAGGGATCTTATACAGTTGCCTGTGAAGTGTGTGTGTGAGTGGATCCTTTTAAGGTCATGTGAGGTGACATGCAGAGTTGTCAGTTCAGAGCGCACTCTCATGAAACGCCGCGATGCGTGTGGTTTTGTTCTATCCTCGCAGGGACCTAAAAGTCCCCACAAGGATAGTAAAACAAGGAAAATTCTCCCTTGTGGGGACATTTCCCTCGAGGACAAAGGCTATTTTGACTTTAGGGGGCTAGGATTACGATTAGAATTAGGAGTTAACCCTAAAGCTAGGGTTAGGTTTCAGGAAAATTCTCCTTCGTGGGGACATTTCCCACATCCACACGAGGACAAAGGTTAGTTTAGGGGCTAGGTTTAGGGTTACAATTGGGGTTAGGGAAAATAGGATCTTGAATGGAAATACATTTTAGGTCCCCATGAGGATAGAAAAACAAGTGTGTGGGTGTGTGTGAGAGAGGGACTGAGAGGCTGGGTATGCTGAGGGTTGTAATGGAGCTGTGTTTGTTTCCCGCCAGAGGCAGGTTATGACTTGCCTGAGTAGTGAGTACCAGTATCTTTAGTTAACATTCCACTCCTTACCACTGCTTTCGGCAATCTTAACTATGATCTCAACTTTCAATATGTAGTTGTTGATTGGTAGTTGGAAACAACATGAATATTTTCTATGACGTTATGGAACACATAACGAAATTTGGCGCAATGTAGAATTTTTTAAGAACACAATCAAATCAAATCAAATTTTATTTGTCACATACACATGGTTAGCAGATGTTAATGCGAGTGTAGCGAAATGCTTGTGCTTCTAGTTCCGACAATGCAGTAATAACCAACAAGTAATCTAGCTAACAATTCCAAAACTACTATCTTATAGACACAAGTGTAAGGGGATAAAGAATATGTACATAAAGATATATGAATGAGTGATGGTACAGAGCGGCATAGGCAAGATACAGTAGATGGTATTGAGTGCAGTATATACATATGAGATGAGTGTGTAAACAAAGTGGCATAGTTAAAGTGGCTAGTAATACATGTATTACATAAAGATGCAGTAGATGATATAGAGTACAGTATATACGTATACATATGAGATGAATAATGTAGGGTATGTAAACATTATATTAGGTAGCATTGTTTAAAGTGGCTAGTGATATATTTTACATCATTTCCCATCAATTCCCATTATCAAACAATACCTTGATGACCTGCTGCGGTCATTCCCTTGTAAGAAGGCAGTGTCACTGCAAGATCACGTTGTTCAAAGTCAAGTGGCGAGAGAGGACTCCGTAATGAGAGAAAAAAAATATTTGGAAAATATCAGCCTACAAGATTTAATCGAGCCGCGTTTGCTTCAGTTGCATTCCATTAATGAGAGGAAAGAAACTCAAAAACCGGCCACCTGTCGTCATTCCTCGAACACATGCTGATCAGTGCTTGATATGAAAGAAGTGTGCGAGAAGTACAGGAACTGTTTTTTCCCCCCCAAGTTGGTACATTAGACTGTTCGCCGAAATTCACAAATTACATTATGCTATAGAGACCTCTTATTATTTATTCACTGTTAAGGTTTCATACACATTGTCCATGACTAGTATTATTATAGCTGACATGAAAAAAGTAACCATTAATGACACTGGAATGCTGCTGTATCTGATCGCATGCAGGCCTACCGTCTAATGCCGTTGTACACTTGATTGAGGCACTTAAACCCCCGCAAAGTAGAACTGCACTGTAAGTTACATGTGGCCAACCCACCATCTGCAGAGCTCCTGGGTGTGCAGGCTTGGCAGGCTTGGCTTTTGATCCAGCCCTGAAACACCCAAGTCTGCTTATCAAGGTCCTGTTGAGCAATTGGTGTTTAGGCTACAACGAGGTTAGTCCAAGGCTCGACGAAATGCCTGCACACGCAGTAGCTATCCTGGAGGATGGTTGCTACCCTTGATATAAAATATTGTTTAATTACAACCAAATACTTTGTTGTATTTATATAAAATCATTCCCCAATTCAATTAATCGGGGATCAAATGGATAAGGCTACTTTGAAGTAGCCTAACTAGACATGTTTATATACAATACCAGTCCAAAGTTTGAAAAGACCTACTCGTTCAAGGGTTTTTCTTTATTTTTATTATTTTCTACATTGTAGAATAATAGTGAAGACACATATGGAATCATGTAGTAACCAAAAAAAAGTGTTATACAAATCAAAATATATTTGACATTTTAGATTCTTCAAAGTAAACACCCTTTGCACAATCTTGGTATTCTCTCAACCAGCTTCAGCTGGAATGCTTTTCCAACAGTCTTGAAGTAGTTCCCACACATGCTGAGCATTTGTTGGCTGCTTTTCCTTCACTTTGTGGTCCAACTCGTCCCAAACCATCTCAATTGGGTTGAGGTCGGGTGATTGTGGAGGCCAGGTCATCTGATGCATCACTCCACCACTCTCCTTCTTGGTCAAATAGCCCATACACAGCCTGGAGGTGTGTTGGGTAATTGTCCTGTTGAAAAACAAATGATAGTCCCACTAAGCGCAAACCAGATGGGATGGCATATCGCTGCAGAATGCTGTGGTAGCCATGCTGGTTAAGTATGCCTTGAATTTGAAATAAATCACAGACCGTGTCACTAGCAAAGCACCATCACACCACCTCCTCCATGCTTCACAGTGGGAACCACATGCGGAGATCATCCATTCACCTATTCTGCATCTCACAAAGACACGGCGGTTGGAACCAAAAATCTCAAATTTGGATTCATCAGACCAAAGGACAGATTTCCACCTGGCTAATGTCCATTGCTCGTGTTTCTTGGCCCAAGCAAGTCTCTTTCTTATTGATGTCCTTTGGGCTCCTGAGTGGTGCAGTGGTCTAAGGCACTGCATCTCAGTGCTAGAGGTGTCATTACAGACCATCGTTCAATTCCCGGGCTGTATCACAACTGGCTGTGATTGGGAGTCCCATTGGGCAGTGCGCAATTTGTCCAGCGTCGTCCGGGTAAGGTTTGGCCGGGGTAGACCGTCATTGTAAATAACAGCAGCAAGAAAAAGTATGTGAATTACATGGACTTCTGCATAAATTGGTCATAAAATTTGATCTGATCTTCTGTTGTTGATTTACTTCTGTGTTTTGGGTCGTTGTTCTGTTGCATCACCGATCTTCGATTGAGCTTCAATTGGTGGACAGATAGCCTTACATTCTCTTGCAAAATGTCTTAAATTCATTGTTTCGGCGATGAAAGCTTCTTCCAATTCGAGGTGAGTAATCGCTGTTCTGATGTCCAGAAGTTATTTTCGGTAGCAGCAACATTATGTACAAAATAAGTAAAAAAATAAGTTACAAACAACACTAAAAAAATTATGTCTTTATATGCTTTTCCAAGAGAGAAATCACTTTGTTTAATGAAGCCTGATCACTGTTAGTTAGTGGGTGTGGCTGAATTATGATGACCGACAGCTTGTTGTTGAGTCATACACCAAGCGTTGGGGGTCATCGCGTCTTCTACCTTGGCAGTACTCTGCGCCTTGTGTCTGGCTGACTGTTCGTCTCTGTGATGGCTGTCAATCATTTCCTGTAAATCTCCAACGGTCCAATTTTCAAAAGGCTTGCACCTTTTATCTTTATCTTTCACCTTTATTTAACCAGGTAGGCCAGTTGAGAACAAGTTCTTGTTTATAACTGCAACCTGGTCAAGATAAAGCAAAGCAGTGCGACAAAAACAACAACACAGAGTTACACATGGGATAAACAAACATACAGTCATTAACATAATAGAAAAAATCTGTATACAGTGTGTGCAAATTAAGTAAGGAGGTAAGGCAATAAATAGGCCAATAGTGGCAAAGTAATTACAATTGATCGATTTACACTGGAGTGATAGATGTGCAGATGAGGATGTGCAAGTAGAAATACAGGTGTGTAAAAGAGCAGAAAAACAAAAACAAATATGGGGATAAGGTAGGTAGTTGGTTGGATGGGCTATTTACAGATGGGCTGCAGCGATCGGTAAGCTGCTCTGACAGCTGACGCTTAAAAGTTCGTGAGGGAGATATACGTCTACAACTTCAGCGATTTTTGCAATTCGTTCCAGTCATTGGCAGCAGAGAACTGGAAAGAAAGGCGGCCAAAGGAGATGTTGGCTTTGGGGATGACCAGTGAAATATACCTGCTGGAGCGCATGCTACGGTGACCAGTGAGCTGAGATAAGGCGGAGCTTTACCTAGCAAAGACTTATAGATGACCTGGAGCCAGTGGGTTTGGCGTCGAATATGTAGCGAGGACCAGCCAACAAGAGCATATAGGTCGCAGTGGTGGGTAGTATATGGGGCTTGACAACACGGATGAGACTGTGATAGACTGCATCCAATTAGCTATTTGCTATTTTGTAAATTACATCGCCGAAGTCAAGGATCGGTAGGATAGTCAGTTTTACGAGGATAGCCAGTTTTGTTTTACGCAGCATGAGTGAAGGAGGCTTTGTTGCGAAATAGGAAGCCGTTTCTTGATTTAACTTTGGATTGGAGATGCTTAATGTGGGTCTGGAAGCAGAGTTTACAGTCTACAGTCTAGAAGAGCATGCATTTAGTTTTACTAGCGTTTAAGAGCAGTTGGAGGCCACGGAAGGAGTGTTGTATGGCATTGAAGCTTGTTTGGAGGTTTGTTAACACAGTGTCCAAAGAAGGGCCAGATGTACTGTATACAGAATGGTGTCGTCTGCGTAGAGGTGGATCAAAGATTCACCCGCAGAAGAATGACATCATTGATATATACAGAGAAAAGAGTCAGCCTGAGAATTGAACCCTGTGCCAGAGGTCCGGACAACAGGCCCTTCGATTTGGCACACAGAACTCTATCTGAGAAGTAGTTAGTGAACCAGGCGAGGCAGTCATTAGAGAAACCAAGGTTGCTGAGTCTGCCGATAAGAATACGTTGATTGACAGAGTCGAAAGACTTGGCCAGGTCGATGAAGATGGCTGCACAGTACTGTCTTTTATCGATGGCGATTATGATATCGTTTAGGACCTTGAGCGTGGCTGATGTGCACCCGTGACCAGCTCGGAAGCTAGATTGCATAGCGGAGAAGGTATGGTGGGACTCGAAATGGTTGGTGATCTGTTTGTTCACTTGGCTTTCAAAGACCTTATAAAGGCAGGGTAGAATAGATATAGGTCTGTAACAGTTTGGGTCTAGAGTGTCTCCCCCTTTGAAGAGGGGGATGACCGCTGCCGCTTTCTAATCTTTAGGAATCTCAGACGATATGAAAGAGAGGTTGAACAGACTAGTAATAGGGGTTGCAACAATGACGGCGGATAATTTTAGGAAGAGAGGGTCCAGATTGTCTAACCCAGTTGATTTGTAGGGATCTAGATTTTGCAGCTCTTTCAGAACATCAGCTGTCTGGATTTGGGTAAAGGAGAAGCGGGGGGAGGCTTAGAAGAAGAAGTATCCTAATGTAATTGAGGATTAGATTGTCTCTCCAAAGTGCTGCCTCGGGATATTGTATTTAGCTTCAGGGTCTCTGCTTAAGTTAACGAGAGGGTTTCCACGGAGCCCAATCCTGAATATGTCTTTAGCCCGCCCCATTAGTCAGTCCTGTATCTCTTGCCCCTGTTCTGATATACTGCAACCCTTATTTTCCAAGTGAGCTTGCATAAGTTCTTGCCATTCAGTCACTGTGCACCGGTATGTGCTATAACCCCTGAAGTGGGGTGGTTCTCTGATGTCTGACTTCAGAATTAGATTGACCAATCGGGTATTAGTACTATGGGCTGGGGAGTGCTTGGAGCAGCCCCTGCTAGACTCGTGGCAACTTGATTTCCTATTTTACGGCCCAGTTGTTTGACCGACTCTGCTAGGGCTATGTTGATCTGGGTCGCGGCCCAAATCTGTAGCGGTCGTTATGTGTACCACGGAAGAACCAAGAAATGAAGAGCGACACCACGGCTGTCTTTTTTGGGCTTTAATGTAGATCTGCAATGGTATTAGGAAAAGTCAGGACAGGAATGAATCATTATTCAATGAACTATCTGACAAGTTGTTCTTTCTCTCTGTGTCACTGTTTCGTGAGCAAATTAGAGCAGATGGTGTTAATACTACATAGCCTTCCGGTATTTTGTTTCAATCCAAGCACATTCTGCCTAGTGGCACAGTTTTGGCCGCATGAGAAACAAAATGTGACTATTCAGCTAACCATCCTAAAATCTCATAAGAAAGGTGATGTTTTTGGATTAACAGTAAAGCCATACTATGCAAATATATTTGGTTCTGTTATGTAAAATACAAATGAATCATTGTGTGATCTTCCAAGACATTGATTCAGCTTTGATCTAACTTGATTAAACAAGCACCATTGTGAGAAGTGGTAGCTTGACACTACACCAATGCTTCCACTGCAGCGAACGAAGCGCACCAAGTAGACTATAGCCTACCTCCCGCAACATTTGGTGATGGCGAAACACGTGTGGCTTTTATGAAGATCTGGGAATATTTGGCCAATGAAACATTTCTGGTTCGTCTCAGAGAATGTAAAACAGTTAGGAAGGGAGACCTTTAAACAGTTTTGCATGAAGAAGCAGCAAATATGTTGAATGAGCAACTAATGATCATGGAGAGAATCACACGTTTGAGGAAATTACAAAGGGCTAAAATGCGGGACTGTCCCACACAATCTGGGACGTGGTCATCCTACTACCTGGGTGCCCAGGCCAGATGCATCGAATCCCCTTATTGAATATAACAGTTGTTCCCATTCAAGACAATGGTGGCATAATAGGTGGACTGGGGAGTGTACCCATAAGAGCAAAGCAGGAAGTTAAAGCATAAAGTAAAAGCAGGAAGTGTACCCATCAATCTGTGCTGTGATTTGTTGAGACCACTCAACAGACATTCCATTCCATTGTATGAGCCAAAGCTGATGTAATTAGCATAATTTGAATGTTACCATGGAAATTATTGCATCACAATACCAGGCAACCATTGCGAGTTTATACAACGGGTGGGTCTAATCCTGAATGCTGATTGGTTAAAACGGCATTCCCGATGTGTCTATTCCACAAGTTAACATTGGCTAAATCTATGACTTTAAAATGCCTATTTACTCTGTTCCATCTGACTGTGCAATCCACTGTCTCATCAGCCCAGCCAAGCAATTTATGAACTTGATCTCCACTATAAAAAGTATCTAGACATTATCTCACATTTCTTTTAGACTAATATTTAGTTTTCAACAGCGGAGATTTGTATAAATCTTGCCTTCTTTCTCTCCGACATTTGCAAAAAAATTTCAATAATCAAATTCGATCTCCAGCTGTCCTATAGGGATGAATGTGTAGGGACGAGACAGACAGACAGGCAACGTTTTTCAGCTAGTCGAAATCATGAATCAGTTGGTATCATTTTTATGGATATATACAAAGAAATGTCCATTGAAAACAGGTAAAACGAAACAAGTGCAGCTAGTTTGCAGTCTTTCCAGCTTCAGTTTGAAGTGATTGTGTTAGCTGTGTCGTTGTCTAGCTCCTCTGAACAACAGTGTCCCCATGAATGAGCATATTTTCTATGCCAGGTGTAATCGCGCCTCATTAGCTCATTGTTATGGACGTATCCAAATAAATGTCACTAGAAAACAGCTTAAACAAATGCAAATGCAGTTATTTTGCTGTTATTCTAGCTGCAGTTTTTGACGTAAGTGTAAGTTAGCCGTAATTGGCTAGCTAGCAAGCAAGTGATAAGAACGTTGCCAGCCAGTATGGCAATTGAACATTGAGAACGAACGACAGGGTCGCATCCATAGATACAGAACCAAAAGACTGAACGACTGGGTCGCGTCTCTGGCAACCGATTTGATAGAACGAAGGACCAGCCGGCTTGGGTAGCGTCCCTAGATTTGTGTCGGGACTATATCTTATGGAAGGATGAAATGGTATGAGTAAATTAATCAAAATAAAGTTTTTAATTCAAATATGTCAATCATTATTTGAGTATGTTGTTAACCCGTTGTATAAAAGTGATAACACCCTCGAAGCCGGTGTTTTGAGGATATACTGGCTTGGTCTCGGGCCTAACAACACCCATCCCAATATATCCTCCAAAACATCGGCTTTTCGGGCATTATCCCCTAATTACCAGTCAAATTGCCATGGTTAGAGGTTCCAAGTCTAGTCATTCTGATTTCCATGCCCATGGGTTTACCAGAAGGAATAAACCTGAGGTAGAGAATGGTGATGTTCTAGGTGGTCTACATAGCAGTAACACTACACGCAGCCACCAATGATTACATGACATGTTGTTGATGGCGTTGCACATTATACTGCCACTGCCATCATTAGGCTGAAAAGTTCAGTTGTGTCTCAAAATTACACTTGCACAGTGATACTTCTTGTGTAAACCTGTTCAGTCATTTTGCCACCAGCTCCTCCTCGGTTGGTTTTTCAACCGGGGAGATGTTTGGAGGTCAGTCTGGTGTGTTAACTTTGAAGTCTTTGTTTATGACCCATCTATCTTCCCGCCACTTGACAGCCTGCGGGACCAATCTGGTTCTAAAGTTGAATTTCTTCTCTTCAGACACTCGCTTCTCTACCCAGTCCTTGGCATGTTTGGAATACTCGACACGGCTTCTCGGATCTCCTGAAGGATGTGTGACAATAACGAAACATTTAAATGAGTCTTAATTACTCTTTCCTTGCATTCTCCTGAAAAAGTATTGGAGAAGGCATGTGTGGAGAAACCTTGGGTGTGAAAAGGGTACAAGGATACAAAGATGTGAGAGATTGAGCAAAGATACAATCTGAGACAGTATAGTTCATTGCCCTATCCTCATGTCTGTTCCAACAACCCCTTTCTTTCCATTCCCTCCGAGGCAGGTATAAAATGGAGTGCACAAGCATGATGTCAATCTGCTATTATTTTGAGCCAAATCAAACTTCTACATAAAGTGGGAATAGGGTCTGGTTTGAGAGTAAGAGAAAAAAAAAGATGATTACACGTGATAAGAGGGAAGTAGAGTGGCTTGCGAAATTATTCACCCCCTTGTCATTTTTCCTATTTTGATGCCTTACAACCTGGAATTAAAATAGATTTTTGGGGTGTTTGTAGCATTTGATTGACACAACATGCATACCACTTTGAAGATGCAAAATATTTTTTATTGTGAAACAAACAAGAAATAAGTAAAAAAAAACAGAACTTGAGCGTGTTTAACCTGTTGTAGCAATTACAGCTGCAAGACTCTTGGGGGTATGTCTATATAAGCTTGGCACATCTAGCCACTGGGATTTTTGCCCATTCTTCAAGGCAAAACTGCTCCAGCTCCTTCAAGCATTGGCTTTTTTCTGGCCACTCTTCCATAAAGCCCAGCTCTGTGGAGTGTACGGCTTAAAGTGATCCTATGGAGAGATACTCCAATCTCCGCTGTGGAGCTTAGCAGCTCCTTCAGGGTTATATTTGGTCTCTTTGTTGCCTCTCTGATTAATGCCCTCCTTGCCTGGTTCATGAGTTTTGGTGGGCGGCCCTCTCTTGTCAGGTTTGTTGTCGTGCCATATTCTTTCCATTTTTTAATAATGGAAATGGACTTCTCCACAACTTTGTCCCTGACCTGTTTGGAGAGCTCCTTGGTCTTCATGGTGCCACTTGCTTGGTGGTGCCCCATGCTTAGTGGTGTTGCAGACTGGGGCATTTCAGAACAGGTGTGTGTGTGTGTGTGTGTGTGTGTGTGTGTGTGTGTGTGTGTATATATATATATATATATATATATATATATATATACTGAGATCATGTGACACTTAGATTGCACACGGGTGGACTTTATTTAACTAATTATGTGACTTCTGAAGGTAATTGGTTGCACCAGATCTTATTTAGGGGCTTCATAGCAAACGGGGTGAATATATATGCACGCACCACTTTTCCATTGTTTATTTTGTAGAATTTTTTGAAACTAGTAATTTTTTACATTTCACTTCACCAATTTGGACTATCATGGACTATGTCCATCACATGAAATCCAAATAAAAATGTATTTAAATTACTGGTTGTAATGCAACAAAATAGGAAAAACGCCAAGGGGGATGAATACTTTTACAAGGCACTGTAGATGGGAGGAGAGGTGAGAAAGGGAGAGGATCAATCTGTTCATAAGAGGCATTAAACCAGATAATGTGATGTGTCCTGAAGCTGTAGTGGCTTGTGCGCGTCCTGAATTTTCGTTGTGATCCAGGATGACAAGAGAGGTCCTTGCCTCAATAAATGGATACTTAAAGTGAGCAAAACATGGGCTGTCTCTCTGTCGCAAAGGTTATTGATTCAACCTCCTACTCACAGAGAAAAAAATGGAAGTCAGAAGTCAAAATAAAATGAAATGGTAATTGCAGTCTATCAGGTGTGTGGAGTATAGTCTACCTTCGTACTATGTGTTGTTTGCTCCATAGCTGGGTTCATAGTAACTCCCTGATGTTGAGGGACCTCCTCGGCAGACCATAAAGAGGCGAGGCTGTAAAGGGCTTCTCAATTGCAAGCGCAGGACAAGTGACATCTGGCTTGGTTTCAATGGTGATGTTGGCTGGTGTAGCAGAGATTCAGTCATTACATGTCAGTTCAGGGCATAAGCTGATATTGTAAATGTTTTAATTTAAATAATGTAAAGGTTGGGCTAGTTTGCCGTCATTACAACTCATGCACCTAGCTAGGGCCAGAGCCATACATTTACCTATATGGCTCTGGCTAGGGATAAGTGTCCTACTCATGGACCATAGCTAGGGCAAGGAATTGTTTGCAATCAATAGCACTACAGGAAAATGTGAAGCCTAGTAGCAAAGAATATAGAATTTCTTATCAGTGTAATGGAAATTTTGTCACAAAGTTTTTCAAAGTTTTTTAAACAGTCTGTAGGACAGTATAACGTTAGAGTAAGTTAGTAGCTAAGCTAAAAATATCACAAACTATTTCAGGGAATGGCAAACAAATAACGTTATAAATGACTTTATGGTGACTAGCTACAGGTGTTAGCAACTTAGCTAGCTAGCAACATACCTTGAATGGTTGGATCTTTCCTGTCCATGGTGGAAAGACGGTGGAAACAGAACCCGGTTTCAACAGGTCACCATTGTAGTCAGTGGCCACAAAGTGATCACATGATCAACCGCAGCTGGTGAATGACTTCAGGTGTCATATCGACACCATAAGCAGGAAATTATTACAACACACCGTTGTAAGCATTTCACTGTACACCCGTTGTATTCGACGCATGTGACAAATATGTCGGATGGTCTGCAGCCATGCCTGACAAACAGCTCCATCGCGGACAGGAAAAGAGTGGAAATGTGCAGTGTACTATATTTGTATCTGACCTGGAACATTATCGCACCCTGGTACAATGCACTTATTTTTGTCCAACTTGACTTAGCTACTCAACTACTAACATTGTTCACCTTACTTTACTTCAGAGATGACTAACTGCTAGCCTAGCTACTAGCTAACGTTACCATCGCTTCTTCTTTTTCTTCTTCTATGGAAACAGGATTCCCCCAAAAACTGAACTACCAAAAAACTACCCAAAAAGATATAAACTAAATCAACTTTTCTGTTAAAAAATAAAACAGATCTGATCCCTACACAGGCTCAAGGGGAACCTGGGAGGGCTGGTCTTCCGTCGCCAGTACCCCTTTGCAAGTATTCAGATGTAAAATCCTTGAGTCTCAAAAATAATTCTGCCGCAGCCACAATAATGTCCAGTTTCTTCGACTTCTTTGAGACTTGTGCTGTACAACTGTGGCAAATAACGCAAAAAAAATCCACTTTTTTAACACACAGGATATATTTTGTCTAGCAGCAAACATTTACTACAGGCTGTTGTGTATCCACAACCATATCTTCACTAGCATCACTTGTTTTCTCAATTCTTTTAATCGCCTCCACATAGGAGATTCGATTGACCGCTCTAACTTTTGCCACCACAATTTCCTTCACCCTTAAAGGGCCCAGGAACTCAGGATCATGATTCCCAACACAATTGCAACACTGTCGTCCTTCTACACACCGTTCTTCAATACACTCTGTCCGTCTGCACACACTTGAAACATGGCCAAATCCTTTACAATTCTTACACTGTAATGGTTTGGGGACGAACGCTCTTACAGCATATTTTACATAACCAAGCTTCACATGTGTAGGTATTTGCTCTTTATCAAAAAACAACAGGACCGACAGACTTTCTTCTTTTTCTCCATTCACCCAGCGGGTCAGATGCCAGGCACCAACCACAGCAGGTATTCTCTTCAGGTATTCAACCTGAACATACGTCGTCACCCCTGAGATGACTCCTTTGACAGGTGCTCTACTCCGAATTTCAAAACACAAAACTTCTGTTGTCCGGATTCTTTTGAGGCCCGCTGCAATCTTCCTCTGCTCTTCAGAAATACAATTAATCAAAATAAAACCAATCCGGGTCACGCTGACAGACTCCACTTTTCCAAGTGCATACTTCCCAATTTTTGATAACTCAAACGAGATTCCCACATATGCATCATTATTCAACCAACGCATCCCAATAAGAAGCGATTCATTATCATTTACACACGTATCCTCCACTCCAATTTTAGACAATTTCCTTTTTGTTCCAGTTTTCAAATGCTACTGTTGTCCAGCCAGAACATTCGTCTTCACCAAATTTACTTGGCGCGCTTCTTCATTCTAACTCAGCATCCACTTCTGTCATCTTTCCACTAGACTGTAACTCCAAGACCACAGAGTGGAGTCTGACATTTGCAACGGCAAATATACTTTTGACACGTTACCATCTCATTGTTTACTTTAACTTTCGTTCTGACTTCCTTGCTTGAAGACCAATAGTAAGATGCTCCTTTGTCCCACCTGCGTCCTGCCTCCTGTAATTAATCAATCTAGGAACCACAAAGAAGAGTATCTACCAGATTACAGATCAAATGGAAGGCCTTTGCACTAGCATGAAGTAGGACTATGTTTTTTTTACACTTTTTACATAAAAATAACAACATTTATTTGGCAATTCAGTGCCGAGACATCAATCGCTGTTCATGTAACAATAAATACACATAGTTTTGAATGCATTTGAAGTACTTTTGGAAATTCTGCATTTTTATATTAAACAATGGACTTGAAAACTGTCTGGGGTACTGCCAGGCAAATGTTATCAAGTGGCCAGAAGTGGTTTTGGGTGAACTTCACCTTTAACTTAGAAATTAGACGTTTGGAGCAACTTCGATATTTGAAGTTTGAAGAAACTGAACAATGCTGAGCAGGAGTCAACCCTGGATGTCAAAAATAATTTGAAATTTGATGTTTGGAGAAAAGTGCAAAAACCTATATAATTCTACAGTGAGAGAATGTTGGCAATAAGCACCTGAGACACAACTCTCCCCTACCCCAAACCACATTGGTTACAATACACCCGGCTCGCCACGCTGGTTTACAGCAGCATATGGAGGGGATTCCCTCCTCCCTCTCTCTCTGATATTCATGAGCTTGTGTTCTCATTGTGTCCATATGCTGTCTCTGGTGTAGGTCTGCTACTCTGCTGCTTCCCTTTTCACGACCAGACCACCGCAGTCAGAACCAACCAGGCTGCCCACATCAATCTACTGTTGCTACACTCTCTTTTCCCCTCTCAACTCAACAATGGGACTCCTTCTCAATGGGCTGTGTAATGTCCCCTGTGTGACTTTAGGGCCTCTCGCTCTGTGTTTTTGTGTGTGTGACTTTAGGACCTATCGATGTGTGTTTGTGCATGTGTGCACATGTATGCATGTGTGAGTGTGCGAATTTAGGGCCTCACTGTTTAATAAGGTGTTAAATCAGACCACCAAGGTTCTGTTAAAGGCATCTCTAACCTCTCTCCCCTCTAACCCTAACCCATTCACCCAGTCAAGAAGGTGTGAAAGACAGGATAAGGGTACAGAGAGATAAAAACAAAGAGCACTGAGAGGGAGAATGAGAGAAAGATGGAAATAGAGATAGTGAGAGAAAGGACAGAGAAGGAGAGAGACAAAGAGAGAGAGAGGGAGAAGAAGAGAAAGAGGATGAAAGAGAGGAGTAATGTGAAGAAGATTCTCATTGAAAAGGAAGAGAGATAGAGAGGGCGGGTGGTCTCTGTCTCTCTCCTCCCCTTCTTTGCACAACAATAACACCAACATAACACAAACAATAGCAGTCATGAAGTAAACCTGACCCTGTCACATCCCAAAACATATTTTCTTCCCAGTGAATGAAACAGAGACTACTGGAAAGGTGGCTCCTATCTGTACTCACTGTCGTGTTAAATGACATCATCTCTGCCTGATCCTTTTTTTAAATCTCTTTTTAGGCAAACTACTGTATCTGAGCTCGCAGTTTCTCTCAGGAGAGTAGCAGAGGACTCCTACACAAAGCTGGAAACTCCAACTCCCGGTCAGTATCAGTACATAACTCTCCCTGTGTTTGAACAATAGTAGCTTTGTGTGTGTAGGACAGAAAGAGTGTTATTGGCGGTTCATTCAGAAAGTATGTGTGCACATGTGTGTGTCAGTAAGAGACAGATTTCAGCAGATTATTCACAGAGTTTATATAGAAACATCCATCTGTGTGTGTGTGTGTGTGAGGCCGATAGCTGTACTATGGGAGCTACCAGTGACTAATAGTATAGTACTGTGATTGTTTCACTAGCACCTGCCATTTCTATGGTACAGAGAGTGCAGATGCTTCATTGAAAAGGATCACTGGAACACACACAAACGACCCAGAAGAGCGCTTTAGAGGAACCAGACTCTATAGGGGATTCCTGTGTGTGTGTGTGTGTGTGTGTGTGTGTGTGCCTGTGTGTGAATAGTAACAGTCTCACCTTGTCTCCAGGCTGAGGTCTCATCAGGGACACCTGATCATATCCTCGACGACACAGAGCCCGCAGAGCATCCAACTTCCCCTGCGGATAGAGAAAGGGGAGTGGAAGAAGAAGGTTCAGGGGATCATATTAAACGCTGGGGGTAAAAAAAAGAAGCTTTTCTATGGTGCTCTATTAATTCTTTATTTATCTTGGTGAATACCATAGTCCTTATTCACAGCGGAACATTCTACCATAGAAGGCTATTGCATCGAGCTAATAAACTGTTGGTGTATAATGTCAGGACTGATAATGACAAAAATATAGTTTCAAGCAGCCATGCCGGGGGTTCAAGCCAGAGTTATGGACTCGAGTCACCAATTTGATATCAAATAAAATAACTTGAGACTTGACTTGGACCCTAGACTCAGGACTCGAATGATCTGGCCAGGTTTTGGACCGTTTTGTCACTCATTTTGTGGCACAGTGTCTCTGTGGATTATATTCTTGTAAAGCTCAAAGAGAATCTCATGACAAATGAAATTCAAGTTCTGTGGTTGCAGCTTCACGTGCCTCATCGAAAGCCTTTTAGGGTGCTGCTATAGGTCACCAAGTGCAAACGGTCCGTATCTGGAGAATGTGTGTAAATGTCAGATAAGGTCTCTGATGCCAAGAAAGAAATGTGTTTTCTTGGTGACCTGAACATTGGATTATTATAATCTAGTTGTCCTCTCAAGAGGAAGCGTCTTACTGTTTCTAATGATGTACCATGACCCAGGTTATCACTCAACCAACTAAAGCAGGGGTAGTAAACACTGTTCCTGGAGTGCCGCAGGTACTGCAGAATTCTGTTCAAACTTGGCGCCACACCTGACCAATTGAGCTAATTGATCAGTTCAGTGATTTCCTAAATTCAACACACCTGGTCTTCCAGGTCGGTTAAATCAAAAACATGAAGTGGCTGCGGCACTCCAGGACCAGGGTTGCCTACCCCCGAACTAGAAAGTATACCAACAGTGTTGGATCTGTGACATCCACTTGTATTGATCATATCTTCACTAATGCTGCAGAACTTTGCTACAAAGCAATATCAGTACCCATTGGCTCTAGTGACCATAACATTGTGGCAATAACAATGACAGCAAAAGTAGCAAAGGCAGGGCCTACAATTATTTATCAGAGATCATACAAAATGTTTTCTCGGGACTCTTTTGTTGACGATGTAAAACATGTATGTTTGTCTGATGTGTTTAAGGAGGAGAATTCAGATCCAGCACTTGGGACTATTTGTAAAATTATTCTTGACAAGCATGCACTTGCTAAGAAACTAACTGTGAGAACTACTGTGAGCCCCCTGGATTGATGATGAATTGAAAAATGGTATGGTTCAAAGAAATTATGCAACGAAGGTGGCAAACATGTCAGGCTGCTCAGCTGATTGGTTGACATACTGTATATATTGAAATTTGGTGGCTTAAGAAATTATATTACCAAAACAAGAGACATTTCATATTACCATGGAAAAAAACTTTGGAGCACCTTAAATGATATTATGGGCTGAAAATGCAATTAATCTTCATCGTTCATTGAAGTTGATATGATTGATATAGCCATTCATTTCAATGACTACTTTACTTGTAACGTGGACAAACCGAGATGTGAAATTAAAACATTGAACAGTGAACCAACATATCTGTGTATTGTAGATCTAATAATGAAAGAGAAGGATTGCTCTTTTGAAGTTGGTCAAGTTTGTGCAGAAGAGGTGGAAAAACTATTGTTATCCATCAATAATAATAAGCCACCAGGTGTAGACAACCTAGATGGGAAACTATTGAGTATGGGAAGAACTATTGGATAGAACTGCCGGGAAGAACTATTGGATATCAGAGCGACGTCAACTTACCAGCATTTTGACCAGGAATACGATTTTCCCGAAGCAGATCCTTTGTTTGAACCATCCAAGGCATTCAAACTGATTCCAGACGCTGACCCAAAACAACGTTGCCGCAGAATAGATAGACTGAGCGGCATTCTGGTCAGACTTCGGAGGCGTGCACACCACCCACCACTTCCGAGTATATTACTCACTAATGTCCAGTCTCTAGATAACAATTTAGACGAAATTAGGGCAAGGGTTGCTTTCCAAAGAGACATCAGGGATTGTAACATACTCTGTTTCATGGAAACATGGCTCTCTGGGGATATGCTGTCGGAGTTGTTACAGCCACCGGGATTCTTTGTGCGTCGCGCTGACAGAAATAAACATCTCTCCGGGAAGAAGAAGGGCGGGGGTGTATGTTTCATGACTCAAGTCCTTTTGTTCACCTGACCTAGAATTCCTCACAATAAAATGCCGACGTATTATCTCCCAAGATAATTCTCGTCGGTTATTGTCACAGCCGTGTATAATATATCCCCCCTCAAGCCGATACCACAACAGTCCTCAAGGAACTTCACTGGACTCTATGCAAACTGGAAACCATAAGTCCTGAGGCTGCATTTATTGTAGCTGGGGATTTTGAACAAGGCTACCTAAATTCTATCAGCATATTGATTGTAGTACCCGGGCTGGCAAAACACTGGATCCCTGCTACTCTAACTTCTGCGATGCATACAAGGCCCTCCCCTGCCCTCCTTTCAGCAAATCGGACCATGACTCCATTTTGCTTCTCCCCTCCTATAGGGAGAAAGGAGTCGCAATTCAACAGCTCAGACACGAGGCGTATGTGGCAGGGTCTACAGACAATCCCAGACTACAAAAAGAAAACCAGCCACGGACACCGACGTCTTGCTTCCAGACAAACATAACACCTTCTTTGCCCGCTTTGAGGATAATACAATAAGACATTTAAATGTGTTAACCCTTGCAAGGCTGCCGGGCCAGACGGCATCCCTAGCCGCATCTTCAGAGCATGCGCAGACCAGCTGGCTGGTGTGTTTACGGACATATTCAATCTCTCCCTATCCCAGTCTGCTGTCCCCACATCCTTCAAGATGGCAACTATTGTTCCTGTCCCCAAGAAGAAAGTAACTGATCTAAATGACTATCGCCACATAGCACTCATTTCTGTCATCATGAAGTGCTTTGAGAGACTAGTCAAGGATCATATCACCTCCACCTTAACTGTCACCCTAGACCCACTGCAATTTGCATACCGTACCAATAGGTCCACAGACAATGCAATCGCCATCACACTACACACTGCCCTATCCCATCTGGACAAGAGGAATACCTATGTAAGAATGCTGTTCATTGACTACAGCTCAGCCTTCAACGCCATAGTACCCTCCAAGCTCATCATTAACCTTGAGGCCCTGGGTCTCAACCTCGCGCTGTGCAATTGGGCCCTGGACTTCCTGACGGCCGCCCCAGGTGGTGAAGGTAGATCTTCAACAGTGGGGTCCCACAAGGGTGCGTGCTCAGCCCCCTTCTGTACTCCCTGTTCACCCATGACTGCGTGGCCATGTACGCTTCCAACTTGATCATCAATTTGACAGACGACACAACAGTAGTAGGCTTGATCACCAACAATGACGAGTGTGGTGCCAGGAAAATAATCTCTTACTCAATGTTGACAAATGTCGACAAAACAAATAAGCTGATCGTGGACAGCAGAGGGAGCACGCACATATCCACATCGACGGGACCGCAGAGGAGAAGGTGGAAGGTTTTAAGTTCCTTGGCATCCACATCACAGACAAACTGAAATGGTCCACTAACACAGACAGTGTGGTGAAGAAGGCGCAACAGCGCCGCTTCAAACTCAGGAGGCTGAGGAAATTTGGCTTGTCACCTAAAACCCTCAAAAGCTTTTACAGTTGCACAATTGAGAGCATCCTGTCGGGCTGTATCACCGCCTGGTATGACAACTGCACCGCCCACAACCACAGGGCTCTCCAGAGGGGGGTGTGGTCTGCACAATGCGTCACCGGGGGCAAAGTACCTGCACTCCAGGACACCTACAGCACCCTATGTCACAGGAAAATAGCTTCTATCTCAAGGCCATCAGACTGTTAAACAGCCATCACTGCTGCCTCTGTGTTGAAATCATTGGCCACTCTAACAAATTGATCACTAGTCACTTTATTAATGTCTCTTTAATAATGATGTTTACATGTCTTGCATTACTCACCCGGATGTACAGTGCCTTGCGAAAGTATTCGGCCCCCTTGAACTTTGCGACCTTTTGCCACATTTCAGGCTTCAAACATAAAGATATAAAACTGTATTTTTTTGTGAAGAATCAACAACAAGTGGGACACAATCATGAAGTGGAACGACATTTATTGGATATTTCAAACTTTTTTAACAAATCAAAAACTGAAAAATTGGGCGTGCAAAATTAGAGCATCCTAATCAACACCAAACCAAAAAGCAATAGTTTCTTGTAACTTTAATGCTTGAACCTCTAACTACAAAATGTATAAAGTTCCTTGTGTGTTTGACTCATGCAGCTATCTAAAAGTTGCATTTTTATGCTAGTGGAAGAAGTTTAAATTGTCAGAGGCTAGAATTGCAACAGAAAGGAAGCTGCAGTAGGAAGGAAAGATGGATGGATAAGTACGTCAGGCTTGATAAAAAAAGCCTGGAGAAAAAGAGATGAGTAGATATGGATCAAGAGGCCACCAGCATTGCAACATAAAGGAGTAAGACAAGTGAGGGGGGATAAGATATAAAGCCAGTGGCTTGAAAGTGTCACAAGGTCAGAAGCAGAAACAGAGTGTGTGGAACCAGCAGACAGATACCCTCGAACAAAATGTTCAATACTGAACATTCTACTGGCTATTCCCATCAGCGCCAACCATGCAGACCAAGATACAACATGACATAAGGTACTGTATATGAAGAAGGTAAAGCATATGACTCTTCCAGTAGGTATGACAACTTCTGTTTGATAGTCAGATCTGAAGCTGAAGAAAGCCGGCTGCTGTCTAACACGTCTAACCCTTCACATCCGCGTTGCATAAAGACTTAAAACCTCTTAGATGTAAAGTCCCCCTGTTTAGGGGATGTGCGTGGTTCTGGTACCAAATAGCTTGCATTAAGCGATAGACCTGTTTCCCCCAGACACAGTAGTATATTTTCTGAGCCAGTTTGATGTAGGATGTGAAACCTGAAACCACTTGCAGCTGGGATGTCTCTCCGACCATTTCATTCACTCTTTAGACTCTCCATCAACTCCTGGCTAAACCATATATCACACTGACAAAGCACATGCCTGCAATCCTTACATTATAGCACAGCAGGAAGGAGTGGTTTTGTCATGGTAGCACATTCAGAGATCGATTTATAGCCATTAATCTAAAATAAATGATAGATTTTAAACACAATAAAACTGTTCTGTTTAATATGAGATGAAAGGCGAGTTCCTAACAAGTTCAGGAAGCAAATGTAGAGCTCTGTGAGACGTTCACAGCGATAGGGGCAGATGTTTTGATCAAGAGAGACCATTAGAAAATATTCACTAAACATGCAACGTGTTTTTCTTTACCCCTTTTTCTCCCTAATTTCCTTGTATCCAATTTGTAGTTACAGTCTTGTCCCATCGCTGCAACTCCCGTACGGACTCGTGAGAGGCAAAGTTCGAGAACCGTGCGTCCCCTGAAAACACGACCCCCCAAAGCTGCTCTGCTTCTTGACACACTGCTCGCTTAACCCAGAAGCCAGCTGCACCATTGTGTCGGAGGAAACAAGGTCGAGAGCCCTGCGTCCTCCGACACATGACCCCGCCAAGCCGCACTGCTTCTTGACACAATGCCCGCTTAACCTGGAAGCCAGCCACACCAATATGTCGGAGGAAACACTGTACACCATATTTAGAAAGCATATAAGTGTAGTCTGGCTCAGTTGATTGAGCGTAGTCTGGCCCAGGAGTGGGAAGGTGAACGGAAAGGCTCAGGAGCAACGAACCGCCCTTGCTGTCTCTGCCTGGCCGGTTCCCCTCTTTCCACTGGGATTCTCTGCCTCTAACCCTATTACAGGGGCTGAGTCACTGGCTTACTGGGGCTCTCTCATACCGTCCCTGGGAGGGGTGCGTCACCTGAGTGGGTTGAGTCACTGATGTGATCATCCTGTCTGGGTTGGCGCCCCCCCCTTGGGTTGTGCCGTGGCGGAAATCTTTGTGGGCTATACTTAGCCTTGTCTCAGGATGGTAAGTTGGTGGTTGAAGATATCCCTCTAGTGGTGTGGAGGCTGTGCTTTGGCAAAGTGGGTGGGGTTATATCCTTCCTGTTTGGCCCTGTCCGGGGGTGTCCTCGGATGGGGCCACAGTGTCTCAGCCTCCAGTATTTATGTTGCAGTAGTTTGTGTCGGGGGGCTAGGGTCAGTTTGTTATATCTGGAGTACTTCTCCTGTCCTATTCGGTGTCCTGTGTGAATTTAAGTGTGCTCTCTCTAATTCTCTCTTTCTCTCTTTCTTTCTCTCTCTCGGAGGACCTGAGCCCTAGGACCATGCCTCAGGACTACCTGACATGATGACATCTTGCTGTCCCCAGTCCACCTGGCCGTGCTGCTGCTCCAGTTTCAACTGTTCTGCCTTATTATTATTGGACCATGCTGGTCATTTATGAACATTTGAACATCTTGGCCATGTTCTGTTATAATCTCCACCCGGCACAGCCAGAAGAGGACTGGCCGCCCCACATAGCCTGGTTCCTCTCTAGGTTTCTTCCTAGGTTTTGGCCTTTCTAGGGAGTTTTTCCTAGCCACCGTGCTTCTACACCTACATTGCTTGCTGTTTGGGGTTTTAGGCTGGGTTTCTGTACAGCACTTTGAGATATCAGCTGATGTACGAAGGGCTATATAAATACATTTGATTTGATTTGATATACGTCCTTTTAAGCCTCATTCATATAGTTTAATTGAATAGGAAATACATAATTAAATATTTCATATTTTCGATCATATTTGTACTGTGTACTTGAGCTTGTGTCCTCAAAAGTGACTACACCTCAGCAATTTATAACTATTTTTACCAGACAGGTTAGATTTTAACCGGGAGACAAATTCACCTTTCAGCCGGACAATAACCTAAAACACAAGGCCAACTACACACTGGAGTTGAAGATGTTGATTGTTCCTGAGTGGACCTAGTTACAGTTTTGACTTAAATCGTCTTGAAAATCAATGGCAAGACTTGAAAATGGATGTCTAGCAATTTTCAACAACCAATTTGACAGAGCTTGAATGATTTTGAAAAGAATAATGTGCAAATATTGTACATTCCAGGTGTGCAAAGCTCTTAGAGACTTACCCAGAAAGACTCACAGCTGTAATCGCTGCCAAAGGTGATTCTAACATGTATTGACTCAGGGTGTTGAAAACTTATGTAACCAAGATATACTGTATTTGTAGGAATGTTTTGCAAATTTTAGAATTTATCTTCCACTTTCACATTACAAAGGATTTTGTGTAGATTGTGGACAAAACGGGCCTCCCGGGTGGCGCAGTGGTTAAGGGCGCTGTACTACCAGAGACTCTGGGTTCATGCCCAGGCTCTGTCGTAACCGGCCGCGACCGGGAGGTCCGTGGGGTGATGCACAATTGGCCTAGCGTCGTCCGGGTTAGAGAGGGCTTGGCCGGTAGGGATATCCTTGTCTCATCGCGCACCAGCGACTCCTGTGGCGGGCCGGGCACAGTGCGTGCTAACCAAGGTTGCCAGGTGCATGGTGTTTCCTCCGACACATTGGTGTGGCTGGCTTCCGGGTTGGATGCGCCCTGTGTTAAGAAGCAGTGCGGCTTGGTTGGGTTGTGTATCGGAGGACGCATGACTTTCAACCTTCGTCTCTCCCGAGCCCGTACGGGGGTTGTAGCAATGAGACAAGAAAGTAGCTACTAAACAATTGGATACCACGAAATTGGGGAGAAAAAGGGGTAAAATATAAATTATTAAAAAAAATATATATTTCAAAAAGATTGTGAACAAAAAAATTGAATTAAATCAATTTGAATCCCATCTTGTATCAAAGCAAAATGTGGAAAAAGTCAAGGGGTGTGAATACTTTAAGGCACTAAATATTCTGAGAACATTGTAACCATGTATATATATAGATAAGTTCTGCTTGACCTTAAGGGAATGTTCTCCTAACTTTAACACCAAATAATGCAAAATAAATTCTCTGAAGGTTTTTGTTAACATAGATGGAATGTTCTCCGAACTAATGGAAAACTGGAAACTCAAACATTTGGTAACTTAACATTACAAAAACATTGTTAGCTGGGGAGGAAGAGGAGGAATAAGAGAGTGAATAAAAAAGAGGAGTTAAGAGAGAAGAGTGAAGATATCACATTTGCATACGTATTCAGACCCTTTACTCAGTACTTTTTTAAAGCAGCTTTGGTAGTGATTACGGCCTCGAGTCTTCTTGGGCGTGACGCTACAAGCTTGGCACACCTGTATTTGGGGAGATTCTCCCATTCTCTGCAGATCCTCTCAATTTCTGTAAAGTTGGATGGGAAGTGTCGCTGGACAGATATTTTCACGGCTCTCCAGAGATGTTCGATCGGGTTCAAGTCCGGCCTCTGGCTGGGCCACTCAAGGACATTCAGAAACTGTCCCAAAGCCACTCTTGCATTGTCTTGGCTGTGTGCTTAGGGTCGTTGTCCTGTTGGAAGGTGAACGTTCACCTCAGTCCTGAGCTCTCTGGAGCAGGTTTTCATTAAGGTTCGCCTCTGTACTTTGCTCCGTTCATCTTTCCCTCAATCCTGACTAGTCTCCCAGTCTCTGCCAAAGAAAAACATCCCCACAGCATGATGCTGCCACCACCATGCTTCACCGTAGGGATGGTGCCATGTTTCCTCCAGATTGGTATTCAGGCCAAAAAGTTCACTCTTGGTTTCATCAGACCAGATCAGATCTTGTTTCTCATGGTCTGAGAATCCTTTAGGTGCCTTTTAGCAAATTTCAAGCAGGCTGTCATGTGCCTTTTACTGAGGAGTGGCTTCCATCTGGCTACTCTACCATAAAGTCCTAATTGTTGGAGTGCTGCAGAGATGGTTGTCCTTCTGGAAGATTCTCCCATCTCCACAGAGGAAATCTGGAGCTCTTACAGAGTGACCATCGGGTTCTTGGTCACCTCCCTGACCAATGCCCTTCTGCCCCGATTGTTCAGTTTGGCCGGGCGGCCAGCTCTAGAAAGATCTTGGTGGTTCCAAACTTATTCCATTTAAGAATGATGGAGGTCACTGTGTTCTTGGGGATCTTAAATACTGCAGAAATGTTTGGAACCCTTCCCAGATCTGTGCCTCGACCCACAATCCTGTCTCGGAGCTCTACGGGCAATTCCTTCAACTTCATGGCTTGGTTTTACTCTGACATGCACTGTCAACTGTGGGACCTTATTTAGACAGGTGTGTGCCAAGTCATGTCCAATCAATTGAATTTACCACAGGTGGACTCCAATCAAGTTGTCGAAACATCCTGAGGATGATGAAGGGACACAGGATGCACCTGAGCTCAATTTCAACTCTCATATCAAAGGGTCTGAATACCTATGTAAATAAGGTATTTCTGTATTTTATTTGTAATAAATTTGCAACACATTCAAAAAAATGTGTGTTTCGCTTTGCCATTATAGGTTATTGTGTTTTGAAACCCGAATGAGCTAGCAATGTTCTATGTTTGTGTGTTACCTGTATAGGTGTGTACCACCTTCTGTCCTGAGGAGGTTTCCAGGGCTTGGGTGTGCGTGGTTTGGGTTGGTACGCTTCATACTCCTGTTCAGGCATCTTCACCACTGCATTCTTAGGCTTGTCTAGCTTAGCCCCTTCCTCTGTAGAGCCTTTATCCCCCCACCGCACCTACACACACACACACACACACACACACACACACACACAAAAGACAGGAATTCCTTTCATACAATTCTATATTATCTGATATCCATTTCCGCACAGGGTCGGCACTGCTATAATTTGTGTGTGTGTGTGTGCGCGCGTGTGTGTGTGCGTGCTTGAAGGTATACCTCCATGCGTTTGATGCCCCCCACCCCTCTCCCTCCGTAGTAGGATGCGTCCACTGTGGGCCATCGCATTTTGGGCATACCATCTTCATCATCAGACTCCTGACATGGGAAGAGTTAGTTAGGAGTTGAGGTTTAAATTAAAGGTTTTATTTGTATAAATATGAGTATGGGAGTGGAGGTGTACACTGTGTAACCATTCAGACATGTAGAGGAGTTTCCTTGGGTGACCACACAATTAAATATAACACTAGAATGGACATTTGCATCCTAGCAACATCAGGAAAACAGAATTTTATAATATCTATGTGTGTGACTTACTGGCTCTGGGGGAGGAGGTGGTGGGGGCTCTTTAATGACCTGGAGAGAGAACCATTCACATTGAACAAGTAAATCAGGAAGAAGATACATTAAACACAACAAAACATCCTCCCTCTCTATATGCAAAATAACTACAATTCCCATAGTAATACCCCTGACTCTACTGAATGAAGACACAAGAGCTAGTCTTACCAAGGTGCAGCAGAGGGGCCAGAACCACCACATGAACAGCAAGCCCAACAAAAGTGTCAGAACTAGCAATGAGATCAGCAGGAGGGTCCCATCAAACTGCACAGAGAGACACAGCAAAGGTGTAATTGCAAACCAATATGGTATCTTGTTTGGAGTTAGACTGAGATGAGATTGAAGGGGGGCTGTTTACTGGATTACGGTACAATTCTGGTGTGACTACAGACAGATCAAAAGATGAAGGAGAGAACATACCCACAGCCTCCTCTGATGACAGAGAGAGCAGAGGAGACCGCAGAGAATAGGCAGAGGGAAAAAAGAGGAGGAACTATAGGAAGAACAGAAATACAAAAAGGGCAAGATTATACCAAAGAACATTATTTTGAATTGCTTCAGGATATGTGTTGCTGAATGTTGCTTACCATTTCAGAACGTTGCTTTAGTGCTTATTTTTTATTTATTTAACTATGCAAGTAAGTGAATAAGAACAAATTCTTATTTGCAATGACGGCCTAGGAACACTGGGTTAACTGCCTTGTTCAGGGGGTAGAACAACAGATTTTTACCTTCTCAGCTCGGGGATTCAATCCAGTAACCTTTTGGTTACTGGCCCAACGCTCTAACCACTAGACTACCTGCCGCCCCAAATAAGTTATTATTTTTTTTACAACAAAATCAACATTTTTGATGTAAATGGTGTGTTATGGAAGAAGGGTCCAGTCAACTTTTTTGTGATTTCACATGTTTTTGAGAAACCCAAAACAGAAAATCCCTTCTTCATCCTCGTTGTGTGGTATGGGAGCCCGTAAAACACATGAACAAAGGCCACGGAAATACTCAAATATATCCCGTTAGAACTGGAAAAGCTCTTATTATAGTGACGCAGGTCTTTCAATGTTGTGCACATGAAACTGTGTCATTCGCAAAGTTATATTTAATTTTGTTGCGACTCGAGCGATACCTCTCCCTTCACTCTACAGGTAACTGCCGAAATAAAGGAAACACTTGAGTAAATAAGGGATACAAAGTATATTGAAAGCATGAGGTGCTTCCACACAGGAAGTCCCAGACAATTATTATTATTCTGTCATTTTTGGAGCCTTTGTTCATGTTGTTGAACATCGCTGTACTCACACATTCGATGGTGGTGATGTGAACAGAACTGGTGATGTAGGAGAGTCCTTCATTCATACTGACCTGGAGATAGATCACCCTGTAACACACACACAGCACTACATTACCCATCAACCCTCACAACACACATTTCAGAACCCATATTTTTTGCCCCCCCAAATCCCCTGAAAAAAACACATCCATGCTCTTTTCAGACTTAAGCTTAAGATATACCTTATGTACTGTAAGTAAACAATGCAAGTACACAATTAGTTACTTACAATGGCTGTTCTGCGTACTTGCGTACCAATAATATGTGCAGCCCACAATTTGAGTCTCTATGCAATCACGCAGGATCGCCATTTTGCATAGTTAATTGAGTTATTGCGTTGCATACTTGCATAACGTCGCTGTCGTATTAAAAACTTGTAACAACATCTTTGCCAATTTTAGCAGTAACTCCCCTCAATGTACTCGGAACATTTCATGACTCTAGGACCAAGAATACTTACTCAAAATACTTGCTGAAGTTGCACAATTGCGTGTTCGCTAATTGGGAAAATAGTTTCTGTTTTGAAGATAAAGGTAGAAATGAGGCTGTAGCATGAACGCAAGACATTACATGCATCATGTCAAGGGACACGTGGATGCCCACCTGCACACAGATCTACGTTTGATACTCATGGCTTTCTTTAGAAATCTGAAGCATGAATAAGATCTAGGCCATTAACACATTCCTGTCTCCGTCTCTGTCTGTTCTTGCTCTCTTTCACTAATACCTGCTTTCGGACAGCCATCCCATTTGGCCCTGTGGACTTTGGTTCGGTATGGGACCTGTAAGGCTTACCGTGTTGGGGAATGCGTCTTTACGGGGTCAGGGTAGCAAAGTAACATTTGTTAGGATTGCATTGTCGACTGCCAGCAAGTCTTTAAAAAGGATGGGACCTGTGGACTTTGGGTTGATTCCAGAGTCCCAATGTGGAAAGTTGTCATTAGGCCACTGAACGACTTCCCCGCCCTAATGTTAGTGCTTCTATCTACAACACAGATCGTGGAGACACATACAGAGGGGAGGAATGTACATGTGTGTTTGTGTGTGTGTGTTTGTGTGTGTAGGGTTGTTGCAAAAAAAAACTCTACTAAATAGTGATTTGAGGTTGGTGGGTTGATATTTGAGAGGAGAGTGTGTAAGTAAGTTGTAATGATTTAGGAGGCATGAGAAGAGAGGGGTCATTGAGAGTGTGGTTTAGGACTGAGGGAGGGGAGGGAAGGGAAGGGGGAGGCTAGGGGAAGGGGGGTTGAGGTCATTTGAGGGTGGATGAGAAAGGAGGGAGCAGACAAAGACAGGAAATGGAAAAGGGAGAAGGGGGAGGTGAGGAGAGGCGAGAGGGAGTACATCCCCCCAGACTCCCTTCTAGGACCTCCCCCTCCCTCTCTCTCTAACAGAATGGAGAGAGAAAACAAGAGAAAACCAGAGATCACTACTGAGACTCACAGAAAAATATGTATTCCCTCTCCCTTTTCCCCCTTTTCTTTTGCCTCTGTACCTCTATCTCTATCTCTCGCTCTCTCTCTCTCTCTCTCCCTCTTTCTCTCTCTGGGCAGGCAGGGGGCACAGCGCGATCAGCACCCTGGTGACAGAGCCATCGTACCACCCATCAATCAGCCCTCCGCCATGAGTGTGTGTGTATATGTGTTTGTGTAGCTTCTTCCAGAAGGTTTCCAGTCACCATATGCTTGCGTGACAGCAGCAATGATGACTTCATCATATGAGACAGGGCTGAGGGGTGTGTGTGTGTGTGTGTGTGTGTGTATGTGTGTGTGTGTGTGTGTGTGTGTGTGTGTGTGTGTGTGTGTGTGTGTGTGTGTGTGTGTGTGTGTGTGTGTGTGTGTGTGTGTGTGCGTGTGCGTGTGTGGGGGGGCTTACATCTCATGGGCCCTCAAATGCTCTTAAACATTTCAAATATACACTGAGTATTCAAAACATTAAAACACCTGCTCTTTCCATGACATAGACTGACCAGGTGAATCCAGGTGAAAGCTATGATCCCTTAGTGATGTCACTTGTTAAATCCACTTCAAACAGTGTATATGAAGGGGAGGAGACAGGTTAAAGAATGATTTTTAAGCATTGAGATAATTGAGACATAGATTGTGTATGTGTGCCGTTCAGAGGGTGAATGGGCAAGACAAAGAATTTAAGTGCCTTTAAACTGGGTATGGTGGTAGGTGCCAGGTGCACCGGTTTGTGTCAAGAACTGCAAAGCTGCTGGGTTTTTCACGCTCATCAGTTTCCCGTGTGTATCAAGAATGGTCCCACTATCCAAAGGACATCCAGCCAACTTGACACAACATTGAAGTCAACATGGGCCAGCATCACTGTGGAACACTTTCGACACCTTGTAGAGTCCATGCCCTGACAAATTGAGTCTGTTCTGAGGGCAAAAAGGGGAGGGGTTTGGTATACTAAGTGCAGTTTGACATACAGTATTGTTAATGACACATAACCAAACCATCAACCATCCTGTTTTTAAAAATAACCTTATGATTTTGCATTTTCAGACAAGTGTGAAAGATAGAAATATGATGACCTTTAGGGTAAACACATAAAAACAGGCCTCATCGTCTCGCCCTTGGGTTGTTCACAGTTGATTTCCTCTTACTCACATGCCCCAAGTGTTGTTGGTCGAGCATGTGCTAATGGGGTGACTCAGTAACAGTAATAGAACAACACAGAGACTCATGGGCACCATTATGGGCACAGAAATGGAGAAGCAGCACAATTATGCCCATAGGGAGTGGGGGGGTGTGGGTGTGGTTGTGGGAACCAGCCAACCTGACAGCCAGGTATTGACTGCTCCTTTCTACCCTTCTAGTTTTTGCTGAACAGTATACAAGCAGTTGGTTTAAGGGAGTGAACATGATTTATAATAAGGGTTACATTGAGAAAATCAAACCCCTGAAATGCAAATAGATGGCCCTCCCTTCAGCAAAACATATTTTACCTAAACCGTCCCTGAGAGCTTAAAAAAAAAACAAGTGACCCTCCCCTATAACCAAAATAATAATGAAAACAAAGTGGATAGAAGAGAACATGTCTACTGTTTACCCTCGCTTCTTGGACAGACCAGAGTTTTAGATATGCAGTTTTAGAATAAGTTCTTTGTTCAGTAAGCATTACATGTCAACGTGGGCTACGGGCCAGAAGGTTGTGGGTTTGCAGACCGTGTGGACAAGAGTAGGGGTGGAAAGATATCTTTTATATTAAAAACATTGTGCCTTTTAAAATATGTTCATGCAATTAACCTTTATTTTTTATTTTTTTACATATCACCAGAAACTTAATACCACACAAATTACTGAAATTACAGGCTAAGAATGGACAGAGAGATAGGCCTATGTGTTTATCTTGTCACGTTTCTCCAATGCCAAATCAGTGTGTCTTGTTTGCAACGAAACTGTCCCTGTTTGCAAATAATTAATAAATCTGAGCCATCATTAGGCAACTGAGCATGGTACTTAAAAAAGTTAGGCCTATCTTTCCACACCAGACAGACGCAGAAAAATGTAAGCTATTAAATAACTGAAGGATCCGCCCCTTTTTATCAATTTTAGCCTAAAATGACATACCCATATCTAACTGCCTGTAACTTCCCTGTTGCTTCAGGGAAGCAAGGATATACATATTCTTGGTATCATGAAAGGAAACACTTTGAAGTGTGTGAAAATGTGAAAGGACTATAGTAGAATATAACACAATAGATCTGGTAAAAGATAATACAAAGAGAAAACCAACCATTCTTTTGTATTTTTTTGTACCATAATCTTTGAAATGCAAGAGAAAGGCCATAATGTATTATTCCATCCCAGGTGCAATTTAGATTTTGGCCTGTAGATGGCAGCAGTGTATGTGCAAAGTTGTAGACTGATCCAATGAACCATTTCCATATTTCTGTTGTGCCTAATTTGTTTATTAATAACTTTTCATGTTCAAAATCGTTCACTTTCCTCAAACAATAGCATGGTATTATTTCACTGTAATAGCTACTGTAAACAGTGCAGTTAGATTAACACGAATTTAAGCTTTATGCCATTATCAGATATGTCTATGTCCTTGGAAATTTTCTTACTTACAACATGCTAATCGCATTAGCCTACATTAGCTCAACCGTCCCGTGGATGCTACACCGATCCCAAATAAGTTTTTAAAGATTGTTGTACACCAACGGAATCAATCCAACTTGAATGAGCTGGAGCAGTTTGCCTTGAAAAATGGGCAAAAATCCCAGTGGCTAGATGTGCCAAGCTTATAGAGACATACCCTAAGAGACTTGCAGCTGTAATTGCTGCAAAAGGTGGCTCTACAAAGTATTGACTTAGGGAATTATGCACGCTCAAGTTCTGTTTTTTTGTCCTATTTCTTGTTTGTTTCACAATAAAAAATATTTAGCATTTTCAAAGTGGTAGGCATGTTGAGTAAATCAAATGATACAACCCCCCCCCAAAATGTATCTTAATTCCAGGTTGTAAAGCAACAAAATAGTAAAAATGCCAAGGGGGGTGAATACTTTCATAAGCCACTGTACAGGTACAAATGACCTCAACCCCTATACAGCCTTGATACTGTTATGTAATTTTCTTTCTTATGTAATTTTCTACTTTAGTTTATTTAGTAAATATTTTCTTAACTCTATTTCTTGAGCCGCATTGTTGGTTAAGGGCTTGTAAGTAAGCATTTCACAGAAAGGTCTACACCTGTTGTATTCGGTGCATATTACAAATCAAATTTGAAAGGTGCGAAAGGTGCTTCAACAAAGTACTGAGTAAAATATCTGAATACTTTAGTTTTTTATTTTATAATTTTGCAAACAATTCTAAAACTCTGATTTTGCTTTGTCATTATGGGTTATTGTGTGTAGATTGATGAGGGGGGAAAACATTTGAATTAATTTTAGAATATGTCTTTAACGTAACAAAATGTGGAAAAAGTAATGGAGTCTGAATACTTTCCTAATGCACTGTATATCATTGTTTAATTTCTTTGAGGCTGATTTTGCTTGGGAAGTAATCTAAGTCTGTCACTATCAATTGGTTAAGCTATTCGCATTCTGTACAATAGAAGATGTTTAAACAAAGACAGCTTTTAGGGAAACACTTCTTCAAAGAAGAGTAGCTAGCAGTTAACAAAAAAATACAAAAGAACGGTTGTTTTTTTCTTTGTATTATCTTTTACCAGATCTATTGTGTTATATTCTCCTACATTCCTTTCACATTTCCACAAACGTCAAAGTGTTTACTTTCAAATGGTACCAATAATATGCTTATTCTTGCTTCAGGGCCTGAGTTACAGGCAGTTAGATTTGGGTATGTCATTTTAGGCGAAAATAGAAAAAAAGGGGAGGATCCTTAAGAGGTTTTAAGTCTTACCACAGATTCTCAATTCAATTGAGGTCAATTGAGGTCCGGGCTTTGACTAGGACATTCCAAGACATTTCAGTGTTTCCCCTTAAACCACTCGAGTTTTGCTTCAGCAGTATGCTTAGGGTCATTGTCCTGCTGGAACATGAACCTCCGTCCCAGTCTCAAATCTCTGGAAGACTGAAACAGGTTTCCCTCAATAATTTCCCCGTATTTAGCGCCATCCATCACTTCTTCAATTCTGACCAGTTTCCCAGTCCCTGTCAATGAAACATCCCAGCGTGATGCTGCCACCAACATGCTTCACTGTGTGGATGGTGTTCTCGGGGTGATGAAAGGTGTTGGGTTTGTGCCAGACATAGCGTTATCCTTGATGGCCAAAAGCTCAATTTTAGTCGAACCTGACCAGAGTAACTTCTTCCATATGTTTGGGGAATCTCTCAGAATTGGTCTTGTGGACAGATACTCATATTTTTTACAACCCAACCCTGATCTGTACTTCTCCACAACTTTCTCCCTGACCTGTTGGAGAGCTCCTTGGTCTTCATGGTGCCACTTGCTTGGTGGTGGTGACCCTTGCTTAGTGGTGTTACAGACTTCGTTTCAGAACAGGTATATATACTGAGATCATGTGACAGATCATGTGACACTTAGATTGCACACAGATGGACTTTATTTAACTAATTATGTGACTTCTGAAGGTAATTGGTTGCACCATATCTTAATTCGAGGCTTCATAGCAAAGGGTGTGAATACATATTCATGCACCACTTTTCCATTTTTTTTCCCTCAACTTTTTTGAAACAAGATCTTTTTTTAATTTCACTTCACCAATTTGGACTGTTTTGTGTATGTCCATTACATGAAATGTAAATAAAAATCTATTTCAATTACAGGTTGTAATGCAACAAAATAGGAAAAAAGCCAATGGGGATGAATACTTTTGCAAGGCACTGCAGGTAGGGGTAAAGAGACCATGAATAGATAATACACAGTGAGTAGTAGCAGTGTAAAAACAAAGGGGGGTCAATGTAAATAGTCCGGGTGGTCATTTGAGAAATTGTTCAATAGCCTTAAGGCTTGGGGATAGAAGCTTTTAAGGAGCCTTTTGGACATAGACTTTGCACTCCGGTACTGATTGCCGTGCGATAGCAGAGAGAATAGTCTATTTCTTGAACTGCATTGTTGGTTAAGGGCTTGTAAGTAGGCTTTCCTCTGACACCGCCTAATAAATAGGTCCTGGAAGAAAGGAAGCTTGGCACAAGTGATGTACTGGGCCATACACACTACCCTCTGTAGCGCCTTACGATCAGATACCGAGCAGTTGCCATACCAGGCAGGGGTGCATTTTCAGGCCTGTTCAGACCACTTTTTCCTGTAGTCCACAATCAACTCCTTTGTCTTGTTCATATTGAGGGAGAGGTTGTTTTCCTAGCACCACATTGCCAGGTCTCTGACCTCCTCCCTATCTCATCGTTGTCTGTGATCAGGCCTACCACTGTTGTGTTGTCAGCAAACCTAATGACGGTGTTGGAGTCATGGTTGGCCATGCAGTCGTCGGTGAACAGGGAGTACAGGAGTGGCCTAAGCACGCACCCCTGAGGGGCCCCCGTGTTAAGTATCAGCATGGCAGATGTGTTGCTTCCTACCCTTACCACCTGAGGGTGGCCAGTCAGGAAGTCCAAGATCCAGTTGCAGAGAGAGATGTTCAGTCCCAGGCTCCTTAGCTTAGTGATGAGCTTTGTGGGCACTATGGTGTTGAACACTGAGCTGTAGTCAAAGAACAGCATTCTCACATACGTGTTCCTTTAGTCCAGGTGGGAAAGGGCAGTGTGGATTGCGATTGAGATTGCGTCATCTGTGGATCTGTTGCGAATTGGAGTGGGTCTAGGGTTTCTGGTATGATGGTGTTGATGAGCAGCCTTTAAAAGAACTTCAGTGCTTTGGGGCGGTAATCATTTAGGCACGTTACCTTCGCTTTCTTGGGCACAGGGACTATGGTGGTCTGTATGAAACATGTAGGTATTATAGACTCGGTCAGGGAGAGTTTCAAAATGTCAGTGAAGACTGGTCTGCACATGCTTTGTTGGTCTGCTTTGTTGGTCTGCGCATGCTTTGAGTACACTTCCTGGTAATCCGTCTGGCCCGCGGCTTTGTGAATGTTGACCTGTTTAAAGGTCTTGCTCACCTTGGCTAAAGAGAGCGTGATCAAACAGCTGGTGCTCTCATGCATGTTTCAATGTTGCTTGCCTCGAAGCGAGCATAAAAGGCATTTAGCTCATCTGGTAGACTCGCGTCACGGGGCAGCTTGCGGCTGGGTTTCCCTTTGTAGTCTGTAATAGTTTGCAAGCCCTGCCACATCCGACGAGCGTCAGAGCCGGTGTAGTAGAATTCAATCTTAGTCCTGTATTGACGCTTTGCCTGTTTGATGGTTCGTCTGAGGGCATAGCAGGATTTCTTATAAGCGTCCGGATTAGTGTCCCGCTCCTTGAAAGCGGCAGCTTTAGCCTTTAGCTTGGTGCGGATGTTGCCTGTAATCCATGGCTTCTGGTTGGGATACGTACGTGCGGTCGCTGAGGGGACGACGCCATCGGTGCAGTTATTGACGAAGCCGGTGACTGAGGTGGTAAACTCCTCAATGCCATTGGATGAATCCTGAAGCATATTCCAGTCTGTGCTAGCAAAACAGTCCTGTAGCGTAGCATCTGACCACTTCCGTATTGAGTCTTCTTGGATATGATGCTACAAGCTTAGCACACCTGTATTTGGGGAGTTTCTCTAATTTTTCAGGTCTCTCCAGAGATGTTTGATTGTGTTCAAGTCCAGGCTCTGGCTGGGCCAGTCAAGGACACTCAGAGACTTGACCCGAAGCCACTCCTACATTGTCTTGGCTGTGTGCTTAGGGTCATTGTCCTGTTGGAAGGTGAAGCTCCACCCCAGTCTGATGTCCTGAGCACACTGGAGCAGGTTTTCATCAGGTTTCTCTCTGTACTTTGCGCCGTTCATCTTTCCATCGATCCTAACTAGTCTCCCTGCCACTGAAATATATCCCCACAGCATGATGCTGCCACCACCATGCTTCACCTTAGGGATGGTATTGGCCAGGTGATGAGCGGTGCCAGGTTTACTCCAGATGTGACGCTTGGCATACAGGCCAAAGAGTTCAATCTTGGTTTCATCAGATCAGAGAATCTTGTTTCTCATGGTCTGAGAGTCCTTTATGTGCCTTTTAGCTAACTCCAAGTGGGCTGTCATGTGCCTTTTACTGAGGAGTGGCATCTGTCTGGCCACTCTACCATAAAGGCCTGATTGGTGGAGTGCTGTAGAGATGGTTGTCTTTCTGGAAGGTTCTCCCATCTCCACATAGGAACTTTGGAGCTCTGTCATAGAGACCATTGGGTTCTTAGTCACCTCCCTGAACAAGGCCCTTCTCCCCCAATTGCTCAGTTTGGCTGGGCGGCCAGCTCTAGGAAAAGTCTTGGTGGTTCCAAACTTCTTCCATTTAAGAATTATGGAGGCCACTGTGTTCTTTGGCACTTTCAATGCTGCAGACATTTTTGGGTACTTTTCCCCAGATCTGTGCCTCCACACAATTGTTTATTTTTTTTTATTTAACCTTTATTTAACCAGGTAGGCTAGTTGAGAACAAGTTCTCATTTACAACTGCGACCTGGCCAAGATAAAGCATAGCAGTGTGAACAGACAACAGAGTTACACATGGAGTAAACAATAAACAAGTCAATAACACAGTAGAAAAAAGAAAAAAAAGAGTCTATATACATTGTGTGCAAAAGTCATGAGGAGGTAGGCAAATAATTACAATTTAGCAGATTAACACTGGAGTGATAAATGATCAGATGGTCATGTGCAGATACTGGTGTGCAAAAGAGCAGAAAAGTAAATAAATAAAAACAGTATGGGGATGAGGTAGGTCAATTGGGTGGGCTATTTACCGATGGACTATGTACAGCTGCAGCGATCGGTTAGCTGCTCAGATAGCAGATGTTTAAAGTTGGTGAGGGAGATAAAAGTCTCCAACAATCATGTATTGGAGCTCTACGGACAATTCATTTGACCTCATGGCTTGGTTTATGCTCTGGCAGGCACTCTCAACTGTGGGGACTTATAAGGTTGGTAATCTTTTCCAAATCATGTACAATCAATTGCATTTACAACAGGTGGACTCAAGGATGATCAATGGAAACAGGATGCACCGGAGCTCAATTTCAAGTAGCAAAGGGTCTGAATACTTATGTAAATAAGGTATTTCTGTTTTTTGTTTTTTTAATAAATGTGTAAACATATATGGGTTATTGTGTCTGTTGAATCTGCTACTGCTTCATGTTTCAGCACCACATTCTAAATGACTTGAATCTGGCTTATAGAGAGTTTAATAACTCTGATAAATACATAATGGGCAAGAAACCTATTGTTTTTAATCAAATCAAATATAGTAATAGCAAGCTATCAAAGTTGACCTCTGGTCCTCCTCCTAATCTTCACGCTCTCATTCTCAAACTGAACAGAATTTAGGCTATAGGCTAGTCCACGTGCAAGATTTTTGGACTAGGCTTAATCAACAACAAACAATGTCAGATGAAATCTTTGACTCTCATCCTCCTACACAGCACAGCCATTGGTTAAGCAGCACACAAAAACGTTTTTTTGATCAGCAAGAGCAGAGCAGGCCGGGACTCGGGGTTGGAATATCCCCTGTAGTGTGTAATGCAGTTTAGTTTAATTTACACCATCCCAGCAGCTATCTTAAAAATATAACCTTTGTGCTTCTCCGAGCATGCACTTTGTAGCCTATCGCCTATAGGTTATGGATAATGATTGAGACTACATTAAATAGCCTATAAGCGCACTTGATATTGCGCGCCAAGTGGAGAATCAGAAATGGGGGACAGCATCAGCCACACATCAATATCTAGCCTAATAAGGTATTAATTCTTAAGCACTGAGAAATATGGAAATATTGACCCTCCACTGGATTATATTTAACAAATACTAAACCCTCCCTTTGACTGAAATTTAAAAAGCATGACCCTCCCTCTTCCAGGTAACCATTCTGTAAATTTCAATCCATCCCTAAGCAGACTGACTAATAACAGATGGAGAAATTGAGAAATAAAATTCACTCACCAAACCAACTTCTAAATCCAATGTCACAGCAAACAAAGACACATAATAAACTCTCTCTCCTTGCTACAGCTTGCAAACAAATTGTGTCTTTAAGAGTGGTGTTGCAGTGGTGAATCGATCTAACCGCGAGTCAAGAAAATCTCAAGCCCTCCTCAGACTTCTGAGTGACAGCAACAAGACAGTTGATCACCTGGAGGTGTCTGTGGGTCGGGGACAGCGGTATAATTATGTGCTGGGCTGGAGGGCAGTTTGTCCCAGCTTCCAGCCCAGAGTAGATCTTTCTCTGCCCCCTGAGGTGCTCTCAAATTTGGGGTGGCTACGGAGGATGCTGGGGTGAAGGGTTTAGACAGGGCATACTTCTCTCTTCCGTAGTGACTGTGTTCATACACACACTCACGTGCACGCAAGCAAACTCGACGCACACACACCCTGTCTTTCTCCTGCGTTTTTTCCCCCAAGTCTCATTAAACCATGTTCTTAGGCTCTACATCTCTCCTCCTCTATTCTTTCCTTTCCTCTCTCTAACTCTTCGCTCTTTTCTCTCTGATTACTGTCTAAGGTTGTTAGCGGTGACTGATTGATCACAGCAACAAACGACTTTGGCCCTAATTCGTTCAAGGACACTGATCTGCTAAACCAATCTACCAATCCAGCAGCATTGGCAGAGCGCTACAGAGTGTGCAGGTTAGTAGGCTGGAACTAATGCCCTAACTTCCTGTAGCACTCCAGGACCACGCAGGATTGAAGAATACACTGGAATACTGCAGTAGGTAAAGGAGTAACTTACCTTCCTACTTCCTTTATAACAGGAGCAGGACAGAGCAGGAACGTTTCCTCTACACCAGCAGGCCTCTCATCTAAAGAAACATTATATTCTGTTAATTGAAGAGGTTTAACATCATATTAAAGCTAGAATCCGTAGTTGCTACATTCATTTTTGGACTTGTAATTATTATTTTTTTTTAATTTTACCCCTTTTTCTCCCCAATTTTGTGGTATCCAATTGTTGTAGTAGCTACTATCTTGTCTCATCGCTACAACTCCCGTACGGGCTCGGGAGAGACGACGGTTGAAAGTCATGCGTCCTCCGATACACAACCCAACCAAGCCGCACTGCTTCTTAACACAGCACGCATTCAACCCGGAAGCAAGCCGCACTAATGCGCCGGAGGAAACACCGTGCACCTGGCCACCTTGGTTAGCGCACACTGCGCCCAGCCCGCCACAGGAGTCGCCCTCCCTAACCCAGGCGACGCTAGGCCAATTGTGCGTCGCCCCACGGACCTCCCGGTCGCGGCCGGTTACGACAGAGCCTGGGCGCGAACCCAGGGACTCTGATGGCACAGCTGGCGCTGCAGTACAGCGCCCTTAACCATTGATTCACTATTTTTGTTTTTACCCCAATTTCGTGATATCCAATTGGTAGTTACAGTCTTGTCCCATCGCTGCAGCTCCCGTACGGACTCAAGAGAGTTAACAGTCAAGAGCCATGCGTCCTCCGAAACACAACCCTGCCAAGCCGCACTGCTTCTTGACACACTGCTCGCTTAACCCCAGAAGCCAGCTGCACCAATGTGTCGGAGGAAACACCGTACAACTGGCGACCAAAGTCAGCGTGTACGCGGCCAGCCCACCACAAGGAGTAGCTAGAGCACAATGGGACAAGAACATCCCAGCTGGCCAAACCCTCCCCTAACCCGGACGACGCTGGGCCAATTGTGTGCCATCTCATGGGTCTCCCGGTCAAGGCCGGCTGCGACACAGCCCGGGATCAGACCCGGGTCTGTAGTGACACCTTAGACTGCTGCGCCAGTCGGTAGGCCCATACCCATTGATTCTTAAATAATATAAATTATAAATGCCTCATGAGCTTAGTTCAACTTTCGGAACCCATCAGAACCCAAACTATAAGCTTGTTTTACTCCAATGTTTGCATTAACAAACACTGTATAGCCTGAAAACATGGTTTAAACTATAATTGGATGGTCAGTCCATGGCTTTGTCTATGAATTTGAGAGTGGTTACATTTCTCCAGGGCCATCCCTCAGCTTTTTACCAAAACAGAGGAGCAGTGACCACTTGTTTCAACTGTGTACTGTAGCTTTCATGTTGCAAATAAACACAGAAAACATCTGTGTGTGAGCATTTGTGTGTGTGAGAGAGAGATTCATCAGACATGTTCTTAGTATATAATTATAGACAAAATGATGTCCCCATTTCTTACATAAACATCGGTGTTTGTGTGTCTCACCCAGAGTGTGTGTGTCGTTGAGTTTGAAGCTACAGAGGACCTGGTCGGTGTTTCTGGCGTGGAGAAAACCGTTCCCTCGAACTACCACCTGAAACGACTCTGAGAGAAAGAAACAAAAACGGTAAGAACCATTTATCTCCAACCATTCAACGTTATTTGAATGCATTATACTTTTCTAGCAAAGTAGTCTCGTGAAAATTTGTTTTTAAAAATATGACCGTGAGGATGGCAGCAGCACTTCTCTGCCACTTCTCTGCCTTTGTCTCATGTGGCCCTGTTTTACATTAGAAAGTGTTCACAGCCTGAGGCCTTGTGTGTGTGTGTGTGTGTGTGTGTGTGTGTGTGTGTGTGTGTGTGTGTGTGTGTGTGTGTGTGTGTGTGTGTGTGTGCGTGTGGGGCTCTTTGCCTGCTCTCTTATGTGCTCCATGCTTAACCTTTCAGGAAGACTCAACTCAAGCTGGAGAAAAACAACCAGCATATGCTTCACTGGTGCTAACGTTGTGTGTGTGCTGATGTGCGTGGTGCGTGTGTGTACAGGCATATGCTCCACTGGTGCTAATGCTAAAAGTGCTGCTGTTCACAAATCTCTGCCTGCACAGCCGGGAGGGTTTTGAGTGACTGTATGTGTGTGTGGACAGGAATATGTGTGTGTGTGACTCTGACCTTTCGGTACCCCCAGGCACCACTAAAGCGCATTGATGGAAGCTAACCAGCATATGCTGGAATGTGAGTGTGTGTGTCAGTGTGTGTATGTGTGTACAGCGTTTGTTGTAGAGGGGGGGGGGGGGGGGGGGGGGGGGACGCTCGCTTAGAAAGCGGTCTGCAGGGTTACCAGTGGAAACAGAGTAGATCTGACCTTACCTATGACATCAACGGTGTGTCTGTGTGTGTATTCCTCCATGCACGTTTGTGTGTGATCTTTGCTGTGCACTGAGGCATATTCTAGCCTCATCCCTTCTTAATAGAAATTAACCTTCGCCACACCTTTAACATTTAAAGCTACAGAAAGTGTACAATTCACTGGATAAAAACATCACGGTGTGTGTGTTCCCCACAAGGGAAAAAACAGTGTTTCAAAAAGGTCAAGGCAACTAAGGTAAAACATTGTCACTTTCACTGAAATGCCACCAATACACCATAATTAGTTATGTTGCTGTATTGAAGTGAATGTCATGTTCAGCACTAATGTAAAAACGAAGTCCTTCATGTTCTTCATGTTGTGATATTTAGTGCCACATTTGAAGATGTTCTGCTCTTTTTTCACTGTTGGTCACATTTGCGTTTGCCTGTGACGCTGAGAGCTGTATTCATTGGCTGTATCTAGTGCATGTGTGTGTGTGTGTGTGTGTGTGTGTGTGTGTGCGTGCGTGCGTGCTGTTTAAGTTTCAGGTTTTAATGTCACATGGACAAGTAAAGTGAAATGCCTTTCTTGCAAGCTCAAAACCCAACAATGCAGTTATAAATATCAATGTAGTACTAAAAATAATCGCTAACTCAATATATCCCCAAGCAAACGTGAGAGCGTGAGTGGTCAGTTATATACGACAGCGGACCAATCTGTGGGTAAAGCGACGCTGCGACTTGAACCCAACAAGCCATAGCTTCCCTTAGAGGAAAAGACGAAGAACAACTTGGAGATACAAATTAGAGCAATGAACAGATAAAGTATATCCAGGAAATGGATGAACAGGACAACAAAATTGGCCTTCTGGAAGCAAATGTGCAAACTTTAGAAGATGAACTGCACCAGCAAGTAAACAGAATGAGACCAAACAACATGAGAATATTGTCCCTACCGGAAGACAAGGAAAAAGGAGATCTTTCCAGCTACGTGATCAAGCCGATTTCAGAGGAGGTTGGCGTAGATGTATCACCAGAGGATCTGCAGGGGTAAATACCCTTGCATGTCAATCTTTAAGCTGTGGAACTATTAAACCAAACTCAACATTCTGAAGGCACAAGGGAAAAGGGGACCTGTCTGCTAAGCTGAGGAAAAAACGCACACAATTTATTCCAATCAGGCAGTCATTGGAGGAAAAAGTCTCAACTCTGATTCCTGGCAGTGCAGTGGGTATGGAAGGGAACACAGAGGATGGAGGGCACAAGTGCCAATGGAGCCCTGAACAGGCTACAGGAAACCTTTCCAGGTGAAAGAGAGCCCAATGCCCCAAAAAGAAGTGGAAAAAGGTGATAAGCACACTACGCTACATATAGTGATGCACAAGACCAGCTTATCTTATGTTGAGACTATATTATTTCCCCCTTCCCCCAACACAACCTTGAATCTATTGTCCCCGAGTACCTGTTCTTCTCTAGGAGGTAACAATAGAATTAGCCAATGGCAATGAGATACATAGACACAGAAAAGACAATAGAAAATAGGAAATATAGCATGTATGTCAACAATTGTCAATAACTGTTCAATGAATGTGTGTGTAATGTGTGGGCGAGAGGGTGTGAGTAGATGTGTGTATGTAGCTGTGCTTTTGAATGGTAGAGTGAAGGAGGGGGAATATGAACAAGTTCAAGGGTGTTGGAGAGAATGGGTGTGGGGAAGCATAGGGTAAATGTTGTATGTGAATGAAGGAGAATGGATAAGTAAGTAGTTGTATGGAGGGGTATAAATGGGTCTGAGAAGACGGGAGGGGGAAAAGATGGGAGGTTGGGATAAACTTGGCCTGGATGGGTAAGGGTGGTAAAGAATGGGATGGTGGGACAAGGTTGGCTTGGGTGGGCAAGGATGAGTAAAGATTGGAGGTTGGGATAAGCTGGACGTGGGTGGTGTACTGGGAGGGGTGGTGGAGAGGGATGGATTTGGTTTGGGAGGGAGAAAAGGAAGGACTTCATTACATTACAATGTCATTTTATTTAAAAAATGTGTGACGTGCAAACCCGCTGTAAAATGTCTGGCTCTCACAGACCTGTAACTTCTTCTTTAAGAGGCTCCTCTGTCCTCCACTCGTTACCTGTATTAATGGCACCTGTTTGAACTTGTTATCAGTATAAAAGACATCTGTCCACAACCTCAAACAGTCACACTCCAAACTCCACTATGGCCAAGACCAAAGAGCTGTCAAAGGACACCAGAAACAAAATTGTAGACCTGCACCAGGCTGGGAAGACTGAATCTGCAATAGGTAAGCAGCTTGGTTTGAAGAAATCAACTGTGGGAGCAATTATTAGGAAATGGAAGACATACAAGACCACTGATAATCTCCCTCGATCTGGGGCTCCATGCAAGATCTCACCCCGTGGGGTCAAAATTATCACAAGAACGGTGAGCAAAAATCCCAGAACCACACGGGGGTACCTAGTGAATGACCTGCAGAGAGCTGGGACCAAAGTAACAAAGCCTACCATCAGTAACACACTACGCCGCCAGGGACTCAAATCCTGCAGTGCCAGACATGTCCCCCTGCTTAAGCCAGTACATGTCCAGGCCCGTCTGAAGTTTGCTAGAGAGCATTTGGATGATCCAGAAGAAGATTGGGAGAATGTCATATGGTCAGATGAAACCAAAATAGAACTTTTGATAAAAACTCAACTCGTCATGTTTGGAGGACAAAGAATGCCGAGTTGCATCCAAAGAACATCATACCTACTGTGAAGCATGGGGGTGGAAACATCATGCTTTGGGGCTGTTTGTCTGCAAAGGGACCAGGACGACTGATCCGTGTAAAGGAAAGAATGAATGGGGCCATGTATCGTGAGATTTTGAGTGAAAACCTCCTTCCATCAGCAAGGGTATTGAAGATGAAACGTGGCTGGGTCTTTCAGCATGACAATGATCCCAAACACACCCGGGCAACGAAGGAGTAGCTTCGTAAGAAGCATTTCAAGGTCCTGGAGTGGCCTAGCCAGTCTCCAGATCTCAACCCCATAGAAAATCTTTGGAGGGAGATGAAAGTCCGTGTTGCCCAGTAACAGCCCCAAAACATCACTGCTCTAGAGGAGATCTGCATGGAGGAATGGGCCAAAATACCAGCAACAGTGTGTGAAAACCTTGTGAAGACTTACAGAAAACATTTGACCTCTGTCATTGCCAACAAAGGGTATATAACAAAGTACTGAGATAAACTTTTGTTATTGACCAAATACTTATTTTCCACCATAATTTGCAAATAAATTCATTAAAAATCCTACAATGTGATTTTCAAGATTTTTTTTCCTCAATTTGCCTGTCATAGTTGAAGTGTACCTATGATGAAAATTATAGGCCTCTCTCATCCTTTTAAGTGGGAGAACTTGCACAATTGGTGGCTGACTAAATACTTTTTTGCCCCACTGTATAGTTAAATGCTTTAAAGAGGAACAATGGGTAAATATTGAAGATTCGCCTGCTCATTCCCAGAATCGTTTTGTGTCTATTTTTGGAGGATAAACCTAAGAATATTAACAAGAAAAAGAGAAATTGTAAAGTATTCTACAAGAACCAATGAAACTTCCTAGAAACACAACACTATGGAATATTCCTTGGATTGTTTTTCTGAATGGTGTTGAACACTGAGCTGTAGTCAATGAACAGCATTCTCACGTACAGTTGAAGTCAGAAGTTTACATACACTTGTTGGAGTCATTAAAACTTGTTTTTCAACTACTCCACAAATTTCTTGTTAACAAACTATAGTTTTGGCAAGTCGTTTAGGACATCTACTTTGTACATGACACAAGTCATTTTTCCAACAATTGTTTACAGACAGATTATTTCACTTATAATTCACTGTATCACAATTTCAGTGGGTCAGAAGTTTACGTACACTAAATTTACTGTGCCTTTAAACAGCAAAATTATGTCATGGCCTTAGAAGCTTCTGATAGGCTAATTGACATCATTTGAGTCAATTGGAGGTGTACCTGTGCATGTATTTCAAGGCCTACCTTCAAACTCAGTGCCTCTTTGCTTGACATTATGGGAAATTCAAAAGAAATCAGCCAAGACCTCATAAAAAAATGGTAGACCTCCACAAGTCTGGTTCATCCTTGGGAGCAATTTCCAAACGCCTGAAGGTACCACGTTCATCTCTACAAACAATAGTACGCAAGTATAAACACCATGGGAGAACGCAGCTGTCATACCGCGCAGGAAGTAGACGCATTCTGTCTCCTAGAGATGAACGTACTTTGGGGCGAAAAGTGCAAATCAATCCCAGAACAACAGAAAAGGACCTTGTGAAGATGCTGGAGGAAACAGGTACAAAAGTATCTATATCCACAGTAAAACAAGTCCTATATCGACATAACCTGAAAGGCCACTCAGCAAAGAAGAAGCCACTGCTCAAAAACCGCAACAAAAAAGCCAGACTACAGTTTGCAACTGCACATGGGGACAAAGATCACACTTTTTGGAGAAATGTCCTCTGGTCTGTTTGGCCATAATGACCATCGTTATGTTTGGAGGAAAAAGGGGGAGGCTTGCAAGCCAAAGAACACCATCCCAACCATGAGGCACGGGGATGGCAGCATCATGTTGTGGGGGTGCTTTGCTGCAGGAAGGACTGGTGTACTTCACAAAATAGATGATGAAATAGGAAAATTAGGAAAATTATACGGATATATTGAAGCAACATCTCAAGACATCAGTCAGGAAGTTAAAGCTTGGTCGCAAATGGGTCTTCCAAATGGACAATGACCACAAGCATACTTCCAAAGTTGTGGCAAAATGGCTTAAGGACAACAAAGTCAAAGTATTGGAGGGGCCATCACAAAGTCCTGAACTCAATCCTATAGAAAATGTGTGGGCAGAACTGAAAAAAGTGTGTGCGAGCAAGGAGGCCTGTCAGGAGGAATGGGACAAAATTCACCCAACTTATTGTGGGAAGCTTGTGGAAGGCTACCTGAAACGTTTGACCCAAGTTAAACAATTTAAAGGCAATGCTACCAAATACTAATTGAGTGTATGTAAACTTCTGACCCACTGTGAATGTGATGAAAGAAAAAAAATCTGAAATAAATACTATTATTCTGACATTTCACATTCTTAAAATAAAGTGGTGATCCTAACTTTCACTAGGATTAAATGTCAGGCATTGTGAAAAACTGAGTTAAAATGTATTTGGCTAAGGTGTATGTCAACTTCCGACTTCAGCTGTAGGTCTTCCTCTTATCTAGGTGGGTGAGGGCAGTGTGGAGTGCAATTGAGATGGCGTCGTCTGTGGATCTGTTTGGGCGGTATGCAAACTGGAATGGGTCTAGGGGGTCTGGGATGATGGAGTTGATGTGTGCCATAACCAGCTTTTCATAGCTTTTCAAAGAGGTTAAAAATTACTGTGAATATGCCTGGTAGCTTTAAAAAAGATATATGTTATGACTCTGCGGAGGTCATAGCGGGACTTCTTGTACTTGTTGTCCTCAGCTGTAGCCTTAGGGTTGTCTGTGACAGCCCTGTGTGCGGTAGCGCTGTCCTTTGGTTTAGCGCCAACCTCTGTTAACCAGGGCTTTTGATTGGTGAAGCAGCTGTGGGGACAACGTCTCCGATTCATTTCTAATGAAGCCGGTGGCAGAGGTGGCTAGCTCGTCGACGTTATCGGTGGAGTCTCTGAACTTATTCCAATCAGCGCTAGCAAAGCAGTCCAGCAGCATAATCTCTGATTCTCAACGGAGCGAGTCACATGTACTTCCCGTTTGACATTCTGCGAGTAAACAGGAAGCAGGAGTACGGAGTCATGATCTGATTTGCTGACTGGGGGACGAGGGAGAGCCTTGTATTCTTGCTTGTGTGTAGAGTTATAGAGGTCTATGACTTTTTCGGCCCTAGTGGCAAAGGAGACGTATTGATGGAAGTTGGGCATGACGTGACTTAATGATGCGGAATTAAAATAGCCAGCAACAAGGAAAGCAGCCTCCAGGTGCAAGTTTTCCTGATTGTTTATAGCCTCATAGTTTGTTAAGTGCTATCTTGTTATTTTTCTTTTCCTGAGGTGGAATGTCGCAGTAACAGCTGAAAAGACATTTGACAATCAGGTATCTTGTCCGAAAGCCATGTTTCAGAAAAGCAGAGACTATTGCAGTTACAAGAGTCCCATTGGTAGCAAATCGGCGATCGGAAGTCATCCATGTTATTATCAGGTGACTGTACATTGGCCAATAGAATGGAGGGAAGCAGAGGCTAGTTTTCCCTTCGTCTACATCTAGCAAGTACTCCCCCTCTCTTGCCTCTATAACGCCAGTGTTTCCTCTTGGATAACCCAAAAATTGGGTCGGAATTACAAAAAAGCCAAGTACAGATGAGTCGAAGCCGGAATTTAGGTAAATAACTGCCGATCTGATGTTCAAAAGTTCTTGTCAGTTATAAGAAACGATAGCGGATACATTTCATGAAAATAATGTAACAATAAACGCCAAAAGAATCACAAAATAGCAAAGTTGGGTCAGAGCTCGCAAAACGGTGGCCATTCAGTATGACGCCATCTTATAAGAGTGTCAGGGGCTTGTGACTTGTCACTAGTGCTCTTGTCGCCTTGCGTGGCCAAAACTGTGTGTGTTGATAGGCCAGGGCTGTGTGTGTGTTTGCATGTGCGTGTCTGTGTTTGTAGGGGGATTTGGCATGTCCGATTGTGGCCACTTCAATCACGTTAGTGCGACGGGACAGTAATGGGGACGAGGGGTTGGGGGTACAGGGAAATGCGGACAGAGGGGGGAGGGAAGGGGGAGGCGGGGTGAGAGGTCAGATGTTAATGAAAGCAGCAATCTCTGCTGTCAGGTTGGATAGCAGGACCACCTCTCACTGGCCTGTGTGTGTGTGTGTGTGTGTGTGTGTGTGTGTGTGTGTGTGTGTGTGTGTGTGTGTGTGTGTGTGTGTGTGTGTGTGCCTGATCAGTGCTGTCAGGTTAGATAGCGTGGCTGGCGTTCACTGTCCAATCTGATGGCCTGTTTGCAGGCAGTGCGGTCTGGTCACTTTATATCAGTGTGAGGGACGTGTGTGTGTATGCTGGTTAAAAGAGCGTCTGGTTGTGCTTGTGTGTGGACTGGAAGAACGTCTATGTGTGTTTGTGTGTTAGTATGTATGTGTGTTTGCTGCCATCATTGTGCGCTGGGCTCATGGCAGGAGGAGAGATCCATATAGACAGTTAAACCTTATCTAAATCCTGAAGCGACTGTAGCACTAACTTACATTTCCTGTGCAATTTTGTTATCTCATCTCATAACCTTTTTTGGTTAGGCTTCATGGTGAAAAACAGCCCCAGTCCTTCTCTACCCTCATCTTATCATTCATAACAACATCCGGACTAGGGCATTTTCTGTCCTGGAAAAATACTTTCATATTGCCTCAGTATGTTCCCATGTTTATCACCACCTTCGTTAAGAATGACTCTGTCACACCGTAATATGAAAACGTATTTTCAATTAATACCAGAGTATATCTTAATTGAAAATGCATTAAAACTTTTACACATTTATATTGTATTTTTTTAAATTAATGTTTTATTTATTTAACTAGGCAAGTCAGTTAAGAACAAAGTCTTATTTTCAATGACGGCTTACCCTGGCCAAACCCTAACCTGGACGACGCTGGGCCAATTGTGCGCCGCCCTATGGGACTCCCAATCACGGCCGGTTGTGATACAGCCTGGAATCGAACCAGGGTCTGCAGTGACGCCTCTATCATTGAGTTGCAGTGCCTTAGACAGCTGTGTCATCTCAGATTAATGGACAGTGCTTGAAACAGTCCTGGATTATTGCAAAGTTTTAAAAAGATTTAGTCCAGAGTTTCATCTAACGTCATCTTTGTATTAAAGACATCACATTTACATTTGCTGCTCTTGATTGACAACTTAACCTCTAAATCTACTTATTCTGTCTCTTAGTTCACTGACCATTACTGTTCTCATTATTCAAATAGTAAATTAGGCTGTTTGGGACATTTGGGGACAGGCTGACCAGGCAAGGACGTGCTGTTCCTGATCCTGATTAGCATATTATTATACAGACAAGTCTTTATGAAGGGTCTGTCTCTCTCTCACTCTCTCCCACTCCCAGTCTCTGTATCTTCCATCTCTCTCTTCCTCTCACTCTCTCTCTCTCTCCCCCTCTCTCCCTCCCTGCCTCGCTCTTTCCCTCTTTTCCTCTCTTCCTCTTGCACTTGGCCGTCTCTGTCTTCTCTTTTTGTATCTCTAACCCCCCCCCCCCCCCCCCATTCTCTCATATTCCATAATGAACATTGATCATGTCTGGTGAACACTAATCCCTTCCGCTGGTTGCTGTAGAGACAGAACAGTAGGAGCACTCTGGTAAGTGAGTCCTAATAAGGTCATGTCAGCCCTCATCCATCCTGCTGGCTACACACACCAGACCACTCTCTCACTCACTCACTCACTCACACACACACACACACACACACACACACACGAACACGCACACGCACATTTTCTTTCAGAGTGGCTACTTAAGGTATCAGATGTGGAAAACTAGGCCAGAGAGGCAGCCAGGCTTAAAGAAGCACAGCTAATTTCCTGACGCACACACACACACACACACTAATTTCTCAGGACAATACGCTCTCTGTCACTTCCTTGGTCATCATGGTTGGCCGGCCATGCGCTCACCTCACACACCGCATTATGATAATGTATTCTGATGACCACCACTCAGCTGGACCAGTGGGCCAGAACACATTCACTGTCAGGTGTCAGTCTTTGACAAATACCATAATCGGAAATGGCGAAATTCCATATGTTTGATCCAAATAACTACAGCTCCATCAGAGAGTATTCCCACCCCTTGACTTTTTCCACATGTTGTTGTGTTACAGCTTGAATTTCAAATGGATTCAATTGAGATTTTGTGTCACAATACCCCATACAGTCAAGGTGGAATAATGATTTTTAGAACTTTGTACAAATGAATAGGAAATTAAAAGCTGAAATGTCTTGTGTCAAAAAGTATTCAACCCCTTTTTTATATGTGCTTATCAAGCCACATAATAAGTTGCATGGACTCACTCTGTGTGCAATAATAGTGTTTAACCTGGTTTTTGAATGACTACCACATCTCTGTACCCCGACACATACAATTATCTGCAAGGTCCCTCAGTTGAGCAGTGAATTTAAAAACACAGATTCAACCACAAAAGGTAGGTTTTCCAATGCCTCGCAAAGAAGGCCACCTATTGGTAGATGGGTTTCAAAAAAGAAGACAATGAATATCCCTTTGAGCATGGTGAAGTTATTCATTACACTTTGGGTGGTGTGTCACCCGGTCACTACAAAAATACAGGCGTCCTTCCTAACTCAGTTCCCGGAGAGGAAGTTAACCGCTCAGGGATTTCACCACGAGGCCAATGGTGGTGACTTTAAAACAGTTACAGAGTTTAATGGCTGTTTTGGAGAAAACTGAGGATGGATCAACAACATTGTAGTTACTCCACCATACTAACCTAAATGACAGAGTGAAATGGAGGTAGCCTGTACAGAATCTTGTTTGCAATAAGGCACTCAATTAAAACTGCAAAAAATGTGCCAAAGAAATAAACTTTATGTCCTGAATACAAAGCGTTATGTTTGGGGCAAATCCAACACAACACATCACTGAGTACCACTCTTCATATTTTCAAGCATGGTGGTGGCTGCATCAAGTTATGGGTATGCTTGTCATCGGCAAGGCCTGGGAGTTTTTTTTAGGATAAAAAGAAACATAATAGAGCTCAGCACAGGCAAAATCCTAGAGGAAAACCTGGTTCAGTCTGCTTCACAACAGACACTGGGAGACAAATTCACCTTTCAGCAGGACAATAACTTAAAACACAAGGCCAAATATATCCTGGAGTTCCTTACCAAGCTGACAGTGAATGTTCCTTAGTGGCCTAGTTTTGAATTAAATTGGCTTGAAAATCAATGGCAAGACTTGAAAATGGCTGTCTAGCGATGATCAACAACCAACCTGACAGAGCTTGAAGAAATTTAAAAAGAATAATGTGCAAATATTGTACAATGTGGTTATGAAAAGCTCTTAGAAACTTACCCACGAAGACTCACAGCTGTAATTGCTGCCAAAGATGATTCTAACATCTATTGACTCACAGGTGTGAAATCTAAATTAGATATTTCTGAATACATTTTTTAAGAAATGTGTTTTTTTTTTATTATAAATTGAATCAATTCTGAATTAAGGCTGCAACACGACAAAATATGGAATAAGTCAAGGGGTATGAATACTTTCTGAAGACACTGTATTTATTTGAATCCACGAGTTGGCTTAATCTGGTCTTTAAAGTTTTTCCTAAGAGACTCGGTAGCAGAACTAATATTTTCAGCCCAGTTTGACAGCAAAAGATCCATTGTGCATAGCTCATGGGGCATTTCAAACGCATCTATAATGCATTATGAAGAGGGTATTCATAAGAAGTGTAACCCAACTTTGGTACGACCAGCTCTTACCTCCTGCACACACACTGGACGGTTCAGCAGCTAGAATCTCAATGCAGGACTTCTTAATGATCTGAGAGATGAAAACACAGAAGACATTTTGTTGTTGTGGGCAAGTATATCTGGGACTCTATCTACTGAGAAAATACATGGTAAAATAGTTATTCGACAACTATAACCTGATAGATACACTTATTTCTATGGACCACTGAACCATTAATATGGTGTTGAATTCCTTGAAGTACCAAAAACTATCCTTTGATTCTGGCATAAATACCATACGTACCGAGTTGATGATGCCCCTGAGGGCTTGGAAACCCCCCCAGACAGGGAACACATGCTCCAGGGTGTCTGCTATGGTAGCCAGCTATAGGACACACACACACACACACACACACACACACACACACACACACACAGAGGAGATCAACTTGTTGCATTGCAGATGATCACAGAATGGACTATTGAGTATGTATTTATGAGTGTCAGTTACCTGCGTCTCATTAAACTCTTTGACGCCCACACAGTAAACTATGGCTCCAAGCGACCGTGCCCTCTGCGCCTGCATGGAGAAAACACACACCGTTTTGACAATCTGTTAACGGCAACTTTGATTTTATAGTAGGACGCTACTGACCTATCGTTATGAAGTGTCAAACTGTGTGTGCATGTTGCTCCAAACGTCAAAATATTTTGACGTGTTTGGAATGAAATATCACATTTGTAAGTAAAAAAAAAACACAACCCTCAGAGCTGGAGCTCATGGATTATGCACAGCCAGCACCCCCGTCCACAACGCCTTAGCAAAACCCAAGCCTGATTGATGGTAATTGTACTTACCGTTTCCCTTGTATTTACTGGATATAGGTCCTGCATGAGCTCCAGAAGTTTTAGGCATATTAGGCACAAAGAAACAAGTTAAGACATTAATTCTGACTAGGTTAAGTTAGGGGTTACGGTTTGGGATACTGAAACAACTCCAAGGTGAACCTCAGTCATTCATTTTGATTGGTTAACAATTCAGGCATTCATTCTGATTGATTAAGTTAAGGATTAAGGCTTGGGATCGGGTTAATTAACTTCAGGCATTAATTCAGATTGGTTAAGGATTAAGGTTTAAGGTTTGAGATCGGGTTAATTAACTTCAGGCATTAATTCAGATTGGTTAAGGATTAAGGTTTGGGATCGGGTTAATTAACTTCAGGCATTAATTCAGATTGGTTAAGGATTAAGGTTTAAGGTTTGAGATCGGGTTAATTAACTTCAGGCATTAATTCAGATTGGTTAAGGATTAAGGTTTGGGATCGGGATAATTAACTTCAGGCATTAACTCAGATTGGTTAAGGATTAAGGTTTGAGATCGGGTTAATTAACTTCAGGCATTAATTCAGATTGGTTAAGGATTAAGGTTTAAGGTTTGAGATCGGGTTAATTAACTTCAGGCATTAATTCAGATTGGTTAAGGATTAAGGTTTGGGATCGGGTTAATTAACTTCAGGCATTAATTCAGATTGGTTAAGGATTAAGGTTTGGGATCGGGTTAAATAACTTCAGGCATTAATTCAGATTGGTTAAGGATTAAGGTTTGGGATCGGGTTAATTAACTTCAGGCATTAATTCAGATTGGTTAAGGATTAAGGTTTAAGGTTTGAGATCGGGTTAATTAACTTCAAGCATTAATTCAGATTGGTTAAGGATTAAGGTTTGGGATCGGGTTAATTAACTTCAGGCATTAATTCAGATTGGTTAAGGATTAAGGTTTGGGATCGGGTTAATTAACTTCAGGCATTAATACAGATTGGTTAAGGATTAAGGTTTAAGGTTTGAGATCGGGTTAATTAACTTCAGGCATTAATTCAGATTGGTTAAGGATTGAGGTTTAAGGTTTGAGATCGGGTTAATTAACTTCAGGCATTAATTCAGATTGGTTAAGGATTAAGGTTTGGGATCGGGTTAATTAACTTCAGGCATTAATTCAGATTGATTAAGGATTAAGGTTTGGGATCGGGATAATTAACTTCAGGCATTAACTCAGATTGGTTAAGGATTAAGGTTTGAGATCGGGTTAATTAACTTCAGGCATTAATTCAGATTGGTTAAGGATTAAGGTTTAAGGTTTGAGATCGGGTTAATTAACTTCAGGCATTAATTCAGATTGGTTAAGGATTAAGGTTTGGGATCGGGATAATTAACTTCAGGCATTAACTCAGATTGGTTAAGGATTAAGGTTTGAGATCGGGTTAATTAACTTCAGGCATTAATTCAGATTGGTTAAGGATTAAGGTTTAAGGTTTGAGATCGGGTTAATTAACTTCAGGCATTAATTCAGATTGGTTAAGGATTAAGGTTTGGGATCGGGTTAATTAACTTCAGGCATTAATTCAGATTGGTTAAGGATTAAGGTTTGAGATCGGGTTAATTAACTTCAGGTATTAATTCAGATTGGTTAAGTATTAAGGTTTGAGATTAGGTTAAAACAGAAGAACAACCATACGGTTAATTTGAGCTATTAAGTAAGACTCGCCTTGCTAACTCATTGTGGACGGATGGTGCAGTGGTCTAAGCAGTGAGCCCCCACTCCATATACTGTGTGTTCAAACCCAATTCTGGGTACTTATTTAGATTATAATTTTTTTTGCTCCTAGTGGACAATTTTTAAGATCTCTCCCGACATCCTGGGTACCTGCAAAAAAAAAGCATACAATTTTGACTTGAATTGCAAGTGCTGTCTCTGGTGTGTGTACTCACCTCTCGTTGTGCAGTAGCAAACTGCCACTCATTCAGTTCTCCATCAGTCAGTGCAATGATCACACTGGCTGTCCCTTTAAAAGCAGATAACATCATATTTCCTCAATACCAGCCTGTGCATACAAATACATACTAACAGAGCCATGTCTGCAGAAATCTGTATAACACATACCCATACAAAACACACGTGCTCAGCACAGCACACAGACACTTACCATGGTTCTCATAGTGTATCTGTTCGTTGGCCTACAAAAATGGAACGATAGAGTATCGATGTCAAGCATTAAAACAGTATGGATACTATGAGCTAGTTAGTGAGAGGTGATATATCAAAGGGCGATAGTATTACCTTCTCCAGGCCAAGGTTCATGAAGGTGTCTCCTCCTGGCGCCTCCCTCCTCAGCGTGGTTAGACCTCTGTTAATGGACTCCCTGTGAAGGGGAGGAGAGGAGAGGAATGACAGCTGATCAAATACAGTGGGGGAAGACTAAGAACACTAAGGGACACACAGCGGTAAGATACACTGAGAGAGAGAGAGAGATCCCCCTGGAGGGATTTGACAGGTAAAGTATTGACAGACGAAAATGTGACTGTACGACGGTGTGTAACTCAATACCTGCTCTCTGTCAGTTTCATGATGGTGGTTCCTCTAGTGGAGAAGACGATGAAGGACATCCGTAACATGGGGCTGTAGACAGACGGGGTTAAACAGTCAGAGGCTTCTTTACGCAAGTGCAGGAGAGGACACAAGGAAAGGGAGCCATTTGAGACCACAGAGACGCAGCTAAAGAGGCAAGCTGTACTACAGCATGAAAGATCCTACCTGAGGAACTTCTCAGCCAGCTGCTCCACGAAGGAGTAGATCTCTATCCAGTGGTGTTTGACACTGCCAGATCTGAAGGAACAAAACAAAACTAACACTATAGCAATGTACATTTGCCACATTTCTCTGTGCGCAACGCTTAAACAACTGCACCACCACGTACGGGTGTAAAGCCTTACGGTATAAGTGAAGAAAGAAAGTTTGCTTGTAAGTGTAGCGTACGTAAGCTACACAACTTTGGAATTGCAGAGCGCTAACAACCAGGATTCAACAGCAGCCAGTTGGATGAGCTCATTTCCCAGGGGGCTAACGCTAATAATGCTAATGAGGGCTAATTGCTGGTAATAATGCTGATGCTAAATGCTAATAATGCCAGGAGGCTGGGGGCTAGATGTTCCAGCAGGGAAAGTGGGGTGTCCTCCCTCTCTCCTCCCCTTGTCTCCTCCCCCACAATGGCTGTCTGTGTGAGGGGGAACAGATGGTCCTGGTGAGCAGGGCAAACCTAATAACAGGTTGGGGGTCCGGGGAGTGAAAAGGCTGCTGTATGAACAACGGAGGGACACAGGGCTCACCTCTGCAGTGTGTGTGGGGGGGGGGGAAAGGATAAATGGGGGGGGGAAGTTATAAATAGAGAGACTTTGAGTGTGTGTGTGTGTGTGTGTGTGTGTGTGTGTGTGTGTGTGTGTGTGTGTGTGTGTGTGCGTGCGTGTGCGTTAACACATTGCTGCCTCTTGGCATATTGGCATAAACTTCATGTTGAAACTCCATCTCGTTATGTCTCTAGCTGTGTTCAGTGTGCCTGTATGTATTTCACCAACCACACTAATTATAACCTCTAAGAGCAGTACAAGCGCTTTCATAAGTATGTCTACATCAGACATTACATAAAGATATATAATCTCAGTCAATGATGGGAGTCATTTCATGTAAACGATTCGTGTGTGTGTGCGTGCGTGCGTGCGTGCGTGTGTGTGTGTAAACTCAAATATGCCGACTGTCTGGGACTCCTTTTAAGTCTGTTCCTCTGCTATGCTGTGTATATAACTGGAAAGTGACATTGTAATACACACATCACAGTATACTTAGGTGCTGGGCCCAGAAACATAAAGGATCCTAAACAGGACCAAATCAAGGCCTTTCTACACATCACAGCCAGTTAAAACACTTTAATACTTGAGGATTATTCGGAGGTCACTGCTTGGCATTTAAAAACCCCAGACAGCCAGACAACAACGTGGAGACACTGTACCAGAGGCTTGGTGATGTGTGTGTGTGTGTGTGTGTGTGTGTGTGTGTGTGTGTGTGTGTGTGTGTGTGTGTGTGTGTGTGTGTGTGTGTGTGTGTGTGTGTGTGTGTGTGTGTGTGTGTGTGTGTGTGTGTGTGTGAGTGAGGCATGGCCATGCGTGGCAGCTCAGCCACCTCAGGCGTGTTTTAAACTTTCAGGATTAAAGGGTAACGTGTGAAGGCTGACTAACAGATGTTCGGGGTGGCACAACAATAGAAAAGGTTAAAAGAAAAGGCACAACAGGGGAAAGATATAAAAATGTTGATCAACACTGAAACCAGTGTGAGGAACTGCAGCTAGCCTGATGTGATGCTGAGGACGTGACTAACTGGGGTTTGAACTTGGGTCAATTGTATGTCACAAGACTGTCGGGGAGCTAACACAAGTTTTACACAGACAAATGTCTGTTCTCACACTTATTCTTTGTGATGAATATCAGTGTTGTACACCCTGTGGGGTGGTAGGTAACCTAGCAGTTGAGAGCGTTGGGCCAGTAAACGAAAGGTTACTGGTTTGAATCCCCGAGCCGACAAAGGTGAAAAATCTGCCGATGTGCCATTGAGCAAGGTACATAACCTTAGTTGATCGTGTAAGTCTGACGTAAATGTAAAATGTACACCTGTTAAATTGCCTGGAAGTCTATACACTACCTATATTCAAGACCTCTCTCTGTTTCAGTGGGAGAAAATTGCTCATGTACAACACATTGCCAGTTTAGCCTAGCACCTTATGATGACTGCTGTTTTCAGAGTTCTCGGCGTGTTCAGACATGCCGGCCTATTCTGCGTCCTCCTCTATAACCTCTCCTCGCCTCTCTGATCTGTATCAGAAATGTTGCGAGGTTAGACGGCCCGAGCCTCTGCTCTGGGACTGGAGCGATCACACAGACAGAGTAGCCTACTGCTGTTATGATGACTATCGTCCATGGCATTCCAGTAGCGGGGAGTGGCCTATTCTGAACGAGTAGCAGGGATTGGCCTATTCTAAACGAGTAGCAGGGATTGGCCTATTCTAAACGAGTAGCAGCCGTTGTAGGTAGGGCCAGGAGGTTTTCCTGAAAATGACCTGGCCAGGCGAAACTCTGGGCCCTATAGTCACAGGACATAACATTAGTCTGTAACACGTCATAATCATGTATAAGCCATTAATAGATCATTCATAAACGCATGTTTTCTTGACATGTTACACAATTTGTCAACCGTTACTGCTAGTTTGTTAGACATCAGTAAGCTGTGTTAAACGCCACCTAATTCTACCTTGTTACTGCACAGTGCTCGCATCCAAAAGCCGAACAGCAGCCAAGAAACAATAGCAGGATGAGAGAGAGGATACCGTACTGAAGACTTTAACACAGCCTCTAACAGTAGGTCTTTGTGCAGTCGGGAATACAGCTGCTGTACACCTCAGGGGTGATATATTCTTTAAAAATACCATTACTCTTCAAGGTTTTCACTGTCTGTCTGCCAGTGAACCATTCACTCTGATGTTCTGTGCCTATGAGAAGGTTCTGCCCTCCCCATATCCTATCCTTAACCATTGGGGGAAAGCACCACGCTGACCTCAGATCAGTGTCTAGAGGGATAGCTTCCTATGGTCTGCCTGGCAGCTGCAGCAGTGTCTACTGGCGTCATCAGTCTGTAACTCAATCCCTGCATCCTGCCTGCCCTGCCTATCCCCTGGGGGAGAACAACTGTTTGCCCCAGAAGCTTTCAGTGGGCTGGAGGGGAGGACTATGCATTTATCATAATGAACAAGGTGTTTACATCAAAACAGGCTACACAATCGAATGGCCACATGCAGTTAATGACAGACACTCCTATTCAATCAAATGAATCTGAGACCACACACAAGTAAAGACCTAAAAATGTAGCATAATTTGAGTAAAAATATAATAGCAGAAAAAGTTACTGGTGGCATAGCTTGCTTGTCAGGGCGGTTTTGAAGATATGGGAGAAAGAATTGGGAGACCGGCGCGCTGCTTCTCGCAGCAGTCAGTTTGACAAATAACTGGGCGGGTTGCAAGTAGATGTGCAGTGAGGAGAAAGTAACAAGTCATAAATGAAAACGGACACTTACTTGTCGAGGACAAAGTATAAATCGAAGGCACCTTGACAGGACCTCTCCTCCTGCTGTTCTTCTTGCATCTCTCCTTTTATGGAGGGAAGTTTGACAGTAAAAATCGCTAATCCCAAAAACACCACGGCTATAGACACGCTAATGGCAGCTCTCGACATCTTTCCCGGACAGCTGTGTAGACTAACACCTCAAAACATCACCGAGTCCGAAATGTGCGCAAATTTCGATATGGTGGTCATTAGATCGGTTGTCCACGGTGACGCGATAAACAGCCGTCAGTCCCAAGTCCCTCTTCACTCCGGATTTCTCGCCTCAAGCAGCTCCTGGTGGTGTTGTGGAGGACAGGACTCAGCTCAAGATTTCTTAGACAGGCACCGATCAGCCAGAATACTTCCCATTTCCGGGATAAAAATTATCATAATGAATATCCCGATAGCCCTATAATAGGTTGGGAAGTTAAATAGGCAACAAAGATATAGGAAACGACTCACATTTCACTATGCACAAGAAAGTGCCTCTTTCTCCCCACCCTACAAAAACATGACGGATGATGAGAGATGTGGACTTTAAAAATACATTGCCGTGCATAAAAAGTTCAATTTGAGATCCAGACGTTTTAGTTGCTGTATAGGCTGTGCTTTGAGATTATGGCGCAATGGAAATGGATGGCAAAACAATTTGTTTAAGATTGAAACAGCACAATATGGATTGTTATGCTTGTTAAAAGTTGCATTTACATAAAGTTATTTAAAAATGCAATTACTTGTAAAAATATATATATATATGTTTTGTAATTCTTTCTCCACCCCACGTCTGGATTTCGAGCGCATCAGATGAGGGCATACCAGTTAGCGGCGGTGGCGAGGCGCACACACCCCCGGGCACAGATTTAATTTATGCCAACTACCAATTAGTGTAAGGGTGAATCGAGTATCGGAGGAGAGGTGTCCTGACATCTTGTTGTTTAGTTAGAGAGAACATCTTTCCGGTGAAACGCTGTTCTTCAGAAGTCTACTCAATATGATTCAGCCAAAATGTCTGATAAAACAAGGATGCTGAATTGACTGGATTGTAGAGGTGTGGATGCAAAAAGTAAAGAAATACATATTTCATACAATTTATAAATGTCCCTACGCATCATATTTCAACGAATGTATGACATCAACTAAAAAGTTATTGGTAGTAAATGTATTTGAGTTTCAGGAAATGCATTAGCTCTGTTGAAGTTACAGTGCATAAGAGATAATGACAAATTGGCCTCTCGCTGAGGTGATAATAACGATAGGATACTGGTTAATTTGCAGGGGCTAAATGTAAAATTGAGCATTAGCTTACTAAATGCCATCTGATCCAGGGGGTCCGGCCTAGCCACTGGGCAAATGCATTATTCATCAAATTAAACTGGAAACGATTTTATTATTATTTCTTTTTTATCTAATGGGAATTTAGTAGATTATTCTGCATCACGGGTTTAGTTGGGGTAAATATAATCTCTTCCAGGCTGAGAAATGTGTAAAATACAGTAGAACTACCATGGGACTATTGGAAATGTTTCAGCTTCGGTTGGTGGCCTACTATTTAGGGATAATGTTAACATGTATTTGGTATTTGAAGATTTAAAATTAAATGCTTATACTTTGTCACTAAATATCACTGACACATAGGAAATACTTCTGCATACAGCTGCGTGTAAATTAATTTTGAATAGGACCACTTCGAAATATTGTGTCATTGTTCTGTGGATTTGAATAGCATTCTTATGCAATTGAACATACATTTCGATGGAGGCTACATTTATGCTGAGTTAACATAGCTACATAGCCTTCTCATTTCCATGCTCCTAACCAAGAACATTAGATAGTTCCATGTTCGATTTGTCAACACAGGCATGACATGTAGTATGGTTTTCCCAGAGAAGATGGATAACAACACTTAATAACAATTCGTTTGGGTAAAAATGAAGCATAACGTTATCTCTTTGCAACTAACAATTCGACTCTACTAAACAATACTGACGATGAATTGTGCAACCTTGAGCAAAAATGGGCATCTCTCTCTCTCTTTACCAGTTCAGAGGTCCTCTTATGCTAATTATCCGGACTGTAAAACCAGAAAAGAACCAATCAGAGTTCCCCTGGAGGGACAGATGTAAGGTAGAGCATGTGTGAGTGTGTGGGTGTGCGCGCGCGCAAGCACGCCTCACTACTCCTGTCACTGATGGAGATAATGGGCTTGTTCCGACATTGCAGCCGAGAGTGCAGGCGAATGCCGATCAACAAAGACCTTGCATCATAAATAACCACTCATTAATATTTGTAGAGCAGTCAGTCAGTCACAATTTACCCATGATACAATACGGTTTTGATCCTTTCGAACACGGCAATTAAGTGTGTGTGTGAGCGGAGCAGAGAGGCAGTAACGAGGCAGACACTGTCGTGATCACTCTCGTTTTCAGACCGTAACAGCAACCGAAGGAAGGAGAATCGTTCTAGCGGCCAGTGTACCTGCTGATAACCAGCCTCCTCGCGGACATACCAAACCACACGCTACCTCCACGACCAGACGGTGAGTGGGCTATGGGCATGCAACAGACACTTTTGGGTTCTCTTGGATTAGTTGTTTTTTTGGAAAAGGGAAAGTGTTATCTCTAGCAAAGCTTTACGCTACAACTGGTGTTTGTTTGTGAATGAAAACCTTCTCATCAGACATTGTTAGGCTATTACATTTATTGGAAAAATACCTACATCTTTATATAAATGTTTTAATTTAATATGCATTGTATTTGATATATCCAGAATAAATATTCCTTATTAATCAAAAGCCTATAGCCTACACTAAAATAGACACAACGTCCAGCTCAAGTAAATATACCAAAACCTGTGAATGGACATTGTTTACAACAAATCTCAGTGTGGCTATAATGAATATATTAATATGACCAAACTGACTCGAAGCAGAGACGCATGTAGACCAACGAGGCAGTTGCAGCGCAGATGGGAAGACAATTGGACAAACCGGCTGAAAAACTGAGACAAAGGACGCTAGAAGTCAAACCCATTACATGCCTGCTGCTACACATTGTCGGAGGAAATTTAGCTGAATGATATCATAAATCAGAATTTGCCACTCAAAAATATGGTTGAAAAATATAAACTACAAAAAAGTCAAATCATGTTTAAAAAACAACAACTTATAAATGACAACGGTGCCACGGGGATATGAACTCTCAAATCTGTGGTTTTAAACATTTAAAAGTATGTATATGTAATAACATTGAACGTGATTCATATTGTGGCATAATAAAGATACAGCATGATAAACCAAAAAACACATTTTCCTATAGGTCTAATTGTATCTGGAGTCTGAACTATATTTGCTATTAAAAAATGGATTTCTGATGGAAAACAACGAATATTTCGATTAAATGAATAGGCCTATTTATTCAGAAATAGAAAACTAATCAAAACCTCTAGTCATAGATCTAGTCTACTATTTTCGAAACTAATAAATGATAGTTATATAGGGCTACTTATTTGGGATTGTGCATGTTTAAGCCAAATTGATCAGGCCCACGTTTTAATATAAGAATGCAATACATTTTCACAATTATTTGACAAAAGCATCACATTCAAACGCTCTATTCCTCACCGTTAAAATGTCCTACACTTTGGATCAGACGGTGATAAAATAACATTCATTTTAAACAATGGATTGTTATTAACGCATTTTGTTTTTCCTACAGGCTAACCATGGACCAGAGTTTTTTATCTCGTTCCCTCTGGACCATTGAGGGTAAATTCCTCCAGCACCACGCGACAGACCTCTATACCAGCGTGCACGTCACTCGCAACATCCCAGCTGGGGCACAGTTCGGCCCGTGCATCCTTCAGAATACTTTCTATGACACCGTCGCCTTCATAGCGCTCAAATCCCGCGACAAGAGAAGCAAATCATACGTGTTCAGAGTAAGTTCGTTTTTTGGAAATATTTATTAATAACACAATTTAACTTGCAAGCTAGGATACCACAGAGACAATGAACACATTAGACGTCGTTCTATATATAGAAGGGAGTGCATACCTTCATAAAAACATAGGCTAAATCTAAATCTTATTAAAAAAGAACCATCAACAACAAAATGACATGTTCTACAATGAGATATGTGTGTTGGTGTAGCCTAATACATTTTCATTGCCCTCCATATAGGCTACCCGTGGGAAATGATTGACCATGCCATTCGGTCACATTTGCACCTTTACAAATTCGAATCAATTCAGTGTTTTCACTGTGACTGAGGAGAGGTGAACCTCATTGAAACTTTGACAATGTTGTCTCTATGAATGAATATTAACAATGATTTCTCTCAACAGGTGGATCCCGAGGCTATGCGGAGCTCTGCTCTAGTGCTGTCCTGGCTGCGACTGGTGCAGGCGGCGTGTGGCAGGGAGGAACAGAACACCGAAGCGTTCCTGAAGGGAGGCCAGCTGTATTTCCGGACCACCAGGGACATACGTCAGGAAGAGGAACTGTTGGTGTGGTATGACCAGGAATTGTCACATCTACTGGGCTTCACTGACATCTCAGCCAGAGGACAAAATGAAGGTGAGAGAGAAATAGACACTTGGGAAAGCGCTATAGAAATACCACTCTTCGTCACCATCCTAATCATCATCCTCCTCATTTCAACATAGGCTTACTAATGTTACCGATGTTGTTTGCTTGTTTTAGCATTTTGCCAGGAGTTTTGTTGTAGCCTGCGTAAATGCGTAATGCTTATTGGAAAATACAGAAGGAAGAGGAAACGACTGAAACTTTTCAGAGAATATATATGGACTATTGTTATTTGATTAGTTTATATCTGAGTTAATTTTCCCCCAATGTGTTTTTTAATGTACATATTAACGAACAAATTGTAAATCTCTTCACAGAGCTTAAATGCGCAACATGTAACCAGGTCTTCAAGAATGAGCATCCCTATTTGGCCCACTGCCGCTTCCTGTGCGCGCAGGTGAAGTATGACGCGCTGAGCAGAGAGTTCTACGAACACAAACACATGGAGATCAAGCGGCAACGACGCGTCACAGACTTCCACAATATCGCCAGGGATCTGGAACATAAAAGATACGGCGCCAGTGAAGACGCTGAGATTTCCCCGCGGAAATGGAAACACGAGGAGACGGGTTATCCCCGATGGAGGAAACCTGTGCTACTTGAGAAAACTAACATATCGAACAACAACAACATCACACAGATAACCAGAGACTACCACCCCACTGCGCCAGAGTCAACTGGCTCTGCATTGAAACTGAAGGCGGAGAAGTACCAGCTCAAAAAGGACCACGTGGAATGTAAAAACAGTGCGTTTACAGAGGTTGGAGCAGCGAAAATGAGTTTTACGCACGAGAAAGAAAAGCCAACGGAGGCTGATTCTGAGACAGTGCGGGAGATGAGCGCTGATTTAAACTCAAACAGCAACAGCAGTGCCTTTTCATTCGTTCTGCGCAGTGGAGCGGAGGAGCAGAAAAGCGCTTTCTGTAAACCCTGTAAAAGGACTTCTAACCCCTCTACAGCGCACCCATCCAACACATTACCTGCTCCATTGAACCGCCTAGAGGAAGTGAGAGACGTTTTTACCTCAAAGACGGTTCTGGGATACAACAATCTATTGGCTACTAATATGTTGAATGGTGATTTACCTCGCGCACAGACACTACCCACATCGGTTAATGGAAACGCTTTCCCGTACGCGCCAGAGCACTGGTCCAGGAGCATTGGAGACCAACTACAAACCACGTCGTCTTTAACAATTCTTCCACCAACGTTTACCACCATTGGGGTGTCAGTGCAAAACTGGTGCGCCAAGTGTAACCTCTCCTTCCGCATGACGTCTGACCTAGTGTTACACATGCGCTCGCACCACAAGAAGGAGTTCGCGGCGGAGTCCCAGGTGAGGAGGAGGCGAGAGGAGAAACTTACCTGCCCTATCTGCCACGAGTTCTTCCGGGAACGGCACCACCTTTCACGTCACATGACATCGCACAATTAAAACCCATTGGGCATAAGAAAAGCCATTAGAAAACGTATATTTAAAGAAAACGACATCGGATTGTAATTACATGTATGTAATTACAAGAGTAGAACAGAGTAATTTAGAGTAATTAAGCATTTAATGACAATTTGAAGTCACTAACATCTTAATGTAGGACCATCCACTTGTGATTATCGATCATTACGCATTAGGGCGTATTTGGGCACGTAGTTTTTCATTCAGGATTGCACACAGTGTCCACTAGATGTCCACAGAATACGAAATTGAATACACAACATATTCATTTTGATTATCTGCACAGTGGGTGAGAGGAATATTGTGTGTAATTGGGATTATAAGGTTCTATCTGCATTTTTGTCAAAATGTAGTAATTGGCATTCCTGTTTTACTCAGTGTTCTATATAGTACTCTAAATACCCCCAATTAATGTTGTTAAGTTAAAAACAGTACACAATCAAAATTACTGACACCATTCAAACCAATGAGGGTTCAGAACTTTAAAGACAATTATCTCAGAATCATATTTTTTGCAGATATAACCTTAAAGTCCCAAGCTCTCGGTATGTCTGATCCGTGCCTTATGAAACTCAGGGTGGGACTGAAGAGAGAGACTGAAGGTCGCTTGCAGCTCTTGCGTTTGACCTCTGATTGTTATAAACATGTTTATGTCCATTACTCATTGTTTGACTAGACATACAGTATTACCAGAGCTTGTACGGAGAGAGATTGTGTAGATTAATTTAGCTGTTTTTGATGGGAAAAAAACAACAACAACATCAGATCCAAACTCTACTTGCCCTGTGTTTTCTTTAAACCTCCATAAAGACATTTTGTGTGAAACATATGGACATTGTATTACTTGACCCACTATATTCCCTGGCTTCACCCATACGTGACACAAGACATACAACCTGAACTATTTGTCCCATTTCATTTTGGCCCATTTAATGTATTGCTGAATAAAAACATATACAGATGAAAATGACTGTAAATAACACAGTGGATGATAATATGGAAACACATCATTTATCTGTTTGAAGAACCATTTTAGCAAGTTGTCTCTCATATGTTTGAGACGTCATTGCCGTAAATCGATTCTATTCCAACAGGTGGCATCAGCCACCAATTTTCCTCCAATCCAACGGCCAGTGAGTCCAGTAGCCTCAATCTCATTCCAAGATACTTGCTGTTCTTTTTACCTTGTTTAAAGGTGGGTAACGACTCATCTATGAGGCCAGGTGGGGCTAGTACCCAAACCAACAATATTGGTCAAGGTGTTATTAGGAAATTCATTATAGTGCTGAAAAACATCAACTAATTGCGTCATACATTTTTTTTGTGTTAATCTCATTCACAATATTCTGACTCATGTCTTCGTGTATCAACCATCAAGCTAATAAGACATAATCTACAAGGTGACAGCGAGAACAGTCTCAATCACTTGGTCCCCATTTAATCAGATCCACTTTACCCGAAATCCGCATAGCTGATGTTTTGACGAAGTGGAACTGCGCTGTCAAATCCACAAGCGCGGCTTCCCGAAAACACTGTTGCGGTGAGTTAACTCGAGCGGATGATGATACGAGCAGTACTTATCTCAAAGAGCGCTCATAAACCAGCTCTATGAGCAGACCAGTTGAAACTTGTTCCCCAAACTTGTGCCCCCTCAGTTTTGCTTTGATGTCCCTGTATTAAAATAGCAAAAAGTTCAAATTTTTGAGTGACAGGTTGGCGCAAAATCTGTGTCTCTGCTGCGCTGTCAGCACAGTGGACAGTGTGTGTGTGTGTGTGTGTGTGTGTGTGTGTGGGGGGGGGTTACGTGAATAACGTGATATACCTCAGCCTGTAATATTTGAATCCTACCCTAGCCGCAGGTTTTCTAGACACTGGTGCATAAGGAGAGAATGGCTGGAATACTCGGTTACTGCGGATGCGGCATTTTGTATACCATTTCGAAAGTTCTGTGTTGCGTCCAATGCTAACGCAGACAAGGCCTTCACCCAAGCTGGGTTTTTTAACCGGAAGCATGATATTGAAAAATATATTTTTCATATATATTGACTTTACCAAACGATTAGCTAGGAACGAATCAAGCAAAAAACATTTGAAATGCATTGCACTGTGAAAGAAAAACAAGTGCTATAGGTACATCGGTGTCAACACTTGTTAATGATGGGCAGTTGGCAAGAAATCGTATATATTTTGTCGGCGATTGTGGACATTATTCAATTCCTTGTTGCAAACCAGCAACCACAGAGGCGGACATTAGACGCGATAGAGTAAAGAGGGGAGGGGGCAGTATACTTTTTCTGTCTATGATGGAATATACTCTCCGAAAAGACAATTAACTTGCCGAGGTGTTTAGCACCATACCTCACTATGCCACATACATGTCACACGATATTCAAAATTAAATAATAGGGCTCATGAGTGGGGAGTCCACAGCTACATGCGAAAACTCATGTTCCACTTTGATAAATGTGTTTACTGCGCACAGAAGAAACATGCTACACCTAAGGAAAGCTCAACTAATCCAACTGGCAATTGAAGGGGATCCTACAATAATATTTCGAGGAGAATGGAATGATCGATTACTCAGAAAAACAATCCAGCTTGTTGGTTTAGATCAACATCTTGGTGGTATAGCCAGTGGCGTCATTTCAGCAAAAATCGAGAGTATGGAATGGCAAAGTCACTTCCATAGCAAGCAAGCTATTCAACGGCCTTGCTTTAGTGTGTAGGGTGCTGTCCATGGTGCTGATAGAGCGCAGTGGAGATTTCGCCGCAACCAGTCACTTCCTTTTCAAAAGCACTCAATGGTGTCGGCATTTGAACTTTTAGGTTTATTGTGGTATCAATGATATAAGCAGAATTCAATATAATTCCAATGTAAGAACCCAAATTACGCCCTGGGTCTAGCTACATATCGGTATGTTTCATCCTAGAAATAGATACCTTCTATTATGGTTTTCTTTGTAGCCTATTGTTATTTCGTGGTTGTAAATGGAACTGTACGTATTGGAAACGTGTTCATCGTAAGCTGCCATATAATAACGTGTTTCTGTACTCATGAGCGGCATGGTTTCCCATGCTTGAAGCGGTTTTATAGGCCTATTTGTTTGGCAAGGCAACTGTGCATGGCTGCAACTCACTGATGTAGGTATCTCACTGCAACTCACTGATGTTTTGGTTATTTGGATCTCTATTCGCCATTTGTTTATTACGTTTGTTTATTGCTAATGTAACTAGCCTAAATATAGATTAATATTCTGATATTTTTTTTTTACTATGCCTTCTTGGTACCGCTGTTTTGTTCTGTTTGCATTCATTCGTTCACATTCGCAGTTGTGTCGGTATACTAAGCCAAACTGCTATTCAGTATTTTTGTTTGGGTGCATGATTAACTAGGCAACTACTTTCAGCATTTAGTTTGCTGAGCTGTCTGTTATAGTGAGCTCGAAAATTGTTGGGACAATAACCACGTTTCCATCTACTGTTTTTATGAGAGTAGTCATACTGTGTATTAAAAAAAAAGAATCCCGACAGCTGTGATGGAAGGCGGAAGTTTGGTAAATGCCAACAGATAATTACTTCCTTCGACATGGTGGGATCTTTTTGTGTCGGTAAAATTAATTATGCGAGGAATGGGGACGGGAACGCATTTATGCGGGAATATTGATAGAATGACCATCATATTGAAGTTAACTTGGAATCACACGATGATATGTTGCGTGGTCCTCCCACTACGACTAGGGAAACCATGCAGTTTATTAGGCTACATATGAAATACTTTATGATCAACTTCACAGGGCGGTGAAAGTGCACGGTGATCTTGATGCTCCTTTCCAATAAATATCGACGGTCTGATTCTGGTGTCGTGATAATGATCGATGCTTAACTGCCGTTTGACAAATACAAATATTCTTGATGTTATCCATAATAATTTCATCATGTAGACTACCTGTTGGCTATATGCCAGCTGTTGGCTCGTGTGCACGTGCCAAGACCAGAGGTTTTGTTACAAAACTATCTGTAGAGTCGAAAATGTTATTCACACTATACAAATCACAATAAAGACTACCACAGTGACAGTCACTTCATCCTTATGTTGTTGTATTTTTTCATATATTTTTTGGAGGCTAGACCCTGAAGATATTTACCTAACGTTGTGTGATGTGTATAGTGGCCTTTCAAGGAGGACCTTCCTGCTATGGTACATGGGTGAGAATGGCTGTCCAGCTGTAGACAAGAAGGCTAGACCCTCAAGACATGTACCTAAATCGACATACATGTCGTTTACTGAGTGACTGGCAATTTAAACAACCCCCAAAAACACAGAGTGCCAATAAGAAGAGCATTTTGCCATGTCAAACAAAATATGCATTAAGAAGACTGTGCTCTCAAAAGTGTGATGAGGGGGCAAATAATAGGGAAAAACACAAAGTAAACATCCGTAAATTACCCACCACCTCAACATGCGAATGGGAAAATAACACAGCACTGATCGATGGTCCTGTGAAAGTACATCGTCATGTCCCTGACAAACGGGAGACATCGATCAGGAGGAATAGACACACCATCCATGGTACCATGAGGTTGTAGATGGACTTTGCTGTACACTGCTGCCGTTTCTCTAGCTCCTGCTGCCATTTCTTTAAAAGAGAAGTCGGTTTTTTTTTGCAACCAAATCTCTATTTTTCCGATTTAAATGGCATTCTGTAGAAGGGTCCAGGCACAATGGAATATGAAGTTGCGGATGAAGTTCAGAATGACACAATTTCATGTGTACAACATGTCAAGACCTGCAATACCACGCTCAGAGCTTTGCCGTTTCTAAAAATACATACAATATTTGGGTGTTTTTGGAGCCCGACTAGCATCACTACTCTGGACGGTTCTGACTTAGAATATGTGGACAACTACAAATACCTAGGTGTCTGGCTAGACTATAAACTCTCCTTCCAGAATCATATTAAACATCTCCAATCCAAAATTAAATCTAGAATCGGCTTCCTATTTCACAACAAAGCCTCCTTCACTCAAAGCCCCAAATACCACCCACCACTGCGACCTGTATGCTCTCGTCGGCTGGCCCTCGCTACCTATTCGTCGCCAGACCCACTGGCTCCAGGTCATCTATAAGTCTTTGCTAGGTAAAGCTCCGCCTTATCTTAGCTCCCTGGTCACGATAACAACACCCACCCGTAGCACGCTCCAGCAGGTATATCTCACTGGTCATCCCCAAAGCCAACACTTCCTTTGGCCACCTTTCCTTACAGTTCTCTGCTGCCAATGACTAGAACGAATTGCAAAAATCGCTGAAGTTGGAGACTTATATCTCCCTCACTAACTTTAAACATCAGCTATCTGAGCAGCTAACCGATCGCTGCAGCTGTACATAGTCCATCTGTAAATACCCCATCCAATCTACCTACCTCATATATTGTTTTGATTTACTTTTTTACTCTTTTGCACACCAGTATTTCTACTTGCACATCATCATCTGCACATCTATCACTCCAGTGTTAATTTGCTAAATTGTAATTACTTCGCTACTATGGCCTACATATTGCCTTACCTCCTCATGCCATTTGCACACAATGTACATAGACTGTTTTCTATTGTGTTATTGACTGTACGTTCGTTTATTCCATGTGTAACTCTGTGTTGTTGTTTGTGTCGCACTGCTTTGCTTTATCTTGGCCAGGTCGTAGTTGTAAATGAGAACTTATTCTCAAATGGCCAACCGGGTTAAATAAAGGTAAAATAAATAAATAAATACATCTTTAAATCTCCATATATCTATATATATACACCTATCTACATATATATCTCCAGTATAATCTCCATGGGCTTCTTTGAGATAAAATACTTACTCAAAACAAATGATTTCATAAACATATCGATTTAATTATCACACATGCACCACAGTGTCTGTTTTCAGATGTTTGAACTAGCACGGCTAATCATTATGATAGCACAGGCAACAAATATTTCACACTCACAACGTTTCCCATTCAGAAAAGAGCTGATTTAAACAAAAGATCACAAACACACACACTGTACCAAAGGATTTGGCTGCATGACAAGAGTACATACCATATCTGGCATATTGGTGTCTGTCTGAAGATGTTTCACATAAACACTCCATTCCCGTCTCCTTCACCGGTCCCAATTCTTTCTCCATGTTTCTTTGAAACATGGACATATTGTGCATTGCAAAACTCGAAATAAAAGCACAAAACGGACCCTTGCAAGTAGAATAGCAAGTAATAGCAGTGAAGTAGAAGTATGTCCATCTCTTCAGTGTTTATACCAAAAGGGACACCAGAAAATATGTGATGTAGACACAGGGGCAGGACTTAAGTTGCAAAACTCACTCAATATTGCCCCTCAAGTCTTTGCAAGGAATTATACAGCGATAATTACAATTCAGGTAAAGAGCATCCCAGTCAGGCTGTAACTCTCGTCGTTGGAAGGAGTAGACCAAGGTGCAGCGTGGTAGGCGTACATCTTTCTTTTATTGATGACACCGAAAAAACAACAAATACAAAACGAAACGCACTGTTCTGTAGGGCTGGAAAGCAACAGTACAAAAACAAGATCCCACAAACTAAGGTGGAAAAAAAGACTGCCTAAGTATGATGCCCAATCAGAGACAACGATAGACAGCTGCCTCTGATTGGGAACCACACCCGGCCAAAAAAGAAATAGACAACATAGATTGCCCACCCTAGTCACACCCTGACCTAACCAAATAGAGCAACTAAAAGGATCTCTAAGGTCAGGGCGTGACACAGGCAGAATGTTCTATCATAAAGTGAGAACAATTAGTGACCCTGGCTGCAATTTGGCTGCTACTTACAAATACTATAACAGTAAACGAATAGATGACATTCACTGTTATAAACCTGTCTCCAATATAATCGCATAGCTTACTGCAAACCTTTGACAAATACATCTCCTTTGTGAAAAGGCGTCCCATGGTCTGTTTTGTCAATGAGCTCAATGTATTCCAAACACTGGTGGTAACCAGATTATCCCAATCATTTAGGTAGTAATCGATGCCCCCCCTCTGGTATGTTCTATTGCAAACTGTCTGAGACTCATTGTGCATGAACTACTAATAGCTAGTTAGGTAGTAGCTACCACAGCCAGTTCAGCTAGCTAGCCTCTAACTAGCTATCTGTCAGGTAGCAGTATCTAACAACTGTTGTGTGAATGGAAAAGTTTTGTAGCCTTTGTTTTGTCCCGTTTCAACAGAAGTAAATATGATAATGTACATAATGTACATTGTACATTGGCTAGAACCAGCCAAAAGTTGGCTAACGTTAGCAAGCTAGCTAGCTCACTAACTTTAGCTATTATTTTTTTCTCAATCATACTAGACCGGAATCAAATGATGAAACCAGCGGCCAAACGATTGAATACCGATATTTTGAATTTATTTTTTATTAGTCAGTATAGGTATTTAATGTTATCGATCTGTCAGTTTACCCAGCTAATTCACTACTTTTCACACTGACACGGTATAAACAGCTCTGCAAAACACTATGCTCATCAAGTCTTAGCTGGATCAGAGGGTGACAGGTGTTCCTGCAGGGTCAGACAGCCAGGGAAAACCAGTCTACGGAGCTCAGGTGAATTTTGCAGTAAATTATAACAATCAGTGAATGGATACAAAGTTCCATCTTGAGTTGATGGGTAGTATACAGTCTGCGATCTGGGAATAATGCTCATTTCAATTATTGAACCATTGATTCGATTCATGGATAATATAATGTATAAATGTACACCAATGTAATTGTTTGTCATACCTCATCTGAGCAGGATCAGATTATGACAGGGGGAAGACCAGTCTGTGATGGTGCAGAGGTGAACGTCTGCAGATGTAACATTTTATTCTCTCTGTGCAGCAAACACTGGACAAGTAAGACGCTTCAAAGATTGAACCTATTTCAAGGCAGTCTGACAAACCTCTAAAGTTGATTTCCAAACTGTATCAAGGGTAGATAGAGGCTTTGACACAAAGCATATAAAACAAACATGTGAGGAAGACCTGGGAGACGCTGTTACTGATGATGAATGGATGCAGATATGTTAGAATGTCCAGTCATGTTCATATAATCTGACATAATATTACTGCAGTCTAAGACCATCCACAGAACGTACCACATGCCACTGAAACTGAATTACATGCACTCAGAAATGTAATTACTCTGCTGGAGGTGTAAAACACTATAGGGGACATACTGTATTTGCATGTGTTATGGTCTTTTGAAGGCTGCCTGAATTCTGGCAAAGAGTATGTTCTTTTATCTCAGCATGTCTACAGATTCTCCCTTCTCCCTGTTTTTGTTTGCTTGGAAATTTTGATACTGTAGACTGTTATCAGAAGAAACTGAGTAACCCAGCATTTATAGCAGCTAAGAAATTCATTGCCATTAATTGGAAGGTTGGTTGTCCTCCCACAATGGCTGGGCAGTCTGGCTCAAATTTGATATAGTGGATGTCTTAATGAAGCCAATAAAAAGTTGGCTTTATTAAGTAAAAGTCTTTATACTTTATTTGCAAGAGTTGTTAATTTTTTAGGCTATTGGTTAAAGGTGCAACACAATAACACAATATTGATGATCATTGATCGTCTCAAACGCATTAATTCTTAGGGCTCGGCCCCTTTTTTCTCAATTTCCGCCTGAATGACGTGCCCAAAGTAAACTGCCTGTTGCTCAGGCCCTGAACCCAGAATATGCATATAATTGGTACCATTGGAAAGAAAACAATTTGTAGTTTGTAGAAATGTTAAAATAATGTAGGATAATATAACACAGTAGATATGGTAGGAGAAAATCCAAAGAAAAAACAACCAGATTTATTTTGTTTGTTGAGAGACCATCCTCTTAGAATGGCAAGTATAAGGTCATACTGAGAATTAGCTCCCTGGATGCAATTCCTATGGCTTCCACAGGGTGTCAGTAGTCTATGTTCAAGGTTTCAGGCTTGTAACTTCAAAAACAGGGACACAGTACAGGGACACAGTCTTGGAAATTCGTGTTTGTGCGCGCCATGAAAACAGGACGCACCTGCTAAAATCGGTTTCCTATTGAGCATACTTTTTTCCATAAGAAATATTATAGTTTGATTACATTTTAGGGTATCAGAGGAGTGAATAGAAATGTATTTTGACTTGTTGAAACAAAGTTAGATTTTCAGATTACTTTCTCTGCATGTTGAACGAGTGGATTACTCAAATCGATAGTGCCAACTAAACTGACTTTTTGGGATATAAAGAAGGATTTTGTCTAACAAAACAACACTATAGCTGGGACCCTTTGGATGACAAATCAGTGGAAGATTTTCAAAAAGTAAGTGAATATTTCATTCAATTGTGAATTCATGAAACCTGGAAAAATAATTTGACGTGGGGCGCCGTCCTCAAACAATCGCATGGCATGTTTTCTCTGTAATATCTACTGTAAATCAGACAGTGCAGTTAGATTAACAAGAATTTAAGTTCTCAACCGATATAAGACATGTATGTATGTACAGTGCCTTGCGAAAGTATTCGGCCCCCTTGAACTTTGCGACCTTTTGCCACATTTTAGGCTTCAAACATAAAGATATAAAACTGTATTTTTTTGTGAAGAATCAACAACAAGTGGGACACAATCATGAAGTGGAACGACATTTATTGGATATTTAAAACTTTTTTAACAAATCAAAAACTGAAAAATTGGGCGTGCAAAATTATTCAGCCCCTTTACTTTCAGTGCAGCAAACTCTCTCCAGAAGTTCAGTGAGGATCTATGAATGATCCAATGTTGACCTAAATGACTAATGATGATAAATACAATCCACCTGTGTGTAATCAAGTCTCCGTATAAATGCACCTGCACTGTGATAGTCTCAGAGGTCCGTTAAAAGCGCAGAGAGCATCATGAAGAACAAGGAACACACCAGGCAGGTCCGAGATACTGTTGTGAAGAAGTTTAAAGCCGGATTTGGATACAAAAAGATTTCCCAAGCTTTAAACATCCCAAGGAGCACTGTGCAAGCGATACTATTGAAATTGAAGGAGTATCAGACCACTGCAAATCTACCAAGACCTGGCCGTCCCTCTAAACTTTCAGCTCATACAAGGAGAAGACTGATCAGAGATGCAGCCAAGAGGCCCATGATCACTCTGGATGAACTGCAGAGATCTACAGCTGAGGTGGGAGACTCTGTCCATAGGACAACAATCAGTCGTATATTGCACAAATCTGGCCTTTATGGAAGAGTGGCAAGAAGAAAGCCATTTCTTAAAGATATCCATAAAAAGTGTCGTTTAAAGTTTGCCACAAGCCACCTGGGAGACACACCAAACATGTGGAAGAAGGTGCTCTGGTCAGATGAAACCAAAATTGAACTTTTTGGCAACAATGCAAGACGTTATGTTTGGCGTAAAAGCAACACAGCTGAACACACCATCCCCACTGTCAAACATGGTGGTGGCAGCATCATGGTTTGGGCCTGCTTTTCTTCAGCAGGGACAGGGAAGATGGTTAAAATTGATGGGAAGATGGATGGAGCCAAATACAGGACCATTCTGGAAGAAAACCTGATGGAGTCTGCAAAAGACCTGAGACTGGGACGGAGATTTGTCTTCCAACAAGACAATGATCCAAAACATAAAGCAAAATCTACAATGGAATGGTTCAAAAATAAACATATCCAGGTGTTAGAATGGCCAAGTCAAAGTCCAGACCTGAATCCAATCGAGAATCTGTGGAAAGAACTGAAAACTGCTGTTCACAAATGCTCTCCATCCAACCTCACTGAGCTTGAGCTGTTTTGCAAGGAGGAATGGGAAATAATTTCAGTCTCTCGATGTGCAAAACTGATAGAGACATACCCCAAGCGACTTACAGCTGTAATCACAGCAAAAGGTGGCGCTACAAAGTATTAACTTAAGGGGGCTGAATAATTTTGCACGCCCAATTTTTCAGTTTTTGATTTGTTAAAAAAGTTTGAAATATCCAATAAATGTTGTTCCACTTCATGATTGTGTCCCACTTGTTGTTGATTCTTCACAAAAAAATACAGTTTTATATCTTTATGTTTGAAGCCTGAAATGTGGCAAAAGGTTGCAAAGTTCAAGGGGGCCGAATACTTTCGCAAGGCACTGTATATGTAACTAAATGTTTAATATCCATAATTTGTATCATTATTTATTTGAATTGCACGCTCTCCAGTTTTACCGGAAGTTGTCCCGCTAGGGGGACACCTAGGCCTAAAAGGTTTTTAAGAAGGAAAGAAATTCCACAAATTAACTTTTAACAAGGCCCACCTGTTAATTGAAATGCATTCCAGGTGACTACCACATGAAACTGGTTGAGAGAATGCCAAGAGTGTGCAAAGTTGTCATCAAGGCAAAGGGTGGCTATTTTGAAGAATCTAAAATCTCAAATATATATTTTTATATAATAACACTGTTTTGGTTACTACTTGATTGCATATGTGTTATTTCATAGTTTTGATGTCTTCACTATTATTCTATAATGTAGAAAATAGTAAAACATAAATAGAAAAATCCTTGAATGAGTAGGTGTGTCCAAACCTTTGACTGGTACTGTACAAACAGCCAAATCTTAAAAACAGAGACAGACCCTACACACACTCTCCAAGCCAGCGGTGGACAACCCTGCTCCTGGAGAGCTATAGGGTGTGCAAGCTTACATATCAGCATCAACACACATGATACAGCTTATCAAAGACTTGATGAGAGGTTGATATGCCGTATCAGGTTTGTTAGTGCTGGGCTGTCCAATGCAATTCACCTCCCATTCAAATACCAATCCCTCAGTATCAGGAGAATACGTATCAATTCTGAAATAATATAAAACTACATATTATACGCTACACAGTACATATTGTGAATAAATACCAGTGACATCACAGGGTCAGAGGTGATGAACTGGTTTGGAATGCCGCTACAGACTCAACTCTAACCACAATCTCATCTCCTAGTGCGAGAGAAGGGAATGAGAGAAGGAGGATAAGAAGAGAGGAGGAGGAGACTTTCACCCAGGGGTTGGGTTTGGTCCAGATTTTGTGTGTGTGTGTCTAGTTGACATACTTTAGTTTGACCCAGGGGTTTGGTCCGGCGTACCTCCATGGGCGGTTTGTTGGCGAAGATGTGGTTGCAGAGCTCGTCCAATGACGGCTCTGGCTCAAACTGGGCTCCATTCTCGTTCACCTTCCTGATCTTTACATCTATTTCTTAAGGATTGAAGGAGGGAATAAAAAAAATATATTTGAGCACTTGGACCACCTGTGTGTGTGTGTTTGTGTGTGTGTGTGTCTGTGTGTCTGTGTGTGTGCGTGCATGTTGATGAAAATGTGTGTACCTTGAGCTCCTTGAAGCCATGTTGTTGGACAGCATGCATTCCTTCAGCATAGTGATGGGGTCACTCTTACTGCACACTTCCTGGATCTCCTCACAGGTATGGTTGCTACAGGAAGTTAAATCTCACACAGGCAGATGGGTTAGACCTGATTAGCAGGGTTCAGCTCCAGCCTTTGGTTGATGAGAGAGAGAGAGACAGAGCCCTGGAAAGGAAGCGGTGCTAGAGTAATAGGATGCATCCCAAACCAATACCGAACTAAAAGGGTGTCTAGACAGGTTCAAATAGGGAGTGAGGGAGAGTGGCAACACAAGAAGGTGGGTCAGGCTAAAACAGAACAGAGTACGGGATGAGAGAGAGAGTAGAGGAGGAGTGAGGAGGCGGAGAGAGACCCGGGGTTAGATAACGGTCACAGGGTAAGAGGTCAGAGATTACATCTCATCTAACCCCAGGGTCGCTCATGCTGTGTCCATGGTAACAGTAGGTCTCCAGCTCCATGACAATAGGACCCTGCCAGAGAGGTTTCCAAACCAAGAGAGTCAACAAGGTAGCCAACATCATGACAGTGCTGATCAGGGATTTCTATTGGAGCAGCAGTTTCTCAGCATCTTCCTATATCTATGCTTTTTGGCCCTGCAGTACACAAGGAGTGTCAGTAGTGGTTCAACGGGGACCAGTTGCAGCTCTGTACTGGAGTCTCTTCCACAGAGTCTCTCAGAGTTGGTCACATAGCCTCCCTCTGTCAGGGAAGAGACACTGGTGCGATACTAGAAGCTGATCATCACTCTGAGATTAGACTGTCTGAGACAAGGTGATTCTTAGCACTCTTCAAGCTCTTAAACCACTTATAACATTCTCATCTCTGCACCAATAAGAACTAATCTTCTCAAGCTTTACAAGCAATCACAGCTCACCTTCCTGGCTTTGCAGTGGTCTGCAGCGAACCTGTTGGCCTCCCTCACACACAAAACGTCCATGCCGTCCACCTATACCCAGAGTTAGGAAGGTCAATATAGCAGAGATACTGTACACTCACTGATTGTGTGTGTGTCCTACCATGAGGCCAAGAATATTGTTTCTTGAAGTACCCAGTGCTAGCAGAGGATCTCTCCACATGCGTTCCCATGCCAAACTTGTTTTTCTCACAGATACAAGATATGTTGCTTCCACAGAGACATCATGTTGAAAGACTCAAAGATCTGGCCCTGATTGGACAAGAGGAGGAGAGTCGATGATGATGATAAAGATGACTACTGCAACCGTTAGATGTTGCACTGCTCTGTCTACAGTTTATTAGGCTACAGACAAAACGGTTATGATGAACTTCACAGGATAGTGAAAGTGCCTGTTGATGAGCTTGATGCTCCTTTTAATAAATATTGAGGGTCTAATTCTGGTGACATGATGGCTGCCATTTGACAAGTTTGTCCAAAATAATCTCATCATGTAGTAGGCTATACCTGGTCTGTATCTGCAAGCTGTTGAGTTAGAGCGAACATGCCAATACCAGAGTGGACACATTCGCTATATCTACAGTGGCTTGCGAAAGTATACTCCCCCCTTGGCATTTTTCCTATTTTGTTGCCTTACAACCAGGAATTAAAATATTTGTTTTATTGTTAAACAAACAAGAAATAAGACAAAAAAAATTGAAAACTTGAACATGCATAACTTTTCAACCCCCCCCCCCAAGAGCCACCTTTTGCATCAATTACAGCTGCAAGTTTCTTGGGGTATGTCTCTGCAAGCTTGGCACATCTAGCCACTGGGATTTTAGCCCATTCTTCAAGGAATAACTGCTCCAGCTCATTCAAGTTGGATGAGTGTACAACAATCTTTAAATCATGCCACAGATTCTTAATTGGATTGAGGTCTTGGCTTTGACAAGGCCATTCCAAGACATTTAAATGTTTCCCCTTAAACCACTCGAGTGTTGCTTTAGCAGTCTGCTTAGGGTCATTGTCCTGCTGGAAGGTGAACCTCTGTCCCAGTCTCAAATCTCTGGAAGACTGAAACAGGTTTCCTTCAAGAATTTCCCTGTATTTAGCACCATCCATCATTCCTTCAATTCTGACCAGTTTCTCAGTCCCTGCCAATGAAAAACATCCTCACAGCATGATGCTGCCACCACCATGCCTCACTGTGGAGGTGGTTTTCTCAGGGTGATGAGAGGGGTTTGCACCAGACAGCGTTTTCCTTGAGGGCCAAAAAGCTCAATTTTAGTCTCATCTCATTCTTCCATATGTTTGGGGAGTCTCCCACATGCCTTTTGGCAAACACCAAATGTGTTTGCTTATTTTTTCTTTAAGCATGGCTGTTTTCTGACCTCTCTTCCATAAAGGCCAGCTCTGTGGAGTGCACGGCTTAAAGTGGTCCTGTGGACAGATACTCCAATCTCTGCTGTGGAACTTTGCAGCTCCTTCAGGGTTATCTTTGGTCTCTTTGTTTCCTCTCCTATTAATGCCCTCCTTGCCTGGTCCGTGAGTTTTGGTGGGCGGCCCACTCTTAGCAGGTTTGTTGTGGTGCCATATTCTTTCCATTTTTTAATATTGGTTTTAATGGTGCTCCGTGGGATGCTCAAAGTTTCGGATATTTTTTTTATAATTCAACCCTGATCTGTACTTCTCCAAAACTTTGTCCCTGTTTGAAGAGCTCTTTGGTCTTCATGGTGCCGCTTGCTTGGTGGTTCCCCTTGCATAGTGGTGTTGCAGACACTGGGGCGTTTCAGAACAGGTGTATATATACTGAGATCATGTGACACTTAAATAAAGTCCACCTGTGTTCAATCTAACTAATTATGTGACTTCAGAAGGTAATTGGTTGCACAATATATTTTTTAGGGGCTTCATAGCAAAGTGAATACATATGCACGCACCACTTTTCCACTTTTTCTTTTTTGAAACAAGTTCTTTTTTTAAATTTCACTTCACCAATTTGGACTATTTTGTGTATGTCTATTACATGACAACCACATAAAAATCAAATGAATTACAGGTTGCAATGCAACAAAATAGGAAAAACACCAAGGGGAATGAATACTTATGCAAGGCACCTAACATTTTTGTGACAAAACTATCAGTAGGCCTAAAGCTTAAAATGCAATGTAAACTCATTTAACTTGTATTTTTTTATTCGATACCTGGAAATTCAATGGCTAAAGTTATTTTTATGTGCATTACATATTTACACATACTTTTATCCTCAACAAGTCAATTTGATTGAAACACAATTCCATTTTGTTTTTATGCAGATTTTAGAATATTCACATGAAAATATGTCGCCAATTGGATGGAAACCTAGCTATAGACACCCTAAAGACTCTGCCAAGTGCGCTAGTCCGGCGTCACTTTGATTATGGCTGCACATCATGATTCTCCAGCAGAACCAAACATCTAAAGAATAAGCTACAGACCAGCCAAACAAGCTTGTAAAAATTGTTTTGATAATCCCCCCTTCATACTCATCAGGAGGTTGAGCATTTTTTTGTTTGTATCTCTGTAATGTGTCTGTATCTATGTAATTGTATATGTATTTGTGTAAAAATAGGGACCACAACGGAAATAAGTCCGCAACTTTATTGAGCAATCCTAGTCACTTTAACAAATCTTTGTACCCACTGGGCACACACTGGTTGAATCAACGTTGTTTCCACGTCATTTAAATTACATTATGTTGAATCAATGTGGAATAGACAATGAATTGACGTCTGTGCCCAGTGCGTACTGTGTGTGCATATATATATATATATATATATATATATATGTATACATGTATTTTTTTCTTCTGATAACTAAAATCAATCATTCTGAACTGTACAGTGGCCACTTGTTGAATGGCAAGAGACATCTGTTACAAAACATAATTTTTTAAAATGACAATCAGAGTTTGTCGAGCCAAGCCTTCGATACTTGGTAAGCCTACAAGGTAGGAGGATGTATTTTCTGTTTTTGACAAGATTGACAGAGTTTATTTATTGTAGTGTTGAAAATGCAATCCATGATATTGAAGTGCCTGAAGTGTCAGTATGCTTTGTTTGTTAATTAATTCATACTTTTTAAAATATATTTTTTATTAAACAAAATACGATCATGACAACAACAAGACAAGACAATCATGAGAAGTGAGGACGATGTATATACATGACAATACTCAAACAGACAAACACACACGATACAACACATTTGGACAAAACAGTTATCGGCAATGCCATGGTGTAGCCTAATACCAAAATAAATAAATAAGGAAAACCATTGTTAGCTTACATTCCATGGCATATGGAGCATTTTGCCTTTATAGTAACATATATTTACTTTAATTATTATTGTTCAAAAACACTAGTCGACTTTGTCAAAGAAATATGCCTAAAGAGCTTCCCAACACTCCGCCTTGCTTAGCTTCTCCCACTTTCTTTGATGCTGTTGAATTTTCTGATTTCTAGTAGCAATTGTACTTTTAAAAAATGAATCAGTGTATTGAAAATTGTCCAAAATGGTTTGGTGTTAGATATGTCAAATTGTGTGTTTTGTATATGAATATTTTGCCTAGAAGAAGTACAGTGTTGTTATTTGAAGGACTATGAACATTGAGGTCACCAAAGATGACAAGCCGAGGGTTATCCCTCTAGATTCTAAGCCCTGTCTCAGCCGGGGGAGGGGGGGCGGTTAAGCTAACATATGGAATTGTTTTAGATGATCAGTGCATGCAAACAACAGATATCTCTACCTTAAACAGACTGATTTTTTAATTATGTTAATTAGTTGCGGAAATTGTAGGCTAAGGGTTAATATGTAGTTTGATGGAGTGATGGGAAAGCCGGCCTTGAACTTGTAGCCAAAATGAGCTCATTGTTGGACATGACCAATTCAGATGGATTATGTCCTCCTCCTCTTCATTGCAGAATCTGCATTTAGAGTATTGCTCAATACCCCAAATGCAAAGCATTATCTTTGTTGACAGAATATAAAAAATATCTTTAACTGAAAGGCTCTTGAGTATGTATCTGTTGTTGTTTTGTATGTGAGTTTGAAGACCTGCTTCCGTGATTATGGGTTGTCAAAGACATCTTCCCAGTATGTTTGAAACTTTTATGGAATAGGTTGTTAAAATTCAAAGTAAATTGATATATTTCAGAATGTATTTTATGTTTTTCTAACCATAAAAAAATATATAGTTCCCCATTCAAATGAATGACATCCGGCGCGTAACAGAGTGCTTATTAATAGGTTAATGTGAATGAGGCATATCGCAGTTCCACCTCCAACAAAACACCAGCTATACGAATATCGGCTAAAGCGGATCTGCTTGAATCTGGCCCTAAATCTGCCAAGTTGAACAATGTCTGGTTAATTATGCTGAACATTGAAGAAAAAAAATCCTTAATTTAATCAACAACAAAGCGGTCATCTCACCTCTGCTTTTGAAAAAGCTGATGGATGGGCCTGGAGAAATGCAACCCCTCTCAAATTCATAGACAGAGCTATGGATCCAAGGACTGACCATCCATGATGTCAAAAGTGTAGTTTTAACCATGTTTTTCGGGCTATACAGTTTTTGTTCACATTTGCATTGTTTACAAACATTGGAATAAAAAGAAGCCTATATTTTGGGTTCTGATTGGTACGACAGTTGAACTAAGCTCATGAGTTATAGTCTTCAAGAATCAATGGGTATATTGCATGAATTAACAAGTCCAAAATTGTATGTAGTAACTAAAGATTCTACCTTTTATCACTGGATATAATGGCTTGTCTACGGTGGCCTATAGGGGGCAAAGTCATTGTTAGTCTGTAACCTGAAGACAAAAAGAACCAGTGTCAAATGGCACACAAGGTCAACCATTTGGCAATTTCTCACATTGATAAAGCTGGAAAGATGACATTTCTTCTCAGTTTTACTTGTTAAGATTGAACTCACCTCTAGAGTGAGCTCTTTCCACATGATTGACCAGGTCCAATTCCATTTCAGAAGTCAGGTGCTCAGCCCAAGTCTCTTTCCCCTGCCCTACGTGTTCTCATAGATCTGACAGAAGAGTGATGCCTTTAGAGTGTCGCTTCAGCCATATTGCTGACTGTCTAGTCCTTTCAGATAGTCATAGTGAACTGAACACCACATGGTCAGCATAGAAGTTAGGGGTTGAAATGGAAGCATCTGAATCTATTTACAATATTGACTTTTTAGTGATTCATTTTAAGAAAGGCATCCTTTGTTTAACCAAAGTAACCAATATCTTCTTGCAGATGCAGTAACTTGTTTTGAGTCTGTATAACTGCGCTACCCTAAGTCCGTACAGAGTTTTCAGCTTCACTCTTGTATAGAAACTATTTAAAGATAATTACTTTTTTGGTGAAAACACCCTAAACCTAAATTGAGGCTGCAGGGTAAACCTGGCCTACAGACATTACCTCTCTGTTGCAGGCAAATGAGGCGGGAAGTAGGTACCAGGCCCTGAAGGTTCATGGGTAAGTCAGGCCTCGACCTCTCTGAGTTCAATCACAACGTAACCAAACCCAATAGCATTCACCGTGGAAACACAGACTCTGACTGTGACTATTCAGTTAAACAATCATAGTTCTGTTTAAGACATTACAGAATAAATGTGAATGTGATTATATAAATCCACACAATATTAGTCCTCCTAATTAACAGAATGACGATTCGCCTCGGGTTCTAATCACTTGCGGAAAGACCCGTTTCAGACGAGCACAGAAAATCCTCTGTCGTCTCATAATAGCTGCCTTCATATCCTCCATTAATTGTTCAGTCTCCATTTGGAAACCCAAATATTGCCCTTAGCCCTCCCAGCTAAACTGCACTTTATTTATAAAACAGGAATACTGTGGTTCTTCCCCGAACGGAGGCTTTGAACCACATTTGCATATTAAGCTGACGGCTCGACAGGATTTTCACGCATGATGCTGATTGCAGCTGACTTCGGGTTAAATTTCAGCCCTGTGCTGCTGGTCTGAAGGGAGTCGGACCGCCGGAAACAGAGCACAGCTGCTGGACCGTGAGGCTGTTCAGAGACACAGGACATTTTTTTAAATGAACTGACCTGAAATCTGTCTTCAACTCAGTAGGCCACAACTCTAATATTTGGCATCATGGTATGCTATTACCATTATTGTACTTGCACAAATGGTCTAGTGTGAAAAGATGATTGCCCAAATAATTCTCATGATTTAAAAGTTGGGTACAGATAATTTAGAGGACTCCTTCTTGTTGAACGATCTCACTACTACCCTCATTGAACTCATCAGTCTGTCAACATAGGGAATGTCAAGGCTACAGTTTGTAATCTCAAGGTAATGAACCTCTTGCACTTTCATACACTGAAGTTGAATACAGAAAAATGTTAAACTCTTATATTAGGCCTACATGACCAGTATGTGTGTGTGTAGCTCGCTCTGCATGTAGCTAGCTCTGTACCAATATAACAACTATGATTAGAAAGTACAGTAAGTAGGCTAGCCTATCTTAGGCTAAATCAATCCAAATGGTTCATAGCCAAATAGTGACAACCTGTTTACTCTGTGAGGATCTTAGGGACTGAATGACAGGCTGACAAGAGTCTCAGTTCAAGAGGAGTGAAATCACCCATAAGGGAAAAAGGCCATTGAGGGGAGCAAACGTATTCTCCTCTTGAAGGGGGCACAGATGGGTAGCGAGGGGAAGTGCAATGCTCCTTCTTTTGAAATTCAAGTGGATGACATCTTAATTACTGCCTGGTTGTTTCTTGTGTCCGCCAATGTTCTATAGCGGCATCAGTCACATCACACACACACACCATGTGCGCGCGCACACACACACACACACACACACACACACACACACACACACACACACACACACACACACACACACACACACACACACACACACACACACACACACACACACACACACACACACACACACACACGTCGGGCTGTGTTAAAGTGGGTTCACCTTGGAACGAGAAGTTTACCCTCTCATAGCTTTGGGTAAATGTAATATGCTGGATGTTCATAATTTTCTACCCACATGACAGGATTTATAAGTGGAATCATTTACCGTTGTCAATGAAGGATTAAACCATCTCTCCACTTCCATTTAATCTTGGTATAAAATAGTACTTTGCTAAGACACAGTTTGAGCAGTTTGGGTAGCTGGATTCATCTGGTTAAAAATGGCCTCCTCCTTAAAGCACGTTAAAACACCAGCCAGGTTTGTGGCCTTGAAGTTTTTGCATGTTTGTCATAGAGTTTGATACTTTAATGTTTTTTTGTCTTGTGTTTATAACAGGCTTCAAAACATTATTGTCACCATTTTCACCACATAGTGACTTAAAAACAATGACATATTCCATTGACAAATTTGGATTAAATTACTTTTTATTCTAGTTCTTACAATGGCTTTTTCATAATTTAAAACACATGTACAAAAACAAATATTTCCTTCTAAAATATAATACTTTTTTTATTGCTTTGGCACTATTTTTTACAAGTATGTGGTGAATTTTCAAAACCCTTCGTACAAAACTCCAAACTGGTAACACCTGGAACGCAGCCAGTCGTACATTCAAAACCTTTCATTTTTCATTCATTTTGTTTGTAGATGTCTTTCACCACATAACCATTGATCCCAAGTACATTTGTTTAATCACCAAAACACAACACAATGATGTCATCTCAATGTTGTTAGTTTAACAACCAGTTAATCCAATAGCAAAAAACTGTGTTGATACATGTTTCAGAATTGCCATTTGAATGTAGTATGCTACAGTATTGTACATTACACTGTTTTCACACTAGGCAATACACTTGCACTACTCATAAAATTGTCTAAACGTCCAATTTCCATCATTTATATCCCATGTGGATCAAAGGTGTGATCACTGAAGACATCTTTCACAACATAAACAAATGAAAGAAATTAAAGCAACAATAATGTTTCGATGGCACTAGTTTGCATCAAGCCTATCTTAAGCATCTGGCCATAACTTCCGTAAATATCCTCACTGTTCATGCACCTGGGGAAATACCTTTTGGGAAGGCGGATCCAAGTCTGACATAGCTCTGGATTGAAATCATTTTGGATATACAGTACCAGTCAAAAGTTTGGACACACCTACTCATTCAAGGGTTTTTCTTAATTTTTTTTACTATTTTCTACATTGTAGAATAATAGTAAAGACATCAACACTATGAATTAACACATATGGATCATGTAGTAACCAAAAAATTGTTAAACAAATTAAAATATAGTTTATATTTCAGATTCTTCAAAGGAACCACCCATTGCCTTGATGACAGCTTTGCACACTCTTGGCATTCTCTCAACCAGCTTCAAGAGGAATGATTTTCCAACAGTCTTGAAGGGGTTCCCACATATGCTTTTCCTTCCCTCTTCAATGAGCTGGACCTCAGAGTGAAGGAAAAGCAGTGGATTTTACTGAGTAGTGGCTTCTGTCTGGCCACTCTACCATAAAGGCCTGATTGGTGGAGTGCTGCAGAGGTGGTGGTCCTTCTGGAAGGTTCCCCAATCTCTACAGAGGAACTCTGGAGCTCTGTCAGAATGACCATCAGATTTTTGGTCACCTCCCTGACCAAGTCCCTTCTCCCCCGATTGCTCAGTTTGGCCGGGCAGCCAGCTCTAAGAATCACGGAGGTCCACTCTGTTCTTTGGGGACCTTGAATGCTGAATAATTTTTTTGGTACCCTTCCCCAGATCTGTTCCTCCATACAATCCTGTCTCGGAGCTCTAGGGATAATTCCTTTGACCTTGTGGATTGTTTTTTGCTCTGACATGCACTGTCAACTGTGTGACCTTATTTAGACAGGTGTGTGCCTTTCCAAATCAATATTTTTTGGGGACAAAAAATTTGATTAACCTGTTTTCCCTTTGTAATTATTGGTTATTGTGTGTAGATTGATAAGTATTTTTTAGAATAAGGCTGTAACATAACAAAATGTGGAAAATGTCAAGTGGTCTGAATATTTTCTGAATATATATTTTTTACTTTACGGACACGTGGCTCTCAACATCTGTACAAACCAGTTTGCATGTAAAATCTATAGGTTTACCAAAGTGATCATCAATTAAGGGCAGTTGGATTTAGTAATACTAAAATCTGTTTTAACAAAAGAGAAGAGAATCATATCAAAAGTAATGTGAGCATTACATTGTGAAAAGCAATTACTTTGACTATGTATTGCAAAGTGAAACGCAAAAATATAAACGCAACATGTACAGTGTTGGTCCCATGTTTTATGAGCTGAAATAAAATATCCCACAAATGTTCCATATGCACAAAAAGCTTATTTATTTTGAATTTTGTGCACACATTTGTTTACATCCCTGTTAATGTGCACTTCTCCTTTGCCAAGATAATCCATCCACCTGACATGTGCGGCATACTAAGATACTGATTAAAACTTCTTCAGGGATCGGTGTCCCTTCCATGGGACGGTTGAGCTAATGTAGGCTAATGCGATTAGCATGAGTTTGTAAGTAACAAGAACATTTCCCAGGACATAGACATATCTGATACCGGGATACCCATGAGGCGGCGCATAATTGGTCTAGCATCGTCCGGGTTTGGGGATGGTTTGGTCGGCCGGGATGTCCTTGTCCCTTTGCGCTCTAGTGACTCCTGTGGCAGGCCAGGCCGGGCGCAGTGCACGTTGACTTCAGTCGCCAGGTGTACGGTGTTTCCTCCGACACATGCGGCTGGCTTCCAGGTTAAGCGAGCATTGTGTAAAGAAGCAGTGCTTCTTGGCGGCTTCGTGTTTCGGAGGATGATGCATGGCTCTTGACCTTCGCCTCTCCCGAGTCCATACGGGAGTTGCAGCGATGGGACAAGACTGCCTATTGGATATCACGAAAAAGGGGTAAAAAAATTGCCAGTTGTCTCATGTTTTGAGTGAGTGTGTAATTGGCATGCTGACTGCAGGAATGTCCACCAGAGCAGTTGCCAGAGAACTGAATGTTCATTTCTCTACCATAAGCCGCCTCCAACGTCATATTAGAGAATTTGGCAGTACGTCCAACCGGCCTGACAACTGTAGACCAGGTGTATCCACACCAGCCCAGGTCCTCCACATCTAGCTTCTTCACCTGCGGGATCGTCTGAGACCAGCCACCCGAAGAGCTGATGAAACTGAGTATTTCTGTCTGTAATAAAGATATTTTGTAGGGAAAAACTCATTCTGATTGGCTGGGCCTGACTCCCAAGTGGGTGAGCCTGGCTCCCAAGTGGGTGGACCTATGCCCTCCCAGGTCCACCCATGGCTGCGCCCCTGCCCAGTCGTGAAATCCATAGATTAGGGCCTAATAAATTCATTTCAATTGACTGCTTTCCTTATATGCACTGTAACTCAGTAAAATCATTGAAATTGTTGCATGTTGCACCTATATTTTTGCTCAGTATATTTCTAGATGAAACACTTAGTCACTTTTTACCAAATTCAATATGAATTTGTGTTGTACTTGGTCAGTTTTGAAACAAATGCCTTTGGCTGATCAGTTTTGAGGCTTTTACTAAGAGTTGTGAAAATCTACCACATACTTCTAAAAATTGCACCAAAGCGATGTGTTATAGTATGGTAACCCAGACAAATGAATTTCAAATTACTCTCACATACAATATAGTAAAATATTTCTGTCTTTCTTTTTCCACTTATACATAACAAGCTTGAAAATATTATTAAGGAGGGAATAAAAAGACAAACTAATTCCAGAAGCAATCTTTATGATTCACTTGAGGGTAGTTTTAGTAGTAGAAAAAAACTTTATAATAACATTTTTTACAACATAACAAACGTCCCTCAAACAAATACTTATGATATGTACACAGTATGCTTAACCTTATAGTGCCACTTGAATGCATCTGTTTTAAAGCGGTCTGTGTATTTAATACATGTACTTTGTAAGCTGCCCATATAGAACACTGAGGTCTTTTACCGTAATTCTAGCTTGAGCGACCAATGGGCCAAAAAAAAAAAAAAACATGAACACAAAACAACATGAGCTCCATCCCTTTGTGCACTGTTCAGATAGGGGAAAGTATAGGGATGTACAGTACAGAATGAACTTGTCCAATAAGAAACCCTTGTTTTCATTTTCTGTTGAAAAAATATTTTTCTACGGTGTGCCCTAATGAACATGACCCTAGATTCTGTCTCCAATCCCTTTCATATACAGACAAAAATCCCACTATTTTACCATGCCATGGTTTTAATACTAGCTTTACTGAGCATCTGAAATAGACAGGGGGTAAAAAAAAAAACATGGCAAATTAAATCCCACCTAAAGACCTGATTCCGTCAATTTCACAAACCCTGTAACCAAAATACAGGTATCAGGTCTATGTGAATGGTTCTCTGCTTTTTTTGCAGGTAAATTCATCAACACTTCCATTGTTTAATACCTTCTTAATTTGAAATGTAAACACCTCCCACCCCTCCTAATTTGCCAGTTAGCCACTGATATATATAAAAGGGATATACCTACAAGTAAGTAGTAAATAAGGGGTTGTTTGAAAGTGGGTCCTAAAAATATTGCAATATATAATGAATGTACACAACATTATGAACATCTGCTCTTTCAACGACATAGACTGACCAGGTGAATCCAGGTGAAATATAGGATCCCTTATTGATGTCACTTGAATTAAATCCACTTCAATCAGTGCAGATGAGGGGGAGGAGAGAGGTTGAAGAAGGATTTTTAAGCCTTGAGACAATTGAGACATGGGATTGTGTGTGTGCCATTCAGAGGGAAAATGGGCAAGACTAGAGGGCTGTGGTGGTCATGACATTTGTCTGCCAGTGATTGTTGAGCAAATAACTGCCGGTCTCATGGTAATTGACTGTTAATTAACAGTAACACATTTAGCATCTCCTGACTTCCATGCATAGCCCAGAAGCCACTGATGCAGACCTTTTAAAGTCCAATAAATCCATGTAATGGAGCCGACACCGGGGTTCCCCAACTGGTGGCCCGCGGGTGGTTTTATTTGGTCCCACAAGTTTTCTGAGCAAATTTATTTGTTGCTGAATTTTCATTTTTGTGCCAGAACTCTAACCACACTTCAGCTTTCAGGTAGAGAGGTGAGGAGTGATATATATATATTTTTTACCTTATTTTCAATGACAGCCTAGGAACAGTGGGTTAACTGCCTTGTTCAGGGGCAGAACGCCAAATTTTTACCTTGTTAGCTCAGGGATATAAACTTTGCAACCTTTCGGTTGCGAGTCGAATGCTCTAACCACTAGGTTAACCTGCCACCAATTAGTAATGAGGGGGATGATTAGGTGGCCATGATGGAATGTGGACAGTTTGGAAATTTCGCCATGACACCGGGGAAAACACCCCTACTCTTACAATAAGCAACATGGGATTTCTAATTGCCAGAGTCAGGACACCCATTTTCACGTCCTATCCAAAGATGGCACCCAACGCAGGAAAATGTTCCCAGATGTAATCAAGGTGTGAAATTATTATGTTTTAGTCAAATATTATATCGGTTTAGGCTTCTAGCGACCAATTTGCAGTATATACACACTACCGGTCAAAAGTTTTAGAACACCTACTCATTCAAGGGTTTTTCTTAATTTGGACTATTTTCTACATTGTAGCCACCCTTTGCCTTGATGACAGCTTTGCACACTCTTGGAATTCTCTGAACCAGCTTCACCTGGAATGCTTTTCCAACAGTCTTGAAGTAGTTCCCACATATGCTGAGCACTTGCTGGATGCTTTTCGTTCACTCTGCGGTCCGACTCATCCCTAACCATCTCAAATGGGTTGAGGTCGGGGGATTGTGGAGGCCAGGTCATCTGATGCAGCACTCCATCACTCTCCTTTTTGGTCAAATAACCCTTACACAGCCTGGAGGTGTGTTGGGTCATTGTCCTGTTGAAAAACAAATAATAGTCCCACCAAACCAGATGGGATGGCATATTGCTGCAGAATAATGTGATGGCCATTCTGGTTAAGTGTGCCTTGAATTCTAAATAAATCACAGACAGTGTCACCAGCAAAGCACGTGGTGGTTTCTTTGCAGCAATTCAACCATGAAGGCCTGATTCACACAGTCTCCTCTGAACAGTTGATGTTGAGATGTGTCTGTTACATGAACTCTGAAGCATTTATTTTGGCTGCAAGTTCTGAGACTGGTAACTCTAATGAACTTGTCCTCTGCAGCAGAGGAAACTCTGGGTCTTCCATTCCTGTGGCGATCCTCATGAGAGCCAGTTTCATCATAGCGCTTGATGGTTTTTGCAACTGCACTTGAAGTAACTTTCAAAGTTCCTTGAAATGTTCCGTATTGATTGACCTTCATGTCTTAAAGTAATGATGGACTGTCATTTCTCTTTGCTTATTTGAGCTGTTCTTGCCATAATATGGACTTGGTCTTTTACCAAATAGGGCTATCTTCTGTATACTCCCCTACCTTGTCACAATACAAATGATTGGCTCAAACGCATTAAGATGGAAGAATTTCCACAAATTAACGTTTAAGAAGGCCCACCTGTTAATTGAAAAGAATTCCAGGTGACTATCTCATGAAGCTAGTTGAGAGAATGCCAAGTGTGCAAAGCTGTCATCAAGGCAAAGGTCGGCTTTTGGAAGAATCTAAAATATAAAATATATTTTGATTTGTTTAACACTTTTTTGGTTACTACATGATTCCATATGTGTTATTTCATAGTTGTGATGTCTTCACTATTATTCAACAATGTAGAAAATAGTAAAAATTGAAAAACCCTTGAACGAGTAGCTGTTCTAAAACTTTTGACCAGTAGTGTGTGTGTATATATATATATATATATATATATATATATAAAATAATATTGAAAAAATTGGCCCACGGCTGAATCTAGTTGATGATCCCTGCACTATTCTATGTTAATCTGTTATCCCACATAGTACAAAAGTTGACTTATGCTATTCTTTGCGAGAAAGAAATATTCCAAACATAGCCTGGGGCAGTTGTGGGATGCGGTAGATCCTAAAAAAAAAACTGTTTAATAGCAATGAGGATGTAATGCGAATAAGCACGTAATACTTTTTTATATAAAGTTGCATTTTTTAATGGTGTAAATGATCTTCCCCAAACTTGAAACTCACTTGTTGTGTTTGTATGCCAGTTAGGCTCTACACCCGGTGTGAAGCGGATTAATGTGCTTAATTTTAAGAAGTTACTTTAGTTGTGATTACAAACCTTATCAAAACATACATGAGGTGTGAGACTATGAATTTAAAAAATCGCAAAAAAACCCCGCTGTTTCTTGCCTTACTGCACACAGGCTGGGCATCATTCACAAGTGATAGGCTAATATTGTCACCCATCAGACTATTCTTGATTTGATCTTGTCTTTACATATACTAAATAATATATGTGTGAAATTTGTTTTGATTTAGAATAGACCATTATCATGCACCTGTCTGGAAACAGGGGCAGGGGAAAAAATTACATGTCATCTATGCACTTAAATGGAGAATTTAGGATGCTTTTCCTGTGTTTCATTTTCATACCAGCCAGGTAGGTTATACTCCTGATTTTCAATAACAATTGCATTGATGTCAGAATGATAAGAATGACAAGTTTGGTAGGATACTAGTTTGGTAGGCCTAATTACCGTGACTAAACGTGGAATTTGACTGCCGTCATGATGTGCCGCCACGACTGCGGTAATATGGTCACCTTAACTTGCCCTAGGCAAGACTAAATATTTAAGTGCTGTTGAACGGGTTATGGTAGTAGGTGCCAGGCACACCGCTTTGTGTCAAGAACTGAAACGCTGCTGGGTTTTTCACGCTCGACAGTTTCCTGTCTGTATCAAGAATGATCCACCAGCCAACTTGAAACAACTGTGGGAACCATTGGAGTCAACATGGGCCAGCATCCCTGTGGAACGCTTTTGATTCCTAGAGTCCATGCCACGAGGAATTGAGGCTGTTCTGATGGAAAAGAGGAGGGGGTGAGCTACTCAGTATTAGGAAGCTGTTTTGTACACTCAGGGTATTTGTTTTACAGGTCACATGCCCCATCTTCTGTCTGAAATGGGTATATTAAAGTAAGCATGATCAGTGCCTAAACAACTAAAAATAAACACAGCGCCAGTCAAGCAGCCCTGGTTTTTGAACGTAACAATTTTAATTAAAGTTGTTTGGAGGGAGAGAGCTCTCTCAGTACCTGTAGTCCTTGAAGTGGTGATGCTGCTTTGTCGAGGGTATGGTAGATGTGGAGAATATTGTGGTGGCGTGTGTCTACTGCTACTGGAGGACATGACTGGTGCTGCAACGACAGATAACGTGCCTCTTCAACTCTTCTTTGCGTTCACCTATCTCAGCGTCAAACGCCTGAGGGACAACAAGGGACGAAGAGATGGACAGACACCTCAACTCATCCGTCCGTTTATGAATATATCTTGTGTCTTTTTTTCCTTCCCTTTTTTTTTCTTCCTTTTTCCTTTTAAATCCCTGCCATTCCATCCTGTCTTGTCCAACATTGTTCCCCTCTGTCCTTTGGGTCTATCTGCAGGCACAGCTCTCCACAGACATGCTGGGGTAGACCTTGAGCACCAGGTTACCTCCCTCGTCCTGGTAGAGAACCACCAGAGGGCTCATCTTCTCTGGGGCACAGCAGGGCTCTGGGACCCCTGGAACTATCCCAACCGCACGGACTATACTCTGGATGGTTGCATGGTTAGAGGGATGCAGCACCTGGGAGAGAGGGAAGCAACGGGGAGAGAATGGGAAGGGCCGGTGAGGTAGAGAAAGAGATGGAGAGAGAGAGAGAGAGAGAGAGAGAGAGAGAGAGAGGTTACAGCATTGTAACTTTGAATCAAATCCAATTTTATTGGTCACATGCGCCGAATACCAGAGCCTTAGACCTTACAGTGACATGCTTACTTACAAGCCCTTAATTAACCAACAATGCAGTTTTAAGAAAAATAAGTCTTAAGAAAGTATTTACTCAAATAAACTGAAGTAAAAAATAAATAAGAACATTTAAAAACAACAAATATTTAAAGAGCAACAATAAAATGATAGTATCGAGGCTATATACTGTACAGTTAATGTGTTGGGGGCACAGGTTAGTTGAGGCAATCAAGTTCATATGAACATGTAGGTAGAGGCAATGCCTGTAATAAAACTGGCAATGCCTGTAATAATTCAACAGGAAAAATTACATGAAGGTCATTCTGTTTTTTTTTTTTTAAAGAAGGAAGACTAGCCTTGATAAAAGCTATCTATGATTTAGGAGCACAATGGTTATTCATTTAATAAAGTGCAAGTAGGGAAAACATAACGTACATGTAAGTGTGTCCGCACTGGCCAGTAATGTATCTACTGATTTATACTATTTCATAAATGTTGTAGACATATCATCAGACTGGGAGCAATGGAGCAATTCCAAATTGAGAACCAGAAAAACATTCTCCGCAGTCATGTGTCCTCTCTGCCTTACATAAGCTCTGCTCTGTGCTCTAACATTGGCCATATGTATTGAGTCTGTATCTCTTCTTTAGCTCAGAAGGCTACCAAAGACTGGATTTCACATGGGTTCAAATCCGGCTAGTCATAGTCTTTACCTTGGGCATGGGGAATCCACAGGTTCCAGCGCAGTAAAAGGTATCGAAGGCTTCAGGCGCCAGGACCCACTCACTCCAGCCGATGTCGGCAAAGTCGACCCTGAGTGTCCTCCTAGAGCAGCTCCTAATCTGGGGCTCCGATCCCCACTGTCTCTTCTTCGCCTTGCGCATTGTCCACTCATCAAAACTCAGCATTGGAGACTTACTTCCTCCTGCCTTCCCTCTATCGTTTCTTTCATCACTCCTTCCCTCAATGTTGTCTTGCAACCTACTCCCTCTATCGCTGCTCTTCTTTGGGGTCCTCTCGTCCAAGCTCAGAACTGGCGATTGACTCCCTCCATCCCTCTCTCCATCTTTCACTTCTTCCTCTCCATCCTGGCCGGTCCTCATCCTCTCCTTCCTCCCAGGCTTGGGATTGATAGGTTTCAGGGTGTGGTAGGCGGTTTCAAACAGGTCATCTTTCCTGGATCCGCTAGGCCTGTACTCCACCTCTGGTAGCTCGTTGTTCTGGATGGAGTCTGGGTGGGATGGTACCCCCCTTCTTACACGACCCTTTGACCCCTGTTTAGGGGGAAGACGAGAAGGGTGAGAAGAATTTTCCTTCACCTCAGCCTCAGGGCCATACCTCTGTAAAGTCTGTGCCACACTGTTGGGCTCATCTAGCGCATGGTCATCAGCATACATCAATAAATAAGGTAGACTGGCCCCCGACAGTGTGTCCTCTGGCTGTCTGTGGTACTGCAGTCCAAAGTCCAGCTCCACCGACACAAAATGACTGCCCTTTTCCCTGGCCTCTTTTATCGCCACAGTCACGTCCTGCATCTGCCACAACCCTTTCTGGTTAGGGTGAAATGTCATGTTGCCTAGCAATGACACCTGCGACCCTGGATTGAACCCTGACCCAGAGGGGTTGGAGTGAAGGAAGAGATGGATGTAGGGAGCAGGGTGGAGGTGTAGAGAGCGACAGGCCGGGATTTTGTAGCGTTTGCCCAACCAGGCCCTTGGCCGTGGGCACCGGTCGAACAAGAAGTGAAACGTGGCAGAGAGGATGAGCTCTGAGTCCTGGAGAGACGTCAGGTTCAGATGGTAAAACGTCCTCTGGTCAGACGAGTCTACAGGGGGAGAAATGTGTTACTTCAGATAGTCTTTCACAGTGACCCAGGCCTTAACAACTAAAGAGCAGACAGAGGCACATTGATTCCCTAGGTGGGAAGAAACCTTGAGTGGAACCAGAGTCTGGAGAGCGAACCCATCGTTCTCTGGCTGTTATAGGAGAGGATAGGAGAGGTGAAGAGTTAGGGAGATGGGGAAGGAAAGAGAGAGGGTGAGGGGGATGGGGAGAGAGGAGAGGAGAGGAGAGGAGAGGATAGGGGGAGTGAGTGAGGGAGGGAGATGGGTGCAGAGGAGAGGGGGGAGGGTGGCATGAATAACATATTCATGATGTACACTAGGCAAACAGCAGACGTATTGTCCATTGTATATGCGTCTGCGGATGTATGGAGTGACTTAAGAGATATACATTACTCTGTATCCAGCCTCAGGCATATGGAAACGCTTATTTCAGTTTCCTCCAAAGCTTCCCCTAAGCCACTAATACAGCCAACACTGTCTGCCACGCACCAAGACACTAACCTAATGTTTTTACAGATCTCCTGTTGTTGTCAAAACTCCCTTACATCTCTCCTTAGATTACATGGCTTCTGCAGTTAAAAAAAAAACATGTGTTATGATATCTGATAACCACTTAAAGAAAAGCTCCTCCTTAAATTGACATTTTTATATTATATGTAAACAGTTGAGTTATTTTAGTGCATTGCTGTGTTCTGCTCATCGAGGGGAACGTTCGTTTGTGCAAATGGTTTGAAGAGATTTTGAGAGATCGATCGACTTGGTTCTTGCAAGACTCAACTGCTGAATCATCAGGCAACCCAAGGAAGGGATGGGATAGGAGGACTATAAACCCAACAAAAGGACAACCACAAGAATTAGGACAGAGGTAAACAAACACAAAACCCCCTGGGGGAGAAAGCGGAAGGATTTCTAAGGGATTTCTGGAGGATCGTTCAGGCCTGATAGGGAAACAAGCATTCAGATGAACAAAAAAACAAGCAGAAGAGCACTTGGAAAGGAGGCTGAAGCGGTGAAACATTCTGAACCTTGAGAAAGTATCTTAATCTATGTGTAATGTGCTGTTTCATTGTTCATAGAAGTGCAGAGAGAATTTATCTATAGGTGCATTACTTAAACAAGTGAGCTCATCAAGGGGAACATGCACATCATTCTAGAGAAGTGTGCATTGTTTAAAGAGGTCCACATGGAGATGAAGATGGATGCATTCTCTACGCATTATTTCAGAGACCTTGCCAACGCGTATCCTGAAAAAAATTCTAAAAGAAATTGCTAAGGGAATCTCCAGAGACTCTGAGGGCAGACATCCTAAAAGCGAACAAGGAAATAAGAAATAAAAGGAGACCTTCTGATGATCCTAATGCTTGGCACACAGTTCTCCACAAGACCAATAATGATCTTAAAATGTCAGAAAACAGAACACTGAGGCAACTGTATATTGATTCCACCCCCAAATGTAACATTGATATATATATATATAATAACGGTACTGTGATGGTTCAAGGTTCGGAGGCCAGTCTGGATCAATTTGACCACTAGCTCGACCAAATAAAACCTTTTGTTGCTGAACTTAAAACCTCTCTACTGTCACTACCTACAACAGCCTTCACTCCCTCTGTGCCTCGGTATGTAGTCCCCAGTGTCCCTCTCCCTCCCTCGCCTGGAGCAGACACAGCCCTGAGCACGCCTCTCTCACACGCAACACCTGCAGTACCACAGCATATTATAGAGGAGGAGATCAGCCTGGTGCGTCAGCATAGGGATGGGATCCGGGAGCTGCCGTGTGCAATGAACAATGTTGAGGACGACAGTTAGGCTGTCAGGATGTTTCGGCTCTCAGGGTGGCAGTGTGCAGACGGAGAGAGGCACTATCCGGCACAGTCAATGCCAGCCACATGCACAACCTGCAGAAAGAGCTATATGAACTAAGGCAGGAATTTCTTAGCCGCCATCATCCACTCTACAAAGGGTCCCACAAAAACCCTGGACCAGGCCAACAGCTGAATCAGAACCCACCAACGAACCCAACCAACCCAACCAACCAATGCACCAACCCAGCTGACCCCCTCCATCCCCATCTCACGGCCTGTAATTACTCCCATCACTCCTGCCATCCTCCATAGACCTGACGAGAAACCAGACATAATATTAATGATGGACTCAAATGGAACGATTCAATTAGAGAATACAACTTTCCCAAATAAAAAGGTGTCAAAGTGCCCAACAACAGAGAGAGCTTATGGAGCACTTGACTGTGGCCCAGCCTAGCTCTCCAAGCCATATAATCATTCACGCAGGGACCAATGACCTGTGTGCCAAACATCACAGCACAGCACAGCTCTACATGACCTGACCAATCACAGAACAGCTCTACCCGACCAGGCCCACCTCAACTCAGCCCAGCTCTACCCAGCACCGAAAAACACCGTTGAGGGTAGTGCACCACATGATGCAGTCCACACCATGTATCATTCACATCATCAGCCCTCATATGCTGAGAGTTTGGAGCTTTGCCAGCCACACTGCCCTCCACACCACCCTCCTCAATTACCCCCACAACCTCCCTCCCAGACTAGTTTTGGTTACCCTCCCTACTCCCATGCCCAGGACAGGCCTGGGACACTCCCGCCCCCAATGGCAGCCCCAACCCTGCAACAGGAGGCACACCAAGGCCTCCTGTGCACACACAGAATTGAGCACCAACAGCCACTCCTTTGGCGGGAGCTTCATCCAGGTAGACTGAGCTCTGCCAACACTGCTATCCCAGTTCCCGCCCCAGCCACTGCATCCAGAGAATTAAGGGAGGTTTGTCAAATGCTTAGACTACTTTGCTCTCACGTGGTTGGCCCAGGACCTTGGCAAAGTCTCAACTTATTCAACAAACAGCTGTAGATGACCCTACGCCTGTTAGCTCTTATGGGAATGAGCTGAATATACCCCTCTGACTTTAAATCTCAGTTTAGGTCTAATGGACCTAAACGTGCTAAGAAACATGGTTCAATGGTTCTGTATCTGAAGAAGACTTTGAAGTAAATTATTCTAATATATTTAGAGGAGTGGCCATATATACTACAGGTTAAACGTTTTAGAACAGCTACTCATTCAATGGTTTTTCTATATTTAAAATATTTTCTACATTGTAGAATAATAGTGAAGACACCACAACTATGAAATAACACATATGGAATCATGTAGTAACCAAAAAAAGTGTTAAACAAATCAAAATATATTTTATATTTGAGATTCTTCCAAAAGCCACCATTTGCCTTGATGTCAACTTTGCAACCTCTTGGCATTCTCTCAGCCAGCTTCAAGAGGTAGTCACCTGGAATGCATTTCAATTAACATGTGTGCCTTCTTAAAAGTTGATTTGTGGAATTTCTATATTTCTTAATGCATTTGAGACAATCAGTTGTGTTGTGACAAGGTAGGGGGGGGGGGAATCAGAAGATAGCCCTATTTGGTAAAAGACTAAGTTCATATTATGGCAAGAACAGCTCAAATAAGCAAAGAGAAACAACAGTCCATCATTACTTTAAGACATTAATGTCACGATCGTCTGAATGAATAGAACAAGGTGCAGCGTACTTAGAGTTCCACATGTTTAATAAATATGCAACTCACCAAAAACAAACAGAAGAAAACGAAACGTGATGTTCTGGGCTGCTCACAGGCAGCTACACAAAAACAAGGTCCCACAAACAACAGGTGGGAAAAGGGTGCCTAAATATGACCCCCAATCAGATACAACGATAGACAGCTGCCTCTGATTGGGAACCATACCAGGCCAACAAAGAAATAGAAAACATAGATTGCCCACCATAGTCACACCCTGAACTAAGAAAAATAGATAATTAAAAGGATGCCTAAGGTCAGGGCGTGACAGTACCCCCCCAAAAAGGTGCGGACCCCGTCTGCAAACCTGAACCTATAGGGGAGGGTCTGGGTGGGCATCTACCCTCAGTGGCGGCTCCGGTGAGGGACGCAGACCCTGCTCCGCTCGTAGCGCCGCCAACTTCGGTGGCGCCACTGGCGCGGGGATCGTCACCGGAAGCTCCGGACTGTGAATCATCGCCGGAGGAATCGCTGGGGACTCCGGACCATAGATCGTCGCAGACGGCTCCGGACAGTAGATCGTCGCAGACGACTCTGGACAGTAGATCGTCGCAGATGGCTCCGGACCGTGGATTGTCGCCGGAGGAACCGGGCCGTGGATTGTCGCCGGGGACTCCAGACCGTGGATTGTCGCCGGGGACTTCGGACCGTGGATTGTCGCCAGAGGCTCTGGACCGTGGATCGTCGATGGTGGCTCCGGGCCGTGGATCGTCGCCAGAGGCTCCGGACCGGGAACCCCCGCCGGAGGCTCCGGCCTGGGAACCATCACCGGAGGCTCAGGACCGGGAACTGTCGATGGAGGCTCCAGGGCTCCGGAACGGGAACCGTCGCCGGAGGCCCCGGCCCGGGAACCGTCGCCGGAGGCTCCGGACTGCCGACCGTCGCTGGAGGCTCTGGACTGCAGACCGTCGCAGGAGGCTCTGGTCTGCAGACCGTCGCAGGAGACCTGGAGCATGGAGCTGGCACAGGACGTACTGGGCTGGGGAGACGCACAAGAGGCCTGGAGCGTGGGGCCGGCACAGGACATACCGTGCTGTGGAGGCACACTGGAGGTCTGGTGCGTGGAGCTGGCACAGGATGTACCGGGCTGGGGAGACACACAGGAGGCCTGGTGCTTGGAGCTGGCACAGGACATACCGGGCTAAGGAGATGTACAGGAGGCCTGGAGCGTGGAGCCGGCACAGGACGTACCGTGTTGTGGAGGCTCACTGGAGGTCTGGAGCTTAGAGCTGGCACAGGATGTACCGGGCTGGGGAGACACACAGGAGGCCTGGTGCGTGGAGCTAACACAGGACATACCGGGCTAAGGAGATGTACAGGAGGCCTGGAGCGTGGAGCCGGCACAGGACGTACCAGGCTGTGGAGGCGCACTGGAGGTCTGGAGCTTAGAGCTGGCACAACGTGTCCTGGACAGATGACAACCTTTGCACGGCAAGTGCAGGGAGCTGGCACAGGACATACCGAGCTGTGGAGGCGCACTGGAGACACGGTGCATAGAACCGGCGCACATTGTACCGGAACGATAACACGCTCCTCAAAGCGAGTGCGGAGAGCTGGCACAGGACGTGCAGGGCTGGGGAGGCGTACTGGAGACCTAGTGCGTTGGGCCGGCACAGTCTTCACCAGATGGCTAGCGGCAATAAACTGAGGACACGCTCCTTAGGACGAATGTCATGCCTCATGCACCAACACAACAGCTCTCTCATAACACTCTCCTCCAATTTCCCCATCAACTCACTGACTGTCTCTGATTCACTCCCTTCACTCCCCTCCAAGTTCACCTTCCTCTCCCAGACTGGCTCTGGTTCAACCCTCGGCTCCGCCGACCAACCCATGTGCCCCCCCCAAAATATTTTGGAGGCTGCCTCTCCGGCTTCCGTCTTGGCCGCGAACCCCGGTGTCGTCGTTGTTGCTCCTTCCCTGCCCCCGCCAGCTTCCATGGCAGGCTCCTGTCTCCTGACATGATTTCGTCCCACGTCCAGGATGTCCTCCACTCTTGGCTTTCCTCCCAGGCCCAGGATCCCTCCTCCTGGGCACGCTGCTTGGTCCGTGGGTGGTGGGATCTTCTGTCACGATCGTCTGAATGAATGGACCAAGGCGCAGCGTACTTAGAGGTCCACATGTTTAATAAATATGCAACTCACCAAAAACAAACATAAGAAAACGAAACATGACGTTTTGGGCTGCTCACAGGCAGCTACACAAAGTCAAGATCCCACAAACAACAGGTGGGAAAAGGCTGCCTAAATATGATCCCCAATCAGAGACAATGATAGACAGCTGCCTCTGATTGGGAACCATACCAGGCCAACAAAAGAAATAGAAAACATAGATTGCCCACCCTAGTCACACCCTGACCTAACCAAAATAGAGAATTAAAATGATCTCTAAGGTCAGGGCGTGACAATTAAGGTCAGTCAATACGAAAAATTTGCAGTCGCGAAAACCATCAAGCGCTATGATGAAACTGACTCTCATGAGGACCGCCACAGGAAAGGAAGACCTAGAGTTACCTCTGCTGCAGAGGACAAGTTCATTAGAGTTACCAGCCTCAGAAAATGCAGCACAAATAGATGCTTCACAGAATTCAAGTAACAGACACATCTCAACATCAACTATTCAGAGGAGACTGTGTGAATCAGGCCTTCATGGTCGAATTGCTGCAAAGAAACCACTACTAATAAGAAGAGACTTGCTTGGGCCAAGAAACACAAGCAATGGACATCAAACCGGTGCAATTTGTCCTTTGGTCTGGAGTCCAAATTGGAGATTTTTGGCTCCAACCAGCGTGTCTTTGTGAGACGCGGTGCGGGTGAACGGATGATCTACGCGAGACTCCTCCATACTTTACGGTGGGAAATTCAAATGCTTAGATAATCTGAGGTTTTATGGTGTGGGGCTGCTTTGCTGCTGACACTGTCTGTGATTTATTTAGAATTCAAGGCACACTTAACCAGCATGGCTACCACAGCATTCTGCTGCGATACGCCATCCCATCTGGTTTGTGCTTAGTGGGACTATTATTAGTTTTTCAACAGGACAATGACCCAACACACCTCCAGGCTGTGTAAGGGCTATTTGACCAAGAAGGAGAGTTTATCAGATGACCTGGCCTCCACAACCCCCCGACCTTACAAAACAGAAAAATACTAATCCTTGTTAAATTAATTAAGAAGAGACATTGTAAAATGTTTTTGGCTCTAGAACATTTATCCTCTATATGTATTCCTCTGGAATAATAAACAATTCAGAGTCAAAGATAGATCTAACCCTTGGTTTTCTTTCAGAGCTATCATAGCACATTCAGATGAGATATCAGACCTGGGCCAAAGCAAGGAAAACAGTGTAGTGGACTGGTAAACTTTCAGACAATGGAGAAACAGATTAAAAAAGCTAAACCAAGCCACTTTTTGAGCTCTATCTATGACTCTGCAGGTGATCTTTCAACATTTTGGAAAACAGTAAATGCACTGAAGCGTACAAATTCCTCTTCTTCCCTGCCTAAGCAAGTTCTGCCTGACTCTGGCATCATAACTGAGAAGAGTGGAATAAGTGATGCTTTTAATCACAATTTTATCTCAGCAGGATTTTTATTTGAGATAAACAGTGGTTTAATTGACCCTTTTCATTCAATAGACTGCTCCTCCCTCTGCCCGCCTATGGCTGACTCAACGTCTAACCTGTCTACTTCTAGTGAATCTTTTTTTTCAATTCAACAATTGACTATCTGTGATGTGCTAGATGTCTTGCTTAAGATTGATGTCAAAAAAACTCCACTGGGGAGGACATGCTTTATCCATTTTTACTGCTGCTCTCTGCCCCCCTGATTGCTGAATAGTTAACCAATATTTTTAACCTGACGATTATATCTGGTACCATCCCCAAGGTTCGGAAGGTGGCCCATGTACTCCCCCTTCACAAAGGTGGTGACCCTTGCGACCTAAATAATTTTTCCCTCTATTTCTATACTTTTTTTTGCCTAGCTAAAATATTACAAACCTTGATTAATTCTCAGCTAAGATATTTCTTATCTTTGAAATGTATTTTAAATGTACTGTACATCAGTCAGGTCATAGCACTCTCTCGGCCACATTCCTAGTTATGAATGATGTGGTTACCTGTATGGATAAAAGACAACATTGATCTTCCTTGACCTGTCAAAGGCTTTCGATACAGTTTTATCACTCACTGCTAATTCAGAGGCTTTCCTCAGTTGGCCTAGACCAGGCTGCATGTAGCTGGTTTAACAATGACTTGACAGATAGAAGTCAATATGTATCTACTGATGGTGTTAAATCAGGTTTCCTGGATATTACGAAAGGTGTCGCACAAGGGTTGATTCTGGGTCCTGTACTTTTTACTGTTTACATTAACAAAAAAATGTAGCCTGCATGCTGTATGCTGATGATACTGCTGTATATGCTATTACCCCCACGGTTGACCAGTTTTGTCTTCATTTTACTATAGAAAAACTTTATTGACCTAAATTTTTTATTGAATGCAGGTAAAACTAAGTATATGTTGTTCTCCAGAGAGCATAAAAATGACTGATTTAAGCATACGTCCATAATGCTTACAAATATCTGGGCATCTGGACAGATGAAAAGCTGTCTTTTAAAAAGCATATTGATGCATATTTTCTGTAATTGATTTAATTCAGGGATCCTCTGTAAAAGAGACCTTGGACTCCCTGATAAAATACAGGTTAAATAAATTAAACAAAATGTTAAGTCAATGTGGGCCTGTTTTGTTCATAAAAAAACACCACAGGAAAATGGCATCAATACATGCTAAGCCTTCATACTCCAGCCCAGGATACAGTGGCCTCTTTATAGGAAAATAGATATGGTGCATTATTGGTGTCCGCCTGTCTCCTAGTTACCGCATTGTTGTCGTGGCCAGCGCGGCAGCTGGGCTCCACTTGGGGGCGAATTCTACACACATTCTTGTGCGTCTGCGGCTGGAGCTGTGGCAGGATTACACTACAGCTGAAGCGACTCATACAGATCTGCCCAAGTGCGTCATAAAATGCACTGTGGTATTCTCAGAAGGTTCCAAAACAATCCTACCTATTTGGGGTGTCTGACCACATGCGTCGGCTTTTTTCAGCCTGCTGTTGGCTATTTCAATTAATTAGGTTGCCTACTAGAAGGGAATTGGGGGGGGGGGGGGGGGGGGGGGGGTGGCAGTACATCATTGATATTATTGAAAAACATAAAGACATTTCGGTTGTTATATAATATAACCATAAATTCATCATAACTGTGTGAGTGAAGGCACCTCCTATGCACGTTGCATTTCTCTCCATGCCTATCTCATCAGCGCCTTTCCCTCTGAGGACAGACATACTCTGAGAATTTAGGTCACATATCAGAGTTGAGGATATTACTAATTGATCTACATTAATTTTCCTGTCCAGCATCATAGACAGCCATACCACAGTCACACTCACCTTGGCTGGCTCTGAAACTCCTGACAGTGTTTCCCTCTCTGAGTCGTTTCAGATCTCTGTTGTATTTCTCATACAGCCTGTACATGTGCTGTGAGACCACATCCTGATTAGCTCTGTCTCGGTCAAACGGAGAATCAGTTCCATCGCTGCCCTGTCCCTGCAAGCCCCATGGGGTTCGGCTCGAGGTCCGACCCTCCAAAGTTCCAAGACAACAACCTAGCATTAGAAAAAGCATGTGCGCGGTAAACTCGAACCAGACTGCCATTTCAGAACCAAACACAAAATCCTTTACTTCAAGGGAGAAAACGCACATCCGAGGAATGACTTGTAATGATGGTGTCTGTAATAAAGGCGTCCGCTTTTACTCCTCTTTTATGCCGTGTGGATGCTGGAGGTTAGTTAACTCTCCTCAGAGCTACTTTAACACTTGTTTCTCCTTTACAGCCAGAGGTTAGAGGGGTAACACTGGAGTAGTGAAAGGTGCTGACGTCCACTTCTGCAGCCAATGAGAGAACTCACACACTACAGTTCCAGTTCGTTATTCCCGTCTCGCTCTCTCTCACAAGCATGCGCGCGCACACACACACACACACACACACACACACACACACACACACACACACACACACACACACACACACACACACACACACACACACAATTCCATCTTGAAGCAAATATTTCAAACCCACAAAAATGTAACAATCCAAATATGTTATTAATAAAATTGGACGATGATGACGATTGATATGCTGTTGGTGTTTTATTGATATTTGTTAAATGTGTCATAACAAGTATTGTTGAGTTATGTCGTCAACATTTCTGTTTCAAATAGCATCACAACATTGTCTGCAATAACTGCTTTTGATAGCAACTCAGTCACAAATGATTAGTGAACTACACCTACAATAACAGTCGGGGTATTAACCAACCAGGGCTTATTATGAATAGTGTTATTGTGTCTTTGTGTGTGTGTGTGTGTTTGTGTGTGTCTGAGAGAAAGAGAGCATAATGAGTGTGTTATTGAGAAGTGGAGTGTTACAGAGAGGCTGTGAGAAGAGAGGAGGGAACTCACATTTTATAAATGGGATTCAGAACATGACTCTACCAATGGTCTTGCCACCTCGGGTGTTATTGTGTGTGTATGTGTGTGTATGTGTGTGTGTGTCTGTCTCTGTGTGTGTCTGTCTGCAGCTCCATGCCAACAATGCTAGTTCTGTGAGACCGGCGGTCTCCAGCAGAGAGGCTGTAACTAGCCCGGCCTCTCAGGTCACCCTCTGTCACCACACACACAACCAAACCCACACCCACACACACATTTTTTTACTATCTTTGTGTGGACCAAACAATTGATTCCCATTTAAAGTCCCATTTTCCCTAACCTCTAATTCTAAACCTAACCCTTAATCTTAACCTTAACCAGTAAACCCAAAACCCTAACCCTAACCTTAATTCCTAACCCTAAACCTAACCCATAACCCTAATTGTAACCCTAACACACAACATACATTCCCCCCCACTCCCGGACTTCAGACCTATATCATATCTATACCCCCCCCCCCCCCCCACACACACACACACACACACACTGAACTTAGCCATAAGATGCTTTTGGAGAGGGCTTTGGAGAGACACACAGATTGTACAATATTAGGAGGGAATATATCAATATTATAAGCAACAGTAGGCTACTAAATCAACTTTTCAGTGGCACTGACTAACCCAATGGTGAAAGATAGATAGCATGACTGTGTAGCCTGGGCTCACCGTACAGGTGATGGTCTCGAGATAAGTCTGAGCTACTTTGAAAAACAGTGCTGTTTGTCCGAGTTCTGGAGAAAATAAATGGTAGCTTCTACTGCAGTGGAGGATACTGAAGGGAGGACGGCTCATAATAATGGCTGGAACGGAGCAAATGGAATGGCATCAAACACCATGGAAACCATGTGTTTGATGTTGTTAATCCCTTTCCACCCATTCTGCTCTGACCATTGCCATGTGTCTGGCCTCCCCAATCAAGAAGCCAACCTCTACTGACAAATTAGTCTTCTCTTTTCAGCAGTAGGCATTTGCAGAAGGCACAGCAATTTTGAGCATACCCATGAGTTTATCAGTCAAATGACCAGGGTGAAGTTCCAAAACCCTTCCCAGCTAGCACATTTGGTACCTTGGAAGTTGTAGGAATGTAAGCTTTTGGTTTCCCATGCGTTTTCTGACCGTTAAAATGCAACTTTTTTTTTAATGTTCTGCGAATGGAAGTAACAATTTCACCTGTTTTGGGAATGTACATTTGTCGGTTGCAGTGAGGTTCTGAGAACGTTTTTCGATAGTTCTGTGAAAGTTTTCCTGGGTGGTTTTATTAACATTCTAATAACAGAAATTATAGGTTATTTCAAATCAAATCAAACTTTATTTGCCACATGCGCCAAATACAACAAGCGTAGACTTTACCGTGAAATGCTTACTTACAAGCTCTTAACCAACAGTGCAGTTCAAGAAGAAGAAAATATTTACCAATAGGGCAAAAAAAAGTTATAATAGAAAGTAACACAATAAGAATGACAATAACGAGGCTATATACAGGGGGCACCGGTACCTAGTCAGTGTGCAGGGGTACAGGCTAGTTGAGGCAATTTTATGGGCTTTCTTCTGACTCCGCCTATTATATAGGACCTGGATGGCAGCAAGCTTGGCCCCAGTGATGTACTGGGCCGTTCTTACTACCCTCTGTAGCACCTTATGGTCAGATGCGGAGCAGTTGCCACACCAGGCGGTGATGCAACCGGTCAGGATTCTCTCGATGGTGCAGCTGTCAAACCTTTTGAGGATCTGGGGACCCATGCCAAATGTTCAGTCTCCTGAGGGGGAAAAGGTTTTGTTGTGCCGACTGTCTTGGTATGTTTGGGCCATGATAGTTCGTTGGTGATGTGGACACCAAGGTACTTGAAACTCTCGACCCGCTCCACTACAGCCTCGTCGATGTTAATCAAGCCAAAGCAAATTCATTTCCAAGTGTCCTATCTGTGCTTGGAGTTTAAAACAGTTAACCTAAGCTAGCAGTGTTATTAAAAGTCTTATTAATAACACGTTATCAGAACATTATTTAATTACCTTCAAATAGGTCCTTCTACACCGGCTCTGACGCTTGTCGGATGTGGCAGGGCTTGAAAACTATTACAGACTACAAAGGGAAACCCAGACGCCACCTGAGTGACGCGAGCCCACCAGACTAGCTAAATGCCTTTTATGCTCACTTCGAGGCAAGCAACACTGAGGCATGCTAGAGCACCAGCTGTTCTGGATGACTGTGTGATAACGCTCTCGGTGGCCGATGTGAACAAAACCTTTAAACATGTCAACATTCACAAAGCCACTGGGCCAGACAGATTACCAGGACGTGTACTCAAAGCATGCGCGGACCAACTGTCAAGTGTCTTCACTGACATTTTCAAACTCTCCCTGACCGAGTCTGTAATACCTACATGTTTCAAGCAGACCACCATAGTCCCTGTGCCCAAGGAAGCGAAGGTAACCTGCCTAAATGATTACCGCCCTGTGGCACTCAAGTCGGTAGCCATGAAGTGCTTTGAAAGGCTGGTCACGGCTCACATCAACAGCATCCTCCCGGACACCCTAGACCCACTCCAATTTGCATACCACCCCAACAGATCCACAGATGACGTGATCTCAATCGCACTCCACACTGCCCTTTCTCACCTGGACAAAAGGAACACCTATAGGAGAATGCTTTTCATTTAATCCTCAGGTACCCTAAAATTTAATTAAACTATAATATTTTACACAGAAAGAATTATGTTCAATAGGAAAGCGATTAGCAGGTGCACGTGCGCACAAGCCTGAAACCTTGAACAAAGACTGTTGACATCTAGTGGAAGCCATAGGAATTGCAATCTGGGAGCTGAATTTGGATATGGAAATTCAGAAAAAAGGACCCTAGCCTGAAGAAAATGTATCCTCTACAGGATCGATGTCCCCCCTGTGGGACATCGTAGGCTAATGTGATTGTAAATAACAAAACAAATAACAAATATAACAAAACATTTTCCCAGGGCATTGTCATATCTGATATGGGCAGAAAGCTTAAATTCATGTTAATCTAACTGCACTGTTCAATTTACAGTAGCTATTACAGTGAATTAATACCATGCTATTGTTTGAGGAGAGTGTACAATTATGAACTTAAAAATGTATTACTAAACCAATTAGGCACGTTTTGGCTGTCTTAATACAACATTTTGAACAGATACACAATGGTTCATTGGATCAGTCTAAAACTGTGCACATACACTGCTTCCATCTAGTGGCCAAAATCTAAATTGTGCCTGGGCTGGAATAATACATAATGGTCTTGCTCTTGCATTTCGAAGATGAAGGTACAAAAAAAACTGTTTTTTCTTTGTATTTTTTAATTTAAAAAAATCTTTCACCAGATCTAATGTGTTATTTTCTCCTACATTAATTTCACATTTCCACAAACTTCAAAGTGTTTCCTTTCAAATGGTATCCTTGAATCAGGTCCTGAGCTATAAGCAGTAAGATTTTGGGCATAACATTTTAGGAGAAAAAGGGTCCGATTGTGACATGAGTGAGATTCAAACCTATGAGCTTCTGCTTCCTATCCATGGAATTAGTCCACTGTGCCACCTAGATGGCACTAGTGTGCTATGTTTTTTTTTAAACTCATACAAAGCTTTTTGTTAGTACATTTTGTTTGTTTATTCAGACATTTCAAAGGAAACTAGCACTCATTAAGATCAGGTGTGGCCAATTAGTGGGCGTGGCCAACACACCTGAACAGATGTAACAAGATAGAGAATGGAGAGTTTTGTTGATGCTGAGAATAGAATGTACTGTATGTGCTTTTAAATATTCTTAGAACGCTCTTTTAGCATTACTAATGTTTTCTTGTGGTTTTTATGGAACGTTCTCTGAAAGTTCTAAGAACATGACTTTAAAAAGAACCATGAGGAAACCTGTAGAAAACGTCATGCTGAAGTATAGAAATTCCAACAGAAGAATGTTGTTTCCTAATGTTCTCTAAATGTTCTGAGAACATGACTTTAAATAGAACCATGAGTAAACCAGTAGAAAACGTAATATTGAAGTACTGCAATTCCCGCCGAAAATAAGTGTTTTTCTTAACGTTCTCAGAACAATTTAAGAACATTACTTTAAATAGAACCATGAGGAAACCCGTAGGAAGTGTTATGGGAAGGCTGTCTGCGAAATAACCATAGGACAACCACGCTCTCACCAAGCTCTAAGAAACATATGGTTCTCAGAACGTTATGTGCTAGCTGGGTTCTATAGACTATATTTCTATGGCCTCAATGAAACATGCTGTTTGATATTTGGCACGTGTGCTGCCCAAATTCAGTCAGTGTTCAGACAGGCGTAATTATATAATTTTGGAAACATTTTTTCAATTTATCAGGGAATGCTGCAGCCCCTTCAGCACCCCTACTTCCCTTGGCTATGCTGCTGGACCATAGCCTAGAGAACAGCTGCTGAATCCAGGTGGATAGCCAAACTCAAGACCGCTCGATTTGTCTTGAATAGTAAAAGAAAAACCTATTCTGGAATTTGTTTGAGAATCATAACTTTCAACTACGTTTTAAAACAGTAAAAAATGACAACTTTATTATGATGCCATATAAAGTTGTTATAATGGCATTTTGAAACATTATACTGTGAAAATCCCAGCTCTCCTCACCTGCTCCTCTCCTCCTCTTCCTCTTCATGAATTACTAAACTCTCTCTAGTGTTTTCTATCAGGATGTAGATCATCTTCTCTCAAAGGCTTAGGCCACTGCTCTAACCCCAAACACCATTACACTAAGCTTAGAGTGTACATCAGTCTAGAGATAGATAGAGAAGTAGAGAGAGACAGAGAGCAGAGAGAGAGAGTGTGGAAGACAGAGCATGTGGGAGAGAGAGGATTATTAGGTGTGGGAAGCCAGGTTATAGGGGTGACAGAGAGAGTGTGGAGGACAGAGAGAGTGTGGGAGAGAGAGAGAGGTTTAGAGGTATGAGAAGCCAGTTTATTGGGGTCGGGGTGAATACTCTCAGGGAGATAGTCCTGATGGAGGACTGAGTGTGAGCAGTCCTCCAGTAAGTAGGACGCAGAAAGATTCATGTGGGCCATTATCTACCATAATACTCCCTGACTCTGTCACCAGGACATAACAGGAGTATCAGTATAACGGGTCCTCTCTGATGATCCTGGAACAAACTAACCAGAGCCCTGTTCAAATGCATCCTTCTCTACTGCCTTCCTTGAAGTAATCATTGATCCAAAATGACTGGGTTGTCGTAAACAGGCTCTCCATTGCAATGTTTTCACCAGTTATGTCATGTTAGATCAGTGACCACTTCAAATATGGGAGGAAAGCAGGATGAATTCCAAGAGTATTCAAACAGGGCTCAAATAATCGGCCAACTGACTGACCGATAGAAATATCGTGTGGGTGCAACTTTGCTGGGCGTGTACTGTATTTACCCAGCAAACCAACATTGGTTCTGTGAAAGTTCCTAGAACCCTCTTTACGTTGAGGCAAATGTTCTCATATGGTTGCGGGAACAGTTTCGTGGGGACATTGTGGGAACATCACAAAAGATAAACTGTCTAGTTGTGCAGATGATTATGCAATGTTACTTTTAGGGTGCAAAAAACATTCACCTGATGTCACAAGAACGTTCCCAGAACACATTTTCTTTAAAAGTTTAAACATTTGTTTTGGTTGTGGGAACATTGTAGGGACATTACAAGAGATGAATTCAGTTATGGGTTGTCTGGGATGTTGCAAGAATCTTCTTGTGATTCACATATTGTACTTATTAAGAAGTTGCACAGAACATTCCCACAATGTTGCACGATGCTCCACAAGTTTCATTTGAACGTGCATCTGTTGTCCTGATCTTGTCCACATTCTGATTGTGCCCACATTTGTCAACAGGTGTAGACAATCAAAACACACGGTGTTCCTGCCCTCCAAACCCCCCCCCCCCGGCCAGTTGAGGTAGTAATTGCGGACAACAGAATTACGATCATGGTCTTCATTAGAAACCAGGTGCCTACTGGCACTGGGGCGTATATAGAAATACAGATAATTATGAAGAGATACCATCCCAAATAATATAAAAAGTATTCACCCCTTTCCCATGGCCAATGCCAGCGCAACATCAAATATTTGAAAAAAAAAAAAGTGCAGAAAAGCCAAGGACTGTAATAGCAGGAGTGGAAACGGGAGGTATTGGGGTGACCATCTCACCACTCGCCCACCGTTCGTTCTTGACAGTGCTGTGGCAATACTGAGGGAATGCTGCTGAGCACTTGATCAACTTTTTTTGGGAATATGAATAGTCTAATTCAGTTGCTATCTCAGATATGAAACTAATAGAGCGGTATGATACAGTGGCTTGCACACGGGAATGTTATAGAGGTCCACTCTGGCTAGATCTAAAGGTACAGGTGGAACATTTGGCCTTCACATTATACCTGGCCATACACTGGTCATGCATTGTGGTCTTCTGCTGCAACTCCATCATAGTCCCTCCCATGCAACTTCAATACATTTGTAGTTCAGTTTAGATTCTGTAATGATAGTGTATCAGTCTATCAACCCTCGATGAGTGAAAGAGTTATCCCTAATCAATGACCTGGAAGAAACTAAACCACGGTCGTTCTCCCAGCATGCCACATTTTTTCCCCTTTGGTACAGTTCAGGCTAAACTAAATAAGAATTGGACTATTTAACCCTTGTGTAGTCTTAACATTCTGTATACTCCCCTTGTCCTAAGGGTCAAAAATGACCCGTCTTCAATAAACCCCGAAAATAAAGCAGCTTAATTGAATTTTAAACCCCAAATCTATTTTGCATGAAGAAACAACATGTCATGCATCACAAATGTTGTGCAGATCTGGGTTTTCCCTCCTCACAATGCAGAAAGACATTTAATGCACTTAATCAGTGGACACCATTCGTTTTTATTAGAACACACCTGTCAGAATTGTTTTCTTTACTAAAGTGCTCATCCACTGTTACCTCTACAACCTGGGGCCTGAAGTATGCTAGACGCTCCACCCACTTCTCCCAGACCTCTCTGATGGCCGCCAGTTTGTCTCTCACACGTCTTGCAGGTCTTGACTCACGGTTATCAAATCGTAGCGTTCTTGAGAAAGTGTGAAAGACTTTCAGTGGCATCGTGGCACGGAACATTGCCTCTGCATCCAAAAGACTACATGTAGCCTCGCCTCGGGACCTATACACACCCGCTCAGATTAGCAGCTTTACCTGTATGTAGGCACGCAGGTCAATCTCATCCATCCTTTTCCAGTTGTCTCCATATTTAAGGAAACCCTCCAAATTTGACATCTCCTGGTTGATTTTTTTCGATGGCTAGTGTGATGAACATGTTGAATGTTGAGGCGATGTCCTGGGCATGGGCAACTGCATGTCTTGTGGGCCCTGGGGTCATCCTTATGACATTTTGTGCTGCCATCCTGCCCTGGTTGTCATATGGTGATAAGGACCATGTTATTTATGTTATTTGACAAAAATGTATTTCTTTCAGCATGGGGGATTTCTTCTTCATTTGAAGATGATGCACGGGGCTCTGGGTTGTATTCTTCCAAAATCTTCTTCAGATACCTCCTCCTCTTCTAAATCATTGTTCTCTTGTTCCTCCTGGACATCTGAAAAAATCGGATCTACGACTTGTTGGGCACTGAAACGTGCACTCATGGCTTCAGCAAAGAGAACTGGGAGTACTGTCATCTGCAGCACATTTATAGCCTCTGACTACATTCCCCATTAGTAAGAAATGTAGAGGCCCATGATCACTCTGGATGAACTGCAGAGATCTACAGCTGAGGTGGGAGACTCTGTCCATAGGACAACAATCAGTCGTATATTGCACAAATCTGGCCTTTATGGAAGAGTGGCAAGAAGAAAGCCATTTCTTAAAGATATCCATAAAAAGTGTATTTAAAGTTTGCCACAAGCCACCTGGGAGACACACCAAACATGTGGAAGAAGGTGCTCTGGTCAGATGAAACCAAAATTGAACTTTTTGGCAACAATGCAAAACGTTATGTTTGGCGTAAAAGCAACACAGCTCATCACACTGAACACACCATCCCCACTGTCAAACATGGTGGTGGCAGCATCATGGTTTGGGCCTCCTTTTCTTCAGCACTGACAGGGAAGATGGTTAAAATTGATGGGAAGATGGATGGAGCCAAATACAGGACCATTTTGGAAGAAAACCTGATGGAGTCTGCAAAAGACCTGAGACTGGGACGAAGATTTGTCTTCCAACAAGACAATGATCCAAAACATAAAGCAAAATCTACAATGGAATGGTTCAAAAATAAACATATGCAGGTGTTAGAATGGCCAAGTCAAAGTCCAGACCTGAATCCAATCGAGAATCTGTGGAAAGAACTGAAAACTGCTGTTCACAAATGCTCTCCATCCAACCTCACTGAGCTCGAGCTGTTTTGCAAGGAGGAATGGGAAAAAATGTCAGTCTCTCGATGTGCAAAACTGATAGAGACATACCCCAAGTGACTTACAGCTGTAATCGCAGCAAAAGGTGGTGCTACAAAGTATTAACTTAAGGGGGCTGAATAATTTTGCACGCCCAATTTTTCAGTTTTTGATTTGTTAAAAAAGTTAGAAATATCCAATAAATGTCGTTCCACTTAATGATTGTGTCCACACTTGTTGTTGATTCTTCACAAAAAAATACAGTTTTATATCTTTATGTTTGAAGCCTGAAATGTGGCAAAAGGTCGCAAAGTTCAAGGGGGCCGAATACTTTCGCAAGGCACTGTATATACCCTTTGTTGGCAATGACAGAGGTCAAACGTTTTCTGTAAGTCTTCAAAAGGTTTTCACACACTGTTGCTGGTATTTTGGCCCATTCTTCCATGCAGATCTCCTCTAGAGGGATTGATGTTTTGGGGCTGTTGCTGGGCAACACGGACTTTCAACTCCCTCCAAATATTTTCTATGGGTTGAGATCTGGAGACAGGCTAGGCCACTCCAGGACCTTGAAATGCTTCTTACGAAGCCACTCCTTCGTTGCCCGGGCAGTGTGTTTGGGATCATTGTCATGCTGAAAGACCCAGCCACGTTTCATCTTCAATGCCCTTGCTGATGGAAGGAGGTTTTCACTCAAAATCTCATGATACATGGCCCCATTCATTCTTTCCTTTACACAAATCAGTCGTCCTTGTCCCTTTGCAGAAAAACAGCCCCAAAGCATGATGTTTCCACCCCCATGCTTCACAGTAGGTATGGTGTCCTTTGGATGCAACTCAGCATTCTTTGTCCTCCAAACACGACGAGTTGAGTTTTTACCAAAAAGTTATATTTTGGTTTCATCTGACCATATGACATTCTCCCAATCTTCTTCTGGATCATCCAAATGCTCTCTAGCAAACTTCAGACGGGCCTAGACATGTACTGGCTTAAGCAGGGGGACATGTCTGGCACTGCAGGATTTGAGTCCCTGGCGGCGTAGTGTGTTACTGATGGTAGGCTTTGTTACTTTGGTCCCAGCTCTCTGCAGGTCATTCACTAGGTCCCCCCGTGTGGTTCTGGGATTTTTGCTCACCGTTCTTGTGATCATCGGGGTGAGATCTTGCGTGGAGCCCCAGATCGAGGGAGATTATCAGTGGTCTTGTATGTCTTCCATTTCCTAATAATTGCTCCCACAGTTGATTTCTTCAAACCAAGCTGCTTACCTATTGCAGATTTAGTCTTCCCAGCCTGGTGCATGGCTACAATTTTGTTTCTGGTGTCCTTTGACAGCTCTTTGGTCTTGGCCATAGTGGAGTTTGGAGTGTGACTGTTTGAGGTTGTGGACAGGTGTCATTTATACTGATAACAAGTTCAAACAGGTGCCATTAATACAGGTAACGAGTGGAGGACAGAGGAGCCTCTTAAAGATGAAGTTACAGGTCTGTGAAAGCCAGAAATCTTGCTTGTTTGTAGGTGACCAAATACTTATTTTCCACCATAATTTGCAATAAATTCATTAAAAATCCTACAATGTGATTTTCTGGATTTTTTTTCTCATTTTGTCTGTCATAGTTGAAGTGTACCTATGACTAAAATTACTGGCCTCTCTCATCTTTTTAAGTGGGAGAACTTGCACAATTGGTGGCTGACTAAATACTTTTTTGCCCCACTGTATATACTGTCTCGATACCATCTACTGCATCTTGCCTATGCAGTTCTGTACCATCACTCATCCATATATCGTTATGTACATATTCTTTATCCCTTTACACTTGTGTGTATAAGGTAGTAGTTATGGAATTGTTAGGTTAGATTACTTGTTGGTTATTACTGCATTGTCGGAACTAGAGGGGAAGGTTTTGGGTTGAGAGCCAGACCCTGTCCCCTGGTGTGAACACGGGGGCCTCACTGCGGTGACGGTCAGCGCTCCTCTTCTGCCATTCACTTGCCTGTCTTAGTGATTCCTGGATGGCCCTCCAGGTCTCCTCAGAGCACCGCACCCACTCCTCCACCGCAGGAGCCTCGGTCTGGCTCTGATGCCACGGTGCCAGGACCGGCTGGTAGCCGAACACGCACTGAAACGGTGACATGTTGGTGGAGGAGTGGCGGCGTGAGTTCTGGGCCTTTTCAGCCCAGGGGACGTATCTCGCCCACTCCCCTGGCCGGTCCTGGCAATACGACCGCAGAAACCTACCCACCTCCTGGTTCAATCTCTCCACCTGACCATTACTCTCCGGGTGATACCCCGAGGTCAGGCTGACCGAGACCCCCAGACGTTCCATAAACACCTTCCACACTCGGGATGTGAACTGGGGACCCCAATCAGAAACGATGTCCTCAGGCACCCCGTAGTGCCGGAAGACGTGGGTGAACAGAGCTTCCGCAGTCTGTAGGGCCGTAGGGAGACCGGGCAAAGGGATAAGACGGCAGGACTTAGAGAACCGATCCACAACGACCAGGATTGTCGTGTTTCCCTGAGACGGGGGAAGATCAGTGAGGAAGTCCACCGATAGATGAGACCATGGCCGTTGTGGAACGGGGAGGGGCTGTAACTTCCCTCTAGGCAAGTGCCTAGGATCCTTGCTCTGGGTGCACACTGAATAGGAGGAGACATAGAATCGCACGTCCTTAGCTAAGGTGGGCCACCAGTACTTCCCCCTAAGACCCCGCACTGTCCTTGAAATCCCCGCAAGACCCGACGAGGGTAGACTATGAGCCCACCGAATCAATTGATCACGGACAGCAAGCGGCACGTACCTACAACCCTTCGGGCACTGTGGAGGCGCAGGTTCCCCCCTTAGCGCCCGATCGATGTCCGCGTCCACCTCCCATACTACCGGTGCCACCAGCCTTGCTGCCGGAATGATGGGTGTAGGATCGATAGAGACGGGACAGCGCGTCAGCCTTAGTGTTAAGGGAACCTGGTCTATACGAGATCATAAATCTGAATCTGGTGAAAAACATGGCCCACCTTGCCTGACGAGGATTCTGTCTCCTAGCTGCTCGAATATACTCCAGGTTACGGTGGTCAGTTCAGATGACGAAAGGGTGCTTAGCCCCCTCGAGCCAGTGTCTCCACACCTCCAGTGTCTCCACACCACAGCTAACAGCTCCCTGTCCCCCACATCATAGTTTCGCTCCGTCGGCCCGAGCTTCTTCGAAAAAAAAAGGAATAGGTGAAACCAATTAGACCAAACAAAACGAAAGGGGGAAAAGGTATCGGTAGCAGCTATTAGATCGGTGACGACAACCGCCCGAGCGCCACCCAAACTGGAAGGGGAGCCACCTTTGGTGATAGTCACCTTTGGTGATAGTCGTGACAACATGCACCTAAAACCATTAACAAATCAAATAGACCACATGAAAACAATATACAACCTTGTGTACTGTTCTTCCCTTAAATTTCTGAATGCTAAATCCTATTACATTTCATTGTCAACTCAACAGATTATGACATTGCATATTTTCATATTTTCAAATTATAATTTCCCCTTCCACCCCTTGTAGCTGTACAGTGCCCACAGGTCATCGTCACCCACTTTACTCATGCTTTCAAGACAACTCGTAACTCACAGGGGGAAGAAAACAGGTCAAATCATGTCCGATTTGGAATTCCGAGTTGAATGACCGTTTAAAACTATTTTCGAAGTTCCGAGTTGCCTTGGACCGGTCAGAAACTTTCCCCGGGATACGTTATTTCAAGGAATACAAGTTATTTCAAGGAAGCTTTATAATACTTTCGCAAGGCACTGTATCTTTTTTTTCTCCCCAATTTCAACTTTGTCACATCGCTGCAATGCGTCCTCCGAAACATGACCCGCCACACTGTGCTTCTTAACACCCGCCTGCTTAACCCGGATACCAGCTGCACCAATGTCTCAGAGGAAACACATTTCAACTGACGACCAGAGGTCAGCCTGCAGGTGCCCCGCCTGCCACAAGGAGTTGCTATAGCGAGATGAGCCCAGTAACGCAGCCCAGAACGCAAAACGTTCTGAATTTACGAACGGACAATCTGACAGCACATTTGCAGCCACCAACGCACTGGATAACACAACAGCCTAACCAGATCTGCTAGGGTGAGTTCTCTCTCACTTAGATGTACGGAAGTAGCTAGCAAGTTAGCTTGGGTACTTGACTGCTGTTGTTAGTACATTCGGATCAACCCTTAAATAGATGTGTGGGGCTGAAGCTTAAAACCTCTTAAGTCTACCCCCTCCTTTTTCGAACATTCTGTTAAAAATCGACTTTTCAGCGTCCTGCTACTCATGCCAGGAATATAGTATATGCATATGATTAGTATGTGTGGATAGAAAACACTCTGAAGTTTCTAAAACTGGTTAAATCACGGCTGTGACTATAACAGATCGTGTGTTTCATCGAAAAGCGCAAGAAAAACTGCTCTCTGAAAGCTAAAAATAATTTCCATGCGTCACTTTCATGGGTTGTTAAAAGTTTTTAAAATTAATTATGGACCTGCATGCAATTCCTAACGATTCCACATGATGTCGCCATTGTCGTCATTTTCCAGGGAGTTTTTTGTTGGTAAATCCAACTAACTGGATTCAATTTCCGCCAGGATGTTGTGAAGTGCACATTTTCAGCCATTGATTTGAAGACGAGGAGCTATTGAATACACATCGCCCTGTAATCATTTTGATAGATTATAAACGTTTACTAATACCTAAAGTTGGATTACAAAAGTATTTCGAAGTGTTTTGTGAAAGTTTATCGTCGACTTTTTAAATTTAAAAAAATGACGCTGCGTTTTAAAACAATGTTTTTTTCTGAATTACACAGCTTCCATAGAAAGCTATTTTGGGTATATATGGACCGATTTAAACGAAAAAAAGACCCAATAGTGATGTTTATGGGGCATATAGGAGTGCCAAGAAAGAAGCTCGTCAAAGGTAATGAATGTTTTATATTTTATTTCTGCGTTTTGTGTAGCGCCGGCTACGCTAAATCTTTGTTTACGTCGCATTCAGGCATTTTGGGGTGTTGCATGCTATCAGATAATAGCTTCTCATGCTTTCGCCGAAAAGCATTTTAAAAATCTGACTTGTTGGCTAGGTTCACAACAAGTGTAGCTTTAATTCAATACCCTGCATGTGCATTTTGATGAACGTTTGAGTTTTAACGAGTACATTTAGCATTTAGCGTAGCGCATTTGCATTTCCAGGTGTCTACTTGAGACATCTGCATCTCAAGTAGGAGCAAGAAGTTATTAAGAGGGTGTGAACGATGTTGAATGGGTGTTGACATAGAAGGGCTCTCCAATAGCAGCACCATAACATTCAAAGGTTATTTTTTCAAAAGTGAGTTTACAAGTTATCAACTTTCAAAGCAAAATTACTTTCCCAGTGTTCCTCAAATGTAGTTATGATAAACCATTTTGTAGTTCTGCGTCTCTACTTTTATCCAATGTAAAAAACACAATTTCAAATTTTGCTACATTTGAGCCGGTCATCACATTTTACTCACCTTAGCAGAGCTGCTTAGGCTGTTATTATATTATCCAGAGCATTGGTGACGGCAACTGTGCTGTTGGCAACAATTTAATTACGCTTTTTTTGCCAATGTTTACTGACACTGGCCATATTCAACGGGTGTTGAGTGTTCGTAAATGTGTCAGTTATTCTGCGCTCCGGCACACTCAGACGAGAGTGCTCTGAAATCAGACTAGATAGCCAGAGCGAATGTACCTCTACGTCTATCGACAGTTGACGCAGTGACATCATAAACATTCTATTGAAGTAGGTACTTGCATAGTCTTTTGTTTAGACATATAGCTAGCTAGCTAAACAATGAACCATAATCCCAACTCATGACATTATTACCCTGCATAAATCTACAGGTAGGTAACCAACCAGGTTCAATGTTAGGTAGCTAACATTAGGCTATAACTAGCAATGCCAATGGCTCTGAAATACAAATAATATTATTACACAGATCATACACATAATGTTAGCTAGTGAGCCAATCAGCTAATGTTAGCTAGCTAGCTAACAGTACACTTTAACTTGAAATGAAAACTACTTTCTGACAAAATTAGAAACGTGTAACATCTGAAAATGTAATCTTATCAGTCCTCACTCTCTGTCACGGATGCCATGGTTTCCCTTAGTTTGAAGACGTAATCCGGAGACAGGTGTTTTATACAATAGCCTTCTGTGTGTTCTCTTTTTGACTCTGTCTGCATATTTGTAATCAAATGCCAATATTTTCTTCATCTCCTTAGCTATCATACTCTAATTCCACTGATTTCAAAACTCAGTCCTCCAGAAAGTGAGGAGCAACACTTTGGCAGTTCTACTACGTGATATCTTTCAAAAAAGCAGTGTTAAAAAAGATTACCTACACATACTGACCAGCTCATGTTGTAGACAGAAGTGTACTACATGGCAGACCAATCCAAACTCATCTCTCAGCATGTACAGCCCACTCATTATCTCAGCCAATCATGGCTAGCGGGAAGGATGTTGTATTTTTCTGTGGCTAAACCAACTAGGCTCGTAATTTAACAAATGTTTTCGTGTTTACAGAGTGCATACAAGTTTGTTGTTAAAGCACATGAAAGTTCACATGTTCTAGAAGGCATTTCTGCCCAAAAATGCATTTTGATTAAAAAAAGTTTTAGTTCAAATGGCTCGCCTAGTTGCCTAGTTTCCTGAAAAGAGTCACATGTGATTAGTGTATGTGTAGGTGTGAGCCAATGAAATGTGAGTATGTGTGAGTGAGTGTGCCCCTGCTGAAGAGTAGTGGAGTGTGTAGCTCTATGACCTGTTCACATGGCTAATAAAACATTCATAGCAGGCAAGGAATGTCCGGATCTAGTTTTCCTCTGTGTGTGTGCGTGTGAGAGTGAGCATGAGAGCTTCTATGTGTGGTTTTCTAATCCTCTGTGTATGTCTCAGAGACTGTAAGCACGGGAGAGCGTCTGTGTTGCTCTGTCTGTGATGTTCGGCCTCCTGCAGTGACCACACGGAGCGTTCCATTCTGTCGACTAACAAAGGGATGGCTGTTTTCCTTCACATCAACCGTGGTTCGCCCCAACACCGCTGACCATTCGCCGCTGAGTTAACCAAATATTTCTCTTCCTGCTCTGAATTTGTCTCAATAAATAGTGCAGCGTTTGAGTTGTTCTTTCTCCTCTGGTTTACCGTAAGTTTGACAGAGCACCCATGAACCCCCTTGAGCTATCACACACAAAAACATACGTTTGTTTTACTATCCTTGTGTGGACCAAACAAATGATTCCCATTCAAAATTCTATTTTCCCAAACGCCTAAACCTTAACCCTAACCCTAACTCCAAACCCCTATCCCAAGCCCTAACCACTAACCCTAATTCTAGCCCTAACCCTATTTGTAAGCCTAAAATATACTTTTTCTTTATGGGGACTAGCGAAATGTCCCCACTTGTCCGAATTTTCCTTGTTTTACTATCCTTCTGGTCCCCACAAGGATAGTAAAACCAAACACTCACGTTCAATCTTTGAACAAAAGCACTTCAATCTATTGCCCTGTATCACCCAATTCTGTCACCATGAAGTGTTTTGAGAGGCTAGTTAAGGATCATATCACCTCCACCTCCACCTTACCCGATACCCTAGACCCACCACAATCTGTATACCACCCCAACAGATCCAAGGATGACGCAATCGCTATTGCACACTGCCCAATCCCACCTGAACAAGATTAATACTTACTGTATGTAAGAATATTGGTCATCACTTTCAACAACATAGTGCTCTCCAAGCTCATCACCAAGCTCAGGGCCCTGGATCTGAACCCCTCCCTTTGAAACTGGTTCCTGGACTTCCTGACGGTCGACCCCAGGTGGTGAAGGTAGACAACAAATCAAGCCCTTCCTGTACTCCCTGTTCACCCATGACTGTGTGGCCAAGCATGTCCCCAACTCAATCATTAAGTTTGCACAACACAACAGTGGTAGGCCTGATTACCAACAACAACGAGACGGCCTACAGGGAGGTGAGAGCCTTGCCGGAGTGTTGCCAGGAAAATAACCTCTCCCTCAACATCAACAAAACGAAGGAGCTGATTATGGACTACACTCTTAGAAAAAAGGGTTCCAAATGGGTTCCGCGGCTCTCCCCATATGGAACCCTTTTTGGTTTGAGGTAGAACCCTTTTTGGTTCCAGGTAGAAGTCTTTTGGGTTCTATGTAGAACCTTCTATGAAAAGGGTTCTACCTGGAACCAAAAGGGTTCTACTTTGAACCAAAAGGGGATCTTCAAAAGGTGATCCTATGGGGACAGCCGAAGAACCCTTTTTGGTGCTAGATAACGCCTTTTTTTCTAAGAGCGTACAGAGAGAAAGTCTCCAAGTTTCAAGTTTTATTGCCCCTTGCACAAGTACAGTAAGATGCCTTTCTTCCAAGCTCTTCACCAACAATGCAGTAATCAATATATGTAGTACTATAAAATAAAGTAAAGTAGAACAAAAACACATAATAAGATGAACCTGAGTAAGTAAGTAAGCTATGTGCAGGGTCAGTGCCAATACCATATTTACAATGTGCATTAATACTGGAGTGGTAGGGGTAAGGTGGTAAGGTGACTAGGCATCAGGATACATAATAAATAGAGTAGCAGCAGTGTATATGCTGATTGTATGTGAGTGTATGTGCATGTGTGTAGAGTCGGTATGAATTTGGGTAGCTGAATAATACAAAAATAAAAATAAACTGCTTAACAAAATGTGACTGGTCAATTGTGTTTGTCAGGGACTGGGCCCAAGCCTATAGAGGGTCTAGGAGGCAGCAGACAAATATATATCTCAATGTTAAAAATACACCAAAGAGCATCATTTAGCCACACAGGATCAAAAGTTGAAAAAAAAACGGTAAAAAAAAAAACTGTGGATTTCATCACATCTTCCAAAATTAAGGAGACACCAACATGTCTTAAAAGAGTGTTTGGCCACCACGAGCTGCAAGAACAGCTTCAATGAGCACTGGCATAGATCCTACAAGTGGACCTAAACCATGCCAGAAAATGCACCCCACACCATAACAAATACTTTGTATCCCTTATTTGCTCAACCATTTTCTTTATGTTAGCATCTACCGGTATGCTTACAGTCCGGATGGCTGCATTTTGGGCAGCATGTGAGCCAAATATAGGCGACAGCTTGTTGCATTGTGGCCATAGACATATAATCCATAGAAGGGTTTTGTAACATATAACCCTGGCAATTTGACTGTTAAACTCATGGGTACACGAGCAATGGATGCCAGTCCTGACTTGAATGGGCAATGCCATCTAGGTATTACATTTCTATGGTTGGTTGCGGCTATCAGTTTGCCTTTTGCAGATTTCAAAATACAATCGAGGGAAAAAACGTAGTTTGGAAAGCAAATGCCTGCTGCTGAAAAGAGAAAACTAGAGAACTTGACAACTGCGGGAAGCATCGGAGTCAACACGGGCCAGCATCCCTGTGGAATGCGTTCGACACCTTATAGAGTCCATACCCCGATGAATATTGAGGGGCGGGGGGGGGGGGGGGGGGGGGACGACGACTCAATATTAGAAAGGTGTTTCATAATGTTTGGTATACTCAGTGTGTATATTGCATATATATTGTCTTCTAATATTGTACAACCTGTGTGTCGCTTCATTGGTCTGGGCTATTGTTTGTTTGAATTCAAGACCAGATTGATCACGGTTTGTCAGTGTCAGAGTAGCTACTCATTTCAGTCATTTGTGTGGTATTATGTGGTATATAAAAAAACAAAGGCCTATGATTTCTTAATCTGGCACTGAGCCCAACATATCATCGGGGGTACACTGCCTGCCCTCCAGGACATCTACAGCATCTGGTATCACAGAAAGGCCAAGAAGATCATTAAGGACCACAGCCACCCGAGCCATGGCCTGTTCAGCTCGCTAACATCTAGAAGGCAAAGAGAGTACAGGTGCATCAAAGCTGGGACCGAGAGACTGATAAACAGCTTATATCTCCAGGCCAATCAGACCGTTAAATAGTCATCACTATCCAGGCTCCGCCCAGTACCCTGTCCTGAACCTTAGACATTGTCACTAGCCGGATGCCACCCGGTACTCTACCCCAGGGTTTCCCAAACTTTCTGCACATTGCATTACACACACTTAGTTACACACACTTAGTTACACACACTTAGTTACACGCACTTAGTTACACACACTTAGTTACACACACTTAGTTACACACACTTAGTTACACGCACTTAGTTACACACACTTAGTTACACACACTTAGTTACACACACTTGGTTACATACTCCATTTTTATTTATATACTGGATTCTTGACATAGCCCATTAATATATCTACTGTACATATTATTCTTAGTATATTTTGTGCAAATTCATCCAGTGTTTATACGTATAGATTGCATTTGGATTACTGTTACAGTGCTATTTGGTTGTAAAATGTATTTGTTTCCGACAATATTATTATTGTATACTGTTCGACATTTTACTGCATTGTTAGGAGCTAGTAACTAGTAGCATTTTGCTGCACCCGCTACAACATCTGCCAAACTGTGTATACAACCAATAAACTTGATATGATTTGACACACACACACACACACACACACACACACACACACACACACACACACACACACACACACACACACACACACACACACACACACACACACACACACAAACAGGTGGTAATAGTGGGAGAATATGGTACCTAGAAAGAAAAAGGCCTCTTGTGTTGAAGTGTGGTGGGAAAATGCTGAGATTGACTTCAATTACAAGGGCTCTCCACGTATGATAGCCTGGCTAGTGTGTGTGTGTGTGTGTGTGTGTGTGTGTGTGTGTGTGTGTGTGTGTGTGTGTGTGTGTGTGTGTGTGTGTGTGTGTGTGTGTTCACATGTGTGATGTCCTGTCATCCTTGGAAAAACAACAAGATCTCGGTTTTACTAATTTTACTGTGACGTTTTTCCACGTTTTTCCAAACGTCAAAGTTAAGGGTTACGGTTTGGGATAGGGTTAAAAACGAGTGTCTTCCACTGGAATTGAACACGCGACCTTAGGATCCGGAGTCATGGGTTAAGGTTTTGGATAGGCTAAAAAAAGTGTCTACCACTGGCTATGGACTTCGGAATCGTAGTCATGGGATTACTCTGGGGCCCATCCATACCTCAGTGTTAAAGGTGACTGCACTTCCTGATTTGGCCTCGGTTTGAAGATTGTTCATAAAGAAATGCTAGCGGCCATAACTGAAGCCAAACAAGAGTTGTCTTGGGGGTGGTTTGTCACCGTAACAACATTATAGCCCCTTCCTAAAAGTAGTTACTCCATTAAATTGTCAGAATTAATCTAGGATAAATCAAGAAATCTGTAATTAATTGAAGTTTTTGCTGAAGAGGTCTTAGTCACATAATTTTACATCTAGCTAAGGTGTTTGGTGCAGTATTTCTCAAGTAAAAAAAAAAGTGAATAAAATGTTTTCAGTGAACTGCATACTATTGACTACCAACCCGTAGACTCATGTCTGTAGCCATGAAGTGCTTTGTAAGGCTGGTCATGGCTCAAATTAACAACATTATCCTAGAAACCTTAGACCCGCTCCAATTTGCATACCACCGCAACAGATCCACATATGATGCAATCTCTATTGCACTTCACACTGCCCTTTCCCTCCTGGACAAAAGAAACACCTATGTGAGAATGCTATTCACTGACTACAGCTTAGCGTTCAACACCATAGTGTCCCTCTAGTGACTCCCCATCCCGCATGAGGGACCGTAATCATCGCCTGACACTAATTAGCATAACGCAACGGACGTAAATATCCCTAGAAAATATTCCTATTCATGAAAATCACAAATGAATATATTGAGACACAGTTTAGCCTTTTGTTAATCACCCTGTAATCTCAGATTTTCAAAATATGCTTTACAGCCAAAGCTAAACAAGAATTTGTGTAAGTTTATCGATAGCCTAGCATAGCATTTTGCCCAGCTAGCAGCAGGTAACTTGGTCACGGAAATCAGAAAAGCAATCAAATTAACTTGTTTACCTTTGATGAGCTTCGGATGTTTTCACTCACGAGACTCCCAGTTAGATAGCAAATGTTCCTTTTTTCCCAAAATATTATTTTTGTAGGCGAAATAGCTCCGTTTGTTCTTCACGTTTGGCTGAGAAATCGCCCGGAAATTGCAGTCACGAAAACGGCGAAAAATATTCCAAATTAGCTCCACAATATCGACAGAAACATGGCAAACGTTGTTTATAATCAATCCTCAAGGTGTTTTTCAAATATTTATTTGATAATATATCCATCGGGACAATTAGTTTTTCAGTAGGACAGATTGGAGTAATGGCTACCTCTGTATTTTACGCAAGAATCTCTCTGGGACATCAGGTGACCACTTGCACAATGTAGCCGCTTACGGGTATTCTTCAACATAAATGCGTAAAACTACGTCACAATGCTGTAGACACTTCCGGGAATACGGAGAAAGAGTAATCTGGTTGATAGCCCGTTCACGGCTCAATAGGGACACATTGGAACGCAGCGCTTTCAAAACAGGAGGCACTTCCGGATTGGATTTTTCTCAGGCTTTCGCCTGCGACATCAGTTCTGTTATACTCACAGACACTATTTTTACAGTTTTGGAAACTTTAGAGTGTTTTCTATCCTAAGCTGTCAATTATATGCATATTCTAGCATCTTGTCCTGACAAAATATCCCGTTTACTACGGGAACGTTTTTTTTCTCCAAAAATGAAAATACTGACCCCTAGTCACAACAGGTTTTAAAGCTCATCAATAAGCTAAGGATCCTGGGACGAAACACCTCCCTCTGAAACTGGATCCTGGACTTCCTGACGGACCGCCCCCAGGTGGTAAGGGTAGGTAACAACACATCTGCCACGCTGATCCTCAACACAGGGGCCCCTGGGGGTGCGTGCTCAGTCCCCTCCTGTACTCCCTGTTCACTCATGACTGCACGGCTAGGCACTACTCCAACACCATCATTACATTTTCCGATGACACAACAGTGGTAGGCCTGATCACCGACAGCGACGAGACAGCTTATAGGGAGGAGGTCAAAGACCTGGTGCCAGGACAACAACCTCTCCCTCAACGTGACCAAGACAAAGGAGATGATTGTGGACTACAGGAAAAAGAGGATGAGGCACACCCCCATTCTCATCGACGGGGCTGCAGTGGAGAAGGTTGAGAGCTTCAAGTTCCATGGTGTCCACATCACCAACAAACTAACATGGTCCAAGCACACCAAGATAGTTGGGAAGAGGGCACGACAAAACCTATTCCCCCTCAGGAGAAAAGATTTGGCATCGGTCCTCAGATCCTCAAAAGGTTCAACAGCTGCACCATCGAGAGCATCCTGACTAGTTGCATTACTGCCTGGTATGGCAACTGCTCAGCCTCCGACCGCAAGGCACTACAGAGGGCACACGGCCCAGTACATCACTGAGGCCAAGCTTTCTGCCATCCAGGACCCCTATACCTGGGGGTGTCAGAGGAAGGCCCTAAAAACTGTCAAAGACTCCGGCCACCATAGTCATAGACTGTTCTCTCTGCTACCGCACGGCAAGCGTCAAGTCTCGGTCCAAGAGTCATCTAAACAACTTCTACCCCAAAGCCATAAGACTCCTGAACGTCTAATCAAATGGCTACCCAGACTATTCGCATTGCCCCCCCCCCCCCCCTCTTTACACCACTGCTACTCTCTGTTGTTGTCATCTATACATAGTCACTTCAATAACTCTACTTACATGTACATACTACCTCAACTAACCGGTGCCCCCACGCATTGACTCTGTACCAGTACCACGCTGTATATAGTCTCGCTATTGTTGTTTTACTGCTGCTATTTAATTACTTGTTACTTTTATCTCTTATTCTTGTCAGTATTTTTTGAAATTGCATTCATTGTTGGTTGGGGGCTCGTAAGTAAGCATTTCACTGTAACGTCCTGTTGTATTCGGCACATGTGTCTAATACTATTTTATTTTATTTGATTGGAGTCTATCGAGTCAGGGAAAAGACTGGCAATGCGCTCAGGACTGATTTCTGAGAACAATTACATGTCTACAACTTAATCTGCAAGATGTCAAACTATCTTAAAGAAAGCACATGCTACACTCTTTATCAGTGCCAAAAATCACTTGCTAGCTAGCTAAGTTTCAACTCTGTGTTTTTCAATGAAGCTAGCAAGTAGTAGCTGGCAGGCACTTTGAGCAGCAAGGCCACAATCAGCTGGAGAGTGGTGAGGTGTGTGCTTCGGTGTCGTTTTGTTTTTTATAACTTTCCCACTCTCTATTACCAGAGTACTCTTCTGTCTGGCAGTGTTACATAGGGAATCATGTTACAAATCAGGTCGTGGGCAGACACAAGATGCTCATGAATGGGTTTTGGAATATTGACAAGTTGCAGTTGGGATACAAGTGCACTCGGATCTGCTCAATTTTAATTTTACCCCAAAAAGTGGCAGATTCGAGTGATTGACACTATCAAACACATCGTCAAATGGCCACTCCAAAAAGGCCTTAGGGCCAAGGATGATTTCAACATAACATTGGTGACGTGTTGTTAAACAAGTCTGAGGCACTGCGTAATAGGCAGGTTTTTCCTCACTGTCTGGAGGTTCTGGCCGCTATGATTGGTTAGAGTGTGCAAAGCAGATAGAGCGCACCTGCTTTTCTCGTGGTAGTGGGAACTGGGCAAGTGGGCATGATTGTAATCCATACCCAACCCTTCAGTAAGTCGTGACGAACTCACAAAATCAATATTGATACCACAATGAATGTTTCAAACTCATATTGATTCCACATACGTTGGCCTTTAACATTATCTTGCTTAATTGGTGTGTCTGTAATTGTTCTGTTTAATCATGGTTTAATTCTGTCTATATTGGCCAGAGACAGGGCCTGACTACTGCATTTGGGGCCCTGGGCCTCTGACATTCGGGGGCCCCTACCCCTGGAGCTGGAAATCAGCTTACTGCATTTCAACACATTTTCCCATGGTGCAGAGAGAAGAATTTGCCGTTTTATAATGGTATTCTACACATTTTGTCAAGAGATCATTTTTGTTTCAGTTTTAAAGCCAATTTCCTGCATATTGTACCCTGGATGCCCATTCGGTATTCTGGCCCTGGCCAGAAAACGGTTAAAGAATAAAGACTCTTATTGTGCTTTATGTTACACGCGCACACACAGATGCACGCATTAATGCACGTACGTACGCACGCACACACACACTTCATGTCTCTGACTGACCGAGTTGGTCTCTTATACAAATACCTTTAGTCGTAAAGGTATTTTGAGTGAGCTAGACTTTAGGGGGTAACTTAAAACCTCTGGTGTACGAACCGATACACACAGCCTAGTATCGCAAATTATTTGGCTATGCAGCACAAATATGTTTTTAATTTTATTTTAACATATTTTTTCTCATGTTAAATGACACCACAGACTCCCAAACAAAATCATTTCCATGACTGGTGGTATTGCATTGACACTGATGACCGTGATATTCATTACAGGCTGAGACAGTTCCTGAACTCGTCCCATAGGCTCGTGACATTCACCCTCAAACCCCATTGGGCTACAGCCAAGAAGGAGGAATTTACACATGAGATTGATTGGCTAAATCCTTTAATTATTTGGATTTCACAACAGGGCCAGAGTGACTGTCTCAGCCAAACTAAGAATACAGAAATGTTTGAGAACACCCCCAAAAAACATCTCCACTGACTTCACTATAGGACCTCATGTTTTCTAGATTAAACAAAAAATGAGTATTTCATAATATTGACAGAAAACAGACATTAAACACGTGGTATTGAGTTTTAATGTTTTACTGTAAAAGGCTTCAAAGACCAGAAATTTGTCACTTCCTCTGTTCTTTCCACTTCTCTCATGTTTTTACAACTTTGGTTTCTGAGGAGTGAGGAGGACGCAGAGAGAAAAGTGTGTTTTACTAGAATATGATATGTGAATTGTGTGTTATGTCACACACATTCAACACAATATCCTGTAGAGATTTACCCAGGTATTGTTTCTGTCAGGCTGTTCTAACTCCAGGTTCCCTAAATGCCAAAATCCCACGGCTTTGGCTCCCTAAGAACAGCAAATATAGAATATGTGTTAGGGATAATCTGTCAAGTTCTACTCATAACTGTCTGTCTGAATGACCTTCGGTCTACATGGCTCGAGTCTCCAATTTCTTTGCTGGCCAGTGTGTGTGTGTGTGTGTGTGTTATTTTGCCCAGTGGCGTATCCCAGTATAGCAGCTGCCCCCCACCCCCACCCCGCAAGGTCCGAGCAAGGCCCATCCCCCAACAAAAACTATTATTATTATTATATTGCCATGGGTCAGAGACAAATAATTGCTTTTTAAGGGCTCAGGGTCTTAATGTTAACACAATTTGAAATAAATATTTTGATAGACCAAGGTATCAGCTATCTCATCTCTTTCATAGAATGCAACTAACTTGATTTATGTCAACTCTGTCAGACACCATAAAACGCATTTCATTTTTATAATTATTGTCCAACAAGTGTTTAATGGCTTTGATTGTTTAGTAATAACATTTGATTATTCAAATATGTAATAGAAATCTCCAAACATATTATAGTTTTGCTTTATCGCACTTTTAGATGGTCCAGGGCAAATTTCATTAGCATTTTGGCATGTTTTTCCAGATTCTAGACATTTAAAAAACAAAAATGTTCCCTTAGGTCTAGCACAGAAAATGTTTAAATTGCACATGCTGCAGAACAGTATTACAATACTTTTTTTTCCAGATACTCAAAACAGACATGTTTTTGCCTCTAAAAATAAAAGTTCAATACAAACATGGAAAATTATTCATTTGAAAAATCCCCCCCCAAAAACATAACCATTCTATCAGATCTTTCAGTACTCTGATAGAGTTGATATTAAACAAAATTCTCAGGCGGAAGATCAGCTTTAATAATGCAGATAGATTGTAGGTTCCATCAATGTAATTGTCTGCATCATTTCCAGTCCCCCATATACTTTTTTTGTAAATATGTGTAGTACCAGTCAAAAGTTTGGACACACCTACTCATTCAAGGGTTTTACGTTATTTTTACTATTTTCTACATTGTAGAATAACAGTGAAGACATCAAACTATGAAATAACACATATGGAATCATGTAGTGACCAAAAAAAGTGTTAAACAGATTCTTCAAAGTAGCCACCCTTTGCCTTGATGATAGCTTTGCACACTCTTTGCATGCTCTGAACCACTCTCACCTGGAATGCTTTTCCAACAGTCTTGAAGGAGTTCCCAAATATGCTGAGCACTTGTTGGCTGCTTTTTCTTCACTCTGCGGTCCAACTCATCCCAAACCATCTCAATTTGGTTGAGGTCGGGTGATTGTGGAGGCCAGGTCATCTGATGCAGCACTCCATCACTCTCATTTGGTCAAATAGCCCTTACATAGCCTGGGGGTGTGTTGGGTCATTGTCCTGTTGAAAACAAATTCATTGTTTTATTTTATTTCACCTTTATTTAACCAGGTAGGCTAGTTGAGAACAAGTTCTCATTTACAACTGCGACCTGGCCAAGATAAAGTAAAGCAGTGCGGCACAATCAACAACACAGAGTTGCACATGGAATAAACAAACATACAGTCAATAATACAGTACAAAAAAGTCTATATACAGTGTGTGCAAATGAGGTAGGATTCCAGAGGTAAGGAAGTAAATAGGCCGTAGTGGCGAAATAATTATAATATAGCAATTAAACACTGGAGTGATAGATGTGCAGAAGATCAGTGTACAAGTAGAGATACTGGGGTGCAAAGGAGCAAAAATAAATAAAATAGATAACAGTATGGGGATGAGGTAGTTGGATGGGCTATTTACAGATAGACTATGCACAGGTGCAGTGATCTGTGAGCTGCTCTGACAGCTGGTGCTTAAAGCTAGTGAGGGAGATCTCCAGCTTCAGTGATTTTTGCAGTTCGTTCCAGTCATTGGCAGCAGAGAACTGTAAGGAAAAGCGGCCGAAGGAGGAATTGGTTTTGAGGGTGACCAGTGAAATATACCTGCTGGAGCGTGTGCTACAGGCGGGTGCTGCTATGGTGACCAGTGAACTGAGATAAGGTGGGGCTTTACCTAGCAAAGACTTAGAGATGACCTGAAGCCAGTGGGTTTAGCGACAAAAATTAAGAGAGGGCCAGCCAACGAGAGCATACAGGTCAAAGTGGTGGGTAGTATATGGGGCTTTGGTGACAAAACGGATGGCACTGTGATAGACTGCATCGAATTTGCTGAGTAGAGCTTTGGAGGCTATTTTGTAAATGACATCGCCGAAGCCAAGGATCGGCAGGATAGTCAGTTTTACGAGTGTATGCTTGGCATCATGAGTGAATGAGGCTTTGTTGCGAAATAGGAAGCCGATTCTAGATTTAATTTTGGATTGGAGATGCTTAATGTGAGTCTGGAAGGAGAGTTTACAGTCTAACCAAACACCTAGGTATTTGTAGTTGTCCACATATTCTAAGTCAGAACCGTCCAGAGTAGTGATGCTAGTCGGGCGGGCGGGTGCGGGCAACAATCGGTTGACGCATGCATTTAGTTTTACTAGCATTTAAAATCAGTTGGAGGCCACGGAAGGAGTGTTGTATGGCATTGAAGCTCGTTTGGAGGTTTGTTAACACAGTTTCCAAAGAAGAACCAGATGTGTACAGAATGGTGTCGTCTGTGTAAAGGTGGATCAGAGAATCACCAGCAGCAAGAGCGACATCATTGATGTGAACAGAGAAAATTGTCAGCCCAAGAATTGGACTCTGTTCAATTTGACACACTGAAATCTGAGAAGTAGTTGGTGAACCAGAAAAGGCAGTCATTTAGCTTTCCTAACTGACTGTGTATGTTGGTTCCTGACTTTCCCGAAAAGTTGCATATCGCGGGGGCTATTCGATGCTAATGCCACAGGATGTTTTTTTGCTGGTCAAGGGCAGTCAAGTCTGGGGTGAACCAAGGGCTATATCTGTTCTTAGTTCTACATTTTTTGAATGGGGCATGCGTATTTCAGATGGTGAGGAAAGCACTTTTAAAGAGCAACCAGGCATCCTCTACTGATGGGATGAGGTCAATATCTTTCCAGGATACCCGGGCCAGGTCGATTAGAAAGGCCTGCTCGCTGAAATGTTTTAGGGAGCGTTTGACAGTGATGACAGTGATGAGGGATGGTCATTTGACCGCGGACCCATCACGCACGCAGGCAATGAGGCAGTGATTGCTGAGATCCTGGTTGAAGACAGCAGAGGTGTATTTAGAGGGCAAGTTGGTCAAGATGATATCTAAGAGGGTGCCCATGGTTACAGATTTAGGGTTGTACCTGGTAGGTTCCTTAAGAATTTGTGTGAGATTGAGGGCATCTAGTTTAGATTGTAGGACGGCCGGGGTGTTAAGCCTATCCCAGTTTAGGTAACAATTCACATATGGTGTCCAGGGCAAGTGGCAACAGTGAGAGACTTGGATTTTTTAAAGTAGAAGCTTGAATTGTTTGGGTACAGACCTGGATAGCCTGCAGAGTTCTGTCATACTATCTCTGCAGTAGATTTCAACTCCGCCTTTGGCAGTTCTTTCTTGTCAGAGGATGTTATAGTTAGGGATGGAAATTTCAAGATTTTTGGTGGCTTTCCTAAGCCATGATTCAGACACGGCTAGGACATCATGTTTGGCAGAGTGTGCTAAAGCAGTGAATAAAACAAACTTAGGGAAGAGGCTTCTAATGTTAACATGCATGAAACCAAGACATTTATGGCCACAGAAGACAACAAATGAAATAGCCTGGGGAATGGGAGTGGTGCTGGGGGCTGCAGAGCCTGGGATAACCTCTACATCACCAGAGGAACAGAGGAGGAGTAGGATAAGGGTATGGCCAAAGGCTATAAGAACGGGTAATCTGGTGCGTTGGGGACAGATATTAAAAGGAGCAGATTTCTGGGCGCGGCAGAAAAGATTCAAGGCATAATGTACAGACAAGGTAGGATGTGAGTACAGTAGAGGTAAACCTAGGCATTGAGTGATGATGAGAGAGGTTTTGTCTCTAGAGGCACCAGTTAAGCCAGGTGAGGACACCGCATGTGTGGGGGGTGGAACAAAAAGGCTATCCAAGGCTTATTGGGCAGAGCTAGGGGCTCTACAGTGAAATAAGACAATAATCACTAACCAAAACAGCAATAGACAAGGCATATTGACATTAGGGAGAGGCATGGGTAGCCGAGTGATCATAGGGTCCAATGAGTAGCACTAGATGAGTCAGGGAGCCAATTCCGTAGTAGCTGCTACGCTAGGCGAGCTGGAGACACAGCGATTCAGACAGCTAGCGGGCCGGAGCTAGCAGATGGGCATCCGGTGACGTCGCAACAAAAGACCACCTCGGGCGGTTATGTCGGCAGACCAGTCGCGATGGATCGGCGGGGCTCCGTGTCGGAAATAAAGGGGTATTGAGGTATTGAGGTATTGTATAAAAGAGGTATTGTAGCACAAGAATTGGCTGGTGGACCTCTTTGGCTAGCCGGGAGATGTGCCTAGCTTGAGGCTAGCTCCAGGCTAACTGGTGCTTGCTTCAGGACAGAGACGTTAGCCAGGAGTAGCCACTCGGATAGCAGATAGCTGCGATGATCCAGTGTAAAGGTTTAGAGCTTGCGGTAGGAATCCGGAGATGTGGTAGAGAAAAAACAGTTCGATATGCTCTGGGTTGATATAGCATGGTGCAGACTAGCAGGAATTGACCTGGTTGAGGCTGGCTGATGTCCGAGTTAATGGTGAGGTCTGCTAGTGGTGGCTAACTGACTACTAGCTAGTAGATAGTGAGCTGGCTAGATCCTGAAGGGGGTACGCTTCTAAAGTATAAAAATAGCAGACCGTACAACAATGGGCGAGGCAGGTTGCAGGAGAGTATATTCAGTCCGTAGTTGGGAAGTGAGATTAAAATATATACTAAATATATACAAAGAAAATTATATATACATGGGATAGGACGGGACCAGACACACATCCGACTGCTACACCATCTTGGAGAAGAAACAGTTTAACATTCGCAAGGCTGCGGGGCCAGACGGAGTTTTAGGATGTGTACTCAGTGCAAGCGCTGATCAGCTGGCATGTGCCTTCACTGACATTTTCAACCTATCCCTGACCCAGTCTGTAACATTGATTTGTTTCAAGCAGAAAAGGATAGTCCCCGTGCCCAAGAACTCCAAGGTAACCTGCCTTAATGACTATTGCCCCCTAGAACCAACATCTACAGTATAGCCATGAAATGTTTTGAAAGGCTGGTAATGGCTTCATCAACACCATCATCCCACTTTAGTTCACATACAGCACCAACAGATCCACAGATGATCTCTATTGCACTCCACTCTCCTGGACAAAATGAATACCTATGCAAGAATGCTGTTCATTGTCTACAGCCCGGCATTCAACTCCATACTCCTCTCCAAGCTCATCACTAAGTTCAGTGTTGGGACTGAACACAACTGGATCCTGGACATCCTGATGGGCTGCCCCCAGGCGGTGACGGTAGGCAACAACACATCTGCCCTGCTGACCATCAACACGGGGGTCCCTCAGGGGTGTGTGCTTAGTCCCCTCCTGTACTCCCTGATCATGCACGACTGCATCGCCACGTACGACTCCAACACCATGATCAAGTTTGCTGATGACAAGGCGTTGAGGCGTTGATGAGGCAGCATATATGGAGGTGGTCAGAGACCTGGCAGTGTTGTGACAGGAAAACAACCTTTACCTCAATGTCAGCAAGGCAAAGGAGATTATCGTGGACTACAGGAAACAGAGGGGTGAGCACGCCCCCATCCACATCGATGGGGCTGTAGTGGAGCTTTAAGTTTATTGTGTCCACATCACTAAGGAATTAACATTGTCCACACACACCCACACAGGTGTGACGAGGTTACGACAGAACCTGTTCCCCCTCAGAAGCCTGAAAGTTTTTGGCATGGGCCCACAGATCCTCAAAAAGTTATACAGCTGCATCATTGAGAGAATGGCTGCATCACCACTTGGTACGGAACCTGCAGGGCGCTACAGAAGGTGGTGAGTACGGCCCAGTACATCACTGGGGTCGAGCTCCCTGCCATCCAGGACCTCTATAACAAACGGTGTCAGGGAAAGGCCCCACAATGTTTCAAAGACTCCAGCCACCCAAGACATAGACTGTTCTCTCTGCTACAGCACGACCCTGAATAGCTTCTACCCCCAAGCCATAAGACTGCTAAACAACACCGCTAAATTGCTCATCAAATGGCTACCCGGACTAACTGCATTGACCCTTCTTTGCACTAACTCTCTTGCACTGACACACACACTGGACTCTAACGATACACTCACACATATTCACACTGACACGCCAACACACACTACACATGCTCACACACACAAAACAAACGCACACATGCATACTGATTTCACACACACATCTATCTATTATCTATCCTGTTGCCTAGTCACTTTACCCCTACCAGTGCCTATTAATACATCTTGTTATAATCTGAATTCAAAATATATAACATATTAAAAAAATAAAAAAATCTACACAAAATACCCAATAATGACAAAGTGATCTCAGGTGCATCCAATTTCCTTTGATTATCCTTAAGATGTCACTACAACTTGAATGGAGTCCACCTGTGACCAATTCAATATATTGGACATGATTTAGGAAGAAACACACCTGTTTTTATAAGGTCCCACAGATGACAGTGCATGTCAGAGCCAAAATAATACTGTGAAGTCCAAGGAACTGTCAATAGATCTCCGAGACAGAATTGTGATAAGGCACATACACATCATGACCAAAAGTATGTGGACACCTGCTTGTCGAACATCTGATTCCATAATTATGGGCATTAATATGGAGTTGGTCCCACTTTTGCTGCTATAACAGCCTCCACTCTTCTGTGAAGGCTGTCCACCAGATGTTGGAATATTGTGGGAGCATTAGTGAGTTCGGGCACTGATGTTGGGCAATTAGGCCTGGCTTGCTGTCAGCGTTCTAATTCATCCCAAAGGTGTTCAATGGAGTTGAGGTCTGAACTCTGTGCATATCGGCCAAGTTATTCCAATCTCGACAAACATATTCTGGACCTCACTTTTTGCACAGAGGCATTGTCATGCTGAAACAGGAAAGGGCCTTCCCCAAACTGTTGCACAAAGTTGGAAGCACAGAATAGTCTAGAATGTCATTGTATGCTGTAGTGTAAACATTTCCCTTCATTGGAACTTAAGGGCCTAGCCCGAACCATGAAAAACAGCCCCAGACCATTATTCCTCCTCCACCAAACTTTACACATGGCACTATGCATTGGGCAGGTAGTGTTCTCCTGTCATCCGCCAAACCCAGATTCGTCTGTCGGACTGCCAGATGGTGAAGCGTGATTCATCACTCCAGAGATCGAGTTCCCACTGCTCCAGAGTCCAATGGCGGTAAGCTTTACACCACTCCAGTCGAGGCTTGGCATTGCGCATTGGTGATCTTAGGCTTGTGTGCGGCTGTTTGGCCATGGAAATCCATTTATGGAGCTCCTGACGAACAGTTATTGTGCTGGCTTTGCCTCCAGAAGCAGTTTGGGACTCGGTAGTGAGTGTTGCAAGCGAGGACAGATGATTTTTACGCGTTATTCGCTTCAGAACTCGGCGGTCACGTTCTGTGAGCTTGTGCGAACAACCACTTCGTGGCTGAGCCATTGTTGCTCCTAGACGTTTACACTTAGCAATAACAGCACTTACAGTTGACCGGGGCAGCTCTAGAAGGGCAGAAATTTGATGAAATGACTTGTTGGAAAGGTGGCATCCTATGACGGTGCCACATTGAAATTCACTGAGCTCTTCAGTAATGCCGTTTTACTGCAAATGTTTGTCTATGGAGATTGCATGGGTGTTTGCTTGATTTTATACACCTGTCAGCAACGGGGGAGGCTGAAATAACCAAATCCACTATTTCCAAGGGGTGTCCACATACTTTATGTGTATATATATAGTGTATCTAGGGAAGGGTATAAAACAGTTTCTAGAGCGTTGAATGTTTCCAAGAGCACAGTAGTCTTCATCAATGAGTAATGGAAAAAATATGTCTAAAGCTGTCCGTCCGACCAAACTTAGCAACCGGGCAAGAAGGACCTTGGTCAGGAAGGTGACCAAGAATCCATTGACCACTCTGACAGAAATACAAAGTTCCTTGGTTCCTTGAGACCTGCCAGAAGGACATCAGTCTCTACAGCACTTCACTAATTTGGGCTTTATGGGAGTAGCCAGATGGAAGCCATAAATAAGCCAAAAATAAACATGAAAGTACACCTGGTGTTTGCAAAAAGGCACATGGAAGACTTTGAGAGCACAAGGCAAATGATTATGTGGTCTGAATGCAAAGCACTATGTCTGGAGAAAACCAGGCACAGCTCATCTAACACCATCCCTATCGTGAAGCATGGTGGTGGCAGCATCATGCTATGGGGATGCTTTTCAGTGGCAGGGACTGTGAAACTGGTAAAGATAGAGGGAAAAATGAATGGAGCTAAATATAGGCAAATTCTTTATGGAAGCCTGCTTCAGAGTGCAAGTGACCTTAGACTAGGGTGAAGCCTTAGGTTCCAAAAGGACAATGACCCCAAACATACAGCCAAAGCATTGCTGGAATGGCTTCAGAACAAGAATGTTAAAGTCCTGAGTGGCCCAACCAATGCCCAGACTTGAATCTCATTTAAAATCTGTGGAAAGACTTGAACATTGCTGTTCACCGCCGCTCCCCATCTAACTTAACAGAGCTTCAGAAAATCTGCAAGGAAGAATAGAAGAAAATCCCCAAATCCAGATGTGCTAAGCTGATACAGACATAGCCTAGATGACTCAAAGGTGTAAACAGTACAAAGTACTGACTCAGGGGTGTGAATACTTTCTCTATTTCATTTTCAATAAATTTGCAAACATTTCTAAAAACACTTTTATTGAGGGATATTTTGTGTAGATGGGTGGAAAATATTATCAATTGAATCCATTTTAATTTCAGGCAGTAAAACAAAAAAATGTCTAGGTGCATGAATACTTTCTGAAGGCACTGTACATGTATATGTACATAGCCTCCTCAATTACCTTGTAACCCTACACATCAACTCGGTACTGCTACTCCCTATATTTATCCATATTATTTTTTACTTGTTATTGTTATTTGTTATTCACTGTGTATTTATTTATTCCTTGTGTCACTATTTAAAAACATTTTTTTTAAAGGGGCAATCTGCAGTTGCTACATCCATTTTCTGACTTAAAATTAATCATATGTACCCATTGGTTCTTGAAGAATATAACTTATAAATGCCTCATGCGCTTAGTTCATCTGTCGTACCCCACCAGAACCCAAAATATAAGCTTGTTTTACTCCAATGTTTGTAAACAAAGTAAATGTAAACAAACACTATATAGCCTCAAAACATGGTTCATACTATCATTTTGATATCAAGGATGGTCAGTCCTTGCATCCATAGCTCTGTCTATGAATTTGCGAGTGGTTACATTTCTCCTGCCACATCCCTCTCACTGTTTTTACTGAAACGGGGGTGGGGAAAACACTTTGTTATTGTTTCAACTTCTGACTGACGCTTTAACTTTGCATTGTTGGAAAAGGACCCATAAGTAAGCATATCCCTGTTAGTCTACACCTGTTGTTTACGAAGCATGTAACAAATCAAATGTGATATGATTTGAATCAGCAGCTATCTTCAGTGATAGCTTGTCTCTAGAGAGAGTTTAAAGTTGGGTAATGGTGAATTTTGGTTCACCATTGGTGAATGGTGACTCCAGCCATAATACCTATTTGATAGATGGACCTTAGCTCTCTGAGTCTGTATATGAAATATAAACATTACTTACGTCAGGTAATACATTGCATGTAGCAGACACAGGCTGGTAACCCTTCCTGTTGGCTTACAAACTGAACACCAATCGAAATGCAGTGTCCAGGAGTGTTTCTGAAATGATTGGACGTTCCCCTGACACATTGGGAAGAGAGGGCTAGCCGTATCAGATGACAGTGTGTCTATGTGTGTGTGTGTGTGCGTTTGTCTGTCTCTCTCCTCTTTAACAGCACCTAAAAAAAGGTATGAGCATTTAACACACTTCAACTTTACACAGACTCCCCAACACACTGCTCACACATTAGCGAGAGGTCTATCAGACCTAAGAGAGACAGACAGAGTTTTGAATTTGAGACTGGTGATATCATGTTTGGCAGTGAGGAAAGGACTGGAGCAAGAACAATATTCTCTCCAACCAGTCGTTAGAAGGAAATGGGAAATTAGCTAATTTTGTTGGAACTCACAGTTAAGTCTACACGCTATATACTGTAATACTGTAGTATAGCAAACACGTTTGAGATATTTAAAAAGACAAAATCCAGTTTATTCAAGGCTAAAATCCTCACTTTGTTTTAAAGGGCCAATGGTAAAAAGCTTTATCTGTGCATATGCCATGTGTCTCCTCTTAGATTTAGACATAGGGTAGACAGATAGAGCTGTGAAGTGAAGGCTGATTGGCTTGTTGACAGTGACAGCATCACAGTGAGACATATGGAACCCGAGAGATTAGCAGGCCAAGACAGAGAGAGTCTATAGACACAGACATCAATTTCTAGTATCACACATAGAGGCCTGCTTGTTCCAGGGTTGGACCCCTCAAGACTTGCTCCTGTGCCCAAGGATGGCTTCCTCTCCTGGGGGTGACTAACGCTGAGTGACTGCCAGTCCCAGATCAAAGCTGGTCCTGGCCATTCCTGAACCCAGCATGGAGGGGAGGGGGCCAGGGGGAGAGGGGTGAGGTAGACAGAGTGTAGCGCTGGGTCTTGACTCTGCGTCTGGCTCTGGTTCTTGATCTGACCCAAACCGTACTGTGCTGTCTCTGACATTTAATTTTTTAACATAGTATTTTCCAGCACAGCTCCAGTGTAAATATGGTGGCTGCTTAACCAGGACAGCACAGCATAGCTTGGCTTGGTTCGGGTTGGTTTGGCTCAGTAGTGTGAAAAGATTATGAATCTGGTAGATAGGGCTGGGTCTAGGCCAGGGAGCAGACAGCATGGGTGAACTTTATTGGCTTTATCAGCTGTCTCTCCCCTGAGAAGGACAATAGCCTCTCTGCTGCAGTCCACCATCACTACTGCCAGATTATCACTGCTGCAGTCCACCAGCACTACTGCCAGATTATCAATGCTGCAGTCCACCAGCACTACTGCCAGATTATCAATGCTGCAGTCCACCAGCACTACTGCCAGATTATCACTGCTGCAGTCCACCAGCACTACTGCCAGATTATCAATGCTGCAGTCCACCATCACTACTGCCAGATTATCACTGCTGCAGTCCACCAGCACTACTGCCAGATTATCACTGCTGCAGTCCACCATCACTACTGCCAGATTATCACTGCTGCAGTCCACCAGCACTACTGCCAGATTATCACTGCTGCAGTCCACCAGCACTACTGCCAGATTATCACTGCTGCAGTCCACCAGCACTACTGCCAGATTATCACTGCTGCAGTCCACCAGCACTACTGCCAGATTATCACTGCTGCAGTCCACCAGCACTACTGCCAGATTATCACTGCTGCAGTCCACCAGCACTACTGCCAGATTATCACTGCTGCAGTCCACCAGCACTACTGCCAGATTATCACTGCTGCAGTCCACCAGCACTACTGCCAGATTATCACTGCTGCAGTCCACCAGCACTACTGCCAGATTATCACTGCTGCAGTCCACCAGCACTACTGCCAGATTATCACTGCTGCAGTCCACCAGCACTACTGCCAGATTATCACTGCTGCAGTCCACCAGCGCTACTGCCATCACTACTGCCAGATCACTACTGCCCTCCACCAGGGCTAAATCATCCCATCATTCAATTATCTCTTCATTTCATTATCTCTAACCTTCTATAGGCCACAGTGGGCCTCAGTCACATGGCTCAGTGAGTTTTTAAGTTGGTCATACCATGGATCATTTAGCTATTTGATTTTGAATGTTAGGACCCAATTAGGTCTCAAGAAAATATATATAAAAAATATTTGATAAAATATAGAATAATGCCACAACTACTATAGCCCATAGAAAACAATTGTATCATAAGGAATAACATTTTGATGTGTAGGAAATATCAGGAAATATTTTTGTTTTTCTGAACACACATTTAACCCTTTATTCTTGTTGGCACAACACTACCTCCATACTTCAATTTGTTTGTATGGGGTACTTTCGGGTTCGAGAGAGTCTCACCTCACCATAGGGTGGTCATAATAGTTTGTAGGCCACACCGTTTGGATGCTACAGACGTTTTTGTGACGTCTTATGGTCTGACAAACACCACCGTAGCCCGGCCACCTTCCACCGCAGATGGTCATGGGTGCACCTCAGCCACGCTCAAGGTCCTAAACGATATCATAACTGCAATCGATAAAAGACAGTACTGTGCCGCCGTCTTCATCGACCTGGCCAAGGCTTTCGACTCTGTCAATCACCGCACTCTTATCAGCAGATTCAATAGCCTTGGCTTCTCAAATGACTGCCTCGCCAGGTTCACCAACTACTTCTCTGATAGAGTTCAGTGTGTCAAATCGGAGAGCCTGTTGTCTGGACCTCTGGCAGTCTCTATGGGGGTGCCACAGAGTTCAATTCTCAGGCCGACTCTTTTCTCTGTATATCAATGATGTCGCTCTTGCTGCTGGTGATTCTCTGATCCAGCTCTACACAGACGACACCATTCTGTACACGTCTGTTCCTTCTTTGGGCACTGTGTTAACAAACTTCCAAACAAGCTTCAATGCCATCCTTCCGAGGCCTCCAACTGCTTTTAAATGCAAGTAAAACTAAGTGCATATTCTTCAACCGATTGCTGCCTCCACCCTCCCGCCCAACTAGCATCACTACTCTGGACGGTTCTGACTTATAATATGTGGACAACTACAAATACCTAGGTGTTTGGTTAGACTGTAAACTCTCCTTCCAGACCCACATTAAGCGGCTTCCTATTTCGCAACAAAGCCTACTTCACTCATGCTGCCAAACATACCCTCGTAAAACTGACTGACCTGTCGATCCTTGACTTCGGCACTCTACTCATCAAATTGGATGCAGTCTATCACAGTGCCATCCGTTTTGTTACTAAAGTCCCATATTCTACCCACCACTGCGACCTGTATGCTCTCATTGGCTGGCCCTCACTACATATTTGTTGCCAAACCCACTGGCTCCAGGTCATCTATAAGTCTATGCTAGGTAATGCCCCGCCTTATCTCAGCTCACTGGTCACCATAGCAACACCCACCCGTAGCACACGCTCCAGCAAATATATTTCACTGGTCACCCCCAAAGCCAAAACATCCTTTGGCCACCTTTCCTTCCAGTTCTCTGCTGCCAATTACTGGAACAAATTGTAAAAATCACTGAAGCTGGAGTCATATCTCCCTCTCTAACTTTAAGCATCAGCTGTCAGAGCAGCTTACCGATCACTGTAACTGTACATAGCCAATCTGTAGATAGCCCACCCGACTACATCCCCATATTGTTATTTATCGTCTTCCTCTTTTGCACCCCAGTATCTCTACTTGCACATCATCATCTGCACATCCATCACACCAGTGTTAATGCTAAATTGTAATTTTTTCACCTCTATGGCCTATTTATTGCCTTACCTCCCTACTCTTCTACATTTGCACACACTGTACATAGATTTTTTCTATTGTGTCATTGACTGTACGTTTGTTTATGTGTAACTCTGTTGTTTGATTTTGTAGCACTGCTTTGCTTTATCTCGGCCAGGTCGCAGTTGTAAATGAGAACTTGTTTTCAACTGGCCTACCTGGTTAAATAAAGGTGAACAACATTTTTTTTAAATAAAAAAAATGCGAAAGGCTCATATAGGCAGATGTGGTGGATTGAGACACAGGCCATGCAAAACATATCTGTAGCTGGAACTAACAGATTATTATGGGGATTATTTTCATTATGTTACTTAGATTGACACACGGGTGTGTAAGAATATTTTGAAGATTAATGCACAACGCAGAGGGAATTAACGATCAATGGAAATAGTGTTTTTTCTGTCATAGGGAGTTAATGATCAACAGGCTAGAGACATGGGAGGAATTTGTCTAGACATTGAACCTGAAACAGTATACTTGTTATTTGGCCATTGGCCCAGTTTTATTGCAAGGAATTCTAATTGGTCAATCACAGGCTAGGGTTGGGTTATTAAACTACATCCTGTCTCTTTGTTCTGTGGAGAAAATCACTGATGACAGGGGAGAATGAACATATACCTCTCAGCATAACATCTATGATTTGTCCTCTTTATTTAAACCTATTTTTCTCCCCCTGATTTACTTTGGGGTCTGTGTTATTGAAGAGTAACATCAACTGTTAACAGGTGCGTCAGTAGACTCTACTGAGAAAGACTCTAAGGAGCAAAGCCCAGGTAAAAAGTTAGAGGAAAACCTACCCCAGTCTCCTGAAAAAAATGTTATAATTTTTTTCAGTGGAACAACTACACACATTATGTAAAAGACACACCAGCATGGCTTTCCAAGAGGTGTTGAGTGTTCCTCAGTGGTATAGCCTCAGTCCTAACATACAGTTGAAGTCGGAAGTTTACATACACTTAGGTTGGAGTCATTAAAACTCGTTTTTCAACCACTCCTCAAATTTCTTGTTAACAAACTATAGTTTTGGCAAGTCGGTTAGGACATCTACTTTGTGCATGACACAAGTAATTTTCCAACAATTATTCACAGACAGATTATTTCACTTATAATTCACTGTATCACAATTCCAGTGGGTCAGAAGTTTACATACACTAAGTTGACTGTGCCTTTAAACAGCTTGGAAAATTCCAGAAAATTATGCCATGGCTATAAAAGCTTCTGATAGGCTAATTAACATAATTTAAGTCAATTGGAGGTGCACCTGTGAATGTATTTCAAGGCCTACCTTCAAACTCAGTGCCTCCTTGCTTGACATCATAGGAAAATCAAAAGAAATCAGCCAAAAACATTGTAGACCTCCACAAGTCTGGTTCATCCTTGAGAGCAATTTCCAAACGCCTGAAGGTACCACATTCATCTGTACAAACAATAGCACGCAAGTATTAACACCATGGGTCCACGCAGCCGTCATACAGCTCAGGAAGGAGACGCGCTCTGTCTCCTAGAGATGAACGTACTTTGGTGCAAAAAGTGCAAATCAATCCCAGAACAACAGCAAAGGACCATGTGAAGATGCTGGAGATAATAGGTACAAAAGTATCTATATCCACAGTAAAACAAGTCCTATATCGAAAAAACCTGAAAGGCCGCTCAGCAAGGAATAAGCCACTGCTCCAAAACCACCATAAAAAAGCCAGACTATGGTTTGCAACTGCACATGGGGACAAAGATCACACTTTTGGAGAAATGTCCTCTGGTCTGATGAAACACAAATAGAACTGTTTGGCCATAAAGACCATTGTTATGTTTGGAGGGAAAAGGGGGAGGCTTGCAAGCCGATGAACACTATCCCAACCATGAGGCACTGGGGTAGCAGCATCATGTTGTGGGGGTGCTTTGCTGCAGGAGGGACTGGTGCACTTCACAAAATACATGGCATTATGAGGCAGGAAAATTATGTGGAAATATTTAAGTTAAAGCTTGGTCGCAAATGGGTCTTCCAAATGGACAATGATCCCAAGCATACTTCCAAAGTTGTGGCAAAATGGCTTAAGGACAACAAAGTCAAGGTATTGGAGTGGCCATCACAAAGCCCTGACCTCAATCCCATAGAGAATTTGTGGGCAGAACTGAAAAAGCATGTGCGAGCAAGGAGTCCTACAAACCTGACTCAGTTACACCAGCTCTGTCAGGAGGAATGGGACAAAATTCATCCAACTTATTGTGGGAAGCTTGTGGGAGGCTGCCCGAAATGTTTGACCCCAGTTAAACAATTTAAAGGCAATGCTACCAAATACTAAGTGAGTGTATGTAAACTTCTGACCCACTGGGAATGTGAGGAAATAAATATAAGCTGAAATGTATCATTCTCTCTACTATTGCTCTGACATTTCACATTCTTAAAATAAAGTAGTGATCCTAACTGACCTAAATCAGGGAATTCTTACTAGGATTAAACGTCAGGAATTGTGATAACTGAGTTTAAATGTATTTGGATAAAGTGTATGTAAACTTCCCGACTTCAACTGTAAATCTGCATAAAATAAAGACACGTAAATATCGCTGTCCATCAATGATCCCCAACCAAATTTACTGAGCCTGAGCAATTCTGACAAAAACTATGGATATATGTTGTCCTAAGAGTTGAACAAAGTTGGCAGAATCTTAATAAAAAATGAATCACAGCTGTAACGGCTGCCAAAGTTATTTCCACCAAGTTTTAACTCAGGGGGGTAGAGGCTTATCCAATTATGATATTTCCATTTTATGTAACTTTCTTTCACTTTGGAAATGTGGAGCAGGTTGTGTAGATCTGTAAGAAAATATATGTAATTTTAAGGCGGCCAAAATAGGAAAACATTTCAAAGGGGTTTAGACTTTCTATAGGTACTGTATATCCTGAAATCATAGTTTCCTCCCCAGCTACCCATACTGAGCTGGATGACTTACACAACCATGGAAAACCCTATGCTTGGCCTGAACGCTTGCACTGCGATTCTACCTTTACCTCTTTCATCCTACTTTAAAGAGAAGACTAAGGGGGAAAGAAGAGAGGCACTAACACTAACTTTTCCCAAGAAACAGTTGTGCAACATGTTTGAACACTGTTGTAGAACCTGATGTTGGTAGACGTGAGTAAGAATGCTCTATTTGAGGAGATAAATTGAGCTTGATATAAACATCAACTGAAGTTCGCCGATGTTTTACCTCTCTAGTGAGGAATCAGACAGCACATACAGATCTGGGGCCAGGCCAGATGATCAGTATTCTAGGTGTATAAAACGACAAGGGAATAAGGGATTTTTAGTGAAATCACTTGAAAGTGAAGGCAAATTGAAGGGGAACATTCATTTCCGATGTTTTAGGCAAACAGACATTCCAATAATGAGCCATAGTAACAAAGCGTCAGCGAGAAGTTTACTAAATCTAGTAAAAGTAATCATAGGAAAAGTCCAATCCTAGGTAATCAGCATTGTAAGGTCTAGCTGGCACAGATGTCTGTCCATTGAAGGCTTTTGGAGCCATACAACTAACTCTAAAGCCAAGAGGTATGCATAAGGACAAGCCCTTGATGTGATGGATAGACAGAGGGGAAAGAGAGTGAAGGAGAGATGTATGGAGAGGGGGATGGAGAGATAGAGAGAGAGAGTGGGGTACAGAGATATAGATCAAGAGAAAAGGAGAAAGAGAGAGAGAAGGGAAAAGGGGGAGAGAGGTGGATGGGTTTATAGGGATATTGGGGAGGGTGAGGTATGAGGAGGGAAAGATGGATGGAGTTATAAGGATATTGGGGAGGGGGAGGTATGAGGAGAGAGAGATGGACGGAGAGGGAGAGAACAGCACTGCAGGCTGATTGTGTTTCTCTCCATTCGCAACCTTGCCAACAAAAAACCTGGACAGGCTAGGACAAACACCAGGGAGGCCAGTAACTCACTCACTCTTTAGCCCTATTCGGATGGGATTCGTTTTACTGGGGGAGGTCAGGTAATGTAATTATGTGTATGAGCACAAAACTCAACATTTGTAATTTCATTCCCGTCCGAATCTGCCATGTCAGTAATTTTTACATGGCAGGAGAGTAACAATTCCAGACAGAATAACCTGCTGTTTTTTTTTGCCAAACTCCAAAGATAAATTGAATGAAGTGCTGGGTATAGCCTATATATAAAGGGCCCACATCCTCCATACTCAACTGGCAGAAAACAAACCGGATCCGGACCCATAACGGGGAGGTTATTATTCCAGCCCCCAAAACTTACAGTTTTTCGGCAAACGCCCAGGATGTACTTATCGTGTGTGTATCGACATCCCTGTGTTTTAGGGGATATTACAGAGCTGAACAGACGCTGCACACAGTTTGGGTAAGAACATGGGAACAAATTGATGCTTAAAACAAAGTGCTATGGACGTAGCCTACAGTTGAATTATCTGTTTGGTCACATATAAACCTTCCCAGTGCCTGTTTCTCTTTTAAAATATTAAGTTGATGATATTTTGCCAATGAATTGATAAATTGCCAAATACGTCACTTCATTAAATGTCTGCATGAGGTTCGTGTTTCTTATTGATATTATTTTGTCTTTCTTCGAACTGAAAGACAATATTAGCCTATCCCTAGAGAAGTTGAAACATCTTCATACCTAGAACAGCCTCCCGGCTTCCATCATAACGGTACATTTTGAATGAGATTTTTTTTTAAATGTGGGCAGTTTGGTAAAACTAATTCCGTCCGAATCGCCCATGGGATAAACAGACATGCTGGGGGTAATAATTACGTAACCAACATTCTATAGTAGTACTAGTCCTGTGAAAGTAGTGCTTTAACTCTTTCTCTCTCACACACACACACACACACACACACACACACACACACACACACACACACACACACACACACACACACACACACACACACACACACACACGGTCACACACAGCTACAGATGGCTTGTTAATATGCATCTGTATCAATGCCAAACTGTCCTGAAATAAAACCTAGAACATGAGAGGCTATAAGCCAAATCTAGAATAACTTGTATCTTATGAGACAAAAACTTCATAACAGTTAACTTCCATCTCAATCACCATTAGTTACGTTGACGGTGAGTGTAAGTAGGACCATTTAAAAGTTTTCCAAACAATCACTGTCGACCAGTCAAGTTCAGGTGCATACGTGGATCCATTTAGAATGTAACCAGGAAATATAGTCATCCATCAAATCAAATCAAGTTTAATTGTTCACATACACATGGTTACCAGATGTTAATGCCAGTGTAGTAAAATGCTTGTGCTTCTAGTTTCGACAAGGCAGCAATATCTAGCAAGTAATCTAACAATTCCACAACAACTACCTGATACACACAAATCTAAAGGGATGGAATAAGAATATGTACATACGGATGAGCGATGGCCGAGTGGCATAGGCAAGATGCAATAGATGGTATAAGATACAGTATATACATATGAGATGAGTAATGTAAGATATGTAAACATCATTAAAGTGGCATTATTTAAAGTGACTAGTGATCCATTTATTAAAGTGGCCAGAGATTTGAGTCTGTATGTAAGCAACAGCCTCTCTGTGTTAGTGATGGCTGTTTAACATTCTAATGGCCTTGAGATAGAAGCTGTTTTTTAGTCTCTCAATCCCAGCTTTGACGCACCTGTACTGACCTTGCCTTCTGGGTGGAAGCGGGATGAACAGGCAGTGGCTCGGGATGTTGTTAACTTTGATGAACTTTTTGGCCTTCCTGTGACATCGGGTGCTGTAAGTGTCATGGAGGGCAGGTAGTTTGATGTGTTGTGCAGACAGCACCACCCTCTGGAGAGCCTTGCAGTTGAGGGCGGTGCAGTTGCCGTACCAGGCTGTGATACAGCCCAACAGGATGCTCTCAATTGCGCATCTGTAAAAGTTTGTCAGGGTTTTAGGTGACAAGCCAAATTTCTTCAGCCTCCTGAGGTTGAAGAGGTGCTGTTGAACCTTCTTCACCACACTGTCTGTGTGGGTGGACCATTTCAGTTTGTCTGTGATGTGTACGCCAAGGAACTTAAAACTTCCCACCTTCTCCACTACTGTCCCGTCATGGACGTGCATGTGTAATCCTATGTTTAGAAGTGCCCTTTGACCTTATAACGCCATTACTACTGTACATAAGCTAGCCTTTGTCCAAAGTGTTTAAAACATATGCGCACACGCATGCATGTCACACAAGCACATACAGCACACGCATGTCGCACACAGGCACATGTAAAATGTCTGTGGAAAATGTCCCTTTTATGAAGGTATTCACTATGAAATGTTTCTTGTTTTCATTATTGCATTTGATCTGGTGTTCATCAAAAATTATTTCAGCTTTTCAGGTGAACTTATTTTTCACTGACCTTTGCATGATGTCACCAATGATTCACCGTAATTGATTGCCCTCAATTGAATGGATGTGTGTGCTGTGACTGATATTTGCTGTGCCTAATTGAGGGGGTTTGATTATTCCCCCCCGGGCACCCGTGTTTTGCATCGGCTAAAAGCTGATTGCATTCAATTTGCCAGGTGCCTCACTCAAAGCCCACGGTGAAATCGGCTCGAAACAACAGTGACGTAATTAAGCACGTGAGGTAATTAGTAGGATTATGTTTTCCCATGCAAAAGTGAAGGCTTTTGATGCCTTCCCAATGAAAAACAGTTAGACAATTCAAACATTTATTTTATGGAAAAGAGATGTATGTCTCTGGATGATGCACAGCCTCCTCCTGTGATTGGAGCATCCCTTAAACTACACACACTCTCTCTCTCTCTCTCTCTCTCTCTCTCTCTCTCTCTCTCTCTCTCCTTTCTTTTCAGTCAAGTACAGGCTTAACTGAATGACAACCGAGACAGAATATGATGAGGAATTGTATTGAATATTTTGGGGTAGGCCTCGTCTCTGACAAATGCTCCTCAGAGCCAGATGTTGATGACAGGTTAGAGTATACTGGGCAGCTGGCACCGAAACCCCCAAAGTAAATAAGTTACTCACCAGGGAGAAGGGACACGGTGGAGCAATGGTTGGATCTAAAGATTGAAGACAAGATAAATATATGTAAAAGAGATGCATGAGAAGAATAGAACAAAAGCGCCGTTATGCCGTAATGGAAAGTATCAGATGGAATGTTTTTGGTTGAAATGAGACATCTGTGTGTATGTCTACCAAGCCACGCATGCCATAAGAGATATACATGATAAACATGAAACGCTAACCGAGCGTTGAACCCAACAGTGTATGTCGTAATGCTATATGCATGATTGACATGAAACGCTAACTGAGCATTAGACACAACAGGGCACATTAAAATGCGGGAAACATGGGCACCTGCCCGAGTCCCGGCCAAATGTTGACCTGTCACATGCCTCGCATTGTTACGCTGATTTATTTAGAAGAAATGTTACGTAGCACCCAAACACACATGCTGTAATGTGATTTGTCAAATTTGAGATGTTTGCTGCTTCGAACCCAGTCTTGCATGCAGTAAACAAGGCAAAAGCATGGTGTGAAATTAGTGACCGCCACATTCATGCATATCATTGGAAACCAAATAAATTAGCTAATGATAGCTATGGTAAGGAGAAATTGCTGAGAAGAGGTCAAATAGATTGGGCCAAACAAGTGAGGTGTAGCAGAGCAAAGTCAGTGACCTAGTTGCTGGAGAGTGATGGTGGAATTATACAGTTGAAGTTGGAAGTTTACATACACTTTCAGCTAAATACATTTAAACTCAGTTTTTCACAATTCCTGACATTTAATCCTAGTAAAAATGACTCGTTTTAGGTCAGCTAGGATCACCACTTTATTTTGAGAAGGTGAAATGTCAGAATAATAGTAGAGATAATTATTTATTTCAGATTGTATTTCTTTCATCACATTCCCAGTGGGTCAGCTGTTTACATACACTCAATTAGTATTTGGTAGCCTTGCTTTTAAATTGTTCAACTTGGGTTAAACGTTTTGGGTAGCTTTCCACAAGCTTCCCACAATAAGTTGGCTGAATTTTGGCCCATTCCTCCTGTCAGAGCTGGTGTAACTGAGTCAGGTTTGTAGGCCTCCTTGCTCGCACACGCTTTTTCAGTTCTACCCACAAATTTTCTATAGGATTGAGGTCAGGGCTTTGTGATGGCCACTCCAATACCTTGACTTTGTTGTCCTTAAGCCATTTTGCCACAACTTTGGAAGTATGCTTGGGGTAATTGTTGGCTTGGAAGACCCATTTGCAAACAAGCTTTAACTTCCTGACTGATGTCTTGAGATGTTACTTCAATATATCCACAGACTTTTTCATCCTCATAATGCCATGTATTTTGTGAAGTGCACCAGTCCCTCCTGCAGCAAAGCACCCCCACAACATGATGCTGCTACCCCAGTGCCTCATGGTTGGGATAGTGTTCATCGGCTTGCAAGCCTCCCCTTTTCCCTCCAAACATAACAATGGGCTTTATGGCCAAACAGTTCTATTTGTGTTTCATCAGACCAGAGGACATTTCTCCAAAAAGTGTGATCTTTGTCCCCATGTGCAGTTGCAAACCATAGTCTGGCTTTTTTATGGTGGTTTTGGAGCAGTGGCTTATTCCTTGCTGAGCGGCCTTTCAGGTTTTTTCGATATAGCACTCGTTTTACTGTGGATATAGATACTTTTGTACCTGTTTCCTCCAGCATCTTCACAGGGTCCTTGCTGTTGTTCTGGGATTTATTTGCTCTTTTCGCACCAAAGTACGTTCATCTCTAGGAGACAGAACGCATCTACTTCCTGAGCGGTATGATGGCTGCTTGTTTATATGTTGTTTATACTTGCATACTATTGTTTGTACAGATGAATGTGGTACCTTCAGGCATTTGGAAAATGCTCCCAAGGATGAACCAGACTTGTGGAGGTCTACAATTATTTTTCTGGGATCTTGGCTGATTTCTTTTAATTTCTCCATGATGTCATGCAAAGAGGTACTGAGTTTGAATGTAGGCCTTGAAATAAATCCACAGGTACAACTCCAATTGACTCAAATGATGTCAATTAGCCTATCAGAAGCTTCTAAAGCCATGGCATCATTTTCTGGAATTTTCCAAGCTGTTTAAAGGCACAGTCAACTTAGTGTATGTAAACCTCTGACCCACTGGAATTGTGATACAGTGAATTATACGTGAAATAATCTCTCTGTAAACAGTTGTTGGAAAAATGACTTGTGTCATGCACAAAGTAGATGTCCTATCCGACATGCCAAAACTATAGTTTGTTAACAAGAAATGTGTGTATAGTGGTTGAAATACGAGTTTTAATAACTTCAACCGTTCTAAATGTAGTTGCGGTGGTTACTGCTTCAGTTCTGAAATGTAAGACCAGTGTAGCATAGAGGGGAAAGATAGACCCTTTATATAACTTAAGAAAAGAGAGGAGTGAAACAGAGGGTTGAGTCGGATGGATGAAAAGAGAATGAATGATGAGGAGCAGAGCAGAGCGGGGTCAAGCGTGAATAAATATAAGCATAAAGCAAGAGAAAGGATAAGTGAAAGTGCCAGCTATTATGATAGTACCGCAGGAACCAAATTTAGAATGCTTAGGAGTGAGGCTAGTGTCGCGACGTGCCCTTTTTGGGTGAGGATCATAGCCCTCTCTCTCTCTCTTTCTCTCCCACCACAGGTTTATGACGGTCATAAATACCTAAAACTCTTTACCCCACTCGGCCAAAATAAAGGTTGAGACTCCCTTTGTTACCACAGAGAAAGACATTGCAGTACGGTAACATCAAAAGGGTGAGTAATTTAACCGTATTTCTGTATTCCAAGCTGTTGGAGTGGTCCGTGGACACTTAAGGAACAGTCATGTCGAGTTTGTTTCATTTGATGAAATGTGATGTTAGCCTTCTAAATGAAAATATGGGTTTTCATATAAAGTTTTAGTCAGTGACCACACTCCTTGACCACAGACATTTACATCGGCGTCATGGAACGCCCACCTTTTTACTAAAAGTATAAAATCCACTTCAGACAAAATGTACATTAGACCAAAACATGTCTGGTGAGGATGGTGTGTGAAGTGGTTTAAACTACAACTCTACAAAAAAAAAAGACCAGAGAATGACTTATCCACTATTACAACCTACAACTACGACAGACTTTGATCTCTGGTGGACAAACCAGAGGCTGTCTGTCGACTGACTATCCAGCAGACGGGCCGTCGATCGCAGAGAGAGACGACAAAGGCTTACACTCGTAAATATGCAAATTGTCATTTATTTTCGAATGAGCGGTTGTTCATGTTCAAAGAATAAGCATTTCTATGAGTTTATTGAATGTACAGGGTTACACTTTGAGTTTCCCGTTCTTGAGCAGTCCCCACCCCTTTCCTTTGTCTACCAAGCCTATCGGCTTAGCAAACTAAGGACTTTTCAGTATATCATGTCAGTAACCAATGTATAACAATTGTGTGTGTGTGTTTATGTTATTGATTAGTTAGTTAGTAAATAAATAATAAAGCCAATTTTTTTTATAGCTGATTCAAGATTTATGTTAGGGTTCGAACAGATATCCAGGGATTTGCGACGTTCAGGTATGAGACTGAGGTAACAATACATTAATAGAAGACTGTAATTGAAACTCTATAAACAACATTTTCCCGTGGTGCCCTGACTTCCTAGGTAATTACAATACTGTGATTTGTTTAATTACGGAATAATTACACATAGAGAATTGATTTGATAATATAATAGTCTTCACATTTAATGATAGTGAACGCTACGACACTAGTGATTAAGGTAAAAAGACCAGATCAAAAACTCTAAATCACATGAAGGAAATGAATGATAGGAGTTGTGAACGCCATGGGAGGAACCATGAAAAACCAGTAAGAAGAATACCTCGCAAAGATATCAAGCGGAGGGAACCGCCTTGTCTGAGGCTGCGAGCAGATGCTGAAAAATGGGAAGTATCAAGTAGGTTAGGGTAGAGCTTAAAATTGTTGTGTTGCGATGAACAGTCGTTCTGATTGGATATGAATGGAAAAAGATAGCACAAGACGAGATGACACAACTAGACATAGTAGTGCCTAACTTTTGTGATTAAGTTACATGCTGAACCTAGACCTATGAGTGAGGCCCACTACAGATTGACCAATTATCTGTAACATTAAACTGATGAACTGTGGACTACTAGCCTAAAAATTCCCCCAAAAGTACACGGATGGGAAGCGTACGCAGCAGACCTGTAATCAGAGCCAACTATCTAACCTATAATGATATCTGAAATCAGGCGCCATTGCAACATGACCATAGAAACTGTGGGACCAGACGTAAAAAAAAAGCACTTGAGTAAATTAGTTATGAAAAACTGTTTTAGTCAAACCGGTTCAGATGAACCTAGCACTCTAGCAGTAAAGGAAAGAGCGTAGTAAACCCATTTCTAGGTGACCTTAATTTGCAACCAGAAGGTGGTGGCTATGGGACCAAACCGTTGTAGTAGGGTAGGACGTTTGAAGCTTGGATAAAGAAGCATTTCCCGGATCGGTTTGGCAAGGTGTCACCCGTTCTTAAGAGACTGAAGCTCCACCTGTAACAAGTACAAATTGTTAGAATGATGACAAAACCATTGAAAATGCATTAATAAGCCATGGGCAACATAATTTAAGCTGAAAGCCACAGTTCTTGATTGATATATGTTACCTGTTTCAGGAAGCTCGGCCTATGTCGCACGTCACTACTTCACATGAGAGGCATTTGAACATACATATTTATTTTATTAAAATGGAATATGTGAACTTTCATGTGCCTTAATAACAAACTTGTATGCTGTCTGTAAATACGAATAAAATAGTTAAATTACGAGCCTAGTTGGAAAGATAGGAACCTTCTCGCTAGCCATGATTGGCTGAGATAATGGATGGGCTGGACATGCCAAGAGTTGAGCATTGGTCTGCCATGTAGCATGCTTCTGTCTGTAATGTGAGCTGCTCAGTATGTGTAGATAATCCTTACTACCGCGGCTTTTTTGAAAGATATAACATTCGCCATGGAGAACTGCAAATGAGTTGCTACTGCTCACAACAACATTGCTGCACTGAATTTAGCAGGCGCTCTCGACAAAGATCAGTGAGAAAAAGTTGTGATGGACTACTTTCTGCACACGGTCAGTGTGAACTGGAGTGACTTGACACAACGCAATACGTAGGTAAAAGGTCTACAGTCTGCCATGTACACTGCCGTTCAAAAGTTTGGGGTCACTTAGAAATGTCTTTGTTTTTGAAAGAAAAGTACTTTTTTTTCCATTAAAATAATCTATCAATAAATAATTTGATCAGAAATATAGTGTAGACATTGTTAATTCTGATTTATATACATTTCCATAGAAACGTTTTAATGTAATTAATCACATTGCTTCTAATTACTGCTTTTGTGTCTTTTAAAATTATAACCGGTTTATTAAAATGTATTCATTTTGTGAGTGCTGCGAGATATTCAGACACCTTAACTTTTTCCACATTTCGTTACGTTAGTCTTATTCTAAAATGGATTAAATACAAAAATAATCCCCATCAAGCTACACACAATACCCAATAATGACAAAGCAAAAATGTTTTTTTATGTTAAAAATAAAACACAGAAATACCCAATCGTGGGAGAAAGGCCTTGGTCAGGGAAGTGACTAAGAACCCGATGGTCACTCTGACCGAGCTCCAGAGTTCCTCTGTGGAGATGGGAGAACCTTCCAGAAGGACAACTCATCTCTGCAGCTCTCCACCAATCAGGCCTTTATGGTAGAGTGGCCAGACGGAAGACTCTCCTCAGTAAAAGGCACATAACAGCCTAAAGATTCTCAGACCATGAGAAACAAGATGCTCTGGTCTGATGAAACCAAGATTGAACTCTTTGGCCTGAATGCCAAGCGCCACGTCTGGTGGAATCCTGGCGACATCCCTACGGTGAAGCATGGTGGTGGCAGCATCATGCTGTGGGGATGTTTTTCAGCGGGGGGACTGGGAGACTATTCAGGTGTGAGGAAAAGATGAATGGAGGAAAGTACAGAGAGATCCTTGATGAAAACCTGCTCCAAAGTGCTCAGGATCTCAGACTGAGATGAAGGTTCATCTTCCAACAGCACAACAACCCTAAGCACACAGCCAAGACAACGCAGGAGTGGCTTTGGGACAAGTCTCTGAATGTCCTTGAGTGGGCCAGCCAGAGCCCAGACTTGAACACGATCGGACATCTCTGGAGAGACCTGAAAATAGCTGTGCAGAGACACTCCCCATCCAACCTGACAGAGCTTGAGAGGATCTGCAGAGAAGAATGGGAGAAACTTGCCAAATACAAATGTGCCAAGCTTGTCACGTCATACCCAAGAAGAATCGAGGCTGTAATTGTTGCCAGGGGTTCTTCAACAAAGTACTGAGTAAAGGGTCATGTACTATTTTTGCTTTGTCATTATGGGTTTTTGTGTGTATATTGATGAGAAAAAAACTAATCCATTTTAGAATAAGGCTGTAACGTAACAAAATGTGTAAAAAGTCTAGGGGTCTGAATACTTTCCCAAATGCACTGTAAGTACTATCCTTTATTTGAGTTTAACCTATAGTTGTTGACACTCTTCAGTACATAAAATAATGTTCAGAAATTGTATTCCCTCTTTACCTTGTAACATTTTTATAGGCTTTTTTTAAGATGGTAATTTATTTAATTCTAATTTCTAAATCAGATTGAACTGATTTTAGATTCCCTCACTGTATGCCTTTCCTCTGTCCTCTGTCTACATTTGTCATGGTAAAGATTTTAAAAAATGTGTTTACATACAGCATATAATAACATAACGCTCTTGTTCATTCTTCAAATTCTGTCGCTAAATGTATTTTCTATTGGTGTAATTAAGCATGATACCAGAGAATGGTTCGATATCACTATATCATGTATTTTTTAATCCAGGAAACTATTTAGCACACTTTTGGAAATAAAAAATGTATTAAATTCTTGAATAGCTTTTCTTACTTTGAGAACAAAAATTAAAATAATAGTATTTTGTATTTGGGAATAGTAATCTCCAGGTGTCCTGTAAATTATTTACAGAGATTACATTTTTCAGCCTTCAGAGGCTCTCCCCCCTTGCCCCCCCCCCCCCCCCCAAGCCAAGCTTGTCCCACCCTACCATCCTTACCCACCCTTGCCACCCCCAAGCCAAGCTTGTCCTACCCTCCCATCCGTACCCACCCTTGCCACCCCCAAGCCAAGCTTGTCCTACCCTCCCATCCGTACCCACCCTTGCCACCCCCAAGCCAAGCTTGTCCCACCCTCCCATCCGTACCCACCCTTGCCACCCCCAAGCCAAGCTTTTCACCACCTCCACTCCTTGCCCTTCTTTACCCACCCTTGCCAGTTTATCCCAAACTGTCTTTTTCCCCTCCCTTCTTCTCATACATCTGCACCCCTCCATACAACCCCCTCCCTCACTCTCCCATTCACACTCACATCCATAGAACCATTATTGACCATTATTGACTTACATGCTATAAATCCTCTTTTATATTCTCCTTTCAGTCTATGTATCTCCTTGGCATCGGCTAATTGTTTGGTTACTTCCTAGAGAAAAAAGGATACTTGGGGACAATAGAGTCTAAATTGTAATGGGCAGAGGGGGGGGGGGGGATATTGTTTCAACTTACAATAAGCTGGTCTTGGGTATCACTGTATGTAGCCTAGTGTGCTTGTCTATTTTTTTTTTTTTGCTTCTGTCAATCCTCAGGGAGGACTGGGCTCTCTTTTAACTGGAAAATATTCCTGAACCCTGTTCATGGCTTCATCTGCAATTGTGAACTTCATTCTCTGTGTTCCCTTCCATACTCATAGTACTGCTGGGAATCGGAGTTGAGACTTGATCCCGTTTTCCTCAAGTGACTGTATGACTGGCATTTTTTCTGCAGTCTAGCAGATCGGTCCTCGATTAATCGAATGCCCTGGCCCCGAATCTCCTTTCCCCCCGTGTGCCCTCAGAATGTTGACTTCGGTCTGATAGTTCCACACTTTTAAAGATTACTATGCGAGGATATTTAGCGTTCTTCTGCTTCACGACGATCTAGATCCTCCGGCGTCACATCCACCCCAAGCTCCTCCAACATCAGCTTGATCATGTAGCTTGAAAGGTCCCCTTTTTCCTCGTCCTCCGGTAAGGACAATAGACTCATATTATTTTGTCCCGATCTGTTTTCTAGCTGATCCAGTTCATCTTCTTAAATGTGCAATTTTGTTGTTTCGTTCGTCCACATGCCGGCCTGGCATATGTATATCTGACTCGATAGACTCTACTTTCCTTTCGAGCAAATCAGATTTTTTAACAAAAGATTGTACGTATGTTTGTTTTGGTGAGCATTGAGAGCATTTTAGCTATGTTTTCCTGGATATCCTTCAGCTGTTCGCTGCTCTCACTTGCATCTCCAAGTAACTCTTTGTCTTTTCCTCTAAAGGAAGCCATGGCGTGTGGGCTCGAGTCTCAGAGTCGCTTTACTCACAGATTGCTTCGTAGTTGTAAATAACTGACCGCTCATTCTCTCCTGGTTACTTGGAGATGATTGATCTATCGATTTTAAAGGCTTAATTTAAACTATGTTATCTGGTTTCTTCATATAACCAATCTTGTCGGTACAAAACAGAGCTACTCTCTCCACATGCATCCTATTGGTACGGACATGCGCCACTACGTTTGAGATCTACATTCGCAATTTGTCAGCGATTCAAATGGAATACATCATCTATGCTTTATGAGCTCAGTAGACCAACTAAAGCCTTTAACTCTCATCACTCTTGGTATTTCTTTTTTTTAATCCGTTATTTTACCAGGTAAATTGACTGAGAACACATTCTCATTTGCAGCAACAACCTGGGGAATAGTTAAAGGGATGAACGAGCCAATTGTAAACTGGGGATTATTAGGTGACCATGATGGTTTGAGGGCCAGGTTAGGAATTTAGCCAGGACACCAGGGTTAACAACCCTACTCTTATGATAAGTTCCATGGGATCTTTAATGACCTCAGAAAGTCAGGACACCCGTTTAAAGTCCTATCCGAAAGACGGCACCCTACAGAGGGTCCCCAATCACTGCCCTGGGACATTGGGATATGTTTTTAGACCAGAGAAAAGAGTGCCTCCTACTGGCCTTCCAACACCACTTCCAGCAGCGAAGGGCCAACCCTGCTTAGCTTCAGAAGCAAGCCAGAAGTGGTTTGCAGGGTGGTATGCTGCTGGCAAATTCAATTTGTATTTAATCTCGTCATAAACTAAATGTTTTCTGTTTACTTGATATGTCGTGTCAGTCCCTGCAATCTATCTTGAATAATGGAGATATTCTCCAGCAGCAAACTATGAGGCAGGTTAGCCATCGACAGTAATATGTGACCGGCCACCTTGATTCAGTCTTATGTAGCAAATTTGAAGTGGTGTTTTTTATATTGGATAAATGTAGAGACTCAGAGCTACACAAGGGTATATTGTACACTGCAGTTAAGGAACAATGTGAAAGTAATTCTCCTTTGAAAGTTGATAAACTTGTAACCCCATTTTTTAGAAAATGTCCCTTGAATGTTTCGGTACACCTACTGGAAAGCACTTTTTTTGTCTACACCTATTCAGCATCGTTCACACCCTCTTAAGCCTTATCCCCACCCTACTCTTTAAGGCTTGACATGTGAGGCCATGTGCTAAACAGAGTGAGTAAGGTAGTGTAGTAAACAACCAAAGATTTCAACACTAAAAGTGGTGAATGTAGTAGCCTATAATAAGGAATAACTCCAGGTAAAATATACTTTATCTAGTCCTTTATCTAGTCCTTGACCTGACTTTGGTGCAGGTCAAGTTGTTCTTCACATTACCATCTCTTGTAAACACACGCTATATCAAATCAAATCAAAGTTTATTTGTCACATGCACAGGATTCAGAAGGTGTAAATGGACCGTGAAATGGTTACTTGCATATTTGCATAGTAGCAATATCAAAAATAAAATATTTGGATAAAGAATATTTTATAAATATTTTATAATTATTAGACGATGCTTACCCAGACACTAGGGGGATGCTGAGTGCTGAGTAGTCGCACAAAACGAGTATAGTAACGGATATAGGCAATTTTCTGGGTACGATTATGATCCAAGTCTTTGAGTGAGTCATGTGCGTGGTCTAAATATCTTAACTGGCTAGTTTGCCTGTCTGTAAGGAGAAGGGCGGGCTGTACATTCATCCTGCTGCTCTGATTGTATAGAGTGAAGCTATATTTCTTCATGCACTGGCTTCATGATTTCACACGATCACATTTCCTTGCATGTTTTCGCTTTTATCATTTAGATTGCTGCTGCCTGCTAATATGATAAATCATATGGCGAGGACGTTTGCTATCAAGCTATCAATTTGCACAATATCTAGCAAGTGGGGCAAGGGTAGGGAAAAATATTAAACTAATGCGCCTTCTGACAGCAAACTTGGCTGCCCACTGAAAATTGAGTACACACACGGACACACCCACCCCTCCACGCACGGCTCCTAATTTGCAGCTTTTTTGCAGTGAGAACATGCAGGTAGGTATTGGGCCAACATCTATTTTGGTATATTGAAACACTCCATTGTGATCAATTTGATGTTATTTTAATGGACAAAAAAAGTGTTTTTCTTTCAAAAACAAGCACATTTCTAAGTGACCCCAAACTTTTGAACATAAAAAAACTCTTAAGGATCCACCCCTTTTCATACATTTTCGCCTAAAATGACATACCCAAATCTAATTGCCTGTAGCCCAGGCCCTGAAGCAAGGATATGCATATTCTTGGTACCGTTTGAAAGAAAACCCTTTGAAAGGCCATTATGTATTATTCCAGCCCAGGTGCAATTTTGTTTTTGGCCACTAGATGGCAGTAGGGTACCTGCAAAGTTTTAGACTGATCCAATGAACCATTGCATTTCTGTTCAAAATGTTGTATCAAGACTGCCCAAATATGCCTAATTTTTTTATTAATAACTTTTCATGTTCAAAATTGTGCACTCTCCTCAAACAATAGCATGGGATTCGTTCACTGTAATAGCTACTCTAAATTGGAAAGTGCAGTTAGAATTTAAGCTTTCTGCAAACATCAGATGTCTATGTCCTGGGAAATTTCCTTGTTACTTACAACCTCATGCTAATCGCATTAGCCTATGTTAGCTCAACCGTCAAGTGGAAGGGACACTGATCCTGAAGTCGGACGGCCTTCATAGACTCAACATTAACCAGCCTTCATAGACTCAACACTCAAGCAACTACAGTTTCAGCAGAAATAATCATTTAAAAACAGAGATCCGGCAATAAGAAATATTAGATACTGTTGAAACAGTCGCACGGAGAAAAGCACGAGGAATGCATGGCTTTACCATAGCATTATATTTCAACATTTTGGGACAAAGTAGCCCCCCTATTTGCACAAACACTCATGCCAATTAATTCAGTACTTCCTAGTTCCATGTATCATCTTTTAAAATATGCTATGGCTAGACGTTCCGCTAGTTTTTTGTGGTTGAGGTCATTGGATTTTCCAATGCTTTTCTATGGGGAAGCCACATTATTAGTGTCACTCAGGTGGACTCTAGTCTTTTGGTGCGTGTGAATGAGAGCGCACTCCGTGTTGTTTTTCTCCGGTATTGAAACAGTTTATTCCGTCTTAAATTTGATCGATTGTTTACATTTTAGGGTACCTGCGGTTGGATTAGAAACATTGTTTGAAATGTTTGGACCAAGTTTACAGGTAACTTATTAGATCCTTTGTAGGCATGTTGGGCGAGTTGGAACCAGTGTATTTCTGAATCAGACGCGCCAAATGAACATACATTTTTGGGATATAAAGAAGGACTTTATCGAACAAAACAACTATTCATTGTTTAACTGAGACCTTTGGGATTGCAAAACGATGAAGATCTTCAAAGGTAAGCGATTTAGTTTATCGCTATTTCTGACGTTCGTGATGCATCTGTTTGGTTGGAAAATGTTTTTCATGCTTTTGTATGCGGGGCGCTGTCCTCAGATAATTGCATGGTATGCTTTCGCCGTAAAGACTTTTTGAAATCTGACAAAGCGGCTGGATTAACAAGAAGTTTGTCGTTAAGCCGATGTATAACACTTGTATTTTTATGAATGTTTATTATGACTATTTCTGTATTTTTTAAATTGGCGCTCTGCAATTTCACTGGATGTTGTCGAGGTGGGTCGCTAGCGGAACTCCTGCGCCAGAAAGGTTAACTGAACTACTCAAGATTCTATCCACGGAAATACCCAAATTAGGCCTACCAAAAGATTCACGGACTTTGTTGAAAACAAAACCAGTGATGGAAACTAAAGAAGTCTCTGGGGGAACTTATTTGCACGCTGGCATTAAACATGGTGTGCTGTCCCATCTTACAACATCTGTTCATACAAGGTTGTCTGGGTCAGTGTCACTCCAAATCAATATTGATGGCCTTCCTCTATACAAGAGCTCAAATGCTCAATTCTGGACTATCTTAGGGCTAGTAGAAAACTACAAAGGCGTGGTCCAGACAAACAAGTCACCATTTGTCATTGGGATGTTCTTTGGGGAGAAGAAACCAACCAGTCTTGATTTCTTGCATGACTTTGTTGAGGAAATGAAGCAGCTGGAAACTGAAGGTGTTTTGTTTTAGACAGAAGTCCAAATCTTTAAACACCAGCAAGGGCCTTTGTCAGAAATGCAGAAGGTTACAATGGCTGTGACAAATGCCGTCAAAAAGTGAGTCTACTACCTGAATCATATGAAATTCCCAGAAACAACAGCCTCTTTGAGATCCAAAAGGTGGGACAACACCTTTAGGATCATTGTAAATTGGTTTGGTGACACCGTTTCCTCTTGACTACATACACCTGGGATGTTTGAGAGTTACCCGGAAACTGATAGCTCTATGGCAGAAAGACCCACTGAAAACACGTTTAGGTCCAGCTGTATCTTCACAGCTGACTGACCTCACACTCCATCAGGAATCAACAGAAAACCCAGATCACTGAATGTGGCTGACTGTTGGAAGGCAACTGAGTTCCATAAATGCCTCTTGTAAACTGGGCCTGTCTGTTTAAAAGGGAATAATCTAAAGGTGATGTATGAAACCTTCATGTTTCTTGCAGTTGCCGTGGCCATCTTCCTAAGTGTATCCTTGTGTGCAGACCACACAGACGATGCTGTAAACCTCCTGGTTTTGTTTGTAGACCAATGCAGCTGCCTGTATGGAAAGGAAAACATAACATATAACATGTATTGCCTCACCCATCTCAGTCATGAAGCACGAGCATTTGGTGTTCTTGACAATATCTCTTCCTTCCCCTTCGAGAATGTCCTTGGCCAGTTAAAAAAGAATGCTAAGAAAACCAAACAAGCCTTTTAGAGCAGGTTATACGGAGGCTGTCAGAATGAGAGGCCATGAGAGCAACGCAGTCAGATGCAGAGAAAACAATACAAAAGCAGCATGCCAATGGACTTGTCCCAAATGGTCTAGCAGTGAAGGAGCAGTATAAAAAAATAGCAGTTTACTCACTTCTCTGTGCAGTTATTCCACTGGGAATAACTGTGTCCAGTTGAGGAACAAGGTTGTCTGAGTGCAAAACCTGCTGGTGGAGGAACATGGATACTCTTTGATTGTGTACAAAACATTTAGGAACAAGACAGACTTTTTTGCATATCCCCTGCCATCATCACTGCTTGATATTTTTCATCTCTCTGGATTGAAGGATGAACTTCTTTTCACTCGAGCCACAAATGTGCTACGCAAATTTGTTCTACTCCCGTGCAAAGAGGGCTTTGCTGGGATACCATCAGGGTACCATCTGTTTTCCCGTTATCTCTTTTCAAGTTAATTAAATTGTCAGTAAAAGACATTACAGAAAATGTATTATTTACTTGAAGGGACTTTCTTAAACACCTACAATTAGATGTTACTATTGAGAAATGTTTGAGTAAACTAATCTAATTGAGTGCCCATATTTGCTTTTTTGTTCACAGTACCATGTTTGCTGTGGTTAATTTCCCCAACGAAGATGACAGTTTAGCTGCCATCTCAAAAACCTGGTGCACCAAAGGACAAATGTTATTGGCCTCCATACAAGAGCCAAGAGAGGTTAAGGAAGGCAGTGATGTCGCACGAACAGCCGGACATTGATACATGGGAGGTATATTCAACTGAATTACTGAAGACAAAGAGTGAGTACTTTAACTCAATATTAAGATACTAAATGTCTCGTTTGTAGATATTTACAGATGAACTGATAAGCTCCTGTTTCATGATGTTTTCAGATTCATATGAAAAAGCCCATGAGTGCCCGGTCCGGGCAGAAAAAGGCTAAAGCTTGGAAACAGAGCCAGAATCTCCCCAAAGAAAGAGAAAGTAAGATTTAGTGTTTGAAATAAAAGGAATCTAAACACTACACTACCACTCCGAAAACTTCATGCTTGCTGTCATTCCCAGGCAAAATCCTAAATTTGATCAGACTGACTGAGGAGTCTGACGCTGATCATAACCAGCACCCACTAGCGCCAAAGACCACCAAGTTCACCCCAAAAAGGGTTGATTCCAAACACACAAAAAAGTACATGCAAGATTTAATTTCTTGGCAATAAATTATTCAATCAAAGTATAAGTCTAATTTTCATTTTCATTTGCACAGTTTGCAACAGTATCTTCTAGACCCTCTGTCGCTCTCTGCTGGGGGTAAGTGCCTGTTATGTACTGAATGTGATGAAGTATATCACAAAACATTATGCTTAAGAATTAATAGTGTTTTTGAAGGAATGCTGACATAGTTTGGCTGTGAACTCAGCTGTTTAGGACACCTAACTATGTTTAACTTTGATCTGAACAGGTCCTCAGTCCTCTTCGTCACAGGGGCCATCTGCTCACCAGTCTGAAGGTACCCGATCTTGCCCATCATAATATTTGAGGAGTAAAAGGAGTTAATCTTTTAAAAAACACACACACATCTTCTGTCAGCAAGTTACCACGGGTGTGTTTCACTATAATTTTTGCTTTCATGCAGCGATTATCAAGACAGACCATTTGTTAGATTTAATTCCCCAAAAAATGTACAAGTAGGATATAGAAATAATGGAGAAATGTGACAGAAAATGGAACGTTAGTGGAATGTTTTCATTACTTTTGCTAGCAGGTAGTCGAAAGCAAATCTTCGCAATCAAAATGTTGTCCAACTGGGAAAGTTCACCGCTAGCTAGCCATGAACAAACTTGTCTTGTTCACTTGTGAAACAGATCGGTTGACTGATTGCATGTGCTTCATTCCTCCAGCAGTAGCTAACTTCCAAATCGCTATTTTAACGCTAGTAATGCTACTACATACGGACAGTTGCAGTTTGTGGGAAACATTGTTGCAAAGGGGTCTTCCCTTTGCCCTTGCGAAAGTGGTTTCCCTTTGGGAATATCTAGCCAAGTCACTGAATCTGTATACTTTTCTGGATACTTTTCCCCAGTTGAGATGTGGGCGCTACTTACTTGAACTGAAATTCTACATTTGTGTACTGTGCTCAATGTGTAACGGAATCATCAAGACCCTGATCCCGTGCCTCTTCATCAGAAGATTTTCTGGCAGCAGTCCACGGTAATTTAAAATATTCCAATGTACACTTGTTAATGCGTACAGTCTATTAGAAACGTCTGGCTACTACCAGCAGCAATTCTGTATACGTTTAAATAAAAATAATAATTCTTATTAGCTGCATTCTTAGGTAGTTATTTTGAAAATTCTCATCTCAAACAGCTCAATCCTAATCACTGGGACTCATCAGTCTGAAGGTAACTGTAATATGTGCTACTTAGTGCTACTTAGTTATATTGTGAGGGGTGGCAGGGTAGCCTAGTGTTTAGAGCGTTGGACTAGCAACCGAAAGGTTGCAAGTTCATATCCCCGAGCTGACAAGGTACAAATCTGTCGTTCTGCCCCTGAACAGGCAGTTAACCCACTGTTCAGGCCGTCATTGAAAATAAGAATTTGTTCTTAACTGACTTACCTAGTAAAATAAATAAATGAGATAGAGTGGAATGTTATATGATGTTGATCTTTTACAAAAATATGTAATTTACATTTACTGTAAATGACAGTGGTTTACAGTGTCAGCATTGGTTGTACACGTTTGGCCCTTGCGTTCCATAACTCAGAATCAAACCTGTTTTCATAGAGCTTTCATCTTGTCATTCAAAAGGAATAGGTTTCCAAAGTTTATAACTTTCCCACTTCATATGTTAAGATTTCCACAGGCAGATTATTCAGCACCTGGGGAAATTGGCAGAAGATTTCAGAGTTGCACTACCAGACCACAGTAAACAGGAACCTCTTAATGCAACTGACAAATGGGGCACATGGGGACATGGTTCTGCCAGAAGACATTGTGTTTCCTCTGAAGGACAGGCTGATGCTGGAGGAGCTTGACCATCAGCTTGCTGGGAATGAGGAGCTTCAGGAGAAATTGGTCATTCGCAAGACATGGTATAACACTACATACAGTTAACGCCAGAGGTTTTTGGACAGCGACACTTTTATCATCATTAGGGCTCTGTTTATGGGATTAAATAAAGTCCAGACTCTTGGGGTATTGTACATGTTAATTGGGTGCTTATGATGTCTGTGACTTGGAAGAGCTCCCCACTGCTTTTCTTTGGAGGGACTTTAGATCTGTAGTTTCTGCATGGTTCACTACTCTATGGACAATATATTTTACAGGTGAGATTTTTGGCTGCTAAAGGGGGCAAGTCTGTCAAAAAATCATTGAGGAGGATGATTGGCTGCTTTTTCTCCCACGACCTGTCCAGGCTTTGTAACTGGACCGGCTTGGGACACAACATCTCTTTCAGGCAGCTAGCTTTAAAAAGCATTGTTCACAATATGTTTTTATTAGTCTATGAATTAACTTCATATTTGATTAAACCTGGAGACAGTTTTGAATCTGAAACGTGTGTTTAAATAGTACTTGACCTTGTTCGTTCATGAAGAACACATATTGATGAGAATTGTTCTGTGGTTTCAGGAGCGATAAGAAAGAACCCCTCTACAAAAGAGGCAACAGAGGGGAACCTCCAAGAGGTGGTTGTGAAATTTCTGAAGGGAGCTGCAGACAGAGAAGGGGGTATATTGTTTTGTTGTGTATATTCTACTGTACATATTAATTATTTCGTAGTCCAGGACATGATTTTCTGTAATAACAATTAGAAAGCATATAATTATATATATTAGTTATTTTTTTATTTTTTATTATTATTACAAATTCTATAATACTTGTTACCATGTATTCAATGTAGATATTTTTTATATTGTCATGTATTTTGCAATAAATTTGCAACAATTATTGAGAGTGGTGTACATTATTTTGGATTCATTACTGTGTGGAAAGATACTGATAATATGAACCGTGGACCGCCAACAAATACTTATTATGAACCAGCGGCCCAGTAACGGACCTCTGTCGGAAAAGTGGAGGCTGCCGCTGGTGGTCTGATAGAGAAACCCTGTGTAAGGGTGCGTGTTGGTGGCAGGGAAGTCAGGCGCAGGAGAACGAACTTGGTAAAAACTGAGTTATTTAATAAATGCTGATAAAACTTACAAAAAACGAAATGTACAAAATAACAAATGTGGGTACAAAACCCGTAAAACACCAACATAATATATACACATCACATACAAACAAACAATCTCTGACAAGGACATGAGGGGAACCAGAGGGTTAAATACACAACATGTAATTGATTGGATTGGAACCAGGTGTGAAGGAAGACAAGACAAGACAAAACCAAAGGAAAATGAAAAATGGATCAGTGATGGCTAGAAGGCCGGTGAGGTCGACCGCCGAACACCGCCCGAACAAGGAGAGGGACCGACTTCGGCGGAAGTCGTGACAGCCTGAGATCTACAAAACCTTGCAGAGAGCATATGCAACTGATAATCTTTTAGAACAAAATATAAACTATTGGAACCAATACTTAAAAATAACTGATGTTGGCACAAGGAGGGAAAGTGGGAGTATAACTGCCGAAATTACAGTTCATGAAAATGTATGCTTTGTCCAGTATAAACTAATGTATTTAATTTTTTTATACAAGGGACAAAATTGACAAATTCTACAGCACAATGGCAGAGTCATGTCTCAAGTGTAAAACTAATAATGACTCAATATTCCATGCCTTTTTGGGAATGCTATAAAGTTCGGAAATTGTGGGCGGAGCTAGAAAGTTGGTTGTCAGAAGTATAACAATATATACACACTTTTAATCCATGTGCATGCATATTTCAAGACACGACATACCCAATGGGCTGGACAATTATTTTCTCATCACTAATTTTGAAAAAAAAAAATAGTGAAATAGTATGAGAATTATTATTTTTTTGTACAATTTAAGACCAAGTGGCAAACAAGAATGCAGGCACTAGGGGTGGGGGTGTGAGCAGCTAGGTCTGAGCAGATGAGATATAGTCATTGTTAATGTTGTAAAGCATCACTTGAGCAAGGCTACGATTATGTAAGCCAACTTCATATCGAATATGAATGACTAGTTTACAGACTTCTGAAACGTGGTCTGATTATTATACGACACCAACCCACGATTGCTGCGATGTAATGATTGTCGGCGAGGCTGTTCGACGAGCTCGAGTTCACCTTAGTAGAGTCCACGCCTATGCAACCAAGTAGCTCTGAACAGCACTCAGCCTGTGTAGATCAGTGGATGGGAGTTCTCACGGGCACAACTATGGATGACACGCCAGTGTTATATGGCATTTCATACGTTGAGCCACTACCAACAGCATAGATGCGCCATTTTTCCTGTAAAGGGTAGCTTAGTTCCGAGTCCCCTCTTATCCACTCATATACCTGTGAGCTGAATGACAGCAATCAGACTGTGTAGATCAGCGGACTGGATTGCTCACGGATGGCGGGGCACAACCATGAGATGTGCCGGTGTTATGGGGTTCCATGCATTCTAATAGAATTAGTAGAGAGGAGAGCATTAGCGACGGAAGAGGAAAGAGCAATTGTTAGGGGGAAAGAGTAGGCCCGTGGGCTACACACCTGAAACCAAACAAAGCCTACACTGCGAATGTGCGCTAGATCAACATGACAGGATAACAATGTCATAGCCCAATGATGAGTGAACAAGATTAGCACCAGTAAGCATGTCATTGATCTGTGAAGCCTACACCACGTCTATCCTGCACGTATGACGATATAAGGACTGTATTGATTTGTGCAGGCATGATATCTGCTACAAAAAAGGCTACAATATAATTACTATGCCTATGCATTCCATGCTAAACTTAAATGTCAATGAGTAACGATGAATATCGTCAGATTACAGGCTAAACATGGGTTATACTTGCGAGCCGCTAGCAGCAGCATATATGCACCCTTGTCCCTGCAGAGGATAGATTTGGATAGATCTCTGTGCACTTCTTGCAAAAGAAAGTTTGACACCAGATAACATATTGTTTAGAAGACAGGCCTAGTGGGTCTAAAAATGCCTTGGAGTCTATGTCTAAATGTGCATTTACAATGATCCATCCGGATCTGATAGCTGAAGTGAATTAAATGTATATTTTACATGGGATGACTGCTAAACATGGCAGCATGATGGGGGAATCAAAATGCTGACAGGGAAATGCGACGCAGTGATATTATTTTACAAATGAGGAAAAGTGCAAAGATGGCTTCACAGTGGCTTCAAAACAGCGAACCTTGTCAGTCATCCAGAGTTCATATACATCATTGGGTCCACCCCTTGCATCAATTTGCGCAATTAATTCCCCTTGTTGAATTGCCTGTATTTACCTGCTCATCAACCATTAATTCTAGAATACGCCATGGATAGTGAAATGAGCAACAATTCCCATGCAGAAATGTAACCCTCAGCATAGTTCGCCACCTCCAGGACTGCGGACTGCGGCCTACACAATTGCTGTAAATTACCGAGATGATGTGGATGAGTTGTCGAAGACTGTTGCTGCAAAACAAGAAGTGGGAGACACAAGGTTTGATTTGACATATAATTCTCCCCTTGATTCATGCCCATTGGTTGAAAGAAAAGAAAGGGATTATTGCATGAGTGAGCCAATGGGTTAATCAGCAACGGTGGGGAAATTGCCTTAATGTGCCATTCTCATAGGCTTAATGTTAATAGGCGAATGACATTCCGCACGCTTGCTAATAGGAAAGGAGGAGAGACGTGACGCTAAGCTGATGAGGTAACATTATGACACCACCCTAGAAATACCTGCCATGCTGACGAGGTAACATTATAGATACAGTGCCTTGCGAAAGTATTCGGCCCCCTTGAACTTTGCGACCTTTTGCCACATTTCAGGCTTCAAACATAAATATATAAAACTGTATTTTTTTGTGAAGAATCAACAACAAGTGGGACACAATCATGAAGTGGAACGACATTTATTGGATATTTCAAACTTTTTTAACAAATCAAAAACTGAAAAATTGGGCGTGCAAAATTATTCAGCCCCTTTACTTCCAGTGCAGCAAACTCTCTCCAGAAGTTCAGTGAGGATCTCTGAATGATCCAATGTTGACCTAAATGACTAATGATGATAAATACAATCCACCTGTGTGTAATCAAGTCTCCGTATAAATGCACCTGCACTGTGATAGTCTCAGAGGTGCGTTAAAAGCGCAGAGAGCATCATGAAGAACAAGGAACACACCAGGCAGGTCCGAGATACTGTTGTGAAGAAGTTTAAAGCCGGATTTGGATGCAAAAAGATTTCCCAAGCTTTAAACATCCCAAGGAGCACTGTGCAAGCGATAATATTGAAATGGAAAGAGTATCAGACCACTGCAAATCTACCAAGACCTGGCCGTCCCTCTAAACTTTCAGCTCATACAAGGAGAAGACTGATCAGAGATGCAGCCAAGAGGCCCATGATCACTCTGGATGAACTGCAGAGATCTACAGCTGAGGTGGGAGACTCTGTCCATAGGACAACAATCAGTCGTATATTGCACAAATCTGGCCTTTATGGAAGAGTGGCAAGAAGAAAGCCATTTCTTAAAGACATCCATAAAAAGTGTTGTTTAAAGTTTGCCACAAGCCACCTGGGAGACACACCAAACATGTGGAAGAAGGTGCTCTGGTCAGATGAAACCAAAATTGAACTTTTTGGTAACAATGCAAAACGTTATGTTTGGCGTAAAAGCAACACAGCTGAACACACCATCCCCACTGTCAAACATGGTGGTGGCAGCATCATGGTTTGGGCCTGCTTTTCTTCAGCAGGGACAGGGAAGATGGTTAAAATTGGTGGGAAGATGGATGGAGCCAAATACAGGACCATCCTGGAAGAAAACCTGATGGAGTCTGCAAAAGACCTGAGACTGGGACGGAGATGTGTCTTCCAACAAGACAATGATCCAAAACATAAAGCAAAATCTACAATGGAATGGTTCAAAAATAAACATATCCAGGTGTTAGAATGGCCAAGTCAAAGTCCAGACCTGAATCCAATCGAGAATCTGTGGAAAGAACTGAAAACTGCTGTTCACAAATGCTCTCCATCCAACCTCACTGAGCTCGAGCTGTTTTGCAAGTAGGAATGGGAAAAAATGTCAGTCTCTCGATGTGCAAAACTGATAGAGACATACCCCAAGCGACTTACAGCTGTAATCGCAGCAAAAGTTGGCGCTACAAAGTATTAAATTAAGGGGGCTGAATAATTTTGCACGCCCAATTTTTCAGTTTTTGATTTGTTAAAAAAGTTAGAAATATCCAATAAATGTCGTTCCACTTCATGATTGTGTCCCACTTGTTGTTGATTCTTCACAAAAAAATACAGTTTTATATCTTTATGTTTGAAGCCTGAAATGTGGCAAAAGGTCGCAAAGTTCAAGGGGGCCGAATACTTTCGCAAGGCACTGTACCTGCTATGCTGATGAGTGAGATAGGAAGGGATGTGAATTATGAGTTTAATAGATGAATGAAAAGTGACAATCCATTCAGACCAGCCTTACTGATTGAACTTTCGTAACTACTATACATTTCACGCCCTCGGTCCCTTTATAACCTGTGGTCGGGGTTGAACACCTCTGTCGGGGCAGTGTGGGGGGGAAGCAGGAGTGAGTCCATGGCACAGGAGTACAAGAAACAAGCTGTTGGTCCAAAGTGCAAAGGTCTGCTGTGCGGAGCTGTGTTTGGAGCTAGCTTGTAGTGTTGCGTCCATCCTAAACATAGTTTGCACTGCATTCAGGGTTGTCGGCTATAGTTTTTGTAGTTCTTGCTCCAAGCGCCACTCCCCATGCTCCCCCATGTTCAGGGTATGGTGGCTTGGCCAGATATTTGATACGATATGATATGCAATATAAATTATTGCTCTTAAAGTGACAGTGATTAATGTCTATCCTAGGTATTTATGATTGTCTGAGTAGCGTGAGCCACCATCCTGGTATGTATTGATTGACTGTTATTTATATTGGCAAAGCTGAAACAGAATAGGGCCAGTTGGTTTTAAATCTTGTAACTGAAAGATCTTTGCAATAAAATTATTTTTGAATGTGTTGTCTGGTCCATTGCATTGATCAAGGCCCAATTTAATAGGTGGCCTGTCACAAACTAGCCACCAGGCATTACAAAAATCACAAACGTGTGGAATTTCATAAATACTGATCCTACAACCTCACAACCCCTTAGCTATTTGTATAATGTTTGCGAGTTTTCAGACAGATCAGTGCAGACTGTAACAAGCGTTGTTTGAAGGAGACCAAGGCGCAGCATAATTTGTGGTCATCATGTATATTAAATTAGAAAAGAAATACAAAACATAGAATGCCCACCCCACATCACACCCAGACCTCACCAAATAGAGAAATAAAACGTCTCTCTAAGGTCAGGGCATGACAGTACCCCCCCCCCCCCCAAAAGGTGCGGACTCCCGGCCGCAAACCTGAACCTATAGGGGAGGGTCCAGGTGGGCATCTACCCTTGGCGGCTGCTCAGATTCGGGGCATAGCCCCCGCTCCGCTCGCTGAATACAGTCTTCGTTCGCAGTCACTGCTGTCCTTGTCTTTGCCTAACACTAGAACTGAGATAGGGAAACAATATTTTTTCCATAATGCCCCTTCATCCTGGAGCATGCTTCAAAAGATATTAAGTAAGGGGAGTTGGTGTCCTTGTCTGTTTTTAATAAGACAACACTGTTTGTGATAGCTGCAGTTGTTTCTAATCTTCAATTGTATCTGTAACTTGTGACACTTTGTCTTTAGTGTATTTAGTATTTTTCTGTAAGATTTTCTGTACATGCTGCTATTTCCCTGTTTGCCTTGATGCCAGGTGGCCGTCGCAAAAGAGGATTTTATCCTCTTGGGTCGTAATGGGTCGTACCTGGTTAAATAAAAGTTCAATAAAAATAGTCTGGGTGGCCATTTGATTAATAATTGTTCAGCAGTCTCATGGCTTGGGGGTAGAAGCTGTTAAGAAGCCTTTTGGTCCTAGACTTGGCGGTACGGTATTGCTTGTCGTGCGGTAGCAGAGAGAACAGTTCATGACTTTGGTGACTGGAGTCTTTTTGGTGCCTTCCTCTCCCCAATTGTTTGTGCCTTCCTCTGACAGACGGCTACGAATAATATAGATGAGAACTATCTTTGGTAGATACTGTGGTCTACAGCTTATCATGAGGTACTCTACCTCAGGCGATCAATACCTTGAGATTTAATATTAGACATTGCGCACCAGCAGTTATTGACAAATAGACACACCACCCCCGCCGCTCATCTTACCAGACGTAGCTGCTCTGTCCTGCCGATGCATGGAGAAGCCAGCTAGCTTCTCCGTGCAGTTTTTAATGTCCCGTTGGTAGGATAATAATCGTAGATCGTCCAGTCTGCTTTCCAATTATTGCACGTTGGCCAATAATACGGAGGGTAGCTGGTTTAGCTACTCGTCAGAAAATTATTTCCTTCATGCTTCAAGTCTTTCCTTCATGCGGATGACAGGGATTTGGGCCTTGTCTCGACAATGCAGTATATCCTTCGCGTCGTACTCATTAAAGAAAAAATATTTGTCCAGCTCGAGGTGAGTAATCGCTGTTCTGATGTCCAGAAGCTCTTTTCGGTCATAAGAGACAGTAGCGGCAACATATGTACAAAAAAAGAGTTAAACAATGCAAAAAAACTAACAAAATAGCAAAGTTGGTTAGGAGCCCGTAAGACGGCAGTCATCCCCCTCTGTCGCCATTATCACAATTAACATCTTCTCTTGCGGAGAGTATTTGTAGTGAGGGGCTGGGATACTACGATCTTATTCCCATGGGAACTGTTGAGCGGCCAACCTCTCATACGGTGGTTTAGTTTAGTTCAGCTTGATACTCCCTATTCTTACTTTTGATTAGCTACTTTATTTGCTAGTCTCTATTCATACTTTCATTTAGTTACTCTATTTACTACTCTCTATTCTTACCACAGTCCCTCCTGCGACACTTTCATTACAGTTCCATTAGGAGAGGGAGAGAGAGAGACTACAGTAATACAAATTCTTTTGTCATGCCAATGAAGCATTTCTGAATGGAATTGACTAGGGAAGAGAGAAACTCATATGACCCTGAGTTAATTTGAATTACTCCAAACCCAGTGGTGTTCTCTCTCTTTCTCTGTCTCTCGCTCTCTGGCTCTCTCGCTTTCCCTCCTCCTCCCCTGCCTTGTGAAGAAGCAGGCTTTGTGGATGAGAGGATCATGCTGGGCATGATCTAAACACACCCACTGGGCGTTGGGGTGAGCTGGGAATTGAATAGCAGAGAAAAGGCCAAACCTGGAGGACTACAGCCAGCACTACACTCCAACCTTACAAGAACCTTATCCAAGAGACACCCCCTCAGAACAGTGGGCTATAGTTAGTTATAGAGAGGTTTAGGGGTTTGACAGACGTATATACGTGTTCTCCTCCACATCCCAGAACAAAGCCAAATAAACTGAGTCCGCCTTGCCAAATGTGAGACTGTTTTAAGAAAGGCCTTCATACGTTATCCACAGATAAAAGAACACATAACATGTCAGAGCAGAAAGCAAAATAAACTCAGTGCAGGAGGACTGCGCTGGGAAGAACACAGCATGAATGCCAGCATTCACACACACACACACACACACACACACACACACACACACACACACACACACACACACACACACACACACACACACACACACACACACACACATATGTATGGTGCATGTGTGTGTGTTTTCTCACCAGTTCCCTCTTCTCCCACTGTGTCAGAGCATCGACAGACAGGAGACAGCAGAAGATTGATGAGTCCTGGTCGACTTTGGTGGGATTACTGTTGTGGTTGCGGTAGTGATGGTAATGGTAGGGAGCTTTGAACTGGGGAATAATTGTTGTCAGATGTGGAGGTTTTACAGTAGGTGTGACAATTTGACTCAGACCCAGTGTGTCTCCAATGGTACCATATTCCCTATGTAGTGCACTTTTGACCAGGGCTCATAGGGCTCTGGTCAAAAGTAGTCCTATCCCCCTTATGCAAACCCCTGTAGTTCAAGTGTGACAAACAAGCGAGTTCACATCCCACTGAGCACAAACAGGTTGAATCAACGTTGTTCCAACGTAATTTGTCAACGTATTGTGACGTGGAACCTACATGGAAAATACATTGGATTTGAAAAAAGTAATCAAAGGTAAACTGTTGTTTTGAGGGTGATATTTCAACCACGAGATTATTTCATCATTGTAACTAATTTTCAACATAGTCAAACCTTGCATAAAAAAGTATGTTGAATTTGTTCCATTGAAACAACGTCAGATCTTCAACGTTACATCCACTGTACGCCTCCCATAGTCTGTCGTGACTTGTCTAGTTAAATAAAGGTCAAATTAAAACAATATATATATACATTATATATATAAAACAACAATAGTAGTAGGCTGGGAAGTGCCTCCTAGTGCAGAGTTGCTCAACAGCTATTCATTTCGTCTTCCATTCCGGGTTTTAAAATCCCTGCTTAGCTTTTATATTTTTCACTGACTATTACCAATATGCTATGGTGAGAATGATTATTGAGAGACCTCTTAATAACTAAATAATTTCACTGTTGCTATTGAACTCATTCCAAAGGGTAGGTTTAACAGAGCAAATGATTAGGGATCCCCATCAGCTCCTGTCTAGGCAGCAGCTACTCCTTCTGTGGTCCAAACACATTAAGGCACTTACATTACACATAAAGCCAAAGATAAAACTGTACATCATATAATGTTATTACACCACTACATATGTGTCTGTGCCTGTGAATATGTCTCTTCACAGTCCCCACTGTTCCATGAGATGTATTTTCATCTGTTTTAAAAGAAAATCTAATTTTACTCCTTGCATGAGTTCCATGTAGTCATGGCTCTATGTAGTACTGTACGTCTCTCATAGTCTTTTCTGGACTTGGGGATTGTGAAGAGACCTCTGGTGCCATATCTTGTGGTGTATCTACGGGTGTCAGAGCTGTGTAAGCAGACAGCTCGGTGCATTCAGCTTGTCAACACTTCTTACAAAAACAAGTAGTGATGAAGTCAATCTCTCCTACACATTGAGCCGTGAGAGGTTGACATGCATATCATTAATGTTAGCTCCCCGTGTACATTTAAGGGCCAGCCGTGCTGCCCTGTTCCGAGCCCATTGTAATTTTCCTAAGTCCCTCTTTGTGGCACTTGACCACACGACTGAGGTATGACAAAACTAGGGCCTGCAGGACCTGCCTTGTTGATAATGTTGTTAAGAAGGCAGAGCAGTGCTTTATTATGGACAGACCTCTCCCCATCTTAGCTACTGTCATATCAATATGTCTTGACAATGACCGTTTACTATCCAGGGTTACTCCAAGCAGTTTAGTCACCTTCATTTGCTCAATTTCCACATTATTCATGATAAGATTTAGTGGAGGTTTAGGGTTTAGTGAATGATTTTAGTTAAAAAATATTTAGGACTAACTTATTCCTTGCCACCCATTCTTTGTTAAGTGTTGCAGTCATTCCAGTCGCTGTAGTAGCTGACGTGTATAGTGTTGAGTCATCTGACGTGTATAGTGTTGAGCCCTTCAATTAAAGAACACCATCTGTGTTCTGTTAGACAGGTAACTCTTTATCCACAATATAGCAGGGGGTGAAAAGCCACGATTCATAACTGTTCTCAGCAGCAGACCATGGTCGATAATGTCAGAAGCCCCACCGTAGTCTAACAAAACGCCCCCCACAATCTTTTTATCATCAATTTCTCTCAGCCAATCATCAGTTATTTGCGTCAGTGCTGTGTTTGTTGAATGTCCTTCCCTATAAGCGTATTGAAACTCTGTTGTCAATTTGTTTACTGTAAAATAGCATTGTATCTGGTGAAACACATTTTTTACGATAGTTGGGTTGGTAACAGGCTAATTGGTTGAATTGTTTATTTGAGCCAGTAAAGGGGGCCTTACTATTCTAGGTAGCGGGAATTACTTTTGCTTCCTTCCAGGCCTGAGGGCACACACTTTCTAGTAGGCTTAAATTGAAGATATGGCAAAAAGGAGTGGCAATGTTGTCCTCTATCATCCTCAGTAATTTACCATCCAAGTTGTCAGACCCCAGTGGCTTGTCATTGTTGATAGACAGCCATTTTTTCACCTCTTCCACACTGACTTTACGGAATTCAAAATGACATTGCTTGTCTCTCATAATTTGGTTGTTTATTGCTGGCTTGTCATGCCTACGTTTGCTAGTCTTGCCAATGAAAAAAATAATGCAAGTAGTTGGTAATATCAGTGGGTTTTGTGATGAATGAGACATCTGATTCAATGAATGATGGAGCTGAGTTTGCCTTTTTGCCCAAAATTTCATTTAAGGTGCTCCAAAGCTTTTTACTATCATTCTTTATGACATTTATCTTTGACATTTGCCAATCGGTTGTGCTACCAGACTTATTTGCTTATTTGACTTATTTACCCGTTGCCTCATCTCTCACAACCATACAATTTTTAAATTCCTCATCAATCCAAGGGGATTTAACAGTTTTTACAGTAATTTTCTTAATTGGTGCAAGCTTCTTAGAAACTAGAATAAGCTATTTCATAAATGTGTCAAGTGCAGCATCTGGTTGCTCCTCATTACACACCACAGACCATAAAATATTATTTACATCATCAACATAAGAATCACTACAAAACGTATTGTATGATCTCTTACACACTATATTAGTCCCAGCCTTTTGAACTTTGGTTTTCCTAGATATGGCTACTATATTGTGATGACTACATCCAATGGATTTGGATACTGCTTTAAAGGAAATCTCTGAAGCATTAGTAAAGATGTGATCAATACATGTTGATGATATCATTCCTGTGTTGTTTGTAACTACCCTGGTAGGTTGACTGATATCCTGAATCAGGTTGCAGGCACTAGTTACAGTTAGAAGCTTTTTCTTGAGTGGGCAGCTTGATGTGAGGCAGTCAATATTGAAATCACCCAGAAAGTATACCTATCTGTTGATATCACATACATTATCAAGCATTTCCCACATATTATCCAGATACTGACAGTTAGCACTTGGTTGTATATAGCAGCTTCCCACCAGAATGGGATTTTGGTTAAGCAGATGAACCTGTAGCCATATTACTTCAATAGTATTTAACATGAGATCCTCTCTAAGCTTTACAGGAATGTCATCCTTAATATAGACTGCAGCACCGCCCAAGTGCCATTTCTGTATTTTCTGTAGATCTTATAACCATGTCTTGCTAGCAACGTATCAAAGGTATTATCTACAGTAAGTGAGTATCAGAGATTGTCAGAATATGAATGTCATCGGTTACCAGCAAGTTATTGACTTCATTAATCTTGGTCCTTGGCTACATATGTTAATGTGGTCGCTTTCTTTTTCTGGGATACTTGATTGTTTACATTGTTTTACTGGGAAGCTTAGAATTTTAAGCCCTCAGGCCTGAAGGGAAGCTAAATTAATTCCGCTACCTAAGAAGAGTAAAGGCCCCTTAATGGCTCAAATAGCCGACCAATCAGCCTGTTACCTACCCTTAGTAAACTTTTGGAAAAAATGGTGTTCGACCAGATACAATGCTATTTTACAGTAAACAAAGTGACAAAAGACTTTCAGCGCGCTTATAGGTAAGGACATTCAACAAGGACAGCACTTATACAAATCACCGACAATGATGAGACAGCCTATAGGGAGGATGTCAGAGAACTGGCAGTGTGGTTCCAGGACAACAACCTCTTCCTCAATGTGAGCAAGACACAGGAGCTGATCGTGGAGTACAGGAAAAGGCAGGCCGAGCAGGCCCCCATTAACACTGATGGAGCTGCAGTGGAGCAGGTCGAGAGTTTTAAGTTCCTTGGTGTCCACATCACCAACTAACGGATTCCAAGATGGTGTAGCAGTGCAGACGTGTTTTGTTCGTTCTCTCGTGTACTTTTGTATTTTTTCGTCTTTTTTGTATATATTTCAATTTTATTTTCAATCTTTTATCCATTTTAGTTCAATTATAACTTCCGGTAACCTGCCTCACCCAATGTGATACAGAACCGCTATTATTTTGAATTTCTAGACCTTATAGCAAGAACTACCTAGCCACCAGAAGCTAACCAGCTAATTAGCTACAAGCTATTTAGTCATTGTTAGCCACTGCTAGCGGCCTTTACCTTCTGCACAGGTACCAGCCCTTTTTTTTTGCTTGGATAATACTCGCCAGCCTACCAGTAACGGACTGTCTCTCCACTACAACGCCGGATTCCTGCCGTAAAACCTGGACCATTCTCCTGATCTTCACAGCTATCTAGCACCCACCGAGTTACCCAGTACCGAAGCAATCCTTGAGGCCCACCTCCCGGCCTACTCAGTTGTTCACCCGGACTCCACCCAAACACGGCTAGAACACCGAACTCCACCGGATCCTTGCCGTAAGCTCTGGACCTTGGCACCGGATCAACGCTGCTACTAAGTGGCTATAGTGGCTATAAAACTGATTATTTTATTTTTTAACCCTTTTTTGTGATTTATGATCTTGTCTCATAGCTGCAACTTGGGAGAGGCGAAGGTTGAGTCATGCGTCCTCTGAAACATGACCCGCCAAGCCGCGCTTCTTAACACCTGCTCGCTTAACCCGGAAGCCAGCTGCACCAATGTGTCGGAGGAAACACTGTTCATCTGACGACGAGTGAGCCTGCAGTGGCCCAGCGTGCCACAAGGAGTTGCTAGAGCGTGATGAGCCAAGTAAAGCCCCACCAGACAAACCCTCCCTTAACCCAGATAACGCTGGGCCAATTGTGCGCCGTCCTATGGGACTCCAGGGATCGAACCCCAGGTTGTAATGACATCGCAACACTGCGCCACTCGGGAGGCCTGCTCTATGGATTCTAATTACTGCGTGTGTGTGTGTGTGTGTGTGTGAGAGAGAGAAAGAGAGAGAGAGAGAGAGAGAGAGAGAGAGAGAGAGAGAGAGAGAGGGTGATTGGTACTGTGGGATTATTTAATCAGTTTGTCTCATTGGACAGGTCAGAGTCTGTTTGAAGTTGTTGAGTGGTTTTTGTAGATGTACATTATGTGTTCCACAGCAGAGAGTGTTCCAGAGTAGAGAGTACCCACAGTAGCAAATGTAGTTGAATACTGGCAGTGTCTGCTGTGGCAGGTTGGATGGTGCAATTTACCTGAAAAAGATCTCTCTAATCTCTTAATGTTCATCTCAAACTGTACCAAATTCATGCATTTAGCTGTTGAAAATCAATTTTTTGGGCAGTTGGAGAATGCCCCAGACTCCCCCACGGGCTTTGGGCTAAACCCCCAATGTCAAGTGAGCAGGTTGTTGGGCGGCTGGACATCACTAGTCGCAGGATTTCATCTGGAGAGAGAAAGGGAAAAGAGGTCAAGGCGTAGGGTAGTTCTGTGTGACTGGGATCAGTGGGCTCAGTAGCCTGAGTGAATAAGGAGCAGATGTCGTGTGTGTGTGTGTGTGTGTGTGTGTGTGTGTGTGTGTGTGTGTGTGTGTGTGTGTGTGTGTGTGTGTGTGTGTGTGTGTGTGTGTGTGTGTGTGTGTGTGTGTGTGTGTGTGTGCGTGCGTGTGTGTTTTTATGGGTTTTTGTGTGTGTATGTGTGTGTGTACGTTTGTGTGTAAGGTTTGGATGTGTATGTAGTTATAATCACTAAGTTGTAGATAGTCTCTGAAGTGCAAATAGTCTCTAAGGTGCAGGTCTGTGCAGGGAGACAGCTGGGTCATTCCTGTTGTCATTCCACTACTAACGGACACCAATAATAAAAAGAGACTTCTTGGGTCTAAAAACATAAGCAATGGACATTAGACCAGACATCTGTCCTTTGGTCTGAGTCCAAATTTGTGATTTTTGGTTCCAACCGCCGTGTCTTTGTGAGACGCAGAGTACGTGAACGGATGATCTCCGCATGTGTAGTTTCCACCGTGAAGCATGGAAGAGGAAGTGTGATGGTGTGGGGGTGCTTTGCTGGTGACACTGTCGGTGATTTATTTATAATTCAAGGCATACTTAACCAGCATGGCTACCACAGCATTCTGCAGTGATACGCAATTCCATCTGGTTTTTCAACAGGACAATGACCCAACACACCTCCAGACTGTATATGGGCTATTTAACCAAGAAGGAGAGTGATGGAGTGTTGCATCTGATGACCTGGCCTCCAAAATCATCCGACCTCAACCCAATTCAGATGTTTTGGGATGAGTCGAACCAAAGAGTGACAGAAAAGCAGCCAACAAGTGCTCAGCATATGTGGGTAATCCTTTAAGACTGTTGGAAAAGCATTCCAGACGAAGCTGGTTGAGAGAATGCCAAGATTGTGCAAAGCTGTCATCAAGGCAAAAGGTGGCTACAATGAAGAATATAAAATATTAAATTACTACATGATTCCATATGTGTTATTTCATAGTTTTGTTGTATTCACAACAACGATCTAACCTCCTCTCTAACTGTCTCGTCGCCTCTGGTGATCAGGCCCATCACCGTCATGTCGTCTGCAAACGTAGTGATCGTGTTGGAGTCATGCGTGACCACGCAGTTCTGGGTGTACAGGGAGTACATGAGGGGGCTGAGCACACACACCTGGGCCCCCCCCTTGTTGAGGGTCAGCGTGGCAGAGGTGTTGTTGCCCAACCTCACCATCTGGGGTCTGCTTGTCAGGAAGTCCTGGATCTAGTTGCAGAGGGAGGTGTTCTTTCCCAGGGCCTTAAGCTTAGTGTTGAACTTAGAGGGGACTATGGTGTAGTTGATGAACAGCATTCTCACATAGGTGTTTCTCTTGTATAGGTGGGATAGGGCAATGTGTAGAGCAATAGCGATTGCATCAACCGTGGAGCTGTTGGGGCGGTATTCAAATTGGTGTAGATCCAGGGTGTCAGGTAAGGTGGAGCTGATGTGGTCACTTGAGTGTGTGCTTATTTGTGCGTGCCTCAGATACAGGGCTCCTTCAGAAAGCTTCAGATCAAACACATGTGGAGAACTTAGCAAAAGCATGGTTGTTTTTCTTTACTCTCCTTGTATTTAATGTCATAACATAATTCATGTATAACTACCCACTGTTTGTCTTTGTCCAAGACAAGCACAAACTAGCAATTAAGTGTGTGTGTGTGTGTGTGTGTGTGTTTGTTTGTGTGTGTGTGTGTGTGTGTGTGTGTGTGTGTGTGTGTGTGTGTGTGTGTGTGTGTGTGTGTGTGTGTGTGTGTGTGTGTGTGTGGGGTTTTGTGTGGGGCGTAGGTGTAGGAATAAACTAGATGTCGAGGAAAGCCCTATGAGGTGTCTGCACACATGGAATCCCCCTACAACTGCTGCCAGCTTGTTAGATTTTCCAGCGGTGTAAAATAAACACTGTTTTTTTGCTTGAGTCTGTACAAAACTGTCAGAAGGATTTAAAATGGATGGCAGCCTGTGTCTAAGGGTCTACAGTAGAGATACTAAAATCAGCGGGAAAAAATTGCAACTTACAATCATAAATGAGAGAGAACGGGAGAACGGGAGAGCGAGAGCGAGACAAACAGAAGTGCACATAGACAATAGGTCAGAGGTGAATCCCACCATGAGGAATGAAGAGAATTCAGAGACTCTTAAAGCTCCAGTGTGACTGAGAGTAAATGAAAGCCCCCTGCGTGTTTTTTTACTGCCCCTTTATAAGGTAACAGGGCCTGTGTGTTTTATAAGGCGCTATGGTCAAGGCTGAGTTATGATCGTGTGTCATGGTTGAGTTCTCCCTCCTCCTCACAAAGAGTAAGACAAGTTTGTGAGGCCCAGAGGCTGAGGTCTATGTCCTCCAAGATTGAATAACCTTGGGTTAAATGAGTAATATCAAACAATATACAGTGGGGCAAAAAAGTATTTAGTCAGCCACCAATTGTGCAAGTTCTCCCACTTAAAAATATGAGAGAGGTCTGTAATTTTCATCATAGGTACACTTCAACTATGACAGACAAAATGAGGAGAAAAAAAAATCCAGAAAATTACATTGTAGGATTTTTAATGAATTAATTTGCAAATTATGGTGGAAAATAAGTATTTGGTCACCTACAAACAAGCAAGATTTCTGGCTCTCACAGACCTGTAACTTGTTCTTTAAGAGGCTCCTCTGTCCTCCACTCGTTACCTGTATTAATGGCACCTGTTTGAACTTGTTATCAGTATAAAAGACACCTGTCCACAACCTCAAACAGTCACACTCCAAACTCCACTATGGCCAAGCCCAAAGAGCCACCAGATACAAAATTGTAGACCTGCACCAGGCTGGGAAGAGTGAATCTGCAATAGGTAAGCAGCTTGGTCTGAAGAAATCAACTGTGGGAGCAATTATTAGGAAATGGAAGACATACAAGACCACTGATAATCTCCCTCGATCTGGGGCTCCACGCAAGATCTCACCCTGTGGGGTCAAAATGATCACAAGAACGTTGAGCAAAAATCCCAGAACCACACGGGGGGACCTAGTGAATGACCTGCAGAGAGCTGGGACCAAAGTAACAAAGCCTACCATCAGTAACACACTACGACGCCAGGGACTCAAATCCTGCAGTGCCAGACGTGTCCCCCTGCTTAAGCCAGTACATGTCCAGGCCCGTCTGAAGTTTGCTAGAGAGCATTTGGATGATCCAGAAGAAGATTGGTAGAATGTCATATGGTCAGATTAAACCAAAATAAAACTTTTTGGTAAAAACTCAACTCGTTGTGTTTGGAGGACAAAGAATGCTGAGTTGCATCCAAAGAACACCATACCTACTGTGAAGCAGGTGAGCGTAAATTAATGCGTGTAGGAACCAGAACGAATGAGAAGAATCGTTCTTGGCGTGCCTGCTTTCTTCCGCCGAGTCCGGACTTAAGACTTTCAAATTGCTTGGAGACCCTGTACCAGCTGTCTTCTGCAGGGGACTTGGGTGTTCACTCCATTGCTGTGGATTCCCCTCCAGCTACCTCTCCCTGTCCTAGTCAATCGACTGCCTGGGCACAGCCTGGACCACCATGGCCCCAGTCCGCTGGGCTCATTGCGGTGATTGTGATAGGGAGTTTGATGGTGAGGCATATATCTGTACATGGGGCAAAAACTTTGTGTTTTCCTGAGGCAAAAGTTCAGGATATCAACAGGTTGCTTCCTGAGGCTGTGCGTCAGTCACCGGGGGCTGATACTGTCGTGGTTCTTTTGGGCTGGAATGACATTATGAAAGGGCAGCTCAGAAAAGCTGAAGATAGATTTTAAAAAACTGATTGGGTCACTACTTGACACCAACAAACACCCCATAATATCTGACCCTCTGCCCTCCCTAAATCATGGTAGACTTGTAGCCCTCCATAACTGGCTTCGAGACTATTGCAGCTCTGTGTGTGTAACATTTATTGACAATTTTGATATCTTCTGGGGGAAAAAAGCTTGAATTATAAGGAGGATGAGATCCACCCAAATCATTTATGTTCCTGGATCATAAGGACCACCACAGGAAAGGAAGACCCAGAGTTACCTCTGCTGCAAAGGATACGTTCATTAGATTTAACTGCACCTCAGATTGCAGCCCAAATAAATGCTAAGTAACACATCTCAACATCAACTGTTCAGAGGAGACTGCGTGAATCAGGCCTTCATGGTCGAATTGCTGCAAAGAAACCACTACTAAAGGACACCAATAATAAGAAGAGACCTGCTTTGGCAGTGTCTGAATTTTTTCTGTGTGTTTTCCCAAACCCAAGCTATACTCACTTAACACTCCACTGTTAGGCTGTCAGGGAATTGACAAGGACTTTGGTGGGATTTGAGTTGGTTAGTCTGGTTTGTTCTCACCTCTGTGTTCAGGGGATACATCTGATCGAATGTACTATGACTGGTGTCATAATGGCGCTTAACATTGGCAGTTTCCATGAGAGCTACAGACTCGCTGCATATCAGGCCCCTTAGTTTTGTGCTAGTTGCGGGGAGAATGAATAAACTGTTCGGTCCACTTGTCTTTGAATATATTCGGCTTTTAGAGTCAATTTCAACAAGCCATATTAACATAGATACTGGAAACTAAAGTCTTTCTATGCGTGATATTAATAGTTGATCCGCGGACAAATATTTATTTATTCTGCCTGTTGTCCCATGGTTCTGCAGAAGATTAGGTAAGATGTGGCCCCTGCATTTGCATATAACCACACGATTAGATGGGGCACTAGCAGAGATGGGCGTTTGTAACGGTCGTCAGTGGAAGAAGGTGAGGACCAAAGCGCAGCGTGGTACTTGTTCATGTTATTTATTTCAACTGAACAACATCAAACAAAGAAACAAAAAGGCACAACAATATCCTCCCATGTCCATGAGTCCCGAGATTTCTGCTGCTGCCCAATACCATGCTGCTTGGTCATTTGGCGGTGGGTGATTCTGTAACATTCGTCGTCCTTGTCTGAGGAGGATGAAGGATCGGAGGACCAAAGCGCAGCGTGGTACTTGTTCATGTTATTTATTTCAACTGAACAACATCAAACAAAGAAACAAAAGGCACAACCGAAACAGCTCCGTCAGGTGCAAAACACACTAAACAGAAAGTATAATCACCCACCACTCAAGGGTGAAAACAGGCTGCCTAAGTATGGTTCTCAATCAGAGACAACAATTAACAGCTGCCTCTGATTGAGAACCGTACCAAAAACACAAATACCAAATCATAGAAAAAAGAAAATAGACTGCCCACCCAACTCACGCCCTGACCATACTAAAACAAAGACATCACAAAGGAACGCTGTCAGAACGTGACAGCGAGCCGCTGCGCCTGGATGATTTCTTAAAGCTGTCTAAAAATATTTGATGGCCTTTTATATAACAAAATGCGATGTTGTCCGGTCCGGATTTACCCTTCTCTGGGTCCGGATCAGGACCGTGGTCCACCAGCTGAGTTTGGCTGGCTTAGACTCTTATGGTTTAAAATCAACATGGAAAAGTATCTGCCTTTGATCCCACCACAACAAATCCCAAAGTAACCGCGGGAAGTAATGACTGACTGCTGGTGAGAACAGCCTCTGTGATAATGTCACATGCAGGTACACATGGTAAAGTCACATGGTGGTACACACAGACATATGTATGTAGATATTTGGACTAAACAAAAGCAGACTTTAGTAGAGAAAAACAACCAGCAAGTTGAGACAAAAACACTTCTGGCAGTGACTGAACTGCGCTACTGTCACGTCCTTACCGTAGTTCCTTTTTTATGTCTCGGTTTTAGTTTGTTCAGGGCGTGAGTTGGGGTGGGCATTCTATGTTTTCTATCTCTATGTGTGTGGCCTGGTATGGTTCCTAATCAGAGGCAGCTGTCAATCATTGTCTCTGATTGAGAACCATAATAGGTAGCCTGTTTTCCCATTTTGAGTTGTGGGTGATTGTTTTCTGTTCTGTGTGAGTACCTGACAGAACTGTTGTGTTTTGTTCAACTTTTGTTTTTGTTCCGGTTATAATACACAACATGGACACTTACCACGCTGCACATTGGTCCGATATTTCCTACTGCTCCTCAGAAGAGGAGGAGAATTGTTACAGAATCACCCACCAAAAAAGGACCAAGCAGCGTGGTAACCTGGAGCAGAGGGTTCTGGACTCCTGGACTTGGGAGGAGATACTGGAAGGCAAGGGACCCTGGGCACAGGCTGGGGAATATCGCCGCCCCAAGGAAGAGCTGGAGGCAGCGATTTGGGGTAAGGCAGTAACCACGGGCACGAGCACGAGAGGTTACAGGCACGAGAGGCAGCCCCAAAATATTTTGGGCTGGAAGCACACGGGGAGTGTGGCAGAATCAGGTTGGAGACCTGAGCCAACTCCGTGGCAGGCATCGTACTGGTCAGGCACCGTGTTATGTGGTCAAGCGCACGGTGTCTCCAGTGCGCGTTCTTAGCCCGGTGCGCTACATCCCAGCCCCCCACAACTGCCATGCAATAGTGGGCATCCAGCCAGGGCGTATTGTGCCGGCCCAGCGTGTTTGGTCTCCGGTACTCCGTTTCGGCCCAGGGTATCCTGCGCCGGCGCTGCGTGCTGTGTCTCCGGGGTGCTGGGAGGGTGCAGTGCTGACCTTAGTTAATTTTTTTGTCTCTGTTTTAGTTTGGTCAGGGCGTGAGTTGGGGTGGGCATTCTATGTTTTGTGTTCTATGTTTTCTATCTCTGTGTTTGGCCTGGTATGGTTCCCAATCAGAGGCAGCTGGCAATCGTTGTCTCTGATTGAGAACCTTACTTAGGTAGCCTGTTTTCCCAGAACTGTTGCATTTTGTTCAACTTTTGTTTTTGTTTCAGTGTTCCGGTTATATTAAACAACATGGACACTTACCACGCTGCGCATTGGTCCAATATTTCCTAAAGATCAACAACATTTTTATCCGTTTCAAAGGGGTGGATTTTTGTCTTGCCTTACTTTCTTTACTAAGAAAAATTATTATGGAAACAGAGTTTTTTCTAATAATTTTGAAGGTATGCAGGGCATGTGATGTCATCACGCAACTATAAAGCTCCACTACAAATTTTATTCTAAATGCCTACCGCAGGACAAGGATTGTCTTGATTTTCAAGAAATTTTAGAATTGCTTCCCCTTGCTTTTCTGGTCGGCTGGATGTTTCACCATCCAATTATTTCAGATTTACAGGAGTGCAAGTCTCACCATGGCACTGACCGTGGCGATAGGGTTGCAAAATATTTGTCAATTCTTGCATTCTATCCATGCTGGCTTTTGCAGGGCGGAGACATGAAACAGATAGGTGGGAGGGCATACAGGCTGTTGACAATTTGTTAATGCGCAATTTGCCTAAATGGATCATGGAAACACTTCAACCACTTCATATTTATTGGACACTGGGTTTCTGCGGGAAAAAAATACATGTTTTGTAGGTATTACGTCCAGCTGTTTTTATCGACACAAGACGTGAAATGGAAACACACCTTAGCAGTCGCATCTCTTTTCCATGTAAACTTTCTAAACGTTGACGAAAAAAATCACTGGACAAGTTAATGGAAACATAGCTTATGATAGGGATGATGGGGGCCACAACAATGGCTGTCCCTCTCCCTGCTGTGTCCTCCAGAAGCCTAAACTACTAAAGGACTCCTGATGTATACACTGCATTAGTCGCATGCACACACACAGCCAGGTCTATAGGGAGGGCATTTGTCACAGTGTCAGCCCTGGCTGTTGACTGGTAGGCAGTGGAGGAGTAAGGGCAGAGACTCAGGGTCTAAATTCCCTTTCAGTAACAATACATGTCAGAGAGCTCTACTCGGGGCCATTCTCCAGGGGGTTGGACACATTGTTGAAAGAACAAAGTGGTCGAATAGAGAGATGGTGCTTGAGACGGGTAAGGATAGAGACATGAATGTGTTTGGTGTAACATTGAGCTCTGTGTCTGTTTGTTATGCATGTGGGGTGTAACATTGGGGTTAGAAGTCCTTTAAAGCTCATTATATTGGGGTGGGTGGGGCTAGAGTATGATGGCTAAAGAAATACGATATAATAGCATTATCGGTCATGTTTGTATTGTCAAACCGGAAATGAAATATATAGAAATTCAACCGGGAAGTTGTTGTTTGTGCAGAGCTAAAAGCAGAGGGGGCCTCTTCACACTTCCACTGACAGCTAGCTAAACATCTTCATTCTCGTACTAGGGATGATGTGGCTGTGTACGGTAATGAATTACCATCTCGTTATCTGCTTTTAAATAATTGCAGTAAATGATTGTTATTGCCTATTTAAAGCGTCATTAATCAGATTCACGTGATGTCTAAACAGTTTACATTGAGGGAGGGAGGGAGGGAGCAAAGCGAGGAAGTGAAGGAGAACAATATAAGAGGAGAGAAAGCTTATGAAAGGTCTGTATCTACAGTAAGTGGTTGAGTTAGGGCTAAGCAATTAATGCTTGTTGAGGCCTGTTCAATTATATTTAAAGAAGAAATGTATTTGACATTAAATGCACTATACATTATGTGGGTTGAGGGCTGTAACAACTTATTAACCATCATTTATTCACATTACTTTAATAACATTTTTCAGTTGTTGTGTAGCTACATTACATTTGTTGTAGGCCCATTTGATAACTTTATTATTTAATTCCAAGTCATCATCTCATCTCTATAGAGCTGCTGCCTACGCTGTCTGACAAAATCGCTATTTTAGTAGTTCTTCAAAGTAAATCAGGCATATTTTTATGACTGCTGGATACGAACTCTCAATCAACTGCTCTCTATCCCTCTCAATCGCGCATTCTTCTGTCTCTTCTCTCTGTCTCAGTGTCTGCACCACACAGACTGGACAAGTAGGCGCACAATAGATTAGGGTAATTGTAGTTAATTACCACATTTTTGGCGCTAAATTCCGCTTTCCAAACCTGTTCCTGGAGAGCTACCGTCCAGTAGGTTTTTGCTCCAACCCTAATTTAGTGCACACAATTCTATTAATTAGCTGATTGATAAGCTGAATCAGGTTATAACTGGGGTTGAAATGGGTAGAGTAGCTCTCCAGGAGCAGGGTTGAAGTGCCCTGATGTAGAATATTGGCCTGTTGAAAATTACAACTCCCTACTACACCCAACAGTTTGAGCTTGATCTGATTTACAGTATATACACAAAAGTATGTGGACACCCCTTTAAATTAGTGGATTCGGCTATTTTAGCCACAGCCGTTGCTGACAGGTGTATAAAATTGAGCACACAGCCATGCATTCTCCACAGAGATACATTGGCAGTAGAATGGCCTTACTGAAGAGCTCAGTGTCGTCCATGTGGCACCGTCATAGGATGCACCGTCAAGTCAGTTGGTCAAATTTCTGACCTTCTAGAGCTGCCCCGGTCAACTGTACGTGCTGCTATTGTAAGTGCTGCTAAGTGGAAACATCTAGGAGCAAAAACGGCTCAGCCACAGAGTTGTAGGCCACACAAGCAACACAATATCTCTTCGTCGGGAGCTTCATGAAATGGGTTTCCATAGCCGAGTAGCCGCACACAAGCCTAAGAGCACCATGCGCAATGCCAAGCGTTGGATGGAGTGGTGTAAAGCTCCCAGCCATTGGACACCGGAGCAGTGGAAACACTTTCTCCAGAGTGATGAATCATACTTCACCATCTGGACGAGTCTGGGTTTGGCGGATGCCAGGAGAACACTACAACCCCAATGCATAGTGCCAACCGTAAAGTTTGGCGGCGGAGGAATAATGGTTTGGGGCTGTGTTTCATGGTTCGGGCTAGGCCCCTTAGTTCCAGTGAAGGGAATCTTAATGCTACAGCATACAATGACATTCTAGACGATTCTGTGCTTCCAACTTTGTGGCAACAGCTTGGGGAAGGCCCGTTCCTGTTTCAGCATGACAATGCCCCCATGCACAAAGCAAGGTCCATACAGAAATGGTTTGTCGAGATTGGTGTGGAAGAACGTAAAGGACATGCGCGGAGCCCTTAGCTCAACCCCATCAAACACCTTTGAGATGAATTGGAACACCGACTGCGAGCCAGGCCTAATCGCCCAACATTAGTTCCCGATCTCATTAATGCTCTTGTGGCTGAATGGAAACAGGCCCCTGCAGCAATGTTCCAACATCTAGTGGAAAGCCTTCCCAGAAGAGTGGAGGCAGCAAGGGAGGACCAACTCCATATTAATGCCCATGATTTTTTTTATGAGATGTTCGGTGAGAAGGTGTCCACATACTTTTGGTCATGTATTGTATCTAGAGAACAGAAAACTGACAGAAAACAAAAACTGAAAGAAATGGAATTCAAATAGTTTAACCAGCGTTTAAAAAACAAAAAATAACAGACATTTCGGTTAATTGCTCATCACTAGGTTGTGTGTGTGATTACGTGAGAAGTTGTTACGAAAGGTGTAAAAATACCTTGCTGCTCCAAGATAAACCCTGGAACGGACATTTACACTGGCCTGGAGAGGTGTATGGGCGAGAGGGTTGTCCTGTGTGTGTGTGTGTGTACACAGGGAGTTGCCCTCTACCTAGGAGAAAGTCCCATTGATGTTGGCCGCTGGTCTCCTGTTTGAAGAAGCTAGCAGCAGGTCAGAAGGAAATGATGGGATTTTCCACAGTTGACCGAACATAGGCCTGCGAGTGTGTGTGTGTCCACGCACGTGTTTGTATGTTCATGTGTGTGTATGGTTACGCGCATCTGTGTGTGCCCGCGTGTGTGTGTGTGTGAGAGAGAGGGGCTACACATGTTTGCTCAGGGATGTGTGAAGTTTAAAGTGGGCGATTCATACGTAATTGAGAGGGGAACTCTGTTTTTACATGCGGAGGGTGGAGGTGGAGTGTTGACCGAGGGAATGCACACAGAGCCTGTGTAACCTAGAGGTAATAGAGCATGTGTTAGCATAATTGCTGTAGCCAGTTATTGCAGAGGCCTTTTTAAAAAGCGATTAACCAAAAGATTCAAGCAGAACGATAGAAACAAAAATGTTAGAGGTTACAATTTGTTTTTCTTTCTCCAAAGTGCATTGTTGTAGGCTATTATAGCATACAGTAAAACGATGGAGTCTCATGTATTTGGAAGATCACACCAAGACAATATGAAAAGCTTGAGTTCAGTCACAATTCAAATACATCTAGAAGCCACTGGGGTAGAGCTCTGTATCTGAACCATAGAGAATGATAGAGGCCTCTAGTGGCCAAAAGGCTCGTCGCCCTTTGAGGGCTTTCACCATTTTGGGGTGGGACTTCCAACTTCATTGGCGGATGCTTCCTGGTGACCCTGTTGGAGTTACGTCATCAGGAGGGATCAGCCAATCGTGAAGAAGAAAATGGACTACTTCAAGATGGAGATTGCCTCAATGGTGTTGCCAATGCTGTCACAGACGCTCTAATGGCACAGATACAAAGATGAGTTCTCTATCTCTTTGATCTGAACCAACAGTCTTGCTATTCTGCCAAAGGTAGTTGATAGTAGATGTTGACCCAGCAGATACATGTGCTTTGGAGAAGTTTACTCGGGGAAAAAGCTGTTACTTGACATTAGAGATGGTGATATCAGTCAGGCCTTTTAGGAATATCTATTGGTTGGCTCCACTGACTGGCTCATGGGACCAGTAATATATCACACTGCGCCTGTGTCACTAAGTATCCCTCCACGTCCCCAATCTACACACCGTCTCCCCTCACAACCCTCATCTTTGACTCTCCGTGCACAACAACCACTGACTCCCCACCACAGGCCTTCCCCTACTTCCTTGCCTATTCCCAACCTCTCTCTCCCCCTTTACTCCCACCTACCTCCTCATCCCTCTACTTGGGCCCTATAAAATTTGCAATACGGAGAACGCAGACATTAAAGTGGAACTCAACCATATAAAAACATTTATTGAACTTACATGCTGACCACACCGCGTTGCAAAATAAATGTACACATACATGATATTCAATCATTGCACCCCCATCATAGCTCATGGGCGTCCGAGAGCGTCTGCGTGGCCAGGCACTAAAAAAGAAATTGGTTCTATTTGTGATGCTCAACATGCTGCAAGTCCGGCCTCTCCCATCTCCTCATTGGTTTTTAGGAGCATATACCCACATGCCTTCTCCTCATTGGTTTTTAGGAGCATATACCCACGTGGTGATTGAAAGATGAATTTAAGACCACACCGGTTGGTTGTAGTAATGCGGTAAAGTTGGTTGCCAACCGCCATATAAAGTCCGAAGAAGAAAAAGAAGCCTTAAGGAAGGAGGAGAGATGACTAGAAGCGAATTCGGTTTACCATTTTATCTGTGGATTAATTGTCAAACCTTGTGCATTTCAGGTAAAATAACAACCCAAAGTTTAAATATCAGGACAAATTAGCTAGCAACAGCAAGCTAGCTAGTTAAATTGCCATACATGTTTATTGCTTTTTGACCTGTCCCCAAATTAATATAATTGGTTCAGAGTTTTTTTTTGTATTTCAACCTGCATGTCCTAATCGCTTCAATTGGATGTTCTATGAAAAATGTTTGATTTTGAGAGCGAAAACCTGAAAATAAATGAGGAAAATGGAAACCAGGAGAAAAAAGGAATAAAAAAAAAACATATTCTATAGGTCCCTTCTCTGCCTTCCCCTATTCTCCATAACCTTCTACCCGCCCCGTCCCCCCTCTCCCTCCCGCCTCACATCGTAGTCCACACAGACAGGGACCTGTCTGTCACATATCAGGCCGGTGACAGATGACCTTTGGCATGGCACGTTTAATAATGTTCCTCTCCTACCCACCGTGACAGGGCGCTGCGTTATTCCGTAGAGACAGCATGCATTAGCAGTAATTTATGGCGCTCCGCCACTCCCTCACGGAGCACTCAATAAGCCGTCCTGCCTGTCCATTTAGTGACCGGCTGCCAAGTGGAGGAGCGGCGCAGCCAGGGATGCGCCATGTCTGATGTGTATCACTGTGACCTACTTATTGTCCCCTCCACTGGGATGTCAAACACGTCACAGTATCAGCACGTCTGGGGATGGACGGTGCTTGGTCATCGTTATCTGTGCACGCTTATTTAAAGGGGAACTGTATGAGCTGATTTGGCCTCATTCTTTTGGGGGCTTGCTCCTCAAGAAATGTTGGCGGCCATGACGGAAGCTTGGGGGTGTGGTTTGATGTGGGTGTATCTTGGGTGTGTCCTTGTCGACAGCAAGACACACCCATCTGTCAGAACCTTGCCCACAGCCGTTTCCCCTCACTCAATCACAACAAACACACCTCCTGCAGGTTGACTTCAATAACTACAGGGAGGTGTATGGAGAGATGCCGGAGGAAGCAGTAGGTCACTAGCATACAGAGTAATATGAGAAGAATGCAATTGCTGAAATCATGTAACTATGCCAAACTAAGTTTTTTTGATAACTTTCAAATATAATAACAAGTCCATGTAGTGTAAACTACCATTTACATAACACCATAGAAGCAGTGTTCTGTTAATATAACAATGTGCACCTTTCAGTAGATAGCCGTAGCTGTTAAATTCGCTCTGGCTATCGACAGTTGTCGCAGTGACATCATGAACATTCAATTGAAATGGTTACTTGCATAGTAGTGGAGACTTTTGTTTGGACATGTAGCTAGCTAGCTAAACAATGAACCATAATCCCAACTCATATATTTACTACCCTGCATGAATCTGCAGGTAGCTAACTATCTAGTTTCAATGTTAGCTAGCTAACATTAGGCTATAACTAGCCATGCAAATGACTCTGAGATACGAATAATATAACTACACACAGATCATACACGTAGCTGGCGAGCCAACCAGCTAACAGTGCACTAACTTGAAATGAAAACGACTTTCTGACTTTTTGCATCCAGTCAAAGAGTGGGCATGTCCGGTTAGAACTCTCGTGCCTGTCTGTTGTATACGGTGTCCCGTATACAACAGGAGTGTCCTGATCCTGGTGCAGAATATACAGGGTTTCTCCCTCCCATTTTGACTCCATTCAATAATAAAACTAGACATTACAAGTTAAAGTTGTATCTAATACAAATGTTATGCTGAGTTCCAGGTCTCTCTCCATTCCGAGACATCCGTATCAAGGCTGTCTGTCAATCATCTTGCAAGTCTCCATCTGCTGGCTCCATACATGTTTTTGTGAACACATAGTCACTGTTATCAATGGCAGTTAGGGATGGATCAAAAGGTACATAATGAGTACCTGGAGGAAAATGTGGGACAGTCATGCTTTTTCAATCTCAGTGAATGGGAGGGTTTAGTATTTCAAAAATCTAGTCAAGGTGAGGGTCATGTAATATGTAACAGTGAGACATATTGAAATGATGACATTTCAATATTTCTCACTGTTTAAAATAAGTTGCTTATTAGGCTGGCTATATGTCAATGTGTGCCTGATGCTGCCCGTCATCTCCCGATTCTGTGCTGTGTGCACAATATCAAGGGTGCCTATAGGCTATTTAGTGTGGTCTCAATCAAATGAGCCATAGCATATTGGCTGTAGACTACTAAGTGCATGCTTGGCGAAGCACAGAGCAAAGTTATATCTAAGATACATTAGCTGCTGGGATGGTTTAAATAAAACTAGGCTACATTACACACTGCAATGGATATTCCAACCCTGAGCCCTGTCCTGATCTGATCTTGCTCACTTTTTGTGTGTGCTGCCTAACCATGCAGTGTAGGCCTACGGTGGCAGTTCAGGAGGAGAGTCAAAGTCTTCTCCCAAATGTTTTAATTTATTAGGCCTAGTCCAAAAAATGCACGATCTTGCTCGCCGACTAGCATATAGCCTTGATTCTGTTCAGTTTGAGAAGGAAAGCGTGAAGATGAGAAAGAGGACCGAAGATCAACTTTGACACTATAGCTCGCTACTACTATAACTGATTTAATTAAAAGCAATATGTTTCCTGCCATTGATGTAGGCCTATTTTTTTTTAGTTATGGACCTCAGAATAAGACAGATTCTAGTAACTGACATGGTGGTGCTGAAACCTAAAGCAGATGCCGTGACACAGTCAATCGGGAATGGAGAGCTCATGGTGTTGAAAGTAGGCCAATTCGAGTAGGCATAATTAATTTAAACGTCTTCATTTTAATTTTAACAACGAGGGCTTTGTGTTGGAGCTTATTTCTTCCTATTAAAGAAATATGAGGTAGACATACCTGTTTGACAGACGAAATTAACCTATAGGTTGCTATTTTCATAGATTTGTCTGTCAATTCCTCTACCCACCATGCACTCTTTAAAAAGCCTACATCCATGTCAGTGAAGGGCTGGTAAGTTCAATACAAGACTTGAATTGAGAAGGTATGCCATAAGCCTACTTTTTATTAAAGGCACAGGCCTACATACCCCTTGTTAGCTTTGAAGGAAATAAAAAAACGGATCTGATTAAATTAAGTGATCTGTAACAGCGCTTTGGCCCGCGATGCTTATAGCTAGAAATAAGCTGTGAAATTCCCGGGAAAGACGTAACTGATGCATATGGGGATATTGTTGCTTGGTTTCTTTGACATTCAGAGGCTGAGATAAAACTTTCTATAGCCAAGGAGACAAAAAAATGACTTTGCTTGGGAAGTAATCTAATTCTGTAAGTATCAATTGATTAACCTATTCCCTTTCTGTACAATAGAAGATGTTTCAACCCAGACAGCTTTTAGGAATACACTTGTCACCTATTGTTGGGTTAAGCCATGGAAGAAGAGTAGCCAGCAGTTAAAGCTGACAGTTTTCTGCATCGGTAGGCTTACTCTGTCTGGGGTGGAAAGATAGGCCTAACTTTTGAAAGTACCATGCTCAGATTCCTAATGACTTCTCAGATTTATTGTAATTATTTGCAAACTGAGACAGTTTCATTGCAAACAAGACACACTGATTTGGAGAAATATGATAAGATGAACACATAGGCATATCTCTTTGACCACCCGACCTGTAGTTTTGGTCATTTGTGTGGTAATAAAAAATATTGCGCTAATATGTAAAATGGGCCCCATTTCTATGCTTTACAATTCTTAAGTTTTGTTTTTGCGTCTTTTACTTCAGGTTTTGTACACTGGTTTCAAACAGGTGAAAATACAATATTTTTGGTTTAATTCAAATATCGTACCAGTCAAAAGCTTGGACACACCTACGCATTCAAGGGTTTTTCTTTATTTACTTTCTTTATTTACTATTTTTCTACAGTGTAGAATATTAATGAAGACATCAAAACCAACTGGAATGCATTTCAGTTAACAGGTGTGCCTTGTTAAAAGTTCAATTGTGGAATTTCTTTCCTTCTTAATGCATTTGAGCCAATCAGTTGTGTTGAGACAAGGTAGGGGTGGTATACAGAAGATGTGGTAAAAAACCAAGTCCATATTATGGCAAGAAAAGCTCAAATAAGCAAAGAGAAACAACAGTCCATCATTACTTTAAGACATGAAGGTCAGTCAATGTGGAACATTTCCAGGACTTTGAAAGTTTCTTCAATTGCAGTCGCAAAAACCATCAAGCGCTATGATGAAACTGGCTGTCATGAGGACCGCCACAGGAAAGGAAGACCCAGAGTTCATTAGAGTTACCAGCCTCAGACATTGCTGCCCAAATAAATGCTTCATGGAGTTCAAGTAACAGACACATCTCAACATCAACTGTTCAGAGGAGACTGTGTGAATAAGGCCTTCATGGTCGAATTGATGCAAAGAAATCACTACTAAACGACACCAATAAGAAGAGGCTTGCTTGGGCCAAGAAACACAAGCAATGGACATTAGAACTGTGGAAATGTATGGTTTCAACCGCAGTGTCTTTGTGAGATGCAGATTAGGTGAACGGATTATCTCTGCATGTGTGGTTCCCACCGAGAAGCATGGAGGAGGTGTGATGGTCTGGGGGTGCTCTGCTGGTGACACTGTCTGTGATTTATTTAGAATTCAAGGCACACTTAACCAGCATGGCTACCACAGTGTTCTGCAGCGATAGTGGGATTATACATTTTTCAACAGGACAATGACCCAACACACCTCCAGGCTGTGTAAGGGCTATTTGACCAAATGAGAGTGATGGAGTGCTGCATCAGATGACCTGGCCTCCACAGTCACCCGACCTCAACCCAATTGAGATGGTTTGGGATGAGTTGGACCGCAGAGTGAAGAAAAAGCAGCCAACAAGTCCTCAGTGTATGTGTGAGTCCTTCAAGACTGTTGGAAAAGCATTCCAGGTGAAGCTGGTTGAGATAAGGCCAAGAGTGTGCAAAGCTGTCATCAAGGCATAGAGTGGCTACTATGAAGAATCTCAAATATAAAATATTGATTTGTTTAACACTTTTTTTGGTTAGTACATGATTCCATGTGTTATTTCATAGTGTTGATGTCTTCACTATTAATTCTACAATATAGAAAATAGGAAAAAAATAGGAAAAACCCTTGAATGAGTAGGTGTGTCCAAACTTGACTGGTACTGTATATTTCAGTGGTTTAGATGGTACAATGATCCTCTACACTATCCATTGCTTGTTTTGTCACATAAACTGAACTATTAGAATTTTAGCAACCAGGAAATGGCACAGCGATTTCTACATATTGTACGTTTAAGATAGAGATATCTGTTTTTTTGCATCTCAATCCACTGCCGAGCTACAACGGTGTTTGTCAGACCACGAAAATCGGGCTCCTCACAAAGACTTCTGTAGCGTTTGAACGGTTTGGCCTACATAAACTAATATGACCACTGTATGTAAAATAAAAAGAATGGAAGTATATTATAGAAGTAGTTTGGTGAAAAAAAGGGGTTAAATATGTGTACAAATAAATTATAGTTTCCTGATCTTTCCTATATCTCTCAGATATAGGACAGACACCTGAAAACAAACTTCCTGTAGATTTTTTGGGGACCATCTGTTTTTCTATGTATGAATCTGTTATTCATTACGTGTCTATGGGCTAATAGCAGTAAGGCCAACATTATTTATATATTTTTGGGATACCTAAAGGGGTCGTTCCACCGGACCACCTTGCCACCACATTCAGCAGCTTGTTTTGTGCATTTATATAACCTATCACCTGCACATTAAGAGTGGAAGCCTTTTCTGTTCACATAGTTGAAATCATTTTGGGATGGTGCTTTATGGTGATGTGGGTGCCGTCTAGTACTCCGTTCGTATTTTGCAACCCATTGATGGCATCGTGGCAAAGAAACCCCTTTTGACTTCATCCCGTTGTGCGATGGTGTATGGAAATTGTATGTGTTACTGTTAATTTTGCTGATGATTGTATCCAAAACATTGGCTCATCTAGGGCTGTGAGATGTCGATCGGCAAGCTCCCGCTGAAAAGTGCCTGTTGCCAAAAACCCGGGGGTGGATAGCAGTTGGATGTGCACCGGAATGGCATGTGTTTGCCTTAATTAAACCTTGCAAGACATTCTGTACTTTCTGCAGAAAAAGTCCCACCTGTCTCTAAAAACGAGCTTTCTGCTAAATGTAGCACTGGCCAAATCTTCAAACAGAGCAAGATTAGCCATTAGCCAATATCCCATTATCTCAGTCGTGGATAGTATTTCAAAAATGCTATCACTCTCACATGTATCTCTCATGTAACAAATGACTGTTCTTTATATGGATTATTATTGTAACAAATGCACTGATGTGGTCAAATTACATAGCATGAAATAAAACTCATTGTAAAACAAATGTACTTTTGTCCTCTGAAGAAGGGCGGTGGTGGATGGACCAATAAAAATAATAAAAGATATGTTGCATTAAATTCACCGTGGAAATACAATGAAATAATGTTATTATTTCATTATTAATTATTCAATCTTTCCCTAACCCAGTCTGCTGTCCCCGCATGCTTCAAGATGGCCACCATTGTTCTTGTATTTAAGAAGGCAAAGGTAACTGAACTAAATGACTATTGCCCCGTAGCACTCACTTCTGTCATCATGAAGTGCTTTGAGAGACTAGTCAAGGATCATATCACGTCCACCTTACCTGTCACTCTAGACCCACTTCAATTTGCTTATCGCCCCAATAGGTCCCCAGACGATGCAATCACCATCACACTGCACACTGCTCTATCCCATCTGGACAAGAGGAATACCTAGGTAAGAATGCTGTTCATTGACTATAGCTCAGCATTCAACACCATAGTACCCTCCAAGCTCATCATTAAGCTTGAGGCCCTGCGTCTCAACCCAGCCCTGTGCAATTGGGACCTGGACTTCCCGATGAGCCAACCCCAGGTGGGAAAGGTAGGAAACAACATCTCCACTTCACTGATCCTTAACAATGGGGCCCTACAAGGGTGCGTGCTCAGCCCCCTCCGGTACTCTCTGTTCACCCATGACTGCGTGGCCATGCACACCTCCAACTCAATCATCAAGTTTGCAGACGACACAACAGTAGTAGGCTTGATTACCAACAATGACGAGACAGCCTACAGGGAGGAGGTGAGGACTCTGGGAGTGTGGTGTCAGGAAAACAACCTCTCACTCAACGTCAACAAAACAAAGAAGATGATCGTGGACTTCAGGAAACAGCAGATGGAGCACCCCCCAATCCACATCGACAAGACAGCAGTGGAGACGGTGAAAAGTTAAGTTCCTCGGTGTACATATCGTGGACAAACTGAAATAGTCCACCCACACAGACAGTGCGGTGAAGAAGGTGCAACAGAGCCTCTTCAACCTCAGGAGGCTGAAGAAAGTTGGCTTGTCACCTAAAACCCTCAAAATTTTACAGATGCACAATTGAGAGCATCCTGCCAGACTGTATCACCTCCTGGTACGGCAACTGCACCGCCCACAACTGTAAAAGCTCTCCAGAGGATGGTGTGGTCTGCACAATGCATCACCGGGGGTAAACTACCTGCCCTCCAGGACACCTAACAGCACCTGATGTCACAGGAAGGTCAAAAAGATCATCAAGGACAACAACCACCCGAGCCACTGCATGTTCACCCCACTATCATTCAGAAGGCGAGGTCAGTACAGCTGCATCAAAGCCTGGACCGAGAGACTGAAAAACAGCTTCTATCTCAAGGCCATCAGACTGTTAAACAGCCATCACTAACACTGAGAGGCTGCTGCCTACATACAGACTTGAAATCATTGGCCACTTTAATAAATGGATCACTTGTCACTTTAATTAAGCCATATCTTTTTCTTTGCAACTCTCTCTGGGAGTGGAAATGGAGAGAGTGGAAATAAAAATAAAATATTAAGATGGGCAAAAGAACACAGACACTCTGCCTAGAAGGCCAGCATCCCAGAACAGGTGAAATCTGTCACGGCGAAGTCCGTCTAAACCTCCTAATTCTGTTTTTTTTTACCTTTATTTAACTAGGCAAGTCAGTTAAGAACAAATTCTTGTTTTCAATGACAGCCTAGGAACAGTAGGTTAACTGCCTGTTCAGGGGCAGAACAACAGATTTGTACCTTGTCAGCTCAGGGTTTTGAACTTGCAACCTTTTGGTTACTAGTCCAACGCTCTAACCACTAGGCTACCCTGTTCAACCCATTGATGACCATTGAAGAGCAGGCAAGAGGTGAGGCTGGAGGTGAGGTCTTTGCCAGAACCCCATTGATGGACATAGCAGCATAGATCAGCTCCTGGCCCCTCATAAAAGATACTGGTTGGTCACACACACAAAGATTACTTGTCAACATATGTCTGACTGTTCCATTAATTGGAATGCTCACAGCGAGTGCATGTCTGCATGATGCTGATGAGAGCCCCCTTACTAGGTCTTCTACACTGAACAAAAATATAAATATAAACTTGTGAAGTGTTGGGCCCACGTTTAAAAAAATGGCCACTCTAAAATGTGCAGTTTTGTCACACAAAACAACACCACAGATGTCTGAAGTTTTGAGGGAGCATGCAATTGGCATGCTGACTGCAGGAATGTCCACCAGAGCTGTTGTCATAGAATTCCATGTTAATTTCTCTAACATAAGCCACCTCCAACGTTATTTTAGAGAATTTAGCAGTACGTCCAAACGGCCTCACAACTACAGACCACGTGTAACCACGCCAGCCCAGGACCTCCAGATCCGACTTCTTCACCTGTGGGATCATCTGAGACCGGCCATCTGGACAGCTGATGAAACTGCAGACTATTTCTGTCTGTAATAAAGCCCTTTTGTGGGGAAAACTCATTCTGTTTGGCTGGGCCTGGCTTCCCTGTGGGTGGGTCTGGCTTCCAAGTGGGTGGGCCTATGCCCTCCCATGACTGCACCCCTGCCCAGTCATGTGAAATCCATATATTAGGACCGAATTAATTTATTTCAGTTGACTGATTTCCATATATGAACGGTAACTGAGTAAAATTGTTGAAATTGTTGCATTTATATTTTTGTCCAGTATATATGCTGCATGTTCGGCTGCAAACTGGACATCTCTTAAACAACTGCAGCAGGCAATCTTATGTGGTGGTGTTGACTGGGAGGGCATGTGACACGGTGATATAATAGACAGCCAGGTGGTAAATTGCATTTTGTTCTAAAAATGACTCTAGTTGTATCTGCTCGACTGGGGAATTAGCCTGTTAGTTTATCAAGCCTGGCATTTTTTTAATACAACTTTTCACATCACACACATTGCTTGTCGTTGTTGATGAGGCCTCGGTGTCATCAGGACTGTAACGCGGGTCACTATCAGAGGCCTCATGATGGGGTGTCCTTTTCATAGGAGTCGAGGGAGACTGGCAACAATGGAGGAGGTGTCACAAGGGTACTTGTGTTGCATTACATTTTTATTCTGAGGTCTTACCTGACAAGCTGTGAAAATAGCAGGTGAAGAGAACATTAAATTATTTTGGGAGGTCGTTAAACCATTGCAATCACATTGCTGGACATGTTATGATACCCACCTTTGCTCCTTCTGGTAGGTCGTCCATTCATAACCAGGGGATAAGTCTGGCAGCCAACTGTGCACTTTGTCTTACAGAAAAACATGGTCAACGATTGTCATCATCTCTGAGATATGAACATTGCTTTAGAAATAACGTAGTCTTGTTTGGAAGCTAATTATATGCTTTACAATGTAGACTGACTAGGCTTCAGATTGGATTAGATACAGGCCGGTGACGCCGTTACTCTATGCAACCAACTGTGACATGTTTTGCTATGGCCCTGGATTGGTTTGACTTTATTGCTGCTAGTTAGTACACTGTTGTAGGTAGACATGAGTTATCTAGCACCACCATAGCTGCATCCAATGTTTATTTGTGCCATAGACATGGGTTGCACCTCAGAGGCTAATGTGCCTATTTAGTCTAAATTACACTCATTTATAGTGGACAGAAATACAATGACATTGCTAAAGTATGCAAATAATTCGTAGCAAACAACTTTGCCATATTATGACGTCGACAAATCTACTTGAAATGTACTGGGAGTGTTGCCATTACTGTTACTAGCAAGTTTGTCAAAAATAGCGAGCAATGCTAATGTTAGCTAGCTAAAATACGGTGGTCCCCTCAATCTTAGTTAGCTGGATAAAGTTATAACGCATCTAAAGACAATCTGGCGACATCACAATCATGACAAAATGTTTTCCTACTAATTATTTAATTTCTTTTGAAATGTTATCGTGTTTCCAAGCCAAATCCGAGTTGTATTGATGTCGGTTAATGTTAGCCAGTTAGCTATCTAGCTAATGTCAGCTATACTAGCGACGATAGTTGATCATGATTAGCAAAATATACACAACCAGATACAGTACATAACCAGCAGTTTATGGTCTAGCTACCGGTATATTCACCACCACTGGGGACCAACGAACTCCAACCACCTATTCCGCAGGGTCCTTTGGCAGGACATGCAAACCATAGTTGTTGGCTGTGCACCCTGCTGGATGCATTGCATGGATGCATCCGTATAGGGCTTAGACAAGATTGACTTCATGATTAAAATGAACCCATTTACACTTTGTGGTAAATTTGTCACTAGAATAAATGTTTGACTCATATTGATGCCACATGGTTTTTAGGTGCAGTTGCTCTTTAATTAATGGATTAATAAGACAACTCTTCAATGGATAATTATCAGGACAGAGAGGTAATATTATTATAGGGCGAAGTGAAGCTGATTTCTAACTAGTCTTTAGGAATGTTGCACAGTGAGTTTTATTAAGTATGTTTTGTCTCTCCCGGAATGTGTGTATGTGTGCATATGCATGTAGGTCTATTGGCCTATGACACGTGTATGCATGCATGTGGTTATTTAATTGCTTTCCCGGAGCACTCTCCCCATCTCTCCTTTACGCAAATGCAGTGTCCATCAGAGCGGATGTCTCAACTGGAAGTAGACACAGATTGATGGCGCTAGACGGCAGTGAGGACTGTCGTCCTCCTCATCCATGGCACTACCGGTTAAGGGCAAATCTCTGAGCCAGTGACCCGAACCAGAGGTCTCATCAGCGGCTGTCTCCGCACTCGGCACCCCGCTGCCTGTTACAGTCACATTTTAATCACAAACCCTAATTAGAATTTACACTAATGAATACAAACGACTCCCAGGACTCCACAAGCTGAGAGTCATCAATTATCATCGCCCCTAAATAACATGGATTCGAAGCTCCGAAGCTGTTTTTCAATTACTTGCCCCTGCCGGAGCCGCTCAAGGATGGTCTGCCATAGATGAAGATAAACGACGTTCCTAACCATGGAGTGTGTGTGTGTGTAATATCGTTTTCTCATTTGGGGAGCATCTTCGATGTGGCGAGCCGCAGTTATTTATTTCAAACAACAGCTTGACGAAGAGGGTTGGCTAATTGGCAGCAGGTGTTAATCACAATATTCTGATGCGGCTGTTGAGGGGTGGGGGAGTTCGGAAGTGCGTGTGTGTGTGTGTGACAGAGAGAAGACTGTCCTTGACACTCACTTGACATGTTGTAGTTGTGAGAACAGAAAGTCCTTGAAGTCTGTAAGAGAGTAAAGTGGATAAAAGCGGTCTGACAAGGCTGCTAAGTCTCAGAAGATCATGACCCACATGATTTTGGATAAATGTCTTTCTGATACGATTTATGAAACAGCTTTTCATTTGTGACCTATAGGAGTTTAAAGGGACATTACACCGCAAAATCTAAGTTTGACAGATATTTTCATACCTTAAAAATTGGTCTTCTGTTGATATGCGTTCACATAACAGGCCATTGAATGGAAAAGATAAGCACCATGTAACATCCAGATTTGCAGTGCCGATGTTTTCCATTCATTTGGGTCGAGACGTGTAGCTGGATCTACACCACCGATGGCATGGAATGTTGACTCATCTTGATATAAGACTACTTTGAGGTCTGAAAACAGCTGACAAACTTGATTTTTGAAGTGTAATGTCCCTTTACTGAGGGACATTTTACTCAGTAAAGTCGTTTCCATTCCCAGAGTTGTGGTGGTGAAACCCTCAGTACTGTTGGTGACCGATGCCCATTCACAAGTAGTCTGCTTCTCTCCCTGCAGGGAGAGATAATCACAGAAATGGAGTGGAAACAGTGCGTGTGTGTGTGCTTGCGTGTGTGTCAGTGTTTCCAGAGCTCTGAAGATGGGCCCTGTCCAGGCTCTGTCCCCAAACACCTTTTGATTTACTCTCTCCAGACCAAACCTCTACAACGCTTCCCACATTTCTGGGAGTGAAGGAAGAGCTGTGTGTGTGTGTGTGTGTGTGTGTGAGAGTGTGTAATTATAACGGCCTTGTGTATGTAATAGGAGGATCATAGGATGTGATGTGACTGAGAAGGACTGGAAGTGGAGGAGTGTGTCTTTATGATTGATGTGTGTTGTGTTTTGTGGTTTGGGAGAGGCATGTTGTGTTGGAGGGGGATGCATCTCTCCCTCTCTCTCTTGATCGGATGTTGGCAATCGGATTGAATTCATTCTTAGAATTTTGTATTTAAAAATTTATAATGAGATTCTCATCATTCAGATTGGGATTCAGATTTGGTACCAAATTTGGTATCCAACTTTTATCAGGATTATATGTTCTTGAATGACTGATTTAATTATGGGATTGGGATTGTGTTGGTGCTGAAAATCTGAATAATCTGGATTCAGGGTGGATTCAGAGAGTTGAAAAGCACCACAACCAATACATTTCAATGTAACTAAAATGGGAAGGTTTAAAGCCTGTTTAATCTTACATCTGAAAACCAAAGTTTCATTACTTTAAATTGACTGCAGTAAAGGTATGTAGTCAGTTGTTATAAGAAATGTGTGTACTCATTTAAAAGTGGAATGCAGGATATATTATTTTTAATCATAGTTACCATTATTCATGTATGTACGTAGTGTACCCATCTCTGTTTCACTATGACAGTGTAGACGTTGTAACATAAACTGTCCAGTAGATGGCAAGGTGTAGGCCTAGTCAAAGCACTGGAAATCTGTATTGTGTGATATCTGGATCAGAACGATTCAATCCAATTATTTTCAGAAATCAGCCAGATTGATCTGATCCTGGATTGCAGAAAAGTTTTGAAAAACTGGGCCCAGAGCTGGCATCAGTGGGCTAATCTGAATTCATTGAGCTCAAGACAAGAGAAAGAGCGAGTTTCCTGTAGAAGACAGACAAAGTCATATCAATTTAAATCAAATGTTACTCATCACATATACGTGATTAGCAGATGTTATTGCGGATGTAGCGAAATGCTTGTGCTTCTAGCTCTGACAGTGCAGTAATATCTAACCTATGGACGAGCGATGTCAGAGCGGAACGAACTAAGATACAGTAGAATAGTATAGAATACAGTATATACATGAGATGAGTAATGCCAGATATGTAAACATTATTAAAGTGACTAGTGTTCCATTCCTTAAAGTGCCAGTGATTTCTAGTCTATGCCTATAAGCAACAACCTCTAATGTGCTACTGATGGCTGTTTAACATTCTGATGGCATTGAGATAGAAGCTGTTTTTCAGTCTCTCGGTCCCAGATTTGATGCACCTGTGCTGACCTCGATTCTGGAAGATAGCGGGGTGAACAGGTAGTGGATCAGGTGGTTGATGGCCTTCCTGTGACATCAGGTGCTGTAGGTGTCCTGGAGGGCGGGTAATGCGTTGGGTAGACCGCATGACCCGCTGGAGAGCCTTGCGGTTGCGGGCGGTGCAGTGGCCGTACCAGGCGGTGATATAGTCCGGTAGGATGCTCTCAATTGTGCATCTGTAAAAGTTTGAGGGTTTTAGGTGACAAGTCAAATTTCTTCAGCCTCCTGAGTTTGAAGAGGCTCTGTTGCACCTCTTCTTCAGCACACTGTCTGTGTGGGTGGTCCATTTCAGTTGGGCATTGATGTGCATGCCAAGGAACTTAAAGCTTTCCACCTTCTTCACTGCAGTCCTGTCAATGTAGATAGGTAGGTGACCCTCTGCTGTTTCCTGAAGTCCATGATCATCTCCTTTGTTTGTTGATGAGTGAGAGGGTGTTTTCCAGGCAACACACTCGCAGAGCCCTCACCTCATCCCTGTAGGCTGTCTCATCATCATTGGTAATCAAGCCTACTACTGTTGTGTCGTCTGCAAACTTGATGATTGAGTGTGCTCGGCCACACAGTCATGAGTGGGGGCTGAACACGCACCCTTGTGGGGCCCCAGTGTTGAAGATCAGCGGACTGGAGGTGATGTTTCCTACCTTCTCCACCTTGGGGCGGCCCATCAGGAAGTCCAGGACCCAGTTGCACAGGGCGGTGTTCAGACCTAGGGCCTCGAGCTTAATGATGAGCTTGGAGGGTACTATGGTGTTGAATGCTGAGCTATAGTCAATAAACAGCATTCTTACATCGGTATTCCTCTTGTCCAGATGGGATAGGGCAGTGGGCAGAGTGATGGCGATTGCATCGTCTGTGGATCTATTGGGGCGGTAAGCAAATTGAAGTGGGTCTAGGGTGGCAGGTAAGGTAGAGGTGATATGATCCTTGACTAGTCTCACCAAGCACTTCATGATGACAGAGGTGAGTGCTACGGGGCGATAGTCATTAAGTTCAGTTACCTTTGCCTTCTTGGGTAGAGGAACTATGGTGTCATCTAGAAGCATGTGAGGACAGCAGACTGGGGTAGGGAGAGATTGAATATGCCCATAAACGCACCAGCCAGCTGGTCTGCGCATGCTCTGAGGACGCGGCTAGGGATGCCGTCTGGGCCTTGCGAGGGTTAACAGGTTAAAATGTTTTACTCATGTCGGCCACGGAGAAGGAGAGCCCACAGTCCTTGGTAGCAGGCTACGTCAGTGGCACTGTGTTATCCTCAAAGTGCAAAGAATGTGTTTAGCCTGTCTTGAAGCAAAACGTCGGTCTCTGAGACGTGGCTGGTTTTTCTGTTGAAGTCTGTGATTGTCTGTAGTCCCTGCCACATATGTCTTGTGTCCGAGCCGTTGAATTGCGACTCCACTTTATCTCTATACTGACGTTTAGCTTGTTTGATTGCCTTGCGGAGTGAATAACTACACTGTTTAAATTCTGCCATATTACCAATCGCCTTGCCATGGTTAAATGCGGTGGTTCGTGCTTTCATTTTCGCGCGATTGCTACTATCTATCCACGGTTTCTGGTTAGGGTAGGTTTTCATAGTCACAGTGGGTACTACATCTGCTATACACTCCCTTATAAACTCAGTCACCGTATCCGTGTATTCGTCTAGATTATTTTCGCAAGATACCCGGAACATATCCCAGTCCATGTGATCATAAAAATCCTGAAGCGTGGATTCGGATTGGTCAGACCAGCGTTGAATAGTACGAAGCACGGGCACGTCCTGTTTGAGATTTTGCCTATAGGACGGGAGGAGCAAGATGGAGTCGTGGTCAGATTTGCTGAAAGGAGGGCAGGGCCTTGTAAGCATTCCAGAAGTTTGAATAGCGATGGTCGAGAGTCTTAGTAGCACGAGTAGTACAGTCGATATGTTGATAGAACTTCGCCAGCCTAGTCCCCAGATTTGCTTTGTTGAAATCCCCAGCTACAATAAATACAGCCTCAGGATGTGTGGTTTCCAGTTTGCATAAAGTCCATTGAAGTTCTTTGAGGGCCGTCGAGGGTTCGGCTTGAGGTGGGATGTAAACGGCCGTGGAAATGACGGAGGATAATTATTTTGGGATATAATGTTTGGCATTAAATTGTGAGGTATTCTAGGTCGGTTGAACAAATTGACTTGAGTTCCTGTATGTTCCTAAAATTACACCATGAGTCGTTATTCATGAAACACACCCCTCCGCCCCTTCTGCTTCCCGGAGAGATATTTATTCCTGTCTGCGCGATGTACTCAGAATCCTGCTGGCTTTGCCGACTCTGACAGAGTATCCCAATAGAGCCATGTTTCTGTGAAATAAACTATGTTACAGGCCCCGATGTCTAACTGGAAAGAAGTCCTTGCTCTAAGCTCATCAACTTTGTTATCCAAAGACTGAACATTAGCGAGTAATATACTCTGAAGCGGTGGGTGGTGTGCATGTCTCCTAAATCGAACCAGCAGGCTGCCTTGAGTGCCTCTCCTCCGCCGGCGATGTTTTGGATCGGCCTCTGGACTAAGTTCAATTGCTCTGGGGAGAGTGAACAAAGGATCTGCTCCAGGGAATTCATATTATTGGTCGTAATGCTGGTAGTTCTGGTGAGTTACCGCCGCTCTAATATCCAATAGTTCTTCCCGGCTGTATGTAATGACACAAAACATTTCCTGAGCTAATAATGTAAAAAATAGTACATAAAGAAACAAAATACTGCAATGTTTCCTAAGAGCTAGTTGCGACGCTGCCATCTCCGTCGGCGCCATCTTGGGAGGTAGTATGGTTGTCCCATCTATTTAACTGAGAAGGGACCTCTGAGATCCGTAATAGGACTAGCAGTCTAATTGAACAGAGACTGACATAGAGTTTACATTAAAGTTAACCCATCCATTGAGATACTCAGTGCTCCTTAATTAGGACACATCGAAGACCTGGAGGACAGATGTTGGAATCAGTCTGCTTTTCAATCACACACATGCACACGTGTGCAATTACACACACACAGATGCACACGCACACATGTGCGCTCACACACACACACACACACACACACACACACACACACACTACTAATGTCTAGACCATCCTTATACCACCCCTGTCATTACACGGATAGATGGTCTCTGTGCGTTAGGGTTACTGGAAGAAGACTGACTGATGAGGTGAATAGCCGGATTCATGGAAATATAATTCTTATTCTATGGCGGAATAGGGATTGATGATCATGAATAACCCTATGGGCGGGAAGATATTAGATGAATCAGTGTCTGTGAAGAGACCGTGGTAAGGAGAGGTGCATTGTGGAGAATGAGATGAAATTGAATAGTGAACGAGCGCAATTGATCTTTTCATTGGCTCAATATTAAGAGTGCAGACCTTTCTCTACATTTTCTCATCATTGACTAGTATTCTATTTCAGGGTCAATGCACCACATGTTAACCCAATGAGTGTTTCTACCTCATCAGTGTCCGTCATCATCAGTATCCCTGTCCGCTTCAGATATCAGTCATCTAATTATAATCAAGCAGATACAGAAGAGCCTATCAGTGGGGACGGGAAAGCTGAGTCTAGCCTAGACCCAGTATGGTTTGTGTAGAAGCATTTCAGGAGCATGTAGTAATGCTCGTGGAAACGGATTGCTAGTGGTGTATTTTACCCAGCTAGTGGTGTATTCAGATCCAGTATCTTTAGTGTAGATGTAAAGCAGATCCTACCTGTATGCCTGACCCGGGATTATATCCCTAGGAAAACAGCAGCTTTGGTAGATAGGAAATTACACACTACTTCAAGTCTCAGGGAAGATGATGTCACAGCATGATAGCCTAGCCAACCCTACGCTAGATACTTCACATCTGCTTCTTAGACCTTTCCTTCCATAGACCCAGGGCTGAATCTCAATAGTCTACAGTGGCGTCCTCTACTGGTTTCATCTCCTTTATTTGCACTGATCTGGAAACATAATATAGATGGAAGCAATTAAGTGAAGGCCCACTGGTGTAATGCTTTCACCTGTCCATTTCTTAGAACGTTGTCTTCTTGAAGAACTTATTCATTTACATCAATCTCACAGGTAGATCTCAAAGACAGCAATTGTCCTTTGCTGATATAGTAACTCCTGCTTTCACAATACAACAACCACTCAATGAGAAAATACTCTTATGAAAACCACCAACTGACAGCCTCAAAACACTCACCAACTGAAAGAAAGAGGAGCATGCACAGAGAGCAGGAGAGAATGGCGCTGGGGTGTATTGCAGCCGTTTCACAGATCAATCAGCTATTGTGTGTTTTTTTTTTGCGCTAATGTTAACTTTCTTTGTACATAATGCCATTGTTTCCTATGACCGAAAAGAGCTTCTGGACATCAGAACAGCGATTACTAACCTCGATTTGGATGAAAGAATTCTACTTCATTGAGTTGGCTGCGCAGGTTCCAAACCAGGCTCTAATCCCCTACGCTCAGAAGAGGAAAAGACGCCATTATAGAGGCCGACGTGGGGCACCCTGACGAAACTACGGCGGCGAGTAAATAAACTGCCACGACCTTCTGTTCTATTGACAAATGTATAATCATAGCTGAACAAACTAGACAAGCTCCGTTTGAGATGATTCTGCCAACGGGACCTGAAGAACTGTAATATCCTACACTTCATGGAGTCGTGGCTGAACGACTCTAGCTGTTTTTTTCTATGCATCGGAAGAACAGAACGGCAGTGTGTCATAAACTCAAGTGCAGGGGTGTGTGTCTCTTTGTTAACAACAGCTGGTGCGCAGTCCCTAATATCAAGGAAGTCTCGAGGTTCTGCTCGCCTGAGTTAGAATACCTCATGATAAGCTGTAGACCATGCCATTTACCAACTAAGTTTTCATCTACATTTTTCGTAGCTCTCTATTTACCACCACACACCGATGCTGGCACTAAGACCACGCTCAACGAGCTGTATAGGGCTATAAGCCAATACAAAAAATTGCTCAGCCAGAGGCAGCACTCATAGGTGATTTTAATGCAGGATATCTGCAACTAGAGGGATAAAAACGTCTTTACTCCAGACACAGAAAAATACAAAGCTCTCCCTCATCCCTCCATTTGGCAAATCTGACCAAAACTCTATCCTCCTGATTACAAGCAAAAACTCACAGGAAGCACCAGTGATGTGCTCAATACTGAGATGCTAGGTGGGTGCTAAGCTACTTGATTGTTTCGCTAGCACCGACAGGAACATGTTCCGGGATTCATCCGATGTCATTGAGAAGTTTACCACATCAGTCACCGGCTTTTTTAATAAGTGCATCGACGATGTTGTCCCCACAATGACCGTACGTACATATCCTAACCAGAATCCATGGATTACAGGCAACGTCCGCACTGAGCTAAAGGCTAGTGCTGCCGTCAAGGATTGGGACACTACCCCTGATGCTTATAAGAAATCCCACTACTCCTTCCGAGGAACCATCAAACAGGCAAAGCATCAATACAGCACCAAGATCAAATCCTACTAAACCGGTTCTGATGCTCATCTGATGTGGCAGGGCTTGCAAACTATCACAGATTACAAAGGGAAACCCAGCCACTAGCTGCCCAGGGACACAAGCCTAACAGATGAGCTAAAGGCCTTCTATGCTCTATTCTAGGCAAGCAACACTGAACCATGCGTGAGAGGACGACTGTGTGATCACGCTCTCAGTAGCGATGTGAGTAAGACCCAGGTTAACGTTCACTAGGTCAGATGGTAGCCAGATGCAAGTGTCTTCACTGACATTTTCAACCTCTCCCTGACCCAGGCTGTAATACCTACATGTTTCAAACAGACCACCATGGTCCCTGTGCCCAAGAATGCCAATGTAACCTGTCTAAATTACTACTGCCCCGTAGCACTCACATCTGTAGCCATGAAATGCTTAAAAGGCTGGTCATGGCTCACATCAACACCACCATCACCCACTTCAATTTGCATACTGCCCCAACAGATCCACAGATGACGGAATCTCTATTGCACTCCACACAAGCCTTACACACTTGGACAAAAGGATCACCTACGTGAAAATGCTGTTCATTGACTACAGCTCAGCGTTCAATGCCATAGTGCCCTTGAAGCTCCTCACTAAGCTAAGGACCATCCCTCTAACTGGATCCTGAACTTCTTGACGGGCTGCCCCCAGGTGGTGAGGGTAGGCACATCACTAAGGAGCTATCATGGTCCAAACACCACAACACAGCCGTGAAGAGGGCACGACAACTCCTCTCCCCTCTCAGGAGGCTGAAAAGATTTGGCATGGTCCCTCAGATCCTCAAAAAGTTCTACAGCTGCACTATCGAGAGCATCTTGACTGGCTGCATCACAGCTTGGTATGGCAACTGCTTGGCATCTGACCACAAGGTGCTACAGAGGGGAGTGCGTATGCCCCAATACATCACAGGGCCGAACTCCCAGCCATCCAGGACCTCTATACCAAGCCCCCAGAATTGTCAAAGACTCCATCCACCCAAGCCACAGACTGTTCTCTCTGCTACTGCACGGCAAGCAGTACCAATGCAACAAGTCTGGAAGCAACAAGACCATGCTTCTACCCTCACACAGCAATAAGACTTCTAACAAATGGCTACACGGACTACCTGCATTGACCCTTTTTTTCACTAACTCTCTTGCACTGATTGTATGCACACACACTTGACTCTACCCACATACTCACGCATACTTACACTGACACTGACACACACACACATAGTGACGCCACACACACGCTACTGCTACTGTTTATTATCTATCCTGTTACCTAGTCACTTTACCCCTACCTATATGTACAGTACATAGCTATCTCAATTACCTCGTACCCCCGCACATCGACTTCGTACTGGTACTCCCTGTACATAGCCACGTTATTTTCTACTCCCCTATATATAGCCACGTTATTTTCTACTCCCCTATACATAGCCACGTTATTTTCTACTCCCCTATATATACCCACGTTATTTTCTACTCCCCTATATATAGCCATGGTATTTCTACTCTTTATTTGTATTTGTAATTCACTGTGTATTTATTTTTCGGGTCACTATTTATATATTTTTTTGTTTTATCTTTAACTCTGCATTGTTTGAAATGGACCTGTACGTAAGCATTTCACTGTCAGTCTACACCTGCGAAGCATGTGACAAATAAAATTGTGTTTTATTTACTTCTGGCAGTAACTCAAAACCCCACATGACCACAGAACATGACTGCAGCTACTCCCCCTTAAGTCAGTCCTAAAACAATTATAAGTCGACCGACAAGCGGGACTTCTCAAAATTTTCCCTTGACTTCTTTGTTCATTTGAGTCTGTCTGTAAAATAAGTGTGCACAAATGTGTCTGTGAATGGTTGTTCTGTGAGTGTCACTTTGTCACTCCAGAGATGACAAGGGGGTCTACACACACAAGGGATGTGAATAACACACACAAACACACATTTGTGCACACACACACAGCCACCAACTATTGCTAAGTTGTGGTGGTGACAGTGAGGTATGTACTGACTCGTACTGTATGCTCCAAGACGGTTGAGCCCCTACCATCACTAACCTTCGGCCCCCATTCAACAACAGGCTGGTGCCGACAACACACCTCCGCTGAGACAAAAATACACCCCCCCCCCCCCCCCCCCTAGACCCTAGGTCTAATTGAAAATCCAGCTGCTTGCCTTCGAACCTCCAGCACCTTCTCTCTGTGTGTGTGTGTGTGTGTGTGTGTGTGTCAATTACAGCTCTCTGGTCACTCAAACTCCAGGGTATGTGGAAGATGTGTTCTATCCTCGCTGAGTGTTTATGTCTGTCTGTTCTTCATATCACTCATTTACAGTGCCTTGCGAAAGTATTCGGCCCCCTTGAACTTTGCGACCTTTTGCCACATTTCAGGCTTCAAACATAAAGATATAAAACTGTATTTTTTTGTGAAGAATCAACAACAAGTGGGACACAATCATGAAGTGGAACGACATTTATTGGATATTTCAAACTTTTTTAACAAATCAAAAACTGAAAAATTGGGCGTGCAAAATTATTCAGCCCCTTTAAGTTAATACTTTGTAGCACCACCTTTTGCTGCGATTACAGCTGTAAGTCGCCTGGGGTATGTCTCTATCAGTTTTGCACATCGAGAGACTGAAATGTTTTCCCATTCCTCCTTGCAAAACAGCTTGAGCTCAGTGAGGTTGGATGGAGAGCATTTGTGAACAGCAGTTTTCAGTTCTTTCCACAGATCCTCGATTGGATTCAGGTCTGGACTTTGACTTGGCCATTCTAACACCTGGATATGTTTATTTTTGAACCATTCCATTGTAGATTTTGCTTTATGTTTTGGATCATTGTCTTGTTGGAAGACAAATCTCCGTCCCAGTCTCAGGTCTTTTGCAGACTCCATCAGGTTTTCTTCCAGAATGGTCCTGTATTTGGCTCCATCCATCTTCCCATCAATTTTAACCATCTTCCCTGTCCCTGCTGAAGAAAAGCAGACCCAAACCATGATGCTGCCACCACCATGTTTGACAGTGGGGATGGTGTGTTCAGGGTGATGAGCTGTGTTGCTTTTACGCCAAACATAACGTCTTGCATTGTTGCCAAAAAGTGCAATTTTGGTTTCATCTGACCAGAGCACCTTCTTCCACATGTTTGGTGTGTCTCACAGGTGGCTTGTGGCAAACTTTAAACAACACTTTTTATGGATATCTTTAAGAAATGGCTTTCTTCTTGCCACTCTTCCATAAAGGCCAGATTTGTGCAATATACGACTGATTGTTGTCCTATGAACAGAGTCTCCCACCTCAGCTGTAGATCTCTGCAGTTCATCCAGAGTGATCATGGGCCTCTTGGCTGCATCTCTGATCAGCCTTCTCCTTGTATGAGCTGAAAGTTTAGAGGGACGGCCAGGTCTTGGTAGATTTGCAGTGGTCTGATACTCCTTCCATTTCAATATTATCGCTTGCACAGTGCTCCTTGGGATGTTTAAAGCTTGGGAAATCTTTTTGTATCCAAATCCGGCTTTAAACTTCTTCACAACAGTATCTCGGACCTGCCTGGTGTGTTCCTTGTTCTTCATGATGCTCTCTGCGCTTTTAACGGACCTCTGAGACTATCACAGTGCAGGTGCATTTATACGGAGACTTGATTACACACAGGTGGATTGTATTTATCATCATTAGTCATTTAGGTCAACATTGGATCATTCAGAGATCCTCACTGAACTTCTGGAGAGAGTTTGCTGCACTGAAAGTAAAGGAGCTGAATAATTTTGCACGCCCAATTTTTCAGTTTTTGATTTGTTAAAAAAGTTTGAAATATCCAATAAATGTCGTTCCACTTCATGATTGTGTCCCACTTGTTGTTGATTCTTCACAAAAAAATACAGTTTTATATCTTTATGTTTGCAGCCTGAAATGTGGCAAAAGGTCGCAAAGTTCAAGGGGGCCGAATACTTGCGCAAGGCACTGTAACTGTCCATGAGGAGTCCACAGTAGTTATGAGAAAATTCAAATTCCCAGTGTCCCGCAGGTGATGAGTCCGAGACCAACCTAGAACAGTTAGACGCTCTTTAAAGCCCAACAAGATGTGTGTGGGATGAGTAATGCAGCAGAGTAATGCAGCAGCTCATGTCTCATCATATATTAAAAAATATATATATATCTACTTAACAGAAAACATGGTGGCATGTGTGTGTTGCTGTGTGAACCCAACCGAGAATGAGGATTTACTGGAAGTCAGTGAGTTCATTTCTACACATTTCCGCGTGGTCTATAAATGACTGTTCTCTCACTGAACACACCACAACTAATTACTTTACCACCTCCCCATGTCCTCCACACTCCATCACCTCTGTACGTCCTCTCCTCCACTCCTTCTCTTTCACCTCTGTCTGTCCTCTCCTCCCCTCCTTCTCTCTTCTCCTTACAGCTAAAGCAGTGTTTATCCGCTCCCGTGTGTTATGTGGTTAGAAAGGAGAGGGCAGTATTCACAGTGGTGGTTTAGAATGGTGGCTGGTGAGGGATAAGGAGGATGTGAGACTTGATCAGGGGGGGGGGATCATCTATATTGCATTTCCTAAATTCCTTGCCTCCTCTCTCCTTGTCTCCTTCTCAAAACCCGTTGGAGGTCAGAGGTCGCAAGGAATCAAGGCAATGTAATTGAGATCCTCCCAGAGAGATTCCAGCTCTCACTCAGACCCTGCCCAGGGATTACAATATTTCATTAATTCACTCATTTCTTCATTCCAGCCAAGACTCCTGCGATCACATTTTATAAAAAAGGAAATAACTATTTATACAAAACTATAAAAGGCTATTAGGATGTATATAACTCTATAAACCTAAAAGTGACTGGACCCTGAATAACCCATGTCAGGCCTATTACACAATAAAGCACAACTATAACAACATCTGAGGTAGAGAGTGAAGGAGGGAGAGAGGGTGAGAGAGGGAATGAGGACGGGACTTAGTGAAGGAGTGAAGTATGGAGTCCTGACAGTGGGAGAGGGAGACATTGATGCAGGGCTTTCCCCAGTCTCAGGTTTTAAGAACTGTGTGTGTATGGAAACAACATTGATTCAACTAGTGTGTACCCAGTGGGTTTTCCATGCAGTCACAAAAGCCTGTGTGAGACACATTTATTTATCATGTAGTAAACCTGGAGAGAGAATTTACTCTGTACAAGAGAAGGGCTCCATGTAGTCACAGTTAAGCTTCTCTCTCGTTCTTTCTTTTCCATGTTCTGTCAGTTAGCCCTGTAGGTAGACCTCTCTCCTTTCTTCTCTCCCTCTTTTCCATGTTCTGTCAGTTTGTAAATAGTCCTTGTCATATACAATACCTATGACCTATCAAATGAAGAAAATCTGTTTCTAATCCTGATCCTGTCTCTTACCACGATGTGAAACAAATATGTATTTGAGAACAGCTTTATATGACAGTCAGAGGTAATACATAGTGACCAGACCAAGGTTACACTGTACTGGTAGTGTATGTTACAGTGAGGTATACTACCATGCTACTGAAACTGCAGCTACAATAGTGATGTTACTGTACAATGATGAGAAATGCTTTCAGAAATCCAATACGTTTTTGTGCATTTGACTGCCCATTACATTTCAAAACGCCGAAGCACTTGTTCAGTGGTTGTAGACAGACTGCAAAATGAAGATGGTTTCACCACTAATTCACATACAGTGAATCCAAGCTGTGGGACAACACAACATGAACAAAAAACTGTGAAAGTATCGGACAGAGATTCCTTACAGAATCACACAGAGCACGTGTTCTCAGGGTCCCGTTCAATCAAACCTGGTTTTCAGGTTTCCGAAGGTGAAACAAAGTCTTTCCAAGGCACTTGATTCTATTCACTTCTGGTTTCAGTCATTGACAAAACTCATACAAGATTTACATGCACTTATTTCACAATATTTAAACACAATATTTCATGAACCCTATATATTAGCTACATATTTAAAGATATTCTAATATACATTTTGGTGTAATACACCTCACCCTGTGCATTGCAATGAGCAGTGACATCGTTGATTAGTGATGTGCTGTGGTGCAATTAAATGTATTTAGGTTATAATTGATAACATGCAAAATATACACATTAACTTCAAAATAAAATGTGGAATGATTAAATAGTAACACCCTTTAAAAGTCACACGACCAAAACACTCCTAACTTAACACAGAAGACAAAGTCACTAAACCCCTAATAGCTGTCAAATAATTTATCTAACTCAAACCAATACTGCAATCACAGTATCTCTCATTTCAATTAAGTTTTTAATCAGTCACTGCCATCTCAACCCCCCCACCCCACAAAAGAACCAACAGTAAAAATGTCTACCTCCATCAATAAATTCAAAACCCAAATATCAAAACCATGCAGAAACATACTGTAGCCTGGTCGTCCCATCTGTCATGTTTTGGCATGACATAAAACGAACAGAGGAATTGGCTAAAACACATACATATACAGTGTTCATAACAAAATCAGCTAACGGGTGGGGGAAAAGAAAACTGGTCAAACAAATTGATTATCTTCATGGGGGCTCTCAGGTTGCCATCGGTTACTGTGTGTGCGAGGGCTCGAATTAAGTTTGCGGGGGCTCTCTGGTTGCCAATGCTGACCATGCAGCTGCAGGATGCGATGTAGAACCTCCAACCATACCTTGTAGCAGAACAGGTACTGTTCCTATAACCAGAGACAAGACAGAGATGTTGCTACACACACCCAAACACTCATGCACTGTCGCACGCACACACACACACACACACACACACAGTGCAGTAAAGAGCTCTAACTCTCTGGGTGGCAGGGAACATACTTTCATTCGATCATCCAGACTCGTGCCACTCGAACCGCAAAGTGCTTTACTTTACAAATGATATATGATTCATGCATAGATGATTGACCGTCAAACATAGATTTTTATAATTGTTACTCTTTCAGGGCTCGGTGGCTGAGTGACAAGACTTTAGCTATGAAGGCTTTGGGAAACCCACCACAGGTTAGTAGAACCAAAGAACCACCACTCAAACTGGGTTTGTGGAATATTTCATTTTTGATTATGTAGTAAACAAATAGTGGATAGGATTATGGAAGCCATAGACAAACAATCAATGGTAGCCTGATTGATGGTAGCCTGTTCAATCAAAAGTTTTACCTGTGACACATGACACTAACCTCATAAGGGTAGGCCTACTGTACTGACCTTAGTCTGAATCATGCCATATCGCTGCAGTCTCATCTCCCTCACAATGTTACTAACGTTGATCTGTGGAGAGAGAAGAACAAGGAGTTAGGTTCTGATATATACAGTGGGGCAAAAAAGTCATTAGTCAGCCACCAATTGTGCAGGTTCTCCCACTTAAAAAGATGAGAGGCCTGTAATTTTCATCATAGGTACACTTCAACTATGACAGACAAAATGAGAAAAAAAATCCAGAAAATCACATTGTAGGATTTTTAATGAATTTATTTGCAATTATAATTGCAATTGCAATAATTATGGTGGAAAATAAGTATTTGGTCACCTACAAACAAGCAAGATGTCTGGCTCTCACAGCCCTGTGAGGCTCCTCTGTCCTCCACTCATTACCTGTATTAATGGCACCTGTTTGAACTTGTTATCAGTATAAAAGACACCTGCCCACAACCTCAAACAGTCACACTCCAAACTCCACTATGGCCAAGACCAAAGAGCTGTCAAAGGACACCAGAAACAAAATTGTAGACCTGCACCAGGCTGGGAAGACTGAATCTGCAATAAGTAAGCAGCTTGGTTTGAAGAAATCAACTGTGGGAGCAATTATTAGGAAATGGAAGACATACAAGACCACTGATAATCTCCCTCGATCTGGGTCTTCACGCAACGGTGAGCAAAAATCCCAGAACCACACGGGGGGGACCAGGTGAATGACCTGCAGAGAGCTGGGACCAAAGTAACAAAGCCTACCATCAGCAAGGGCATTGAAAATTAAACGTGGCTGGGTCTTTCAGCATGACAATGATCCCAAACATACCGCCCGGGCAACGAAGGAGTGGCTTCGTAAGCAGCATTTCAAGGTCCTGGAGTGGCCTAGCCAGTCTCCAGATCTCAACCCCATAGAAAATATTTTGGAGGGAGTTGAAAGTCTGTGTTGCACAGCAACAGCCCCAAAACATCACTGCTCTAGAGGAGATCTGCATGGAGGAATGGGCCAAAATACCAGCAACAGTGTGTGAAAACCTTGTGAAGACTTACAGAAAACGTTTGACCTCTGTCATTGCCAACAAAGGGTATATAACAAAGTATTGAGATAAACTTTTGTTATTGACCAAATACTTATTTTCCACCATAATTTGCAAATAAATTCATTAAAAATCCTACAATGTGATTTTCTGGATTTTTTTCTCTCATTTTGTCTGTCATAGTTGAAGTGTACCTATGATGAAAATTACAGGCCTCTCTCATCTTTAAGTGGGAGGACTTGCACAATTGGTGGCTGACTAAATACTTTCCCCCCCACTGTATAAGGACTTTTAAGAACACCAAGTGAAGAGCATAGTTTGTATCCTTATTTGAGTTAAGGAGTGTGTGTAAGCATGTGCATGCATGTGTTTGTGTCTGGGTGTGCACTAATTATGTATATAAACACTAGATTACTGACCAGAGGCACTGTTTCGAAAGCCATTGTAAAAAAAGTTGATTAACCTCTGCGGGATCGGTGTCCCCCCTGCAGGACTGTTGGGCTAACGTGCGCTAATGTGATTAGCATGACATTGCAAGTAACAAGAACATTTCCTAGGACATAGAAACGACTTATATGGGCAGAAAGCTTAAATTCTTGTTAATCTAACTGCACTGTCCAATTTACAGTAGCTATTACAGTGAAAAAATACCATGCTTTTGTCTGAGGAGAGTGAACAACAACAAAAAACATTTATCACAGCAACTGATTTGATACATTCACCTCTGAAGGTAAATATTATTCCTACATTCAGTAGTCTTGCTCTGATTTGTTATCCTGAGGATGCCAGAAATAAAACATAGTTTTGTTTGATATAATCAGTTTTGATATTAAAATGTAGGAACTGGGTTCTACAGTTTGAACCCCTGCTGTGCCCCCCCCATCTATATTGCGTGACGGTTAGTGTCTTTTCTGCAAGTGAAGCCAATTATCCATCATTTATAACATTCATGGAAGTGTGTAAACTTACAAAAATGATATGGTAATAAAAACATTTATGTTCTCCATAGTTATGTACTTGAAAATGTATCAATTGACCAATTCGGCACATTTGGGCAGACTTGATACAACATTTGAACAGTAATGCAATGGTTCATTGGATCAGTGTAAAACTGTGCAGATACACTGCTGCCATCTAGTGACCAAAAGCTAAATTTTACCTAGACTCCTAAGCGATATAATGGCCTTTCTATTGCGTTTCAAAGATGATTTTTATTTTGAAAACGCATGTTTGTTTCTTTGTATTATCTTTTACCAGATCTAATGTGTTATATTCTCCTACATTAATTTCACATTTCCACAAACTTCAAAGTGTTTCCTTTCAAATGGTATCAAGAATATGCATAGCCTTGCTCCAGGTCCTGAGCTACAGGCAGTTAGATTTGGGTATGCCGTTTTAGGATTTTTTTTTTTTTTAAAGGGTCCGATCCTGTGACTACATTTATGTTTGCTAATATATTATATTACAGACATCTTAATGCATACTTTTAACGTCTCCACTACAACAAAGAAATACATTAAATTAAAACATTAAATTGAAATACTGCAGATTCTATTCATTCCTATGGAGGACTGGCTCCTTCTGAGGAGTACCAATATTGTGGCTTCAAAGCCTCTCATTGGCCAATACATAGTATCAGCAATCTAGTGTTTATACATCGTTGGTGCGCACCTGTGTGTTCGAACTCACCGGGAGATCGTTCTCTATGAGACTCAGGATGACATCGGTGCAGATCAGTACTCCTGTTCGTCCTATCCCAGCACTACAGTGTACAGTGACAGGTCCTTTATGGTGGACTGCTCGGAGGTAGCGGATAAATCTGACCAGCTGCTCTGAACTCCGCGGCACACCGTGGTCAGGCCAACGGATAAACTTCAGGTGACGGACAAAGTGGGTCTCACCAGACTGGAACAGGAGGAGGGAGCAGATGTCAATCAACTGATCAACCAATCAAATTGCAAATTGTAAAATTTTACAAATGTGTTTTTGTCATAAAGGAGACCAGTGCCTAAACCCTCTAAGAGACAGCAGAGATGACAGTGGCTGATGACAAGTGTAATTGATATGAGAGATAGTGTATGCTTCAAAATGACTTTCGCTGGATTTAGTAGACACAAAAAATAGACACATTTTTTTTCCCTTCTTTTTAGTATACTCTCCATCACATCTGTGAGTGGATTGTATTTGAGCTGTCCCCTCTTTCTATCGTCCCTCCTTCCCCCTCACCTCTTTCTCCACCATGCGGATGATCTTGATGTGGAAGTATTCCTTGATCTGCTGGTTCTCCAGGCTGAGCTGGAAGCGCCCTGTGTCTAGGGGACAGCTCACCCTCTCTGGCCAGTAGCAGTGACACTTCACCCTGCCTCTCTCCACCTCCTGGGTCATCATGGCTATCACATCAGACCTGGGGAGTGGGGAAGGAGGGTTGTTAACCATGTTGTACTATTCATGCCATAGGACTTTAGTTACAGGTCAGCACTGACACACCAGGGTCGTGTTCATTAGGCACCAAACAGAAGAAAACGGACTGAAACAGGGAGGGACAATAAGAACTTCTAATTTTCCCCCTGCAAAACGTCTTCTGTCGAAACGATGCCCGGCGAAAAACGATTGTGTATACACTAATGTCATGCACTGTATGTGAACTTCACAACACAGTAATCAGCACAGACCTGTTCTCCCAGACCATCTGCCAGAAGTCGGGCACGGTGGAGGGCAGAGGACCCTGGCAGGAGATATAGATGAACTCCTCACTGCCAACCTCCATACGGATATAACTGGCGTTAATATAGTCCTGGTTATCACCCACTGGAACACGCGTCTTATCGTCTAGAGAGCAGGAGTAGAGAGAATCAAATCCAATCTTATTGGTCACATACACATGGTTAGCAGATGCTATTGCGAGTGTAGCGAAATGCTTGTGCTTCTGGTTCCCGACAGTGCAGCAATATCTAACATGAACAATTCCACACCAACTACCCAATACACGACAAATCTAAGAATTGGAATGAGAATATGTACATGTAAATATATGGATGAGCAATGACAGAGAAAGCATAAGCAAGATGCAATAGATGGTTTAAAATACAATATATACATGTGAGATGAGCAATGCAAGATATGTAAACATTATTAAAGTGGCATTATTAAAGTGATTGGTGATTACTTTAATAATGACAGAGAGGGTGTGAGGACAGACGCTGGAAAACGAGAAGCAAGTACAAGGTGAGACGCCTCCTGAGTGTTCGACCACGGGGCAGGGGTTTCCAGTACCTGATTGACATATGGGTTATGGCCCGGACGATAGGTGCTGGGTCCCCGCTAAAGACATCCTAGACCCGGCCCTCATCGCCGACTTTCCCCGCCGACACCCCTATCTGTGCTGTCTAGACTGCCAAATGAATTACTGTTGTTGAATTATGCAAGAGAACGTGACAACAACCATGTCAAGAGAAGGATGCCCACAGATTTAAAATCTAAACACTTGACTGTAGATTACACTTATCTGTACATACTTTACATTGTTTGTGAGAGCAGACATAATATAACCCGAGTGTGGATGCTTTCATTTCAGCACATCTAATTTGTAAACATTTCAACTGTATTAAATCTTTTTTTGTTTGTTTTCAATTGCACAAAAAAAATCCACACCCACTAAAATAAAAGTTAACTTTCCTCTCTTGCTTGTGATGTAAGTGTGGAGACACTGAGTTAAAGCCACAACGGAGTGTTGTTGAGAGGTCATTACGAACGTTTCCACAACGTTTAACAAGAAAGCAATTGGCACAAGCTAGAGTGGGTAAGAGTCACCAGAGTAAATTACCACGGAAGAGTGTGTGAGAGTGTGAGAGGAAAGAAATATACTAAATATGGGAACTCATAAAATAAGATAAGACTAGTGACCACTGCCCAGCTAGCAAAACAGGTTGAAATGACATTATTATATCGTTATGTTCAGAGGTGTATACTACAAAGCAGCATAAATTAGTTAACCAGCTAACTTGACAAAATATTCTGAAATACATGTACATTTTTTAGAAAGATGGCCTTGAGCTTGAAACGGACATGGTCTAATTGACTCAAAAACCCTGAACTCCTATGTTTAGCTTTCTCATTGAAACAGAAAATAAATAGTTATTTCTGGTTGTTTATCAAATTTAAAAGGAAAATTCCACCCCAAAACAATATTTAGGTATTTGTTTCATTAGTCCATTGTTGATATAGTCCCAAAATGTTTTGCATGACAGCAATAAAGTTTTCAAGATATACCACTTAAAAATACAGAAATACTGGCTAACTCATTGAATCTGCTTTGTAGTATACCCTTTAGGTTGTTTACTGGTTGTATAAGGACGTGTTGCTGGCGTCTTTTAGCCACCATAAAAATATGTCTTTATCTTTATTAACTATTATATGACCAGATAACAAACAAAATATGACGTCTCGATACCGTCATGAAAAAGCCGTCATTATCTGGTTGCAACAGGGACCGTTAGGTTGCAATCTTACAACCGGAAAATTACGTAATTAAAACGTCTTGTGTCAATTTTTCCCGCAGCTGTCCTCTCCAGCCCAGATTAGATGGTTCTAGTGCAGACTACACAGAGGCATGAAAGGGACTGTAGTTCAACCGGTTTAACAGGGACTTACAGGGCAGGATGTCACGATAGCGGTTCTTCTCCCGGTTCTCCGGAGCTTTCCCCAGTAGACAGTTATCAGACGGCTTTAGATGCTCCAAGGCCTGAAACAAACAACACCAACTGAAAATGTTTCCTGCTGCTATTGAAAAGGCAGACCAAGTTACAGGACATGGTTAACATACTTCAAAAGTGTGTGTGTGTTTGCATGCGTGTGTGTGTGTGTGTGTGTGTGTGTGTGCGCATGTGTATGAATGAGGAACACATAGTGTCTACCCACCATGAACTCTCGGACCAGTTCTTGCTGGTCTAGTTGATGTTGTAGAATCTGTATGAGGGCTTTCACTCTCGACCCAGCGTATTGACTGGTCTTAGCTGGACTGATCATGGCTAGTCTGGCCAACTCTTCTTCTGATACTATAGGTGGACCTGGAAAGAGGAGGGGGAATAAGTTCTTCATGATTATAAATATGGGACCTATGCACTGTAGTTAGGTTTTCAAAAACCAACAATTTAACAGTGTTATAAAAATAATAGCCCATGGTGCAGAGCTCTGGAGCAGTTTAGGGGTAAGTGCCTTGCTCAAAGGCACAACGGAAACACATTTTCTTGTCAGAGTAGGATTTGAACCGGCCACCCTCCCCTGACCCTGTACCTGGGAAGTGTGACATGGTCTCCTGACCTTTAGCTTCAAATATCTCATCATCCTCATCCTCGCTGCTCCAGCCGTCTGATTGGCTGTTTTTGCTGCCCATCATGGTTTCGTCCAATGGCATCACAGGGATTTGGTTCCTGGGGGGGATCAGGGGGTAGGGATGAGACCATTTCTACTCTTCTGTAGAGAGGCAGACCAGACCATTTATAGTGTTTCGTAGGGGGTTGAAATCATGCTGAGCCTATTTCCCTGTTGTATCTGATATCAAATTATTTATCAATAATTACATTATGATATATCATTACTGATATACTAACTATCAAGGCAACCTCTATTCAACCAGGAGTTCCCATTGTGATATGGTTATACAGTATCATCATAGGCAGCACAAGTTTGTGTTTCATCTGTGACTCTTTGCTGCCTCCTTGTGGTCAAAGTCAGTCTACACTCCAGAAACGTTGAGTAACAGTCTGTGGTATGACACTACAGATGTACACAGTGTACTCCGAGGACAACTGAGACACGACTTCAATATGAACACAGAGTGCTTACAGTGCAGTTAACGTATCATGGAAACATCTTCTATTTTGAGTCTATGGATGTACTGCTCATTCTGGACCAGGCCCTAATGGGGTTTGAAAGCGACGGTACAAGAGAGGCAGACGAGAGGGTTCCCTGACGAGTCTACGTCGGCGAGTAAATAAAATTGCCTCTATCCTCCGTTCTAATGATGAATGTACACTAAACTTGACGAGCTTCAATCGAAGACTATCCAATCAATGGCGCCTGAAGAACTGCAATATCCTGTGTTTTTCAGTCGTGGCTGAACAACGACATGGCTTATATACATCTAGGTTTTCTATGCATCGTCAAGACCGAACGGCAGATTCAGGTAAGGTTAAGGGGGAGGTGTGTGTCTCTTTTTTTAACAACAGCTAGTTCGCAATCTTTAAGTATTTTTTCTTGCCTAAATTAGAATGCCTCATGATAAGCTGCAGACCAAACTATTTACCAAGAGTTTTCAACTATATTATTATTAGCTGTCTATTTACCACCACAAACCGATGCTGGCACTAAGATCGCACTCAACAAACTGTATAGGGCCATATTTATTTATTTATTTTTCTTCTTTTTTTTTCACCTTTATTTAACCAGGTAGGCTAGTTGAGAACAAGTTCTCATTTACAACTGCGACCTGGCCAAGATAAAGCATAGAAGTGTGAATAGACAACAACAGAGTTACACATGGAGTAAACAATAAACAAGTCAATAACACAGTAGAAAAAATATAAATAATAAAAATAGTCTATATACATTGTGTGCAAAAGGCATGAGGAGGTAGGCGAATAATTACAATTTTGCAGATTAACACTGGAGTGATAAATGATCAGATGGTCATGTGCAGGTAGAGATACTGGTGTGCAAAAGAGCAGAAAAGTAAATAAATAAAAACAGTATGGGGATGAGGTAGGTAAATTGGGTGGGCTATTCACCGATGGACTATGTACAGCTGCAGCGATCGGTTAGCTGCTCAGATAGCAGATGTTTAAAGTTGGTGAGGGAGATAAAAGTCTCCAACTTCAGCAATTTTTGCAATTAGTTCCAGTCACAGGCAGCAGAGAACTGGAAGGAAAGGCGGCCAAATGAGGTTTTGGCTTTAGGGATGATCAGTGAGATACACCTGCTGGAGCGCGTGCCACGGGTGGGTGTTGCCATCGTAACCAGTAAACTAAGATAAGGCGGAGCTTTACCTAGCATGGACTTGTAGATGACCTGGAGCCAGTGGGTCTGGCGACGAATATGTAGCGAGGACCAGCCGACTAGAGCATACAGGTCGCAGTGGTGAGTGGAATAAGGTGCTTTAGTAACAAAACGGATGGCACTGTTTGATGAGTAGAGTATTGGAAGCTATTTTGTAGATGACATCGCCAAAGTCGAGGATCGGTAGGATAGTCAGTTTTACTAGGGTAAGTTTGGCGGCGTGAGTGAAGGAGGCTTTGTTGCGGAATAGAAAGCCGACTCTAGATTAGATTTTAGATTGGAGATGTTTGATATGAGTCTGGAAGGAGAGTTTACAATTCTAGTCAGACACCTAGGTACTTATAGATGTCCACATAATCTAGGAACCATCCAGGGTGGTGATGCTAGTCGGGCATGCGGGTGCAGGCAGCGAACGGTAGAAAAGCATGCATTTGGTTTTACTAGCGTTTAAGAGCAGTTGGAGGCCACGGAAGGAGTGTTGTATGGCATTGAAGCTCGTTTGGAGGTTAGATAGCACAGTGTCCAAGGAAGGGCCAGAAGTATACAGAATGGTGTCGTCTGCGTAGAGGTGGATCAGGGAATCGCCCGCAGCAAGAGCAACATCATTGATATATACAGAGAAAAGAGTCGGCCCGAGAATTGAACCCTGTGGCACCCCCATAGACTGCCAGAGGACCGGACAACATGCCCTCCGATTTGACACACTGAACCTGTCTGCAAAGTAGTTGGTGAACCAGGCAAGGCAGTCATTAAACAAACAAACAAGAAAATGCACATCCAGAGGTGGCGCTCCTAGTGGCCGATGGTTTTAATGCAGGGAAACTGAAATCCGTTTTCTAATTTTTACCAGCATTTCACTTGTGCAACTAAAGGCAAAAAAACTCTAGATCACCTTTACTCCACAGAGAAATGCATAGAAAGCTCTCCCTTGGCAAATCTGACCGTAACTCTATCCACCGGATTCCTGCTTACAAGCTGTTGATGGGGCAGCATTGTTTTTAGCTGTCCCATAATGTATACTTTTTGTGGCAGTACTGTTTTCCTCCGGAATCACAGAAGTACTTTTGCGGCTCCTCCATCGTTTTATTTGATAGAGGTAAGGTTTTGCAGTTTAGCCTTCTGGTCTACTCTACGCGACACACTCACATCTGTAACAATGAAACACAGGCTGGTCACATCAACATCATCCAAGACACCCTAGACCCACTCCAATTCGCATACCGCCCCAACAGATCCACAGATGACGTAATCTCTATTGCACTCCACACTGCCCTCTCCAACCTAGACAAGACGAACACCTACACGAGAATGCTGTTCATTGACTATAACTCAGTGTTCAACAACATAGTGACCTCCAAGCTCATCACTAAACTCCCTTTGCAACTGGATCCTGGACTTCCTGACAGGCCGCCCCCAGTGGGTGTGGGTAGGCAACAACACATCCGCCACACTGATTATCAACACGGGGGCCCCTCAGGGGTGCGTGTTTAGGCCCTTTCTGTACTCGATTGTTCACCCACGACTGACACCATCATTAAGTTTGCTGACGACACAACGGTGGTTGGCCTGACCACCGACGACTTTGAGACAGTCTATAGGGAGGACCTGGTAGTGTGGTGCCAGGAAAAACAACCTCTCAATCAACGTCAGCAAGACAAAGGAGCTGATTGTAGAGTGCAGCAAACGAAGGGCTGAGCATGTCCCCATCCACATTGACGGCACCATAGTGAAACAGGTCGAGAGCTTCAAATTCCTCAGTGTCCACATAACTAAGAAATTATCATGGTCCACACACACTAACACGGCCGTGAAGAAGGCACAACAATACCTCTTCCCCCTCAAGAGTCTGAAAAGATTTGACATGGGCCTTAAGATGCTCAAAACGTTTTACAGCTGCGACATTGAGAGCATCTTGACTGGCTGATTCACCGTTTGGTATGGCAACTGCTTGGCATCCGACCGCAAAGCGCTACAGAGGGATGTATGCATGGCCTAGTACATCCCTGGGTCTGAGCTCCCTGACATCCAGGACCTCTGTACCAGGAGGTGTCAGAGGAATGCCCTAAAAATTGTCAAAGCCACCCATGTCATGGACTATTCTCTGTGCTACTGCACAGCAAGCCGTACCGATGCACTTGGAACATTTTACATTACATTTTAGTAATTTAACAGACGTATCTATCCAGAGAGATTTACAAGAACAATTAGGATTAAGTGCTTTGCTCAAGGTCACAGACAGATTTTTCACCTAGTCGGCTCAGTGATTCAAACCAGCAACCTTTTGGTTACTGGCCCAACTGCAACTCTTAAATGCTAGGCTACCTGCCGCCCAACAGGACCCCGAACATCTTCTACCCTAAGCCGTGAGACTGCTACGTACACTGAACAAAAAATATAGACACAACATGCAACAATTTCTAAGATTTCACTAAGTTGCAGTTCACATAAGGAAATCAGTCAATTGAAATATACAATATTCATTAGGCCCTAATCTACAGATTTCACATGACTGAGAATACTGTTGGTCACAGATACTGTACATTTAGAAAAAAAGAATGGATGTGCATCAGAAACGCAGTCAGTATCTGGTGTGACCACCATTTTCCTTGTGCAGAGCAACACATTTCCCTCACTTAGAGTTCATCAGGCTGTTGATTGTGGCGTGTGGAATGTTACCGACATGTCTCCGATGGCTGTGCGAAGCTGCTTGATATTGCTAGGGAACCGGAACACACTGTCGTACACGTTGAATCTGTGGCATTGTGCTGTGTGACAAACTGCTGATTTTAGAGTGGCCTTTATTGTCCCCAGCACAAGTTGCACCTGTGTAATGACCATGCTATTTAATCAGCTTCTTGACATGCCACACCTGTCAAATGGATGGATTACCTTGCTCACTAACAGGGATGTAAACACATTTGTGCACAAAATGTGTGAGAAATAAGTCGTTTGTGAGCATGGAACATTTCTGTGATCTTTTATTTCACTTTACATGTTGCATTTATATACAGTATTTTAACAATATAGTTAGTTAAATAGTTAGCCAATAGCTACACAGACTATCTGCATTGACCCTTTTGCACTAACTCTGTTGACTCATCACATAGTTGTCAAGTGAATCGAATTGTTACGCTGATTATATTTAGAAGAAATGTTACGTAGCACCCAAACACACATGATGTAATGTGATTTGTCAAATTTGAGATGTTCGCTGCTTCGAACCCAGTCATGCATGCAGTAAACAAGCCAAAAGCCAGGTGTAAAATGAATGAACGCCACATACATATCATCGGAAACTCGCAAAATAAATTAGCTATTGATACAGTGCCTTGCGAAAGTATTCGGCCCCCTTGAACTTTGCAAACTTTTGCCACATTTCAGGCTTCAAACATAAAGATATAAAACTGTATTTTTTTGTGAAGAATCAACAACAAGTGGGACACAATCATGAAGTGGAACGACATTTATTGGATATTTCAAACTTTTTTTAACAAATCAAAAACTGAAAAATTGGGCGTGCAAAATTATTCAGCCCCTTTACTTTCAGTGCAGCAAACTCTCTCCAGAAGTTCAGTGAGGATCTCTGAATGATCCAATGTTGACCTAAATGACTAATGATGATAAATACAATCCACCTGTGTGTAATCAAGTCTCCGTATAAATGCACCTGCACTGTGATAGTCTCAGAGGTCCGTTAAAAGCGCAGAGAGCATCATGAAGAACAAGGAACACACCAGGCAGGTCCGAGATACTGTTGTGAAGAAGTTTAAAGCTGGATTTGGATACAAAAAGATTTTCCAAGCTTTAAACATCCCAAGGAGCACTGTGCAAGCGATAATATTGAAATGGAAGGAGTATCAGACCACTGCAAATCTACCAAGACCTGGCCGTCCCTCTAAACTTTCAGCACATACAAGGAGAAGACTGATCAGAGATGCAGCCAAGAGGCCCATGATCACTCTGGATGAACTGCAGAGATCTACAGCTGAGGTGGGAGACTCTGTCCATAGGACAACAATCAGTCGTATATTGCACAAATCTGGCCTTTATGGAAGAGTGGCAAGAAGAAAGCCATTTCTTAAAGATATCCATAAAAAGTGTCATTTAAAGTTTGCCACAAGCCACCTGGGAGACACACCAATGTGGAAGAAGGTGCTCTGGTCAGATGAAACCAAAATTGAACTTTTTGGCAACAATGCAAAACGTTATGTTTGGCGTAAAAGCAACACAGCTGAACACACCATCCCCACTGTCAAACATGGTGGTGGCAGCATCATGGTTTGGGCCTGCTTTTCTTCAGCAGGGACAGGGAAGATGGTTAAAATTGATGGGAAGATGGATGGAGCCAAATACAGGACCATTCTGGAAGAAAACCTGATGGAGTCTGCAAAAGACCTGAGACTGGGACGGAGATTTGTCTTCCAGCAAGACAATGATCCAAAACATAAAGCAAAATCTACAATGGAATGGTTCAAAAATAAACATATCCAGGTGTTAGAATGGCCAAGTCAAAGTCCAGACCTGAATCCAATCGAGAATCTGTGGAAAGAACTGAAAACTGCTGTTCACAAATGCTCTCCATCCAACCTCACTGAGCTCGAGCTGTTTTGCAAGGAGGAATGGGAAAAAATGTCAGTCTCTCGATGTGCAAAACTGATAGAGACATACCCCAGGCGACTTACAGCTGTAATCGCAGCAAAAGGTGGCGCTACAAAGTATTAACTTAAGGGGGCTGAATAATTTTGCACGCCCAATTTTTCAGTTTTTGATTTGTTAAAAAAGTTTGAAATATCCAATAAATGTCGTTCCACTTCATGATTGTGTCCAACTTGTTGTTGATTCTTCACAAAAAAATACAGTTTTATATCTTTATGTTTGAAGCCTGAAATGTGGCAAAAGTTCGCAAAGTTCAAGGGGGCCGAATACTTTCGCAAGGCACTGTAGCTATGGTAAGGAGCCATAGCTGAGAAGAAGTCAAATGGATTGGGCCTAACAAGTGAGGTGTAGCAGAGCAAAGCCAGTGACCTAGTTGCTGGAGAGTGATGGTGGAATTACACAGTTATACAATTATACATTCACCTTAGCCAAATACATTTAAACTCAGTTATCACAATTCCTGACATTTAATCAAAGTAAAAATCCCAGTTACGATCACCACAGAATGTGAAATGTCAGAATAATAGTAGAGAGAATGATTTATTCAGATGTTATTTCTTTCATAACATTTCCAGTGGGTCAGAAGTTTACATACACTCAATTAGTATTTGGTAGTATTGTCTTTAAATTGTTTAACTTGGGTCAAACGTTCCGGGTAGCCTTCCACAAGCTTCCCACAATAAATTGGGTGAATGTTGGCACATTCCTCCTGACAGAGCTGGTGTAACTGAGTCAGGTCTGTAGGCCTCCTTGCTTGCACGTGCTTTTTCAGTTCTGCCCATAGATTTTTTTATAGGATTGAGGTCAGGGCTTTGTGATGGCCACTTCAATACCTTGACTTTGTCCTTAAGCCATTTTGCCACAACTTTGGAAGTATGCTTGGGGTCAATGTCCATTTGGAAGACCCATTTGCGACCAAGCTTTAACTTCCTGACTGATGTCTTGAGATGTTGCTTCAATATATTCACATAATTTTTCTGCCTCATGATGCCATCTATTCTGTGAAGTCCACCAGTCCCTCCTGCAGCAAAGCACCCCCAAAACATGATGCTGCCACCCCCATGCTTCACAGTTGGGATGGTGTTCTTCGGCTTGCAAGCCTCCCCCTTTTTCCTCCAAACATAACAAGGGTCATTATGGCCAAACAGTTACATTTCTGTTCATCAGACCAGAGGACATTTCTCAAAAAAGTACGATCTTTGTCCCCATGTGCAGTTGCAAACCGTAGTCTGGCTTTTTTTATGGCGGTTATGGAGCACTGGCTTCTTCCTTGCGGAGCTGCCTTTCAGGTTATGTCAATATAGGACTCATTTTACTGTGGATATAGATACTTTTGTACCTATTTCCTCCAGCATCTTCACAAGGTCCTTTGGTCCTTTGGTTGTTCTAGGATTGATTTGCACTTTTCGCACCAAAGTACGTTCATCTCAAGTAGACAGAACTCGTCTCCTTCCTGAGCGGTATAACGGCTGCATGGTACCATGGTGTTTATACTTGCGTACTGTTTGTACAGATGAACGTGGTACATTTAGGCGTTTGGAAATTGCTCCCAAGGATGAACCAGACTTGTGGAGGTCTACAATTTTTTTCTGAGTTCATGGCTGATTTCTTTTGATTTTCCCATGATGTCAAGCAAAGAGGCACTGAGTTTGAAGGTAGGCCTTGAAATACATCCACAGGTACACTTCCAATTCACTCAAATGATGTCAATTATCCTATCAGAAGCTTCTAAAGCCATTATGTAATTTTCTGGAATTTCCAAGCTGTTTAAAGGCACAGTCAACTTAGTGTATGTAAACTTCTGGAATTGTGAATTATAAGTGAATTAGTGAATTATAAGTTACTAGTGAATTATAAGTGAAATAATCTGTCTGTAAACAATTGTTGGAAAAATGACTTGTGTCATGCACAAAGTAGATGTCCTAACCGACTTGCCAAAACTATAGTTTGTTAACAATAAATTTGTGGAGTTGTTGAAAAACTAGTTTTAATGACTCCAACCTAAGTGTATGTAAACTTCTGACTTCAACTGTACAGTGCATTCGGAAACTATTCAGACTCCTTGACTTTTTCAACATTACAGCCTTATTTTGCAATGCATTAACCTCTTGAAGCTAGGGGGCACTATTTTTATGTTTGGAAAAATAACGTTCCCAAAGTAAACGGCCTATTTCTCATGACCAGATGCTAGAATATGCATATCATTGACAGATTAGGATAGAAAACACTCTAAAGTTTCCAAAACTGTAAACATAGTGTCTGTGAGTATAACAGAACTGATATTGCAGGCAAAAGCCAGAGGATAATCCAATCAGGAAGTGCCTCTTATTTTGAAACCTCTGTGTTCCTATGCGTGCCTGCCCTCCATTTAAAGGGATATCAACCAGATTCCTTTTTCTGTGGCTTCCCTAAGGTGTCAAGTCTTTAGACATAGTTTCAGGCTTTTATTTTGAAAAATGAGCGTGAAGGATCACATTGCGTAAGTGGAGAGGTGGTGGCTCTCAGAGTGAGATGGTGCGCAATTGAGTGAAGAAGCCATTGTTCCTCCCGCTGTTATGGAAAAAGCTACACACTCGGTTGATATATTATCGAATATATATTTTAAAAACTACCTGAGGAATGATTATAAAAAACGTTTGACATGTTTCTGTGGACATTATGAAGACAATTTGCAATTTCCGTCTGCGTTGTCGTGACTGCTCTTTCCTGTGGATTTCTGAACATAACGCGACAAACAAATAACGTCGGTATTTTGGGTATAAAAATAATCTTCATGGAACAAAAGGAACATTTTCTGTGTAACTGGGAGTCTTGTGAGTGAAAAAATCTGAAGATTATCAAAGGTAAACGGTTAATTTGATTGCTTTTCTGATTTTCGTGACCAAGCTTCCTGATGCTAAGTGTACATAATGCTATGCTAGGCTATCGATAAACTTACACAAATGCTTGGATTGCTTTCGCTGTAAAGCATAATTTCAAAATCTGAGACGACAGGGTGATTAACAAAAGGCTAAGCTGTGTTTCAAAATATTGCACTTGTGATTTCATGAATATGAATATTTTCTAGTAATATTATTTGACTGTTGCGCTATGCTATTCGGCGGTTGCAGACGAAAATTATCCCGCTACAGGGATTGGTAGGGTCAAGAAGTTAAATGAAAAATGATCCTCATCAATCTACACAATACCTCATAATGACAAAGTGAAAACAGGTTTTTACAAATATATTACAAAAAACCCAACTGAAATTCCATTTGCTATGAGACCATTTGCTATGAGAATCCTTGAGATGTTTCTACAACTTGATTGGATTCCACCTGTGGTAAATTCAATTTATTGTACATGATTTGGAAAGGCACACACCTGTCTGTATAAGGTTCCACAGTTGACACCACATGTCAGAGAAAAAAACCAAGCCACGAGGTCGAAGGAATTGTCCGTAGAGTTCAGAAACAAGATTGTGTTGAGGCACAGATTAATTAATTAACACATTAGATCTGGTAAAAGACAATAAAGAAAAAAACATGCACCGATCCGTAGAGGTTTGGAACCACCAAGACTCTTCCCAGAGCTGACTGCCCAGCCAAACTGAGCATTCGGTTCAGAAGAGCCTTGGTCAGGGAGGTGACCAAGAACCTAATAGTCACTGACAGAGCTCCAGAAATCCCCTGTGGAGAAGGTAGAAGATTCCAGAAGAACAACCATCTCTGCAGCACTCCACCAATCAGACCTTTATGGTAGCCAGACAGAAGCCACTCCAAAGTAAAATGCACATGCCAGTCCACTTTGAGTTTGCCAAAAGGCACAAAAGACTTTCAGGCCACGAGTAACAAGATTCTCTGGTCTGATGAAACTAAGATTGAACCCTTTGGCCTGAATGCCAAGTGTCACATCTGGAGAAAACCTGGCCCCATTACTATGGTGAAGCATGGTCGTAGGGGTATGGGGTAAGTTGAACATAGGGACAGGGTAAGTTGAGTTTCCTTGGGGTACGTGGGAGATGTTGTCCAGTGACAGTTCGTGAAGGTTCAATGAAATGGGGGTGTGGTATATGGACACCTGCTCGTCGAACATCTCCTTCCAAAATCATTGGCATTAATATGGAGTTGTTCCCCTCTTTGCTACTTTAACAGCCTCCACTCATCAGGTAAAATTTTCCACTCAATGTAGAAACATTGCTGCAGGGACTTGCTTCCATTCAGCCAGAAGAGCATTAGTTAAGTCGGGCACTGATATTGGGCGATTAGGCCTGGCTCGCAGTCGGCGTTCCAAGTCATCGCAAAGGTGTTCGATGGGTTTGAGGTCAGGGCTCTGTGCAGGCCAGTCAAGTTCTGGTCACACCGTTGCCACAAAGTTGGAAGCACAAAATTGTCTAGAATGTCATTGTATGCTGTAGTGTTAAGATTTCCCTTCACTAGGCGGCCTAGCCTAAACCATGAAAAACAGCCCCAGACAATTATTCCTCCTCCACCAAACTTTACAATTGTCACTATGCATTTGGGAAGGTAGCCTTCTCCTGGCATCTGCCAAACCCAGATTCGTTCGTCGGACTGCCAGATGGTAAAGTGTGATTCATCACTCCAGAGGACTTGTTTCCACTGCTCCAGAGTCCAAAGGCGGCGAGCTTAACACCACTCCAGCCGATGCATGGCATTGCGCTTGGTGATCTTAGGCTTGTGTGCGGCTGCGTGGCCATGGAAACCCATTTCATGAACCTCCAGACGAACAGTTTTTATGCTGACGTTGCTTCCAGAGGCAGTTTGGAAATCGATAGTGAGTGTTGCAACCGAGAACAGATGATTTATAAGCGCTACGTGCTTCAGCAGTTAGTGGTCCCATTCTGGGAACTTGTGTGGCCTACCTCTTCGCGGCTGAGCTGTTGTTTCCACTTCACAATAACAACACTTACAGATGAATGGGTCAGCTATAGCAGGACAAAAATTTGATGAACTGACTATTTAGAAAGGTGTCATCCTATGAGAGTGCACTCGATTTTATACACCTGTCAGCAATGTGTGTGGCTGAAACCTTTTGAGGATCTGAGGATGCCAAATCTTTTCAGTCTCCTGAGGGGGAATAGACTTTGTTGTGCCCTCTTCATGACTGTCTGAAGAGTGTTTGGACCGTGATAGTTTGTTGGTGATGTAGACGCCAAGGAATTTGAAGCTCTAAACCTGCTCCACTGTAGCCCCGTCGATGAGAATGGGGGTGTGCTCGGTCCTCCTTTTCCTGTAGTCCATATCATCTACTTTATCTTAATCACGTTGAGAGAGAGGTTGTTGTCCTGGCACCAAACAACCAGATCTCTGACCTCCTACCTATAGGTTGTCTCATCATTGTCGGTGATCAGGCCTACCACTGTTGTGTCATCGGCAAACTTGATGATGGTGTTGGAGTCGTGCCTGGCCATGCAGTCATGAGTGAACAGGGAGTACAGGACAGGACTGAGCATGCACCCGAAGGGACCCTGTTTTGAGGGTCAGCGTGGCGGATGTGTTGTTACCTACCCTTACCACCTGGGAGCGGCCCATCAGGAAGTCCAGGATCCAGATGCAGAGGGAGATGTTTAGTCCCAGGGTCCTAGCTTAGTAATGAGCTTTGAGGGCACTATGGTGTTAAACACTGAGCTGTAGTCAATAAATAGCATTCTCACATAGGTGTTCCTTTTGTCCAAGTGAGAAAGGGCAGTATGGAGTGCAATAGAGATTACATCATCTGTGGATCTGTTGGGGCGGTATGCAAATTGGAGTGGGTCTAGAGTTTCTGGGATAATGGTGTTGATGTGAGCCATGACCAGCCTTTCAAAGCACTTCATGGCTATAGATGTGAGAGGTACAGGTAGGTAGACATTTAGACAGGTTGCCTTAGTGTTCTTGGAGAGAGGGACTATGGTGGTCTGCTTGAAACATGTTGGTATTACAGACTCAGTCAGGGAGAGGTTGAAAATGTCAGTGAAGACACTTGCCAGTTGATCAGCGCATGCTCGGAGTACACGACTTGGTACTCCGAGCATGCGTCTGGCCCTACGGCCTTGTGAATGTTGACTTGTTTAAAATTCTTACTCACATTGGCTACGTAGAGAGTGATCACACAGTCGTCTGAAACCGCCGTCTGGTAGTAGCCGAGCAAACTTGCTAACTGCCTGCTACTCAGCACTCTATTGTCCTTCTAATCACTCGGACATCAATGCAAATGTAATTAAACATTTTATCAAACACTCCATGAGAGGCCATGAGCTCATGTTGCGCAACATTTCTATAGGCTATGCAATTGTGTGAGAAAACAGAGTGATGGCCTCTAATAAAAATAGGAGAATCTCATCACCTTTCTTTAGGCTTACTATATTTATTTCTTAACTTAACTTGCCTAATATTAAGCACATTGCTTCTCTTTACAACAGGAGTATACTACCTGGCTGGTATGAATATGAACCATAGGAAAAGCGTCCTCAATTCGCTAACCTGTTTTTGCTTTGTCATTATGGGGTATTGAGTGTAGATTGATGATGGGAAAAAAATATTTAATCTGGTTAAGAATAAGGCTGTAACGTAAAAAATGTGGAAAAAGTCAAGGGTTCTGAATACTTTCTGAAGGCACTGTATATATTTTTATTTTGGTTCCCCTTACCCTGCTCTCCCCTACTGGCAACAATGTGTGATTGTTAATGAGAGACAAATGGAGAGGAGGAAAAGAGGAGAGGATGATAAGATCAGTCTTACCTGTCCGAGGCTTCATGGAGCAAGTTAGTCATACTCTTGCTGGACAGGCAGCAAGCTTGATGAGAGGGTTTACTGTTACAGCTCTCCTACACATGCACCAGAGAGAGAAAGAGAGAGAGAAGTAACAGGTGAGTATGGGGGCTCCTATTTTCACGATAGACTGCAATGCTACAGTGTGTTACCTGTCCAGCCATGTCCTCTTCTGTGAGGGTCCGCAGGCGGAGTGAGGGGTGATAGGAGGCATCGGGGGGTGAAAGTGGGGTAATGTCCTCCTCTACATCAGGTACTGGATCTGAAGTCCCCTCTGTAATCAAATACACAGGAAAAAATTATATACAGTATGACTCAATTATTTAGAAGGCCCAGTGCAGTCAAAAATGTTATTTTCCTGGGTTTTATACATATATTTCCACAGTATGAGGTTGGAATAATACTGTGAAATTGTGCAAATGTAATGACCTACTTTTATTTTTTTTACATTAAAATTTGAAAAACTGGAAACATAATTATTTTGTCTCTGCAGTCTACTGCCCGACCATGTATTGGGCCCTACATTTGTCCTATGTCCCACTGTTCAGCAGCCTGATGGCCATTGGAATCAAATTTACCCTGCTCCTATTCTTTATTTATTTATTAACAAAATATATATTAACCCACCCGCCACCACCCCTTTTCGGAGGATATCGTTTTAGTTTTTTAATGCCCTTTTAGTGTAAGAGCCGTTTGAAAAGGCTGCCTGAAATTTAAGCCTGTTTTGGTGGGATAGAGTTTTGGCCTGCCTGGTGAAATCACCAGACGGTAAATTTGTTAATATATTAGAGGCTACTGCCCTATATACATAGACTTGAAATCAATGGCCACTTTAATAATTTGGAACATTAGTCACTTTAATAATGTTTACATATTTTGCTCTACTCATACTGTATTCTACTGTATTTTAGTCTATGCCGCTCCGACATTGTAAATTCTTAATTCCATTTCTTTACTTTGTGTATTGTTGTGAAATCGTTAGATATTACTTGTTAGATATTACTGCACTGTTGGAGCTAGAAACACAAGCATTTCGCTACACTTGCAATAATATCTGCTAAACATGTGTATGTGACCAATAAAATTTGATTTGATAAGAAAGAGTTACAAACCTATCTGCCAATAACAACTAGTTTTCAGTTTTCCCCTCCCCACTCAGACCACTCCCTGAAAGTCCGAGCAATTTTAGCTTGAGAAATTGCTCTTGTTAAGAAGGTATTTTTGTTCGTTTTCAATTAAAATTGTCAAAAATAATCATAGTAAGGTACTTAATTGTTACCCAGAAATGATTTGACATTGATATACAAATGGCTGCATTAAGCCTTTAAGTACATTTTGTTTAGGATTTAGGCCTGCAGATTTAAATATTTACTTCGCTAAACATAGCTAAAAATAACTCTTTTTAAGTATGAAACCCCAAAACAAATATTACTTTTGGATTAACTATCCCTATCTCACCAGGGGGAAGGTCCTCCTGCTGGACATCAGGTGAGGAACATGCAGAAGGGTTGGAGAATGGCTCGGCATTGTCCGACATACGGGCTTCAATGAAGACTGACACATTTGATCCAGTGCAGGGTGCCATGTTGGATCCATTGCTGGTAGCCATGTTGACTTCAGGGCAGGAGGCCATATTTGATCCAGGACAAGGTACCATATTTGATCCAGGATAAGAGGTCATATTTGATCCAGGACAGGAAGCCATATTGGATCCAGGACAGACGGCCATGTTGTCTCCAGGGAAGGCCATAGAGAAGGATACATCAGTGCAGGGTGCTGTGTTGGCCCTTGGTATGTCTCTACAGATTGTGAGTTGGATGTTTCCCTCAGCCTGACGGAGGATATCCACCACCTTACAGTGGCTCAGACCTGATACTATTATACCATTCACCTAGAACACATTTGAATACAACAAGGACACATATTTAGTACAAATATAAAGTATATAGACTTAGGTCATTAAAACTTTTTTTCTCAACCACTCCAAAAATGTCTTGTTAAAACAAACTATAGTTCTGGCAAGTCGGTTAGGACATCTACTTTGTGCATGACACAAGTCTTTTTTCCAATAATTGTTTGCAGAGAGATTATTTCACTTATAATTCACTGTATCACAATTCCAGTGGGTCAGAATTTTGCATACACTAACTTGACTGTGCCTTTAAACAGCTTGGAAAAATGGCTTTAGAAGCTTCTGATAGGCTAATTGACATCATTTGAGTCAATTAGAGGTGTTCCTGTGGATGTATTTCAAGGCCTACCTTCAAACATTGTGCCTCTTTGCTTAACATCATGGGAAAATCAAAAGAAATCAGCCAAGACCTCAGAAAAAAAATTGTAGACCTCCACAAGTCTGGTTCACCCTTGGGAGCAATTTCCAAACGCCTGAAGGTACCATTTTCCTCTGTACAAACAATAGCACGCAAGTATAAACACCATGGGACTACGCAGCCGTCATACGGGAAAGAGACGCGTTCTGTCTCCTAGAGATGAACGTACTTTGGTGCTAAAAAGTGCAAATCATTCCCAGAACAACAGCAAAGGACCTTGTGAAGATGCTGGAGGAAACGGGTACAAAAGTATCCATATCCACAGTAAAACGAGTCCTATATCTACATAACCTGAAAGGCTGTTTAGCAAGGAAGAAGCCACTGCGCCAGAACTGCCATAAAAAAGCCAGACTATGGTTTGCAACTGCACATCGGGACAAAGTTCGTACTTTTTGGAGAAATATCCTCTGGTCTGATGAACAAAATAGAACTGATTGGCCATAATGACCATCGTTATGTTTGGAGGAAAAAGGGGGAGGCTTGCAAGCCGAAGAACACCATCCCAACTGTGAAGCATGGGGGTGGGAGCATCATGTTGTGGGGGTGGATAACGACCCCAAGCATACTTCCAAAGTTGTGGCAAAATGGTTTAAGGACAACAAAGTCAAGGTATTGGATTGGCCATCACAAAGCCCTGACCTCAACCCTATAGAACATTTGTGGGCAGAACTAAAAAAGCGTGTGCGAGCAAGGCCTACAAACCTGACTCCGTTACACCAGCTATGTCAGGAGGAATGGGCCAAAATTCACCCAACTTATTGTGGGATTTAAAAAGGCAAAGCTACCAAATACTAATTGAGTGGATGTAAACTTCTGACCCACTGGGTGATGAAAGAAATGAAAGCTGAAATAAATCATTCTCTCTACTATTATTCTGACATTTCACATTCTTAAAATTAAGTGGTGATCCTAACTGTCCTAAAACAGGGAATTTTACTAGGATTAAATGTCAGGAATTGTGAAAAACTGAGTTTAAATGTATTTGGCTAAGGTGTATGTAAAAGTCAGACTTCAACTGTATTAAAAGTCATGTTTGGACACATCATCAGTCATGGATGGATCAGTCATTGATAAGTCACGTGTGCGTTAGAGCTCTGCTACCTGACCAGAGCCCGAATAACTAGGGTACAGGCAGGGCTCGTCTATCGTCTATCACTAATATTTTGAAGCTGAACCCTTTGTTTGTGCTCTGCTGCACAGTACAGTCATATCTGACTAAGATCATAACGAAGTGCTTCAACCTCGTCAAATATAAGACAGGAGAGATTATTTCACAGAAAATTTTTAGAGTGACAAAAAAATAGCTAACAGCTAAATGCTCACTTATGTCTCTTCATTGAGCAGAGCAGCCCAAGTGGAGCCGTTGCAATGGATACTCACAGACTCAAAGCAGCCATGAGTAGAGCGCATGCAGAGCGAGCTGTGGCCAGTGAGCGAGTGACAGACAGAGAGGAGCAACTAATGGATTTACTGTACTAACGGAGGAAGTTATTTCTGATTTAGAGTTTCTGAATGTCGCAGGCATGGGTAGGCCTTGGGCTTAAAATGCATGCCTGTGCAGGGCTTTAGCGTGTGTGTACCTCGAGCAGTATGTCTCCCACTCTGAGCTGTCCATCCTGCTGCGCCATGCCTCCAGCGCATATCTCCTTCACTCTGAGCGTACTTCCGTTGCATCCTCCAATCAGAGCAAAGCCCAGACCCCCTCTCTCTGGTTTACACACATATATTTGCAAGATACAGCTCTGAGAGAGGGAGAGGTGGAAGTTACAAATCCAGTCATCGGGGTGAATGCCAACTTCCACTTAAGTCAAATTACTGTGAGAATTTTAGTTAGGAAGCCCTTATCCCGCGATACTTGCAATTACAATTTATCCATTAAGTTGACACTTTTATCCAGACTGCTATAAGAGCATTCCCAATTCTCTGCCACAGGCTGAGGTAAGCAGTGTTTGAGCAGTAAAATATTAATGCATGAATCAGGTGAGAATGCCCACACAGGCCCCAAGCCGAGAGAACAGATGACTCTAGTTTCAACCTGTGTCATCAGAGAGAGAGAGAGAGAGAGAGAGAGAAATAGATAGAGAAAGAAAAGTTGGAGAAAGAGACAGAGAAAGAAAAGTTGGAGAAAGATGAGAGATAAGAGAAAGAAAAGTTGGAGAAAGAGAGAGATCGAGAAAGAAAGACAGCAAAAGAGAGAGAGTGATAGGTGGATAGAGAGACAGAGAGAGTGAGAGCTAACACTTACGTCTTGATCGGAGGTGACAGAGAGAAGTGGTCTGAATTTCCCAGTGGTCTCGGGCACGGCTTTAGCTACAGGACAAACAGAGAGAGAGAACAAAATATTTCCATTTCAACGGACAAAAAAGGTTTGCTATATTATGTAACCAAAAGGCCAGTGTGGCAGGTAAGGTAAATGATAGCTCCTGCTCAATGTTCCTGAATCCTGCTCAATGTAACTTAATCTACTGAGAGATAAAAAAAAAAAAACTTGCAAGTATTAGAAACATACATCATCAATAATTCATAAGCAAAGGTACCACAACCAATACAGACGTATGATCAAACAAGATCAATCTAACACGTATTCATTCCTGTTTGACCTTGGATAATGTTCTATCCCTCCAGTCACACAAAAAAAGCCTCTGCAAAAGCTGTCCACGTCAAACAAAAGTAAAACATTCCCCCTGGTGATGATATATTCAGAACAGGACAGGAACTCACGTTGACCTCTCTCCTCTGTGGCCATTTTGGTGCGTAGGTGTCCTCTCGAACAGGTAGACAACACTGGCCTTTCAGACTGCCCCTCTCTTGTCCCTCTACCTCACCCCTCACAGTCAACAAACAACTTGTGTGTGTGTGTGTGTGTGTGTGTGTGGTCTAATACCCCAGTGGAGGTTTAGATGCTCTGTAATAATTAATCCTGCAGTGGCAGCACAGGCCCTGTCCGTCAACAAACACACACACACTGTCTGTCAGCACCGGGCTGCGGCTACAAACACAGACAAAGAGATGAGAGGAGAGAGACCAATAACAAATATTAGCGAGAGAGAGGTCCCACTGAAATACTCCCTTTGCTCCTCCTTCTTCCACTCTCTCAGGTCACTGAGACCTGGACACAGACAGACAGGACACAGAATCACACACCGTAATGTTGAAAGACCAAACCATGAAGCTTCTGTCTCAGGTAATATGGTTATCTAACCTGGTAATGATTGATCTGAGAATAGCATCTACTTCGTCAATGAGGCATCAACCTGCCTGGTTACAAACTTCTCATTACATCAACTTAACCCATTGCAACACTTAGCCAACATTCCAGTGTTTCAGTTCGTGTCTGTTTCTATGTGAACCAGCAGTCACATACACCGAGAGTCCTGAACTGAACATAGTGGTCACCGGGAGGTTAAAGCATCTCAGTACATGATCTTATACGCACCATTACTCTTGGCTTTGGGAGTCACAGGCTGGTTATCTCTACAAGAAACAAGAAAGAAAGCAAACAGACGGATCATTTAACAAAAAGAATGCATGCATTTCTACAAAACACACACACACACACACACACACACACACACACACACACTCAGGCAACCCCACACACCTGGTGGCCTTAAGTTTCACTTTGCGCGGAGCAGTCTCGCAGGCCTTGACAGCGTCCTCCAGAGTCATTCCCATGGTGCATCGGCCACAGATGTACAGGATCCTGTCGTTTGGTTGGACGCTGCCTTCCTCACAGGCAGGTGAACCAGGAACCACCTCCAGACAGTAGATCCCTTGCCATTTGCTGCCTATACCACCCGTCAGCTTTATACCTGAGAGATGTGTTCATTAGGGACAAAAACAGAAGAAAACAGAGTGACCAGAGGATATACAACCTAAACATCGGAATGTTTTCCATTGCAAAGTGTTTGCTATGGCGTGCCCTAATGAGCACCATCCAGATATTAGAGATATAATACAGACAGAAAGGTTGAAATTGTAACAGAGCACCTTTTCCCTGCACCTGTGCATCTGTTACGCACAGCAGGTGTGTCTTCTTAAGTCCGTGCCTCCTTAATGAGTTTGTACAGCACCGACGAAGGCATAGAAGCCGAAACGTACGCTCCTTTCTTTGTTTAGCACTTCGCAACGAGGATCTTTTAATATCCGTTTGAGCATGGATTAAATTTAAGTATATTTTTGCATCTCGACCTCTTTGGTTTTCCCTTTTCATGGTTTGAGTACCTACGTAGTTCTACACAGATTTTTTTCTCCCGCGCACCGGCCACCATACATTGCAGCCTGAGCGCAGACCCTCACACTGGCTTCCCATATTATAGTTCTCCCATCTGATAAATACTAATAGTCACGCTCCCATTCAGTGTTTTACCAAGCTGTCCAGTCGGTGTCTTGTGCAGTATGATGTCTTGCAGGTTGTCTGGAAAAGGTGGAGCGATCAGGTTGGTCACCGCCCTCCCCAGGATCAAACTCAGTCTCCTAGGAGACGACCTCAGGATCGACATGGCAACCTCATCCGTCACATTCGTCATATCTTGGCCGTTGACCTGGGAGTGGGGAATATGGGAGAGACAGGTAAAGATACTGTGTGCCTATGTGTATGTGTTTGTCCATGTGTGTGTGCCGATGTGTGTGTGCATACCGTGACTAGTCTGTCCCCTGGTCTGAGCCGTCCGTCCGTCTTAGCAGGGTTGTCCAGTATGTCCTGAATGTAGTAGCAGGCATCCAGTTTGCTGCGTGTGATGGTGAACCCAAAGCTACCGCTCCACGACTTGGTCAGAACCACACACATCTCAAATTCCTTCATCATGCCCTGGATGGAAAACACAAAAGACAGTGTCCAGGCCTTTGTTCTATTTTCTATCTCTGCTGTTTTCTTTAGGGTTTAGGCTTGGGTTTTTGTGAACGCAGTTGTGAAAAGTGCTATTTCATTTTTTTTGTCATTGTTTTTATAATTTTTTTAATTAAAATTCAACTTCATTTAACTAGGAAAGTGAGTTAAGAAAAAAAATATTATTTACAATGACGGCCTACACCGGCGACGCGGGGCCAATTGTGATTCCCTATGGGAGTCCCAATCACGGCCAGATGTGATACAACCTGGATTAGAACTAGGGGCTGTAGTGAGTCTACAGTCCCTGGTTCAAGATTCAAACCGCTGCCCCACTCGGGATCCCTATGAATAAAGTTCAATCACATGTCACTAGAACAAAAAATTCATCTGCACACTGGCATATCCTTCCAAAGTGTTGTTTAATCGGACAACATTTCAACCCAAAACTAGGGCTGCGTCAGGAAAATATTCCTGACAGATATATTTTTTGTTCTACATTATCCTCTTTAATCCAGCATCTAGGAAAGTGATTTTATGAATGTGAGTAAACAAAAAAAAAAAGTAATGTCTTTGACATTAAGTCTCACTTTTCTGGGATCCTCCTCATTCTCATCCTCATCTTCGTCCTCCTCCCCTTCTGTCTCCTGTCTCCAGGTAGGGTGTGTGTGTGGGAGAGGTGCAGCCTGAATGGGGGGAGAGAGTGAGGACAAGGGAGGCTGGGGAGAGGGGTGGCGTGCGGGGGGTTGCGAGGGGGGCAATGTGTCAGGGGGCTGGGGATTGTATTGGATGACTGAACGAGTGATGTTGGAGGCATTGGTAGTCTTGAATGTGATGCTGTGTTTACGATCGGAGGTGATGCTGTGTTTACGATCGAAGGTGATGCTGTGTTTACGATCGGAGGTGATGCTGTGTTTGCAATGCTGTGTTTGCGATCGGAGATCCTGGAGTTGGGGTTGGAGGTATGGGAGGAGAGGCTGGGAAGAGGAGGTGTAGCATGCTGGGGCTGGAGAGGATGCACCGAGTGGCTGATGTTGAGGTCAGACATCCTTGAGGAAAGACTGGATTTAGGCCTAGAGGAGGGCTGAGCTGGTGTCTGCTGGACAGAGGTGGTGTTGAGGTGTTTGGGGTTTGTTGAGCTTGTGGTTTGCGAGGACAAGCTGTGGGGGATGGAAGTACTTTTGGGGGTGGTGGATCGGACCCTAGTGGGGGGGGTGGATCTGGTCCTGGAGGTATGAGAGGTAGTGTGTGGAGCCACACTGGGGGTACATGAGGTGTTTGAGGTAAGGCTAGAGGGCCTGTCCGAAGTCGAACTGATGGTCAAGTACTCTTTATCAGACAGAATGGTTATTCCATCACCCATAAGGCAGTATGTTAAACTGCCGTCCGCCTCTTCTCTGATGCCACTGGAAGTACATACAGGGTTAATTAACAGTTGTGTGTGTGTGTGTGTGTGTGTGTGTTTGTCTTTGTATTTATTTGCATTTAATTGATCCTTTAATTACACAGGTAAATCGCATTGAAAATAAACATTTATTGTTACAAGAGCGACCTGTTTCTAAAAGGCAGCAATCAATAATTTGTTCTGTACTTAAAATGTTACATCAACGTTACCTGGTGTACACGGGACTAGTACTGGTCTTGGCCCCGACAGATGCCGAGCTCATATCTTCGGAACCTTCCTCGTCCACAACCGACAACTCTTCACTGTCTCCTGCGTCACTTCTGCTGGCGAGGGAGATGGGGGAAGGGGGTGAGGGAGAGGGTGAGGAAGGCTGGTTCTCAGCTGCGTCCATCTCACTGTCTTGACTATCCTGACTCTGTTGAGTCTTCGGACCTCCAGAGGGCTCAGGGGATTTGTCTGTTTGTCTGGCCTGCCTGGAGGCTTGGTCCTGGGCTTGTGATGTCTGCATTGGCTCCTTCTGAGCCTGGTTTTCCTGGTTGTACTGACGATTCTGGTATGCCTGTAGCTTGAGCAGCTGGCTATAATCTTCCCCTAGCCTGATGTCTAGAGACTTGGACCTCACCCCACGGGTTGGAGACAAGAAAGGAACCTATTTAAAGAGAGAGATACCACTCAGTGCTCAATTCTCAGTGCTCAGTGTGTGTGTGCATGTGTCTATTTATCTGTGAGCCTGTTTTTCTCTGTGTGTGAGTGAGTGTGTGTGTGTGTATGTACTCACCAGTGTGTCAGCATCCAGTTGAGACAGTACTCCAAGAGCAGGTCTGCAGAGAGTCAGGTGGACCTCAGACGGAGGCCCACGGAGCAGGAACAACACCCTCTGTGGATGAGCGGTCAAGGGTCAGTACAAGGAATTTTTTGGTATGTGTGTGGTTCAGTCTGCTGGGGAGGGCAGGGGCATATTGGTTGGGAGTTCTCTGTATCTGCTGCATTTATTTGTCAACGTACTTTGTGCACTAACGTAAATATGTATGGTTATTTTGGCGGGCCACAGACACATGCAGTACCCCTTTGCCACCAAGCATTCCCATGACAACAGCTAATTTGCATGTTAACGACACTGCCGTCTCAGTCCAACCGCTGTGTAATCCATAGTTCAGAGCCATAGGTGAGACGTGCAGAGTTCATTTCTGATAGATCAGATTAGGGGATTAACTGCGATGTGGCACAGAGAGCAAAGGAGGTAGAGAGAGAGAATGCTGAATAAAGCACGGAGCTAACATACAGAGAGACGCACTGCATTCTAACACTAAACTAAACCTCTTTTCAGAAACTACAACCAAATATTGCATGCACTAGCTAGATACCTAGATGACACGAACGGAACTACCCAAACTCTCTGGTTAAAATCGCTCGCCTCCTCTTAAGCACCACCTCCACGAAATCATCACTTGTCAAAATAATCTGTGATGCCGGTGCGCCAAATCAAAATTCGTTAAAGGAACATACAAAAAGACAAAGAACGCCATTGGTGACGCTCTTGCGCCTCATCGGTAGACCCCCCCCCCCCTCCCCTCTTCTCAGCTCTCAGATTAAGCAAGGCACGCCAACATATGAAAATATTTAACACCGAACCCTGACATTCACAACCTAATCTCAATACAATGCTAACTCTAACCAACTCATTCACACTCACCAACAGGACACAATTCTTCATATCTGGTTTGAAGGACAACGATAAAGAGATTTGTACAAGAAAGACATTGTGTACCTGGTAGCTGAGGCCTTTAACCCATTGTCCATTAACAGCCAATATGACGTCTCCTTCTCTGATCTGTCCTGACTCCTTGGCTGGTTGACCCTGGAAAAGGGTTTTGATCCGCACCACACTGCTGCCCTGGTCACAACCACTGTTCAACTCACTGATGTAGAAGCTGAAGCCCAAACCACACAGGCTCTTCTTCAACAGCACCTCCAGAGTGTTGTCTGAGAAGAGCGCAAAGGGTCATCATTATTTTCAGAGTGTTTGAGAGAGGGGGAGGGTGATTCAGCTTCACATCATTATTTACATGCACCAACAAGCATTTTCTGCTGTTAAACTCATTCCATTTCATTGTAGCCCTCCACCAGACTGGAATGTGTGTAAAACAGTAAAACCAAGACCGAGGTCTGTACATATGTACAGACGCACGCATACGCACAGTGCTGACACACACGCACGTGCAGACACACACTGAGCTATAAGGCATCAGTGTGTCAGCTCTCAGGGGACTGGGGGTGTGTCGGGGCTGTCTGTGACAGCCAACACAATGTAGCTGTCAGATAAGTCACAGCCACCTCGGGGGAGTCTGTGTGTGTCTGCCTGGTTGTGTGCCTTTGTGTTTGTGTGTGTGTGTGTGTGTGCCCTCTCCTCTCACCATCAGTGACAAAGCTGTAGTCCTTGGTCTTGCCACTCAAGGTCATCTCCATGGAGCTGTCTCTCCTGAGACTTCCTGATTGGCTCTGTGAAGCTGAGCGGGGGCGATTCGCTCCCGCCCCCAACACCACCTGGGGCTCCCTCTCTAAAAGCAGACTCACCACCTAACACACACACACACACACACACCACACACACAGTGAACATACACACAGCGTTCATACACACACAATGATCATGCACACAGAAAAAACAAAACAGCTAAAATCACAGAATTCTGTCCGACAATAGGGAGAAAGGGTTAAGACAGTGCTGTTTAGAGACTCATTATGCTAGTGAAGTCATGTGAGAAAATAGCTAGATTTGTTATGTTATTTGTTTTTGTCCTGGAATCTGGGAGTTACGTAACCCAGTGATTAGACAGGGGGTGACTGGGCTAAGCTAAGCTGTCTGTCAACACTATGTTAGAGATGTGGCCCAGGTGTCAGTGTAGAGCATGCTAACGTCAGCAAGCCTAAAGGCTGAGGCTAAAGCTTATTAGCAAAGGCTAAAATAACAACAGCTGTAAACATATGGTTTGCCCTGCCACTGCCAAGAGAGAAGGAGAGAGAACTAAAGAGAGGCGAGACTAAAGAGCGAGAGAAAGATGGAGTGTGTGCGTGCATCGTACCTCTCCAGTCTTCTTCAGGCACTCCACGGCCTGTTTGTGTGTTACACCTCGTAGGTTGGACCCATCAACTTCCAGCAGTCGGTCACCTGTCATACATACGCACATGATTGATTAGTGATGTCTGGTTACCTATTTGAATTTGTGAAGCTAGTCTGGTATTGGTTGATTAGTGATGTCTGGTTACCTATTTGAATGTGTGAAGCTAGTCTGGTATTGGTTGATTAGTGATGTCTGGTTACCTATTTGAATGTGTGAAGCTAGTCTGGTATTGGTTGATTAGTGATGTCTGGTTACCTATTTGAATGTGTGAAGCTAGTCTGGTATTGGTTGAGTAGTGATGTTTGGTTACCTATCTGAATGCGCCCGTCCTGCTCAGCAGCGGCCCCTGGCACCAGACTCTTGATGTATATCCCCTCGTAACGAACACAGGTGTTCATTCCACCCTATAGGGCACAACCCATACTGTATCCCATACTGTACTGTATATATTATATCATAGTTTCTACCCCTGGCCCTAGCCTCAGACTACTGCCTCTAAAACTAACACGGGTGTTGACTCCCCTATAGAGAACATATAACATACTGCATTAAGTATAGGAGACTGCGAGTAGGGGCTAGGCAAAGGCACCTAGGGATTGTTTTGATCATGACCCCTAAACCTAAACCCTAGCCTGACCCCTAACCTCCATCCTATAGAAGAATGTGTACTGTAGATTGGTGTAACTGAGACAGTAGTAGTATTATAGGTGGAAATGAGGAATATAATTACTAGAAGCGACAAAGCAATTTGACTGGAACACTCATGGGTACACGTTCTAGTTACAGTGCCTTGCGAAAGTATTCGGCCCCCTTGAACTTTGCGACCTTTTGCCACATTTCAGGCTTCAAACATAAAGATATAAAACTGTATTTTTTTGTGAAAAATCAACAACAAGTGGGACACAATCCTGAAGTGGAACGACATTTATTGGATATTTCAAACTTTTTTAACAAATCAAAAACTGAAAAATTGGGTGTGCAAAATTATTTAGCCCCCTTAAGTTAATACTTTGTAGTGCCACCTTTTGCTGCGATTACAGCTGTAAGTCGCTTGGGGTATGTCTCTATCAGTTTTGCACATCGAGAGACTGAATTTTTTTCACATTCCTCCTTGCAAAACAGCTCGAGCTCAGTGAGGTTGGATGGAGAGCATTTGTGAACAGCAGTTTTCAGTTCTTTCCACAGATTCTCGATTGGATTCAGGTCTGGACTTTGACTTGGCCATTCTAACACCTGGATATGTTTATTTTTGAACCATTCCATTGTAGATTTTGCTTTATGTTTTGGATCATTGTCTTGTTGGAAGACACATCTCCGTCCCAGTCTCAGGTCTTTTGCAGACTCCATCAGGTTTTCTTCCAGAATGGTCCTGTATTTGGCTCCATCCATCTTCCCATCAATTTTAACCATCTTCCCTGTCCCTGCTGAAGAAAAGCAGGCCCAAACCATGATGCTGCCTCCACCATGTTTGACAGTGGGGATGGTGTGTTCAGCTGTGTTGCTTTTACGCCAAACATAACGTTTTGCATTGTTGCCAAAAAGTTCAATTTTGGTTTCATCTGACCAGAGCACCTTCTTCCACATGTTTGGTGTGTCTCCCAGGTGGCTTGTGGCAAACTTTAAACAACACTTTTTATGGATATCTTTAAGAAATGGCTTTCTTCTTGCCACTCTTCCATAAAGGCCAGATTTGTGCAATATACGACTGATTGTTGTCCTATGGACAGAGTCTCCCACCTCAGCTGTAGATCTCTGCAGTTCATCCAGAGTGATCATGGGCCTCTTGGCTGCATCTCTGATCAGTCTTCTGATGAGCTGAAAGTTTAGAGGGACGGCCAGGTCTTGGTAGATTTGCAGTGGTCTGATACTCCTTCCATTTCAATATTATCACTTGCACAGTGCTCCTTGGGATGTTTAAAGCTTGGGAAATATTTTTGTATCCAAATCCGGCTTTAAACTTCTTCACAACAGTATCTCGGACCTGCCTGGTGTGTTCCTTGTTCTTCATGATGCTCTCTGCGCTTTTAACGGACCTCTGAGACTATCACAGTGCAGGTGCATTTATACGAAGACTTGATTACACATAAGGTGGATTGTATTTATCCTCATTAGTCATTTAGGTCAACAATGGATCATTCAGAGATCCTCACTGAACTTCTGGAGAGAGTTTGCTGCACTGAAAGTAAAGGGGCTGAATAATTTTGCACGTCCAATTTTTCAGTTTTTGATTTGTTAAAAAAGTTTGAAATATCCAATAAATGTCGTTCCACTTCATGATTGTGTCCCACTTGTCGTTGATTCTTCACAAAAAAAGACAGTTTTATATCTTTATGTTTGAAGCCTGAAATGTGGCAAAAGGTCGCAAAGTTCAAGGGGGCCGAATACTTTCGCAAGGCACTGTATTCTGTTTCTATGGCATGGCCAAGGTGTGGATTTGGGAAGCACTACTGTAACATATATAGATTTACTCACAGCTACACTTATACCCAGGCTGCCGTTGGCCTTCTTCAGCTCCACCACAAGCTGTTCCCTGGCTCTCAGACTGCAGAGAGAGGGAGACCTGGAACGCACCTCCTGGAGGGGGAGGGAGAGGGAGAGAAAGAGAGAGACAGGAGGGGAAAATGGGGAGACAGTGAGAGGGACAGAGAGAGAGATAGGGGAGGTGGTAAGGGGTAGGGGGGTGTGTGAGAGAAAGAGAGAGAAAATGAACGAATGCCAAGAATGCTATCACGTCGTGAATTCTACAGCTCGTTTACAATAATGTCGTACAAATAAACGTATTCCAAATTTCCTGAACTCCAGCCTTAATCCAGTTATCCATTAGCCACGAACATGACCGGCTAACCTATTATCCCATTAAGTCTCTTGAACAAGTAGCATTTTCCAAGAATTTCCCCTCGGGGACAAAAAAAAAAAATCACATCCTATACTACACAACCATTCTGTTAAAGGTTGTCAATAGCGTTAAAACACACTAAATTCATATGAACAACACAACCCTTCACTTGACCTCTTCACCCAAGGGTTTCCAGCATACACAGCTTTCGACAGCTGCTATGCTATAGCTATATCATGGACTTAATGAGCCATTCGCAGTTTCACTGTATCGGCCGTGTGTACTTAAGGGTGTTTCTCATACAACCGTGCTTCTACACTTTCATGCTCAGAGTTTGTTCTCCACGAGTGTTCTATTGAGTACGTTCTTGTGGGGACGAGAGTGCGGAGAAAGCATCAAATATTACATTTGATATTGCACTCGCACTCCGTTGCTACCGTATTCCCTCACGCTGCACATTCCCATTCACTGAACCTGCTTCCAGCCAGGGCAATGGCAAAAGAGATGAAACAAGATATACATAAAGCAAACTTTTTACTTCATAATTACCAGCTAGCTATATGTGAATCGTATTAATCTAGCTGGCAACCAATTTTTCGTGGCTAGCTAGCTAGTTTGCACTATTGACTTAAACATGCCAAAATGAACACAGGTCATATTTATGAATGTATCAATTTACAACGTTTCAGGCAACATATGAGATGTGAATGGGCAACATTTAATTCTGCGTCTGAGTTTATTTTCTCTCGCTCCAGCTCAAATAATGTCTGCCATTGTTTTCAAGACATGTTGCATTGTTTTTTTTTAAGTGGTTGAGTCATATTTCTGTGCATACTTTCCTTTGAAGCGTGCATCAATGCATTATTCAAAATGTGTACAAATGGAGTACTCATCCGATAGGTGCCCTCCTTGCTCCGTTTCGAGTGTTCTGTTTTGGACTCATGTTCCCGACCGCATATGCTCAGATTTGATTGATCGGAGCACGGTAGTATTGAGTAACACCCTAAGACTTACGTGGCTTAATCTTTGAGCCATTTAATGAGTCATTCACAGTTTCACTGTACCGTCCGTGTGCACTTAGACTTGCATGGCTTAATCTTTGAGACCAGCATATGTTACTGGCAGGATCAACCAGGTAGGATGTGTTGCACTGTACATCAGAGACTGTTCCATCATTCATACCCCCCATTAACCTTCATTAGTGTTACCGACCATCTGAAATGCTTGTGGGTGAACGTGAGACACCTGAGACTCGCACGGCACATATCTGCTATTACATTGTGTGGTGTACTCACCGCCACAATCACCACATCAGGATGAACTCTTTGAACATCTAATATCCTCATCTGATCTGCTCCGTGCTAAGTACCCAGACATCGGACAACTCTTGGGGACTTCAACCGCCTCAGTGTCCATGGAATCTGCCTTGGATAATAAACTGTCAGGTAGTTCAGAACAACACCAGAGGTGAAGCCATCCTGACATGATTGTCACCAACATAAAGACATCGTACTTGAAGTCTGAGCTTGCTCAGGAATGGCAGCGGGCAGGTGTGAGTGCATCTGCACGCACAGTGAGGTGAAGACTTTTGGAGGATGGCCTGGTGTCAAGAAGGGCAGCAAATAAGCCACTTCTCTCCAGGAAAAACATCAGGGACAGACTTATATTCTGCAAAATGTACAGGGATTGGACTGCTGAGGACTGGGGTAAAGTTATTTTCTCTGATGAATCCCCATTCCTATTGTTTGGGGCATCCGGAAAAAGCTTGTCCAGAGAAGACAAGGTGAGCGCTACCGTCAGTCCTGTGTCATGCCAACAGTTAAGCATCCTGAGACCATTCATGTGTGGGGTTGCTTCTCAGCCAAGGGAGTGGGATCACTCACAATTTTGCCTAAGAACACAGCCATGAATAAAGAATGGTACCAACACGTCCTCCGAGAGCAACTTCTCCCAACCATCCAGGAACAATTTGGTGACGAACAATGCCTTTTCCAGCATGATGGAGCACCTTGCCATTTTTTGACTGTAGAGTAAAATCCATGTGCAACACAGCAAAATAAGCTGACCGAAAGAACTTTAAAAGAACTTTCCTGGAATCCATCGCCAGCACTTGTCGGCAATCGCAAACGCCATCAACACAAAGTTTGTCAAGATGTCCTAGTCATTTACACTCCTCAAACATTTAGCTCTGTCTCCTTTCCTGCCAGCCCCCTCACTGCCCACCATTTCATTGGGGGATCTGTATAGTAGACTGGCCTCCATCAACTGTCATAAATCCTCTGGCCTAGACATGATTCCTCCAAGAATATTGAAGGAGTTTGCATGCGAGATCAGCGTTCCTCTCTGTGACATCATCAACAGGTCCACAAGTTATCATCCCTGGACAATGGAAAGAGACTACTGTTGTCCCCATACCCGAAATCTACCCCACAAAACATTGAAGAACTGAGGCCGATCTAATTAACATCTCAACTGTGAACAGTTTTCTGCACACTGGATCCTGAGGGACATCACACCGAAACTAGATCCTACGCAGTTTGGCAGCCGACAGAACTGTTCCATGGCACACTGCCTGGTCAGTACGATGAACTTTGTAACACTTTACTTTAGGTGTCCTTATGAATGCATATCAATCAATCAAATGTATTTATAAAGCCCTTTTTACATCAGCCGATGTCACAAAGTGCTGTACAGAAACCCAGCCAAAACCCCAAACAGCAAGCAATGCAGATGTAGAAGCACAGTGGCTAGGAAAAACTCCCTAGAAAGGCCAGAACCTAGGAAGAAACCTAGAGGAACCAGGCATAAAGCCTTTATAACAGCTACATAACACATTATAGCATTTGTCATAAGCAGTTTTGAATTGTTATGAGTAACAGCATAAGATGATATAAAACTAGTCATAATGGGTGTTCTAGATGACTGTTCATCCTGTTGTCATATGATTGAATGTCAACTGTTAATAACAACTGCTATTACACAGTCTGCATGACAAATATGATATTACATGCTACGTAAGAGTCTACATACCAGGTGCTATTACAAGTGTTATGTAATTTACCAACCTCTGCGTCACAATATTACAGTTAAATGAAATGATTGGCATCATAACCATGTCAAATGCCATTAAAGTGTGCACAGACTCTTTAACATCAAACTCTGACGCCCTCTGGTGGCATTTTCTAAACAACGCATAACATTGTATACTACCCTCATTAAGTACATTTCAGTTTCAAAACTATAAGTCCTATAAACACATGCTTAATACTGTTAGAAGGTTAAGAACTGAGAACACAGAGGCCAGTGCACTTCAGAGCTAAAACCAAGCTATGAGGTCGAAGGAATTGTCCGTAGAGCTCCGAGACAGGACTGTGTCGAGGCGCAGATCTGGGAAAGGGTATGAGAACATTTCTGCAGCATTGAAGATCCCTAAGACCACAGTGGCCACCATTCTTAAATTGAAGAAGTTTAGAACCACCAAGACTCTTCCTAGAGTTTGCAGCCCGGCCAAACTAAACAATCATGGGAGAATGGCCTTGGTCGGGAGGTAACCAAGAACCTGACGGTCACTCTGACAGAGCTCCAGAGTTCCCCTGTGGAGATGGGACATTCCAGAAGGACAACCATCTCTGCATGGTAGAGTGGCCATAAGGAAGCCACTCCTCAGAAAGAGGCCCATGATAGACTGCTTGGAGTTTGCCAAAAGGTGCCTAAAGGACTCAGACCATGAGAAACAAGATTTTCTGGTCTGACGAAACCAAGATTGAACTATTTGGCCTGAATGCCAAGTGTCACGTCTGCAGGACATCTGGCACCATCCCTACGCTGAAACAATGTGGTGGCAACATCATGCTGTGGGGATGTTTTCCAGCGGCAGGGATTGGGAGACTAGTCAGGATCTAGGGGAAAGATGAACAGAGAAAGGTACCGAGCGATCCTTGATGAAAAGCGCTCTGGAGCAGGTTAGGACCTCAGACTGGGGCGAAGGTTCACTTTTCAACAGGACAACGACCCTAAGCACACAGCCAAGACAACACTGGAGTGGCTTTGGGACAAGTCTCTGAATGTCCTAGACTGGTCCAGCAAGAGCCCGGACTTTAACCCGATCTAACATCTCTGGAGATCTGAAAATAGCTTTGTAGCAACGCACCCCATCCAACCTGACAGAGCTTGAGAGGATCTGCAGAGAAGAATGGGAGAAACTCCCCAAATACATGTGTGCCAAGTTTGTAGCGTCATACCCAAGAAGACTCGAGGCTGTAATCGCTGCCAAAGATGCGTCAACAAAGAACTGAGTAAAGGGTCTGAATACTTATGTAAATTTGATATCAGTTTTAATTTTTAATAAATTTGCAAACATTTATAAAAACCTGTTTTTGCTTTGACATTATGGAGTATTGTGTGTAGATTGATGAGGGGGAAAAACTGTTTATTCCATTTTAGATTAATTTTGACTTAAATTAGCTAGAAAATCTATGGCAAGACTTGAAAGTGGCTGGCTAGCAATGATCAACAACCAACTTGACAGAGCTTGAAGAATTTGAAAAATAACAAAGCTCTTAAAGACTTACCCAGAAAGACTGTAATCGCTGCCAAAGGTGATTCTGACACGTATTGACTCAGGGGTGTGAATACTTATGTAAATAAGATACACTACATATGTGGACACCTGCTTGTTTGAACATCTCCTTCCAAAATCATGGGCATTAATATGGAGTTGGTCCCCCTTCTCTGCTTCTCTTCTGGGGAGGCTTTGCACTAGAAGTTGGAAATTGCTGCGAGAGCAGCCACAAGAGCATTAGTGAGGTCGGGAAATGATTAGGCCTGGCTCCCAGTTGGCATTCCAATTCATCCCAAAGGTGTTTGATATAGTTGCGTTCAGGGCTCTGTGCAGGCCAGTCAAGTTCTTCCACACCAATCTTGACAAACCATTTCTGTATGGACCTCGCTTTGTGCACTTGGGCATTGTCTAACAGAAACCGTAAAGGGCCTTCCCTAAACTGTTGCCACCAAGTTGGAAGCCTAGAATCATTTAGAATGTAATTGTATGCAATAGCGTTAAGATTTCACTTCACCGGAACTAAATCCCAGACAATTATTCCTCCTACACCAAGCTTTACAGTTGGCACTACGCATTTGGGCAGGTAGCTTTCTTCTGGCATCTGCTAAACACAGATTTGTCCATTGGACAACCAGATGGTGAAGCATGATGGTGAAGCATCGCTCCAGAGAACGCATTTCCACTACTCCAGAGTCCAATTACGCCAAGCTTTACACCACTCCAGCTGACGCTTGGCATTGTGATCTTAGGCTTATTTGCGGCTACTCAACCATGGAAACCCATTTCATTAAGTTCTTGTGCTGACGTTGCTTCTAGAGGCAAATTGGAATTTGGTATTGACTAGAGATCGACCGATTAATCGGAATGGCCGATTAATTAGGACCGATTTCAAGTTTTCATAACAATCGGAAATCTGTATTTCACCGATTTGTCAGATTTTTTTAAACCTTTATTTAAATCTTTACACAGGTGAAAACAATGAACAAAAATGAAAGACAGAGCTACGTTCCAGAACACAAAGAAACAGTGCTTACAAGGCAGGCTCCTGACGACCCAACGGCACAGGAGGATGGAGCAGGCGGGGGAGCAGAGGACGCCTACCTCGGGGGCGAGTTCCGGCAGGCTGGTTTGACGAGGTCGTGGACTGACCCGACGTTCTGCGTCGAGGCTGATGTCCAATGGGTCTGTTCAGGGGTTGACCCCGAGGTCGGGGAGCGGGACAAATGCCTGAATCATATTTGGGTCGAGGATGTCTTGGTCAAGGACCCAGGACCGGTCGTCAGGCCTATAACTTCCCAGTCCACTAGGGAGTGGACTGGATGCGACCTCAGGCAATCAAGGATGGCCCGTATGGCGTAGGTAGGTTCCCCTTCGACGCCCAACGGTGGGGGCGCACTGCGGGTAGAGACTGGAGGATGAAGAGGGCTGTAGGGGACCGGTTTTAACAGAGAATGTCACGACTTCTGCCGAGGTCAGTTCCTCTCCTTGTTTGCGCGGTGTTCGGAGATCGACGTCACCGATCTTCTAGTCATCGCCGTTCCATTTTCATTTGTTTTGTCTTGTTTTCCCACACACCTGGTTTTCATTCCCTCATTACGTGTTGTGTATTTAACGCTCTGTTCCCCCCATGTCTTTTTTTGGCATTGTTTGTTTGTAAGTGCTTGTGTACATGTTGACTGGTGCGCATCGGGTTTTGTACCCAAGTTGTTATTTTCTTGATGCCGTTGGTTTTGGAATTAAACTGCTTCGGCTATTACCTAGTTGTGCTCTCCTGCGTCTGACTTCCCTGCCACCAGTTACGCACTCCTTACAGAATACCACACCCGAATATGGAGTCAGCAGGAGCAGGTGCCCCTGGTATGGCGAAGTTAGTGGGTTTGTGCTTCAATGTATTTGCTGCATTGCATCAGAAATCCTTGACATTTCCCAGGCAAACCGTCATAATTTCCAGGCAAGGGTATCAACGAAGGAGGGCTATGGGTTACGATATCTGGCATCGGAGGAGTAGGGATAGGCTGGCGGAGAATATGGCAAATTTCCTCCATAAGCTCCTCTTGCTGGGTTAGGCGCCACTGTAGCTCTGCTGAAACCCATTCCGTTTTTAGGTAAGGTATTCTGTAATGAATACTCAGGGAGAAAAAGGTGTAGGTTCACACGCAGAACGCAGCAGATGTTTATTAAGGCTTCGCAGATGGTAGGAATCGTGGTCGCTGGCAATAGTCAAACACAGGTAGGCAAAAACAAACAATGCCTGACAACCATTCAAACTGAACTAAATAGGGAGTTGATGAGACCAGGTGAGAAACGAACACAGGTCAAATCAATGAACAAAAATTAAAGACAGGGCTACGTTCCAGAACACAAAGAAAAAGAACACAAGGTTGACTAAGAAAAGAAAAGCAGAACCTTACATTTAGACTAGTTGAGTATCTGGCACATCAGCATTTGTGGCCAGAAACAAATAACTTTCTTCTGAAACTCAGTCTATTCTTGTTCTGAGAAATGAAGGCTATTCCATACGAGAAGTTGCCAAGAAACTGAAGATCTCGTACAAAGCTGTTTACTACTCCCTACACAAAATAGTGCAAACTGGCTCTAACCAGAATAGAAAGAGGCGTGGGATGCCCCGGTGCACAACTGAGCAAGAGGACAAGTGCATTAGAGTGTCTGGTTTGACTGGCAGCTTCATTAAATTGTACCCGCAAAACACCAGCCTCAACGTCAACAGTGAAGAGGCGACTCTGACGTTCTAGGCAGAGTTGCAAAGATAAAGCCATATCTCAGACTGGCAAAATTACACAGACACTGGACAGAGATATGGCTTTTTCTTTGCAACTCTGCCTAGAAGGCCAGCATCCCGGAGTCGCCTGTATGCCTATGTAGATATTCTAATGTACACCTATATAGATATTCCATTAAAAATCAGCCGTTTCCAGCTCAATAGTCATTTACAACATTAACAGTGTCTACACTGTATTTCTGATCAATTTGATGTTATTTTAATGGACAAAAAAAAGTGTTTTTCTTTCAAAAACAAGGACATTTCCAAGTGACCCTAAACTTTTGAACGGTAGTGTACCTTTGTATATATAGCGTATATCTGTATTTCATTTTCAATAAATTTGCTAAAAACATGTTTTCACTTTGTCATTATGGGGTATTGTGTGTAGATGGGTAAACGTTATTTTTATTCATTTAGAATCAGGCTATAACACAACAAAATGTGGAATAAATCAACCTTTCTGAAGGCACTGTAAATAGACCAATAACAAAAAAAGATCCAAATCTCTCTCTCCAATACCAGCTAGTTTTCTGATTACATATCCCTCCTATTAGGTCCCTCCCCACTCAGACCACTCCCAGACAGTCCTAGCTAAATTACTGCCTGAGAAACATTGTTTTGCTAAAAAGCATTTAAAAAATGACAATTTTTATGAAAAACTATTACTTAATTGTTACCAATAAATGATTTTATACGGAGATAAAAATGGCTGAATTGGGCCTTTAACACCATAACAAAAATTGATTAATATACCAGCATTACCTGAGCATCCAGGATCCGGACCACAGGGATGTGGAGTCTCTTGCCATGTTTAGGTGTGGCCAGGTTGGACAGAGCCAGTGCTTCCTCCAGCTCCTCCATGGCTGGTTGGAATTCTGTTCCACTCAGGGTGGTCTGGCACCCAATGCCCCTCTCCAACATCAGACTCATGGTACTGGGGGCCAGAGAAGTCTTACTGTCTCTCAGAGAATCTGCATGGTAGAGAAGGGACAAAGAGGTGCTTTTTACACTAATGAGCAGTAACGAGCCATGCCAAACCAAGCCGTACTGAGCTGGCCTAGTTGCTGGAAACGTGTGAAAAAGATGATGTTGTCATGACTCTCTCGGTGAGGATCACAGTACAACAGATAGCACAAACCACCCTCTCTCCCACAGGAGAGGGGGAGTTGGGCTGGTTTTATGACTTAATGACAGGTCGTAAAACTTTCTCTCTCTTGCACTGCAGTATAGAGAAGTTAAAAATCCCTTTGTTAAAAACAGAGAGACAATGCCACCAAAACGCCAACATGGAAACTTGTTTTGAAGAAATGTAAAAGTCTCCTTTTGATTACAATAATTCCACGACATTCTCTCAAATAGAGAATTTGTGAACATACAATTTCAATCAGGAGAAACGACAAGGATTATCCAGTCGCAGTACATTTTAATGACCTGAAACATGACATTCTACCTTTAGATTTTGTGGCATAGAGAAAGTTAAGATATCAGACAGGGGAGGTGATATAAAAAATACTCTAAGCAAAAGATAATGTTTTGGGATTTTCACCCTCCAGACATTATTTCCTAAAGGTCTTAATGATGAAATGCCAACAGGCCCTCCGATTTGACACACTGAGCTCTATCAGAGAAGTAGTTGGTGAACCAGGCGTGGCAATCATTTGAGAAACGAAGGCTGCTGAGTCTGCAAATAAGAATGTGGTGATTGACAGAGTCGAAAGCCTTGGCCAGGTCGATGAATACAGCTGCACAGTAATGTCTCTTATCAATGGCGATTATGATATTGTTAAAGACCTTGAGCGTGGCTGAAGTACACCCATGGCCAGCTTGCATAGCGGAGAAGGTACGATGTGATTCAAAATGGTCAGTAATCTTAGACCTTAGAGATGCAGGGTAGGATAGATATAGGTCTGTAGCAGTTTGGGTCTAGAGTGTCTCCCTCTTTGAAGAGGGGGATGACCGCGGCAGCTTTCCAATCTTTGGGAATCTCAGACAATACGAAAGAGAGGTTGAACAGGCTAGTAATAGGGTTTGCAACAATTTCGGCAGATCATTTTAGAAAGAGAGGGTCCAGATTGTCTAGCCCGGCTGATTTGTAGGGGTCCAGATTTTGCAGCTCTTTCAGAACATCAGCTATCTGGATATGGGTGAAGGAGAAATGGTGGGGGCTTGGGCGGGTTGCTGTGGAGGGTGCCGGGGTAGGGGTAGGGGTAGCCAGGTGGAAAGCATGGCCAGCCGTAGAGAAATGCTTATTGAAATTCTCAATTATAGTGGATTTGTCGGTTGTAACAGTGTTTCCTAGCCTCAGAGCAGTGGGTAGCTGGGAGGAGGTGCTCTTATTCTCCATGGACTTTACAGTGTCCCAGAACTTTGAGTTTGTACTGCAGGATACAAATTTCTGTTTAAAAAAAGCTAGCCTTAGCTTTCCTAACTGCCTGTGTATATTGGGGGCTATTCGATGCTAATGCAGAACGCCACAGGATGTTTTTGTGCTGGTCAAAGGCAGACAGGTCTGGAGTGAACCAAGGGCTATATCTATTCCTGGTTCTACATGTTTTGAATGGGGCATGCTTATTTAAGATGGTGAGGAAGGCACTTTTAAAGAATAACCAGGCATCCTCTACTGTCGGGATGAGGTCAATGTCATTCCAGGACACCCCGGCCAGGTAGAAAGGCCTGCTCGCAGAAGTGTTTTAGGGAGCGTTTGACAATGATGAGGGGTGCAGGCAATGAGGCAGTGATCGCTGAGATCTTGGTTGAAAACAGCAGAGGTGTATTTGGAGGGTGAGTTAGTTAGGATGATATCTATGAGGATGCCTGTGTTTACGGATTTGGGGTTATATGTGGTAGGTTCATTAATAAATTGTGTGAGATTGAGGGCATCAAGCTTAGATTGTAGGATGGCCGGGGTGTTAAGCATGTCCCAGTTTAGGTCACCTAGCAGCACGAGCTCAGAAGATAGATGGGGGGCAATCAAATCACATATGGTGCCGAGGGCACAGCTGGGGGCAGAGGGTGGTCTATAGCAAGCGGCAACGGTAAGAGACTTGTTTCTGGAAAGGTTCATTTTTAGAAGTAGAAGCTCAAATTGTTTGGGTACAGACCTGGATAGTAAGACAGAACTCTGCAGGTTATCTTTGCAGTAAATTGCAACACCGCCCCCTTTGGCAGTTCTATCTTGTCAGAAAATGTTATTGTTAGGAATGGAAATTTCAAGGTTTTTGGTGGTCTTCCTAAGCCAGGATTCAGACACGGCTAGGACATCTGGATTGGTGGAGAGGCTTCTAATGTTAACATGCATGAAACCAAGGCTTTTACGGTTGCAGAAGTCAACAAATGAGAGAGCCTGGGGGATGGGAGTGGAGGTAGACACTGCAGGGCCTGGATTAACCTCTACATCACCAGAGGAACAGAGGAGGAGTAGAATAAGGGTACGGCTAAAGCATAACAGAACTGGACGCCTAGTACGTTCAGAACAGAGAGTAAAAGGAGCAGATTTCTGGGCACGGTAGGATATATTCAAGGCATAATGTACAGACAAAGGAATAGTAGGATGTGAATACAGTGGGGGTAAACCTGTGCATATAGTGATCATGAAAGAGATATTGTCTCTAGAAATAGCATTTAAACCAGGTGATGTCACTGCGTGTGTGGGAGGTGTAACTAAATTGTTAGCTGAGGCGTGTTGAGCAGTGCTAGAGGCTCTACAGTGAAATAAAACAATAGTTACAAAACAGAACAGCAATCGACATGGCATGGTGACGTTAGGGAAAGGCATGCGTAGCCGGGTGATCATACAAGTCCAGTGCCTGGCTTGAGCTAGCGACACGGGGCTAGCAGGCTAACAGAAAGGCCTTAGAGGATGACGCGACGGAGGAAAGTCTGTTGTGGGCCCCTCGTGCAGTTACATCAGTGGACGGATCAGCAGGGCTCCATGTGGTAAACCAGGCCAATTGGCAAAATATGTATGGTGGCCGAAGAAATATGTCCGAAGGACCTCTTAAGCCAGCAGTCCAATGTGCTTTAGATAGCTAGCAGGCTGCAGATTAGCGGCTGTGCGTTCAGGGATCGTTAGCTGTGATAATGGCAGGTGGATTTTTTGTAATCTAAAAAAATTGGTTCAGAGCTTGCGGTAGGAATCCGGAGATATGGAGAAGAATAAGTCTGACTAGCTCTGGTTTGAGTCGCGCTGTACAAACTGGCGAGAGTTGTCTGGGATAAAGGTAGCTGATGACCGCTAGCAAAGGATAGCTGACTGCTAGCTAGTGGCTTCGGAATGTATTCGATGGGCCTCGTAAGCCAACAGTCCGTTGCGCTCTAGACAGCGAGCATTCAGGGGTTGTTAGCTGCGAAGGTCGGAAGGTGAGAAGGTTCAGAGCTTGCGATAGGAATCCGGGGATATGGAGAGAAAAATAGGTCCGGTATGCTCTGGTTGAATCGCGTTGTACAAACTGGCGAGAGCTTTCCGAGCTAGAGGTTAGCTGATGACCGTTAGCTGGCTAGTTAGCTGGCTGGTTTATGTTGGAGAGATTCCAGTAATAAAGGCAAAGAAAAATACTTTAGAGAAAAAGCAGTTCCACACCACATTGGGTGAGGCGGGTTGCAGGTGAGTATACTGAAGTAAGGGTTTGGAAAAATATAAAAAGATATGTGAAGAAAAATATATAAAAATATGTATACATGGGACAAGACAAGACAAAGGACAAATACGTCTGACTGCTACGCCATCTTGGAATGAATCTGAAGCTTATTATTAAAGAGCAGTGTTACTACCAAGAGCAGTGTGCGGGTTTCTTCTTCTTTCTCATTTTATTCAACTGTTACCATGCACCTGCAAAAAAGATAGCTCAGATGTGCGAGTGCCATTTGAATTTGACATTCTTCAACGTAGCCACCCTTTGCCTTGATGACAGCTTTTGCACACTCTTGGCATTCTCTCAATAAGCTCACATCATCATCACACCTCCTCTTCCATGCATCACGGTCGGAACCACACATGCGGAGATCATCCGTTCACATACTATGCATCTCACAAAGACACTGCGGTTAGAACCAAAAATCTCAAATTTGGACTAAGACCATTTGGAATCAGACCAAAGGACAGATTTCCACCAGTCTAATGTCTATTGCTCATGTTTCTTGGCCCAAGCAAGTCTCTTCTTATTATTGGTGTCCTTTAGTAGAGGTTTCTTTGCATCAATTCAACCATGAAGGCCTGATTCACACAGTCTTCTCTGAACAGTTGATGTTGAGATGTGTCTGTTCATTTAAATTCTGTGAAGGATTTATTTGCGCTGCAATTTCTGAAGCTGGTAACTCTAATGAACTAATCCTCTGCGGCAGGGGTAACTCTGGGTCTGCCTTTCCTGTGGCGGTCCTGATGGGAGTCAGTTTCATCATAGCGCTTGATGGTTTTTGTGTCTGCACTTGAAGAAACGTTTAAAGTTCTTGTAATGTTCTGTATTGACTGACCTTCATGTCTTAAAGTAATGATGGACTGTCGTTTATCTTTGATTTTTTAATATATAATATGGACTTGGTCTTTTACCAAATAGGGCTATCTTCTATATACCACCCCTACCTTGTCACAACACAACTCATTGTCTCAAATGCATTAAGAAGGAAATACATTCCACACATTAACTTTTAACAAGGCACACCTGTTAATTAAAATGGATTCCAGGTGACTACCTCATGAAGCTGGTTGAGAGAATGCCAAGCGTGTGCAATGCTGTCATCAAGGCAATGGATCTACTCTGAAGAATCTCAAATCTAAAATATATTTTGTTTTGTTTAACACTTTTTTGGATCCTACATGATTCCATTTGTGTTATTTCATAGTTTTGATGTCTTCACAATGTACAATGTAGAAAATAGTTTTAAATAATTTATAAAAATGAGTAGGTGTGTCCAAACTTTCAACTGGTACTATATACAGTTACTGTATAGAGAGAGAGAGAGAGAGAGAGAGAGAGAAAGAAACAAACCAGGGGCCTCATTTATAAATCATGCCTAGGGACAAATCTGTGCGTTAACCATGCGTGGGATAATTTCAATGTTCGATTGAGAGTGTGCGTAAATGTACGCACAGCCTTGACCATGTATATGCACAGTGTCAACTGGTGGAATAAGGGAGCTGCTTGTCAAGCATAGAACGGGGAAAATATACTATATGTTGAAAATGTCAAATTGTGGGAGTAATAATTAAATTCGATTTCATTGTATTTCCATCATGAATTCATGCAACATATCTTGACAGCCATATCATTTCACCACAGCAGTACATTTGTTATGATAAAAATCCATATAAAGTACAGTCATTTGTTAAATTATAGGTACTGTGAAAGTGAAAAGTACAGATTGGCTCATCAGACATTGTTTCCCAAAACTGTTATAGGAGTTTTGTGAGGATTTAAGGCTTACTTTAAAAAGGCAAGTGCTATCCACAAAGGGCACTTTTCAAGTGAAACTTGCCGATCGGCATCACTTGATAAACCAATGTTTTGGATGCAATTATCATCTAAATAAACTGTAACATTCCATTTCCATACACCATCGCACAACAGGTTGAAGTCAAGAGGGGTTTCTTTGCCATCAATGGTTTCCCCAAATACGAATGGAGCAAAAGACGGCACCCACATCACCATTTCAATGATGTCGCTCTTGCTGCGGGTGATTCTTTGATCAACCGCTACGCTGACGACACCATTCTGTATACATCTGGCCCTTCTTTGGACACTGGGTTAACAAACCTCCAAACGAGCTTGAATGCCATACAACTCTCCTTCCGTGGCCTCCAACTGCTCATTAAAATGCTAGTAAAACTAAATGCATGCTCTTCAACCGATCGCCCGCCCGACTAGCATCACTACTCTGGACGGTTCTGACTTAGAATATGTGAACAACTATAAATACCTAGGTGTCTGGCTAGACTGTAAACTCTCCTTCCAGACTCATATTAAGCACCTCCAATCGAAAATTAAATCTAGAATCGGCTTCTTATTTACAAAAAAAGACTCCTTCACTCATGCTGCCAAACATACACTCGTAAAAATGACTATCCTGCCAATCCTTGACTTTGGCGATGTCATTTACAAAACACTCTAGTCAGCAAATTGGATGCAGTCTATCACAGTGCCATCCGTTTTGTCACCAAAGCCCCATATATTACCCACCACTGCGACCTGTATGCACTATGTTTTTATGCAGATTTTAGAATATTGCAATGAAAATTTGTCGCCAATTGGATGGAAACCTAGCTTCAGGCACATTCAGAGGGGTTAAATGCGGAAGACACATTTCAGTTGAATGCATTCTGTTGTACAACTGACTAGGTATCCCCCTTACCCTTTCCCAGAAATACACACATAGACAAATGGAAGAGGGTGAAAAAAGCTAATCAACCAAATATAAAAATATATAATTATGCTGAGTACCACAAAAGACAAGTGAGAAAAGCAGCAATCTTCCAGATAAGGTCTAGAAATAAAAACAAATGACGAAGAGAGCTGTGAAGAGGACACAACAAAACCTAATTCCCCAACAGGAGACTGAAAAGATTTGGCATGGGTCCTCAGATTCTCAAAAGGTTCTACAGCTGCACCATCGAGAGCATCCCGGCTGTTTGCATCACTGCCTGGTATGGCAACTGCTCGGCCGCCGACTGCAAGGCACTACAGACGGTAGTGCGTACGGCCCAGTACATCACTGGGGCCAAGCTTCCTGCCCTCCAGGACCAAGCTATAAGACTCCTGAACATCTTATCAAACGGCTACCCAGACTACTTGCTTTGCTGCCCCCCCCCCCTTTTTAACACCGCTGCTACTCTCTGTTGTTAGCATCTCACTTTAATAACTCTACCTACATGTACATATTACCTCAACTAACCGGTGCTCCAGCACATTGACTCTGTACCGGTACCCCCTGTGTATAGTCTCGCTATTGTTATTTTACTGCTGCTCTTTAATTACTTGTTACTTTCATTTCTTACTCATATTTTTTTTAACTGCATTGTTGATCAGGGTCTCGTAGGTAAGCATTTCACTGTAAGGTCTGCACCTGTTGTATTTGCCGCATGTGACAAATCAAATTTGATTTGAACATTTGATTTGACAATGACAGAGTATGAAGAGTATATTTGGGTGGGTTGTATAAGGGTTGTAATAGGTTCTACGTACATTTGGGCTGTGAGACGATGAGCTCCACCTCATCAGGGCTGTTCTGGAGGATGACTGCTGCGTCAGTGAACGTCACGCCCTCCAGACTGATTTTATTTAGAGAAATCAGACGACCACCTGCATAATCAACCAATCAAAGCACAATATCAGTCTGACCATCAACCAAAGATAAAAGAAAAGACTAGTATGATATGTACAGTGTCTTCAGAAACTATTCACACCCCAAAGATTCTTTCCATATTTTGTTGTGTTACAGTCTGTATCTGGAGTGTGGCAAAGCAATTCACCTTTTGTCCTGAACACAAAGTGTTACTGTATGTTTGGGGCAAATCCAATGCAACACATTACTGAGTACCACTCATATTTTCAAGCATAGTGGTGGCTGCATCATGTTATGGGTATGTTTGTAATTTTTAAGGACGAGGGAGTTTCAGGATAAAAAAGACATGGAATGGAGCTAAGCACAGGCAAAATCCCAGAGGAAAACCTTGCCCAGTCTGCTTTCCACCAGACACTGTGAGTTGTTTACCAAGAAGACAGTGAATGTTCCTGAGTGGCCGAATTACAGTATAGACTTAAATCTGCTTGAAAATCTATGGCAAGACGGGAAAATGGTTGTCTAGCAATGATCAACAACCAATTTGACAGTGCTTGAAGTATTTGGTTAAGAATAATGGGCAAATGTTGCACAATCCAGGTGTGGAAAGCTCTTAAGAGAATTACCCAGAAAGACTCAGCTTTCAGATTACAGCTGTAATCGCAACCAAAGGTGATTCTACCATGTATTGACTCAGGGGGTTGAATACTTATCTAATCAAGATATATTAGTGTTTTATTTTTCATGACTTTTCAACAAATGTTCAAATTTTTCTTACACTTTAACATTACGGAATATTTAGTGTAGATCGTTGACAAAAAAATTACAATAAAATACTTCCTGAAGGCAGTGTAGGTGTGTGTGTTTGAACTATGTTCACTTGATACGTAATCTTGTCTGACACCCAAAGACTTGTTTTTGCTCCCTGTTCAGTACCTGGTCTGATTCTGCCGTCTCTGTCTGCTGGTCCGTCAGGTACGATGGAGGCTATGAAGATTCCCAGGTCCAGTTTCCCTGTGTTGTTCTCCCCCACTATCACAAACCCTGAGAAAAAAGAGATATAGATACAATATATATATATAGAGAGAGAGAGACAAGAGAGAGACAGAGGACCAGAGTTATTGTATTTCTATGGCAAAAAAAACAAATCTACAAATGCACCCTTCAATTCCTAATCACCCCTAAAATCCTGTTACTCACCAAAGCCCAGTTTAGGGTCTTTCCTTAGGACCAGACTGATGATCTCTCTCTCTGGAGAACCCCTGGTTGGAGTGTCTACTATAAAATAACCCACAGGTCAGGGGTTAAACATAATACCAAGTGTATTCATAAAAAAAAGCCAAGATTAGAGTTAAGAGTTAAGTTAATGCAGAGAGTTAAGCATATGCAGTGTTATAGTAAATTCTTCAGATAAGAGTATGTAGCGTACTCAGTCCTCACCTTGTATAGAGGAGGTTGTGGAGTCATGTTTCTGTAGCATGGGATTGGACATGATTCTGGGGATGGGCTCTGGAGTACTGGAACACAACAGTCGTGGGTTTGCAAAGTTCATCATTATACTAACAATCTGTACTGTTGGAAATCATTTTAGAGTACTAGAACACAACGACACATAGTTTGTCACCACAAATATTGTCATCATTGTCAAAGGATAAAGTCAACGTAAATAAGCAGAGGGTCTCTCCCTTTGTGGATGAATAAACAAATTGCAGTGGAGGTGAGGTGAGGTGAGGCATGCGTTACCCCCATGGAATGTAGGACCCTTTGAGCTCAAGTGAAAATCATGTTATAGATGATGAGGTTCATTGTTATGTAGTGTTATTTAGTGCATGCAGTGTTATGTAGGGTTACATCGTGTTATGTACTGTTACCTCCAGGCCTGCTGTTCCTTCATCTCTGACAGTGGGCATGGCTCAGGTAGATCTCTGCTCATTTCCCTCAACTCTCTCTGTTGCCTTAGACGCGCCTCCACCTTCGCCGTGATGTCATCACACGACTTACTTAATGACTCGCGGTGGCCGAGGTTGGATGGTAACTCTACGCTGTTCAGGACAACCTCAGAACATGAAAGACGCTTCATACGGGAGTCACTGGTCCGACAAATAGACTGGTACTTGTCAATGTTCTCATCTGGAAAGACAACAAATAATCATAATGAATAAGCAATTGTGTGTGTGTGTGTGTGTGTGTGTGTGTGTGTGTGTGTGTGTTTGCGTGTGTGCCTGCCTGTGTGTGCTCTAAGAGCCCCGTACCTTGAGCGATGCTGTGGCTGAGTTGCCTGGAACTCATCTCGCTGTGGAACTTGTGCTGCCCGGAGCAGAGACTAAGGAGGTACTGCGCAATCTTAGAACTCTCTGTTACAAAGCTGTGCTTCTTACCACTGGGACCACCACACTCTATGGTCAGCTTACGATGCTGGGGGAGGAGAGACAACTGTCAGGGGGTTGTCTTTTAAATCAAGAGCATTGGAGCTGTTAATGGAAAACCCTTCTGAAAGCACAGTCCACCCTTACAAAAAAAAGGTGCTACGTAGAACCATGTAGGGGTTTTGGGTTTGTCCCCATGGGGGAACCCTTTTTAATGCTAGGTAGAACCTTTTGCAGAGGGTTCTGCATAGAACCCTCTATGTTTGTTTCTTCTTAGAACCCCTGTAATTGGTTCTTCCTAGAACCCTCTATGAAGGGTTCTACAGAGAACCCTTTAATCTTGAAAGGGTTCTTACTAGAACCGTCTATAAAAGGTTCAACCAGGCTTTAAAATTGAACTCTTTATGACAATAGACATTCACTTATTGTACAAAACATTAAGAACACCTTCCTAATATTGAAAATCCTAGTTTACAGGCCACACCATACCTTCTAGTCACGTTATGCAAGCTTGCAAAACGATGTGTAATTCTTATTGGCATCCAGCCAGAGTGAGGATATCCAACAATTGAACCTTTTAATCACCCGCAACCTGCATTCAGAATGACTGCCAGGGTGGGGAAGATTGATAAATGAGACTACCTAAACCATCTTGACTGGAACAACCATCTCCGTAATGAGGGCAATAAGTCAACTACTAACAGATTCAATTAGTTTAGAATAAGTATGCTATTTATCTTTGCATCAGATCAAGCAATCAACCAATGCACATGCAAAAACACAGATATTGAAACAAACTGTAGAGCATGCTTTAGAGCATGCTGGGAAATATAATAATGATGGGTGTGGCTGAGTGTTTTACTCTACACAAAGTAAAGAATTACACAAATCACACTCACTTCTGGTTTTCACACCAACACTGGGGTTCTTTTACACCACCGAGTGTTAATTTACCTCTGTTACACTGAAAAAATCAACACTAGGTAATACTGGCCAATTTGCTGTGCACAAATGTTCTCATATTAGGTACAGTTTAAAACATTGTCACATCTTTTTAACTCTAGAGGGCTAAAGTTGAACCTTTTACTGTAGTGGGCTAAATCAGGGTCATACAGTGTATTCTTGGTAGCCTTAAACAAATGTACCTTGAAACAAAAGTATTCACCTTAAACACATGGTTATGGTCTTAGAGAATTTAAAATAAACACCTGTACCATGTTAGATATAGAGTTGAAATGTATTACATTTTGAGTTTGCATTCCAATATTACATTTTATATACATCACAGAAAAATAACACTTGAATTTTATTTTAAATCATGTTTATTAATTATGAAATTATGAAAAAATGGTTCTTCGGATGATAAAGGTTCTAAGTAGAACCCTTTGACTTTTCAAAGAACCCTCGTCTTCCAAAAATGGTTCTTCAGATGAAAAAGATTATTGATAGAACCCAATCCCTCTGCAACGAACCCTTATTTCTTGTGGAAAATCTACTAGCTGGTCTACAATGGAACTAGTAAAGTACTATAGTAGTTGTAGTACAGCCCTAGTATTCCAGTAGTACTCACGTTGGCGGAGATGGTATCGGTCTCTCTCCAGAGGAATCGCCGTGTGACAGTGCGGAGGTGGTTCTTCAGCTCATAGACGATGATTCCTGTGGCACAGACTCCCAGCACCAGCTCCCCTACCACCGGCTTCTTCTCCCGGCCTACCCGATGGAACACCATCCCATACTCTGGAAGCTGCTGGGCGATCTGACGGGGAGATAGAACAAGTACGCTGCAAGGTTGATTGTAGTAAAGGAGAAGAATGTGCTCAACTCAAAAAATATGATTGTGTAGACAAGTAAACAGAGTGCTTGAAACCAAAATAGATCAAATACAAAAAGGGCCAGCACTCACTTGATTATGATTTGCAATAATAGAAGCTTGATTTTAATTGCCTTTAATTTACAAAGCTTATATTATTGGAAGTAATAATCAAGTGTGAGAGCGGGCCATTTTTTTTATGTTGCAGGGCTAAACAAGGTTAAAATGAAGATGTTTGACACCTATAAGTCAAATAAAAGTTCTATAAAAAAGTGGTTATTTCAATTCAGTAAATGTACTGAGTGTGTGTGCAAATGCATGCAAACAGTACTGTATACTATATTTATGTTTGTTGTCTCTCCTCTTGCCTACTTTTAGGTACTCGGTTTCTGCCTCCTCTGGCAGCATCTGGGCATTGTTGGCATGTAACCGTGGCAACTCCTCCTTTAGATTGGGCAGAGCCATCTTCTCCAGCATCCTCTTAGACACAAACTGCTCTAGCTGGTAGTAGTTCCTGCCATACAACTGAACAGAGATAACAGGCCTGTCAATGACATATACTTCCACTAGTGTAGTAGTGTTCCATAGGTACCAAACGGAAGAAAAGTCACTGAAACAATGAAGGGACTACCTTGACTTGTCCAATAAGAAATGCTCATTTTTGTCATGCGGAGACCAAGGTCTCTTTTACAGATGAGCCCTGTATTATCATCAATATACACATCACTATTCACATCAATACACGAAAAGCAAAACACAATCATAAAAACAAACACATTCTCCAGTAAAAAGGTCCTCAATTCAATTTTAGAGAGCCTAGGAGATTATTCCACAAGTAAGGTGCACAGACCCAGTTCCGCGAGGCTGGAAAAGGGGGCATAGACCCCTCAGTTGAAACTTGTGCCACCTCAGTTTTTATGCCCCTATATAAAATTAACTAAAAAGTTTAAATGATTGAGTGTCAGGTTGGCGTGAAATCTGTATCTCCGCTGCGCTGTATCAGCACCACGGACAGAGCACGCCTCGGAGTGTGTGTGTGTTTGTGTGTATCAAATCAAAATCGATCACATCCAGGTGATTAGCAGATGTTATTGCGGGTGTAGCGAAATGCTTGCGCTTCTAGCTCCGACAGTGCAGTAATACCTAACAAATTACACAACATATACCCAATACACAGAAATCTAAGTAGGAATGAATTAAGACTATATACATATGATCGGAATGGACAAAGATACAGTAAAATAGTATAGAATACAGTATATACATATGAGATGAGTAATGCCAGATACATAAACATTATGTGACAAAGATACCGTAGAATATTATAGAATACAGTATATACCATATGAGATGAGTAATGCAAGACATGTAAACATTATTAAGTGACTAAGATACCGTAGAATAGTATAGCATACAGTATATACACATAACTAAAGTGACTAGTATTCCATTCCTTAAAGTGGCCAGTGATTTCTAGTCTATGCCTATAGGCAGCAGCCTTTAATGTGCTAGTGATGGCTGTTTAACAGTCTCTTGGTCCCAGCTTTGCAGCACCCGTACTGACCTCGCCTTCTAGATGATAGCGGGGTGAACAGGCAGTGGCTTGGGTGGTTGATGTCCTTGATTATCTTTTCAGCTTCCTGTGACATCGGGTGCTGTAGGTGTCCTGGAGGGCGGGTAGTTTGCCCCCCGGTAATGCCTTGGGCAGACCGCACCACCCTCTGGAGAGCCTTGCACTTGCGGGTGGTGCAGTTGCCGTACCAGGCGGTGATACAGCCCGACAGGATGCTTTCAAAAAAAGTTTGTGAGGGTTTTAGGTGACAAGCCAAATTTCTTCAGCCTCCTGAGGTTGAAGAGGCTCTGTTGCGCCTTCTTCACCACACTGTCTGTGTGGGTGGTCCATTTCAGTTTGTCAGTGATGTGTACGCCAAGGAACTTAAAGCTTCTCCACTGCGGTCCCGTCAATGTAGATAGGGGGGTGTACCCTCTGCTGTTTCCTGAAATCCACGATCATCTCCTTTGTTTTGTTGACATTGAGTGAGAGGTTGTTTTCCAGGCACCACACTCCCAGGGCCCTCACCTCCTTCCTGTAGGCTGTCTCGTCATCGTTGGTAATCAAGCTTACTACTGTTGTGTCATCTACAAACTTGATGATTTGAGTTATATCTCACTGTAGTAGGCTGTAGGCTGTTTGGGTAGGCGTAGGCGTTCACCTTTTGTTTACGTGTTTGTTTACTAGCCTAAATATAGATTGTGTCATGCCTTTATTGATCTGATATTTTGCGTATAGGCATATTAGTGGACCTACCGCTATTTTGTTCTGTTCGCTTTCATTCGTTCGCATTCGTCTGTATTCTAAGCTAAACTGCTATTCCTTATTTTTGTTAGGCTACTACTTTCAGCATATAGTTTGTATCATTTTGGTAAGACAGCTGTGTGTACGGCTGCATTCACATAGGCGGTTTGTAATAGGTGAATTATCTTATCGATAGTATCTTGTAGCCTATGTTCATTGCCAAATAGGCCTTGCTTTAGGATGTAGGGCGGGATCCATTGTGTTGATACAGCGAAGTGGAGATGGGCTACAGATTTCACACCAACCCGTCACTTCAAAAGCACTCAATGGTCTCGGAGTCTCTGCATTTTAACTTTATGTTTATTGTTGAACAGAGTTGAATGACGGGAACCCGGTTACCAAGATTATCCCTTTTCCAGGGATAAATCACTGCAAGGAACCGATAAATTATAATAAATCATTTATATGAACAGCATGGCGTGAAATGGAACTGTTAAATTATATGCGGTGTCTAAATCTGTCTTCTCTACAATCTCTGCATGATGAATCAATGCTCAGGGTGGGGACAGACAGCCCATATCAGTATGGAGCGCAGTTCACAATACATGTAGAGCAATCATCTCTTGCAGTCTTTCTCCCTCTCCATCAACTCCATTCAAATTGCATCCAAAATAGATAATCCTATTATAGATTGATATATACCATATATATATATATGTCCTAGCCTGCCTCTTTTAGGCAATACATTCAATGCAGTATTAGCCTTATATTTAGCTAATTAATGATGGGTTATGCATTATAAGCTTCTAACTTATGTCTCTTGCGCACTACGCAAGCACCTGTGCTCCGCTGGCCTATCCTTAAAAAACACTCCTTAGGTAGACTAGAATAGCTTGTTGGACATCATTTTTTTAGCATGTCACATACCAATAGACTATTCGAAGAAGAAAGCAAGCTCTTTTTGCCGAATGTTAAATACAGGAGCCAATAGAACTCACAGGTAAAAGAGTGTGCGAAGGCGGTAGGCTATAGCAATTATTTATTCAGACCAATAACCAATAACCATTCAATCTTTGTGAAGAGAAGTGAAAGCCTTCTGCATCTAATTCCAGTCATAAACTAGTCAAGGATGCCATTAGAATGATGAAGATAAGGACAACGAAACGTATTTCATTTAACTGTTGAAAACGAGGACGGAATGAAGCAACAAAAGAAAGAAAGAGGTAGGCTAATAACATTAGGGGAAATATTATGAAAGTTATATATGCGTCAGCCTACTAATTAGCCTATACAAGTAGGCCCTACTATATTTCAAAATTAATTAGGCCCTACTATATTTCAAATTTGCAAGCCTATAGCCTACTTGTAACTTTGTAGGACACGTGCTGCACCAGAATCTCATGTTCTCTTCTGCTTTATCATGGTTTGACCAGCGTGCGCAATCCCATATAATACAGTATAACACAATACAGTAATACAGTTCACACTCAAAAAGATTAGCCTATTGGAGCTAGTTTCATTTTTTTTTACCGATGGGAACATATCGCTAGCTACATCTATGAGCTTTTATGTTTTTCTGTCCTGCGTAATGTGCAGTAGTCTATACGATATAGATAATGGAACAATCGTTTGGCCTTTTTTGGGTTTGGGCTCAATAAATGTCACTAATGTAGGGCTCATAAAACATATTTAATATATAGCTCATCAGGCTCAGGTAGCATCAGGTTTCAATTTTCATGCTGATTAAAGCTCTATTCAAAGCCGGACATATTTATATGCTTTATAATGCTTTTGAATGACAGTTCCGGTTTTGTCAGGAAATATCGGGTTACCCGGGAGAAAAGTGCTGTATTCTCGGGATGAAACATTTGTAAAATAACGGAAAATATTTAACCCTAGCATAGCTTGATATAAGCAGAATTCAATATAATTCCAATGGAAGAACCCCCCAAAATGTTGGCCCTTCACCGATTTCAACTGCCCCCTTACTAAAAGCAGATTTACCTAACTCAGTGGAGATCGAAGGGATCTCCAGAGTTAGCCATCCCCGAGACGGTCTGGTATCTTGTACATCCGTATGAAGTAAGGTACGGCAGAAGTTTATGGAGCAGGGCTTTATAAACAAAAAGAGTGACATGCATCGATCTACAAGAGGGGCCAACCTACTTTCTGATACAAAATGCAGTGATGTGTACGGAACCTATTGTCAGTAATAAAGCTTAATGCACTATGATAAACTGCATCCAATGGCTTCCATACAGTGGCAGTGGCATTCATAAGGACAATATTGCAAAAATCTATAACGGCTATGAATGTCGACCGATTGATTTGTTTTCTATCATTTAAGGCATGGCTTATTCCTATAAAATAAGCCCAATTTACTATTTATAGGCGGGGAAACGATCAATGAGGGAACCATCGAATTTACATATGCATATACCATCAGATACATTTTTACTTGATTTTACCTGCATTAAGTACCAAATTCAGTTCAACAAAGGCTTTCTATAAAGCACTGAAAGAAGCTGCTCAACCGCGAGGGCAATAGCATACACAAAAGTGTCATCTGCATGTTAACATTTTCTGTAGATAAACCAATATAGTTCATATAGACATGTCACGATCGTCGTATTGAGGAGACCAAGGCGCAGCGTGATATGAATACATCTTATATATTTTAATAAAGATTGATTAGTGTCGAACTACAAAAACAACAAACCGACAGTGAGGCTATAATAATACTAGTGCAGACACAGGCAACTAGACATAGACAATAACCCACAAAATACCCAAAGAAGATGGCTGCCTTAATATGTTCCCAATCAGAGACAACGATAAACACCTGCCTCTAATTGAGAACCAATCTAGGCAACCATAGACATTATAAACACCTAGATGATAAACAACCCCATAAACCTACAAAACCGCTAGACAGTACAAAAACACATACATCACCCATGTCACACCCTGACCTAACCAAAACAATAAAGAAAACAAAGAATACTGAGGTCAGGGCGTGACAAGACAGTAAAAAGTACAGGACCTTAAATGTATCCTAGTAGGACACCTTTCGTAAATTCAAGGAAATCTGACGTAATACCATCAGAAAAAAACAGTGTCCCGTGTGTCAAGTAATTGTCGAACCAATTACATGACACCTGAAGAAATATACCAATTGCAGTCAATCTTTGAATAAATAAAGAGTGGTCAACAGTATCGAAAGCCTTCAATAAGTCAATAGAGAGCTTAGTGCTTCATCCTATCAATACCCTTTACCACATATTTTAACACCAAGGTTGCAGGTCTGTCAGTGAGATGTAATACTTACTCATAAACCTACTGCTCTGGCTGGAAGACTGATTAAGAGCCATACAATCTCTCAGGGTTTTATGGAGAACGTAATCCATTATGCACTTCATAAAATAAAATATTTAAAAAATAAAATATCTGAGACAGTGCTTCACTCAGTTTACCTCAGACATGTAGTCCCCAAACTCAGCCTGTAGAGCGAGAGCTGCCAGGAACATGCCTGTCTCCTCGTTGCAGTACAACCTGTCCTCTAGGATGTCCTTCCGCAGCTGCAAGTAGTACTGGTGAAGCGTCACTCTGTGTCTTGGAACACCACAACAATGTACAGTTCTTTAACGAAAAAACTGATAACTGAATTTCACTAACAGTTCATGACACCAAATCTCCAGATACTTTAAATAAAAAAAGTATTGCAGACTCACAATATGAAGGAGATATCATCAACAAAAAACTTGATCCTTAGAAAAACAAGAAAAGAGGTCGACACTACTTTCTTCCAATTGTCAGGAGCAACTTTAGAGATTTTCGTCTCGTGGTCCAAGAAGAAATATTCATCATCTAAATGAAAGGAAATATATATGACATTATAAAATCAACTTTATAGATGTAGCATCTTAATTTGAGCCAGCTTGCTACAGCAGGAAAATAATACTGCCGCAACAGGAAATGTGAATTATTATGTGGATTATAATGAATTTACATTTTTTTGTAGGTGTCGATACATTTTTAGTTAGGGAAAATCAAGTCTGACATTTTAAAGTAGAAATGACAAACTTTAGATGCCTTTTTAAACCTTAAATACACGACAAGTTTGCATGCCCTGCAAATTTCTCAGCAACAAAATAGTGATCAAATTAAGATCCTATGTTTATGAGACACAAAGCTGTCGTCAGTTTCTTACCGTCGGTGTAGGCCAGTCCGAAGTAGAAGTGCTCCACCAGGTTAGCGTGAGCCACCACCATGTCGAACACATCCCTCCCTCTGGACTTCATGTCACATCTGACCAATACAGACTGACCACTGGGCAACACCACAATGACCTCCCTCTGAGACGAACAAGACCTGCCCTTCTTAGACTGGTGGGAAGATGAGGGATGAGACGCAGGAGTGAGAGAAAAAGAGAGAGAGAGTGCGAGAGAGAGAGGGAGAGAGAGACACAAACAGACACACAAACAGAAAGGAGGGTAAAAAAAAGATAATCAATCCGTAGTCAACAAAAATATGCACTCAAGGACAAAAATCATGAATATTGTGGTAAATGTTCTTACCACTATGGATCCGGGTAACTCCAGAACCACCTGGGGTTCGTCAGCCATTCTGATAAACTCGGGACCAAGAGCCTGACAAGACACAACACAATGTAAACACAGCAATGCGGATACACAATCGCACCATGATAACATTACTACACACAGAAACAATACTAACACCACAATACACAGACACACACACACACACACACACTCACTAACACACGTCCGTACACTCTCCAGTCTGTGTGTAGGATGCACCAACCCTGGTTGTGACCGTCACTATGCTCCAGCAGCACTGCAGTCTGAAGTCAAGACTGATAAACCAGAACTGGATCGGAGGTGACAGCTACCTCAATCTCACTGGGGCCATGACGTCAAAGGCTAAGCTGACTGAACCTAGTTTATTGTATCTTCGTTTCATCCCCACACACACTTTGCTGCATGTACACATCCTAGTTATCAAAGAAAAACTATTTTTCCTGTAAAAAACCTTGAATGTACTTTGAGTAACATACAAATCAATCAAATTATCTAAGAAACTAGGATTCTAGCTTAAACTGTATAGGAGCCATATGCCTCATAGGACAAACTATGAGAATAATAAGAAGTACACAGTCTATAGAATCTATGATTTAGAGTCATGCATGCTCTTGTGTATTATTACCCCCAGAGCCCAGCAAATAACTCCATGGGTCTCAGCCAACATCACAGGGTGTCATAGATAGATCATAGACAAACGGACAGACGGATGGATGTAGGTATGGCTGTAGGTACGGATGGACAGACAGACTTACCTTGGCTTTCCTCTGGGTGAGGCTGGCTGAGGAGTCGCTGAAAGTGATGGAGGGGCTGGGGGATTGGGGTGCGCCCTTTGAGGGGACGCCAATGTAGGGGCTCTGGCACAGCCAGCTACTACTACTTTCTCTGTGTCTGAGACCCTGTGGCAGTCTTGAAGGACAGGGGAGAAATAATCAGAGAGAGATGGAGAGATTCAAAGAAAGAGAGATAGTCAGAGAGGGAAGGAGAGAAAGAGAGAGCGAGAGAGAAATAAACAAGGACAATGTGCAGAAGGGAACAGGGGAGATGAGTGACACACTCAGACAGTGTCATTGTTGCTCAGAGTCAAAGACAACAAGTAGTGAGAGATATATATAGAAAGTTCAGAAAGAGCGTGTGAAGGAAATTTTACTTTGTGTAGAAACAGTCTTGAAATGTTAATCTGGTCTTTGGTGTCAAAAACAATCCTTGTTTTCTGCCTAAGTCTGGTGAGGATATGAGGGGGGGGGGGGGGGGGGGTCATGACCTTCTCCTGAGGACTATCTGGTGGAACACCTAGAATATGTTTGTTAAGTTAAGATCGGAGACGGTGCCAGACACATGCCAGAACCAACCCTATGAACTATGCCTATTTAACGTGTCTGTAACCAGTATATAAGGGGACTAACGGGACTGCCCCATTAGAGCTCCTGATCAACATGTGTACGTGGTGCATTGAGTTGGTTGGAAGCTCTCCAGCGCGCTGATAATAAACAATGATTAATTTAAGATGGACTTCGTGTCCCTGTGTAAGAAACTCCACTTGGTGCTGCAAGCAGAGGCTCTCTTCTTGCCCCATATGCATCTTTTATGATTCTCTTGCCGTTACTTGCTTTGATTCTGCCTGTGGAGCTTTCCAGTGGGGATCTGCGAGGAAAAGCGGTGGCGCATTTTATGAAGTGCGAGGGAAAGACAAGATTAATATTTTCAAGACTGTTTCTTCACAAAGTAAAATTTCCTTCACAACAGGCTTTAATCTTGTGCCTTATTCCAAAACAATCAGAACACTTTTTTTTTGTTACATTTTCCAATACTTTTACAGCATTAGTTGCTCATTATCAAGTTCGTTGTAGACAACATAAAATCATTCATTTTTGTCCATTTTCATGTATAATCTTAGCAAAAAGGGTTCGTCAAACATTTCTCCAATGGAGTCAGCAAAAGAACCCTTTTAGGTTCTACATAGCACTTTTTTTCCAAAGACTGTAGGATACAGTAACGGATGAGGGCGTGCATATTTCCCAGAGTCTATCTGGATGTTTAAAGTCTGAGGATACACACAGGTCAGTCCCACAGGTAGGTGTGTTTGTGTGTGTGTGTTTGTGTGTGTGTGTGTGTGTGTGTGTGTGTGTGTGTGTGTGTGTGTGTTCATCTGCTTCGTTAGCCGTGTACGCAACATTTCCAGGTATATATACCGGTCTATGTTCGGTGGGTATGCAGGGGTGGGCGAGCTCCTGGCTTTCTGTCTCCAGGGTTTGTGAAGTAAACTTTCTGTAACACAAATACCAAACGACACTGATAGAACAGATACTTTAGGAATAAATAGGCTTAGTACAAACATTTGTTCAGTTCAAAGATACTTAAATATTTTAAACATGCCACACATACTGTTATACCTATTGCAAGCAACAGTTTACACATATTACACTAAGAAGTGGAACCTTTCCCTCTGGATGCATGTCAGCAGCTTCCACATTCCACAGCAACATTTATCTCATTAACTGTAAAGAGCAAATGAACCATTAGGAGTGCTTAAGATCATCTAGAACATCCTTCAACAAATGAAACACGGAAATCAAATTTTTATTAACAAATACCATGAAAAACACAGAGCTGTCGAGCTACTCCTCTGCAAATCCAGAATTAAGTCACACAAATAACAGTTTTTTTTCCCATGAGTCACTAAACATGAAAAACCAAAACTGTAGCGCTTTAGTTTACAGTGCTGAAATAACGGTAACATCCAGAAAGTAATAGTAAACAGTAAATAACACTGCAACGACCAGGTAAGAATGTAATAATAACCTGTTAAAGATAAACTACAATCACCAAAAGTACTCCTGCTCATCGAACATCCCATTCCAAAATTATAGCCATTAGTATGGAGTTGGTTCCCCCTTTGCTGCTAGAACAGCCACCACTATTCTGAGAAGGCTTTACACTAGACATTGGAACACACTAGATGTTGGAGTGCTCAGGACCTCAGACTGGGGCGAAGGTTCACCTTCCAACAGGACAATGACCCTGAGCACACAGCCAAGACAACAGAGCAGTGGCTTCGGGACAAGTCTCTGAATGTTCTTGAGTTGCCCAGCCAGAGCTTGGAATTGAACCCGATCAAACATCTCTGGAGACCTGAAAATATCTGTGCAGCAACGCTCCCCATCCAACCTGACAAAGCTTGAGAGGATCTGCAGAGAAGAATGGGAGAAACTCCCCAAATACAGGTGTGCCAAGCTTGTAGCGTCATACCCAAGACGTCTCAAGGCTGTAATCGCTTCCAAAGGTGCTTCCGCAAAGTACTGAGTAAAAGGGTCTGAATACTAATGTCAATAAAGGTAATCTTTTCTTTTTGTGCAAACATTTCTACAAACCTGTTTTCACTTAGGTTTAGGTTGATGAGGATTCTTTTTTTAAATCCATTTTAGAAATAAGGCTGTAACGTAACAAAACGTGGAAGAGGTCAAGAGGTCTGAATACTTTCCGAATGCACTTTGTGTGTGAAATTTGTTTTGATTTAGAATGGACCACTATCATGCACCAGTCTCAAAACAGGGGCAGGGGAAAAAATATACATGTCATCTATGCACTTAAGTAGCGAATGAATCACGCCTTTCCCATGGTTCATTTTCCTACCAGCCAGGTAGGCTTTACTCCTGTTGTAAAGAGAAGCAATGTGCTTAATATTAGGAAAGTTGAGAAATAAATACATTAGGCCTAGCCTATCGAGAGCTGAGGGATCCTTCCCTTTTTTAATACAGGCCATCAAAACTATGTTGTTTTCAATACAAATGTTGTGCAGCATGAGTTCTGGGGCTTCTACAATGCCCAATTTTACATGCCCAATTTTTCAGTTTTTGATTTGTTAAAAAAGTTTGAAATATCCAATAAATGTCGTTCCACTTCATGATTGTGTCCCACTTGTTGTTGATTCTTCACAAAAAAATACAGTTTTATATCTTTATGTTTGAAGCCTGAAATGTGGCAAAAGGTCGCAAAGTTCAAGGGGGCCGAATACTTTCGCAAGGCACTGTAGCTTGTGTAACTGAGTCAGGTTTGTAGGCCTCCTTGCTCGCACACGCTTTTTCAATCCTGCCCACAAATGTTCTATAGGATTGAGGTCAGAGCTTTGTCAAGGCCACTCCAATACCTGCACACGCTTTTTCGATTCTGCCCACAAATGTTCTATAGGATTCAGGTCAGGGCTTTGTGATGGCCACTCCAATACCTTGACTTTGTTGTCCTTAAGCCATTTTGCCACAACTTTGGAAGTATGCTTGGGGTCATTGTCCATTTGGAAGACCCATTTGCGACCAAGCTTTAACTTCCTGACTGATGTCTTGAGATGTTGCTTCAATATATCCACGTAATTTTCCTTCTCTTTATGCCATCTATTTTGTTATGTACACCAGTCCCTCCTGCAGCAAAGCACCCCATGAACATGATGCTGCCACCCCATGCTTCACGGTTGGGATGGTATTCTTCGGCTTGCAAGCCTCCCCCTTTTCCCTCCAAACATAACAATGGTCATTAAGGCTAAACAGTTCTATTTTTGTTTCATCAGACCAGAGGACATTTCTCCAAAAAGTACAATCTTTGCCCCCATGTGCAGTTGCAAACCGTAGTCTGGCTTTTTTATGGCGGTTTTGAAGCAGTGGCTTCTTCCTTGCTAAGAGGCCTTTTAGTTTATGTCAATATAGGACTCGTTTTACTGTGAATATAGATACTTTTGCACCTGTTTCCTCCAAACATCTTCACAAGGTCCTTTGCTGTTGTTCTGGGATTGATTTGCACTTTTTGCACCAAAGTACGTTCATCTCTTCCTGAGCCGTATGACGGCTGCGTGGTCCCATGGTGTTTATAATTGCGTACTATTGTTTGTACAGATAAATGTGGTACCTTCAGGCGTTTGGAAATTGCTCCCAAGGATGAACCAGACTTGTGGAGGTCTACAATTATCTTTCCAAGGTCTTGGCTGATTTTCTTTGATTTTCCCATGATGTTAAGCAAAGACGCTTTTAGTTTGAAGGTAGGCCTTGAAATACATCCACAGGTACACCTCCGATTGATTCAAATGATGCCTATCAGCCTATCAGAAGTTTTTAAAGTCATGATATCATTTTCTGGAACTTCCAAGTTGTTTAAAGGCACAGTCTACTTAGTGTATGTAAACTTCTGACTCATTGGAATTGTGATACAGTGAATTATAAGTGAAATAATCTGTCTATAAACAATTGTTGGAAAAATTGCGAGTGTCATGCACAAAGTAGATGTCCTAAAACTATAGTTCGTTAACAATACATTTGTGGAGTGGTTGAAAAATGAGTTTTAATGACTCCAACCTAAGTGTATGTAAACCTCCGACTACAACTGTACAATCAAATAAATATATCTTATTCCAAAACATTAACAGTAAACATTATGCATTAGAGCTATAATATAGCTAACGTTAGCTAGCTAATGAGTAGCTGATCTCTATAGGAAGTTTTCATTTAGCTCATCTGGGTTTGTTGCTGTTAGCTAGCACATGACAAGACGTAGTCGGACATGACATGAATTACCAACATACTTGGATCCATTTATTTTATCACTACATAAATGTGACCCGATTCAGGAAACTAGGTGTATGTCGCAAGTTACGACTTCACAGGAGATCCCTTTGAACGTAAAAATATATTTTTTTTATCAAAATGTGTTTTTTGGCAGAAATGCCTTCTCGAACATCTGAACTTTCATGTGCCTTAATATCAAACTTCTTTGTCATCTGTAAATACAAATATAATTGTTAAATTACAAGCCTAGTTGGTTTAGCCACAGCAAAAAAAGTCAGCAACCTTCCCGCTAGCCATGAGATAATGAGTGGGCTGGATATGCCGAGAGATGAGTTTGGATTGATTGGTGTTGCATCTTGTGTCTTTAAAATGAGCTGCTCCCGTACTGCAGTATTTTTGGTTTAATTCAAATAGTACCATTCAAGGGTTTTTCTTTATTTTTACTATTTTCTACATTGTAGAATAATAGTGAAGACATTAAAACTATGAAATAACACATGGAATCATGTAGTAACCAACAAAGTGTTAAACAAATCAAAACATATTTTATATTTGAGATTCTTCAAAGTAGCCACCCTTTGCCTTGATGACAGCTTTGCACACTCTTCGCATTCTCTCAACCAGCTTCATGAGGTAGTCACCTGGAATGCATTTCAATTAACAGATGAGCCTTGTTAAAAGTTCATGTGTGGAATTTCTTTCCTTCTTAATGCATTTGAGCCAATCAGTTGTGTTGTGACAAGGTAGAGGTGGTATATAGAACATAACCCTATTTGGTAAAAGACCAAGTCCAGATTATGGCAAGAACAGCTCAAATAATCAAAGATAAACGACAGTCCATCATTACTTTAAAAACATGAAGGTCAGTCAATAAGGAACATTTCAAGAACTTTGAAAGTTTCTTCAGCTGCAGTGGCAAACACCATCAAGCGCTATGATGAAACTGACTCTCATGAGGACCGCCACAGGAAAGGAAGACCCAGAGTTACCTCTGCTGCAGTGGATTAGTTTATTAGAGTTATCAGCCTCAGACATTGTAGCCCAAATAAATGCTTGACAGAGTTCAAGTAACAGACACATCTCAACATCAAATGTTCAGAGGGGACTGTGTGAATCAGGTCTTCATGGTCAAATTGCTGCAAAGAAACTACTACTAAAGGACACCAATAAGAAGAATACTTTATTGGGCCAAGAAACACAGGCAATGGACATTATACTGGTGGAAATCTGTACCTGGTCTGATGAGTCCAAATTTGAGCTTATTAGATCCTATCACCATGTCTTAGTTTTGATGTCCTCACTATTATTGTACAATGTTTTTTTTTTTGTAAAAATAAAGAAAAACCCTTGAATGAGTAGGTATGTCCAAACCTTTAACTGGTACTGTATAGAATGCGTGAACATGTAGGCTGAGCAAACACACAAAAAAACATAAATCAAGTACTAGTTTATACTTTGAGACACTTTTCCTTTTTAGGGCTTTTAAGCTCCAACTCCTCTCCTAATGTACCAACATTTTGTGGATTATGTCATTGTAAATACATGAAAGACTGCCACTTAACTAGTGCGGTCAGTTTATAATACTTTGTGAATTAAATTAAAGTATAGTGGCTGGTGGGGCTCTACTTAGGGAGAGTGGGTCCACTGAAAAACCAATGTGAAATGAGTGGAACGCACCACACATACTTCACGGAAGTGTCTGATACCCAACCAGCTCCCTGCCCCCCCGATCCCTGGCATAAAGCCCATCGCCACTCTCACCAATAACCACCATTGGATTTTAGCTATAACGACACACAAGGAATAATAATGGCTTGACAACCTGTCCTAATTTGGCCAGAACGTATTAATTTTACAGCAGGTTTGCAAAATAAATAAAATTACATTGTAGTATAGATAAATCCTTCCATCTTTCCCAAGCCAAGCTTGTCCTCCCCCCCTTTACACACCCCCACCCAAGCCAAGCCTGTCCCAACCTCCCCTCTTTTTCCACCCTCCCCTCGTCTCAGAAACATTTACACGCATTCATTCTCTCCTGCCTTCCTATACATTCTCTCACACATCCATTCGTATACACGAGCACGCACGCACATGGGCGCACACACACACCCATCCATAGAACAGTTATTGACATGCACTGAGCATACCAAACATTAAGAACACCTACTGACATGCCCTCAGAACAGCCAGACTCTACAAGGTGTCGAAAGCGTTCCACAGGGATGCTGGCCCATGTTGACTCCAACGCTTCCTACGGTTGTTTCAAGTTGGCTGGATGTCCTTTGGGTGGTGGACCATTCTTGATACACATGGGAAACGTTTGAGTGTGAGAATTCCAGCGGCGTTGAAGTCCTTTTTGACAAACCGGTGCGCCTGGCACCTACTACCATATCCCGTTCAAAGGCACTTAAATCTTTTATCTTGCCCATTCACCCTCTGAATGGCACACATACACAATCTATGTCTCAATTGCCTCAAGACTTATTTAACCTGTCTCCGCCCCCTCATCTACACTGATTGAAGTGGATTTAACAGGTGACATCAATAAGGGATCATAGCTTTCACCTGATCAGTCTATGTCATGCTATATTTCCCACTTTTAATTTTCTTATCAGTGTCCATGTAGCCTGTTGGCATCGGCTACTTCCATCATTACGTCACAGAGATGAACAGTTACTTGGGGAAAGTAGATTATAGATTGTGTTTGGGGAGGGGACAATAATACTGTCACAATGTACGATAAGCACGTCTTAAGTATCACTGTATGTAGCCTGCGTGGATCGCTTCTTCCCACTCCGTCTTCTCAGTGCAGGGGGCTCCACTCTGTCCGTGGGTCTCCATTACGCTTAATGTTTTGTAGGCCTTCGAGTGGAAAAGTTTCTTGCAGCTAGATTAAGGCTTTATCGGTGCTTATGAATTCCATCCTTTGCTTTCCCTTCCATACCTACAACACTGCCGGGAAACAGTTGAGAATTGATCCCATTTTCCTCCAGTGACTGTCTCCTCTTTCCTCGTCTTCTGGTAAGGACAATCTACTCATGCTGTTACATCTCATTCTGTTCTCTTCCTGGTCCAATTCCTCTTCTAAAGTTTGCAACTTTGTTTCCAAAAGGCTATTTTTTTTTAAATTGTAAATTCATGCACACGTTTTTGCTTGTCTGATACGATAGCCTCTACTGTATTATAGAGCAAATGTACTTTTTTGACAACCGATTCCAACGCAGCTTGTTGGTTTGCGTCTCCAAATTGCCCTTTGTCTTTTCCTTTTCTTTTGAAGGAGGCCATGGTCTGTTGGATTCGTGCGCTGAGGTGTTTTACCAACTGTTTGCTTCACTGTTGTACAAACCTAATCGCTCACACTCTCCCAGTTGCTTCGGGATATATTGATTGATCAAGTTTAGAGGCTTGCTTTTAAACTTTTGTCTAGTTTCTACATATAAACCACAGTTTTGTAGGTACAAAACGGAGCTACTCACACACCCTATGCATCCTATCGGTACACGCATGGGCCTCGTAATCGTTTCAAGTACATTAATAAGTCTGGATGGTACTGGTAAGAAGAGGTGAAATGGCTTCTGCTTATTAGCCTCTTATTGATAGTTTTCAGTAACACATTTTCTGCATAACAAGGAAAATGTATCACACGTTATCATTATTTAGCAGCTACATACTAACTTAATGGGTTATTCCTGCATTCTTATCTGGATGTTGCCATCTCATTTCCCTGTTTACTGTTACTTTCCGGACCATATCCTGTTATTTCGGCACTGTAAACTAAAGTGCTACCAAAAAACAATTTTGTTCCAACCAAACATGATTCAACATTTATCACATGCATTTTACCTGACTTGGTGGAGTCGTTAGAGTACCGTCTGCTCTCCGCTCCAGCCGCGCTGCCCTCACTGTAGTCAGGATGCCGATCACGCTTACCTGGTACAACACCATGTGAAATACCAAGCAAAATACCAGGTGAAACCAGGTAGAACACCAGATGAAGACAGTTCATTAATACATAGCAAAAGGTTTTGCAACAGAAGACAAAAACAAGGGTTTCCGTTGGTGCCATGTGAATCAGAGGATGTGAGTGGAGCTGGAGAGGAGCAGAATTTGGCTGAAGCGTGGAGCGGATTGAAAAAATGTTGGAACGTCTGCTTTCTCTCTCGCTCCAGTCCCGCTCTGCCAAGTGCTCAGAGCATGCTCTGCCCAGGATTTTTTTAGTTTCCTTCGTCACTGTTCTTTTAATTCGCCATACAATTCCATTCGGAAAGCGTTCAGGCCCCTTGACTTTTTCCACATTTTGTTATGTTATAGCCTTATTCTAAAATGTATTAAATACATTGTTTTCCTCATCAGCAACAAACAATACCCCATAATGACGAAGCGAAAACGGGTTTAGATTTTTTTGCAAATTGATAAACTAAATATAAAACACATACCTTAATTACATAATTATTCAGACCCTTTGCTATGAGACTCGAAATTGAGCTCCGGTGCATCCTGTTTTCCATTGATCATCCTTGAGCTGTTTTTACAATTTGATTAGAGTCCTCCAGTGGTAGGAGCGAGAGAGAAAGCAGACGTTCCAACATTTTTTTTCAATTGATTGGCCATGATTTGAAAAGGCACACACCTGTCTATATAAAGGTCCCACAGTTGACAGTGCATGTCAGCGCAAAAACCAAGCCATGAGGTTGAAGGAATTGTCCATTAGCACCGAAACAGGATTGTGTCAAGGCACAGATCTGGGGAAGGGTACCAAAACATTTCTGCAGCATTGAAGGTCCCATAAACACAGGGGCCTCCATCATTCTTAAATGGAAAAAGTTTGGATCCACCAAACCTTTCCCTAGAGCTGGCCACCCAGCAAACTGAGCAATCGGGGGAGAAGAGCCTTGGTCAGGGAGGTGACTAAGAACCTGATGGTCACTCGGACAGAGCTCCAGGGTACCTCTGTGGTGATGGGAGGACCTTCCAGAAGGACTACCATCTGCAGAACTTCACCAATCAGGCCTTTATGGTAGTGGCCAAACTGAAACCACTCCTCAGTAAAAGGCACATGAAAGCCCGCTTGGAGTTTACCAAAAGGCACCTAATGGACTCTCAGACCAAGAAACAAGATTCTATGGTCTGATGCAACCAAGATTGACCTCTTTGGCCTGAATGCCAAGTGTCACGCCTGGTGGAAACCTGGCACCATCTCTACAGTGAAGCATGGTGGTGGCAGCATCAGGCTGTGGGGATATTTTTCATTGGCAGGGACTGGGAGGAGATGAATGGAGCGAAGTACAGAGGGATCCTTGATGGAAACCTGCTCCAGAGCGCTCAGGACCTCAGACTGGGGAGGAGTCTTTGTCTTTGAGTGGCCTACCCAGAGCCCAGACTTGAACCCGATCTAACATCACTGGAGAGATCTGAAAATAGCTGTGCAGCAATGCTCCCCATCCAACCTGACAGAGCTTGAGAAGATCTGTAGAGAATAATGGGAGAAACTCCTCAAATACAGGTGTGCCAAGCTTGTAGCGTCATACCCAAGAAGACTCGAGGCGGTAAGTACTGAGTAAAGGGTCTGAATACTTATGTAAATGTGATTTAAGTTTTTCATTTGCAAAATATTGAAAAATCCTGTTTTTGCGTCGTCATTATGGGGTATTGTGTGTAGATTGAGGGGGGAAAAACGATTGAATACATTTTAGAATAAAACTAACATACGTTTTTTTGGGGAAAAGTCAAGGGGTCTGAATACTTTTCGGAATGCACTGTATTCTGTTGTATTTATTTAGCCTAACCCATCACTGATGCACAGAGATGCCGACATGAGTCAACCAAGATATTGGTCACATAGCCTGTGTAATTGACAGCAAGACAAGGAATGAGCCCATGCAGCAACACCTTTTGATTTTTATAGGCTAATGTAATAATTTGAAAGAGTTCATGTTTGAAAAAGTGGAAAAGTTGTCTATCAACTGTAAAACATGAGCGCTACAGAGCCACAGTTACAACTGAAGTATCTGATCATCAATAGATTAGAGAAAAAGCTAGTTGTTTTTCAACACAGTAGGGAGAACAAGTATTTGATACACTGCCGATTTTGCAGGTTTTCCTACTTACAAAGCATGTAGAGGTCTGTCATTTTTATCATAGGTACACTTCAACTGTGAGAGACGGAATCTAAAACAAAATCCAGAAAATCACATTGTATGATTTTTAAGTAATTCATTTGCATTTTATTGCATGACATAAGTATTTGATACATCAGAAAAGCAGAACTTAATATTTGGTACAGAAACCTTTGTTTGCAATTACAGAGATCATATGTTTCCTGTAGTTCTTGACCAGATTTGCACACACTGCAGCAGGGATTTTGGCCCACTCCTCCATACAGACCTTCTCCAGATCCTTCAGGTTTCGGGGCTGTCGCTGGGCAATAAGGACTTTCAGCTCCCTCCAAAGATTTTCTATTGGGTTCAGGTCTGGAGACTGGCTAGGCCACTCCAGGACCTTGAGATGCTTCTTACGGAGCCATTCCTTAGTTGCCCTGGCTGTGTGTTTCGGGTCGTTGTCATGCTGGAAGACCCAGCCACGACCCATCTTCAATGCTCTTACTGAGGGAGGAGGTTGTTGGCCAAGATCTCGCGATACATGGGCCCCATCCATCCTCCCCTTAATACGGTGCAGTCATCCTGTCCCCTTTGCAGAAAAGCATCCCCAAAGAAAGAAGTTTCCACCTCCATGCTTCACGGTTGGGATGGTGTTCTTGGGGTTGGACCTTCATCTTCCTCCAACCACGGCGAGTGGAGTTTAGACCAAAAAGCTCGATTTTTGTCTCATCAGACCACATGACCTTCTCCCATTCCTCCTCTGGATCATCCAGATGGTCATTGGCAAACTTCAGACGGGCCTGGACATGCGCTGGCTTGAGCAGGGGGACCTTGCGTGCGCTGCAGGATTTTTATCCATGACAGCATACTGTGTTACTAATGGTTTTCTTTGAGACTGTGGTCCCAGCTCTTTTCAGGTCATTGACCAGGTCCTGCCGTGTAGTTCTGGGCTGATCCCTCACCTTCCTCATGATCATTGATGCCCCACGAGGTGAGATCTTGCATGGAGCCCCAGACTGAGGGTGATTGACCGTCATCTTGAACTTCTTCCATTTTCTAATAATTGCGCCAACAGTTGTTGCCTTCTCACCAAGCTGCTTGCCTATTGTCCTGTAGCCCATCCCAGCCTTGTGCAGGTCTGCAATTTTATCCCTGATGTCGTTACACAGCTTTCTGGTCTTGGCCATTGTGGAGAGGTTGGAGTCTGTTTGATTGAGTGTATGGACAGGTGTCTTTTATGCAGGTAACGAGTTCAAACAGGTGCATTTAATACAGGTAATGAGTGGAGAACAGGGATTCTTAAAGAAAAACTAACAGGTCTGTGAGAGCCGGAATTCTTACTGGTGATCAGGTGATCAAATACTTATGTCATGCAATAAAATGCAAATTAATTACTTAAAAATCATACAATGTGATTTTCTGGATGTTTGTTTTAGATTCCGTCTCTCACAGTTGAAGTGTACCTATGATAAAAATGACAGACCTCTACATGCTTTGTAAGTAGGAAAACCTGCAAAATCGGCAGTGTATCAAATACTTGTTCTCCCCACTGTATCATCAGGTAGGTCCTTATTTAATAGCCTACAATGTTGGCAATGTTGAAGCTTCTTACAGTAGCCTTGCCTGATGACTCAAACTGAATTATTCCGCTGCTCTATTTTTCGCTACATACTGTACTGAAATCTGAGACTTCCATCATTGAAGTAGTTTGAGGTGATGTCAAAATGAGTGGTATTGAACAAAACAAAGTAATCAGCAAATGTATCATTTCTAACCAATGAGAGTATCAAAGCGCATGACTAATTTTCAAAACACTGCTTTACCCATGTGTGTTCTTGCTCAGGCCCATCCCATCGGTTTCTGGGACAGACCAGAACAGTTAGAATGTCTTTGTATTCTAAAAATCATTGGGGAGGTGCTCAGATCCAGACTCAAAGGCCTGTATCTCATGGCGAGGAGGGGTGTGTGGGGGTCTAATTAGGGGGGATTTTATGGGATGTACTGTTTCCAGTTTTTCGCTAGTTATAAAAATTCTTTGCAACGAGTGCATCAAAAGTAATTTAACAGTATTTATCCTGTAAAAAATAAACATCTGTCTTCTAAACTAAGCTAGAGCTGTTTTTACCAGGGGCGCAACTTTCACCGGCGACGGGGAGGAACATGACCCCCCCCTTACTTTCTGAATTTGCATGTTTGTCCCCCCTCCAGTTTTATCTTTGCACTGTGTTACAAAACGTGGCACCAATGTGCTTTAGGACCATGCGAACGTCTCAGAGCGGTTGGGTAGGATGGTTTCCAGTTTTAGCCAGCTTGATTTAGGAGCACACAGACATCACAGAGCGTGCCAACAGGCTGTGTGAAGGCAACGCTTCTGAAAAGCTGCCTTATGAGACCAGCACGGGAGAGATGAACAGATGCAGCTGCTGACTGTGTTGCGCTTTTTCTCAAAGTTGTAAAAACAAGCAGAGCAGAAACTGGCTATTCTTTAGTTGCACTGATCTGGCTGGCAAGGTAACTGCTGTTTGACAGAAATAAAGTGCTGAGCTAGTAGTGTAACTGAAATGTTACGTTATCTAATGTTTTATCCCCTCTCGACTGAATTAAATGAACTACTAGCAGCTACTTAGCAAGCTAGTAGCTACCACAGATAGTTCAGCTCTAGCTAGCCTCTAGCTAGCGTATCTGTCAGGTAGCAGCTGTTGTGTGTATGGAAATGCTTGGTTTAGTCCAATTTCAACAGAAGTCCATTTGATGATGTACCATTAGCCGTTGACTAACTTTGGCTATTAGTTTTGCCTCAATCACACTAGACCTGAATCAAATGATGAAACCAGCGGCCAAACGATTGAAGACCAATATTCAGACTTTTTTTCAGCACAATGTGGGTTTTATTAGTCAGTATAGCAATGTACCGTTATTGAGCTGTCAGTTTCCTGAGCTAATTCCCTACTTTTCACACTGACATGGTATAAACGGCTCTACAGGCTTCACTGTCATGGTGCACAGTCAGTACACAACACTATGCTCATCATGTCTTAGCAGGATCAGATGGTGACAATGTCCCTGCAGACAGCCAGGGAAGACCAGTCAACAGAGGTCAGGTGGATTTTGCAGGATATTATAACAATCAGTGACTGGATACAAAGTTCCATCTTGAGTTGATGGGTAGGCTACAGTCTGGGATCTGGAAATAATGGTAATTTCAATTGTTGTGGCTTTAGAAGCTTCTGATAGGCTAGTTGACATCATTTGAGTCAATTGGAGGTGTACCTGTGGATGTATTTCAAGGCCTACCTTCAATCTCAGTCCCTCTTTGCTTGACATGATGGGAAAATCAAAAGAAGTCAGCCATGACCTCAGAAAAACATTGTAGACCTCCACAAGTCTGATTCCTCATTGGGAGCAAACACCTGAAGGTACCACGTTCATCGGTACACGCAAGTGTATATACACCATGAGACCACGCAGCCGTCATACCGCTCAGGAAGAAGACGCGTTCTGTCTCCTAGAGATGAACGTACTTTGGTGCGAAAAGTACAAATCAATCCCAGAACAACAGCAAAGGACCTTGTGAAGTTGCTGGAGGTAACGGGTACAAAGGTATCTATATCCACAGTAAAAACGAGTCCTATATCGACATAACCTGAAAGGCAGCTCAGCAAGGAAGAAGCCACTGCTCCAATACCGCCATAAAAAAGCCTGACTATGATTTGCAACTGCACATGGGGACAAAGATCATACATTTTGGAGAAATGCCCTCTGTTCTGATGAACAAAAATAGAACTGTTTGGCCATAATGACCATTGTTGTGTTTGGGGGAGGCTTGCAAGCCGAAGAACACCATACCAACAGTGAAGCATGTGGGGGTGCTTTACTGCCAGAGGGACTGGGGCACTTCACAAAATAGATGGCATCATGAGAGGGAAAATTGTGGATATATTGAAGCAACATCTCAAGACATCAGTCATGAAGTTAAAGCTTGGTCGCAAATGGGTCTTCCAAATGGACAATGACCCCAAGCATACTTCCAAAGTTGTGGCAAAATGGCTTAAGGACAACAACGTCGAGGAATTGGAGTGGCCATCACAAAACCCTGACCTCAATCCTATAGAAAATGTCTGGTCAGAACTGAAAAAGCGTGCACGAACAAGGAAGCCTACAAACCTGACTCAGTTACACCAGCTCTGTAAGAAGGAATGGGCCAAAATCCACCCAACTTATTGTGGGAAGCTTGTGGAAGGCTACCCGATACATTTTTACCCAAGTTAAACAATTTAAAGGCAATGCTACCAAATATTAATTGAGTGCATGTAAGCTTCTGACCTACTGGGAATGTGATGAAAGAAATAAAAGCTGCAATAAATAATTCTCTCTTAAAATAAATTGGTGATTGGTGATCCTAACTGACGTAAAACAGGGGATTTTTACTCTGATTAAATGTCAGGGATTGTGAAAAACTGAGTTTAAATGTATTTGGATAAGGTCTATGTAAACGTCCGACAACTGTATGTGTGTATATATATATATCTTTAAATCGGTATCAGCTTTTTTTGGTCCTCCAATAATCGGTATTGGTATCGGCATTGAAAAAATCATAATCGTTCGACCTCCAGAGCATCCCAAACGTGCTCAATGGGTGACATGTCTGAGTATGCAGGCCATGGAAGTACTGGGACATTTTCAGCTACCAGAAATTGTGTACAGGGGCTGTGCATTATCATGCTGAAACATGAGGTGATGGCAGTGGATGAATGGCATGGCAATGGGCCTCAGGATCTTTTCACGGTAGCCCTGTGCATTCAAATTGCCGTCAATAAAATGCAATTGTGTTCTCTGTCCGTAACTTATGCCTGCCTATACCATAACCCCACCGCCACCATGGGGCACTCTGTTGACATCAGAAAACAGCTCACCAAAACGACGCCATCTGCCCGGTATAGCTGAAACTGGCATTCATCCATGAAGCGCACACTTCTTCTCCATTGTGCCAGTGGACATTGAAGGGGACAATTTGCCAACTGAAGTTGGTTACGACTTTGAACTGCAGTCAGGTCAAGACCCTGATGAGGACGACGAGCATGCAGATGAGCTTCCCTGAGACGGTTTATGACAGTTTGTGCAGAAATGATTAGGTTGTGGAAACCCACAGTTTCATCAGCTGTCAGGGTGGCCGTTCTCAGACTATCCCGCAGGTGAATAAACCGGATGTGGAGGTCCTGGGCTTGCATGGTTACACACAGTCTGTGGATGAGAGGCTGGCTGGAAGTACTGCCAAACTGACGGAAAATTCCAATCTAATAAAGAATTCTGAGATGCAATTGTGACAATAACATAAAATAAAAGCAAAAGCTCAATACAAAAAAGACAAACCGATAAACCCAAAATTCGTAGATGTACTCCGCTGCAAAAAGACTGGGTACATTGATAGAATGTGTACATCTGTTTTGATTGCAGGTTTGAAACCTGTTATCAAAACGGCAGTTGCGGAGGTAGTGGACCAACATTTTCATTGGGATGAAATAGAGCACAATGCTTTGAGTGAAATCGACTTACGATTACTTTGTAGCCGAACGAGGGGTTAATGCCTCTACAGTGAAAGTCACTATCAGTGGTTTTAATGGCCCAAGACAAAGAAACAGAGGAAAGGGCAAATCATCAAAGCCCTGTTAGATGTGGGGCAGTTGGTCAGATAAATAGTAATGGAGCATTCTGCACCCGCTGCATTCGGAGAGAATGCCGCGATGTAAGCGTAAGATTGTAGAATCTAAAAGGTTTAAAATTAACAGGCCAAACACTCCTTGCAAACTCAGAAAACCTTGGGGGGGGGGGGGGGGTTATCTTGTGAGACATTTTAATATAGTCTTATTATTTACATTTGATGTAGTCTTATTCTGAAATAGATTTATAGAAGTGACGAAAGGGAGGAGGGGTAGCGAGAAATCAGATTGGAGTAAATATGGTGAGTAAGTGTTGGTGGAGTTTTAATTAAGCAATTCTGTCAAGCGACAGCATTGGGGTTATCAAACCAAAAATTAACTTAACATTTTTGTTCATGAACATGATGGGCATTGAGGTGCGTTGGATACTGAAAATCATGGGGAAAAGAGAGACCAGTCATATACGTTAGACTTGGTGGCAAGATAAATGCTAAGTCAAGGATACATAAATGTTTGTGTGGATTAAAATCAACGATTAACGATTGGAGGGGAGACAGTGAACTTATCATGTTTTGTTTGTAATTAAAACTTTTGGTTTGCTGATTTAAGATTAGCATAGTGAATACTAACGAAATGTGCACTTTCTCTTCCAGGAGAGGATGGGGTGTCATTATCTCTCTTTGAAATGTTTCCCAAGACTGTCTTCAGAGAGCAGTTAGTGAAATTCTGCAGTTTTATAAAGTATAAGGTTTCCGCATACGGCCATAAAGGGAGCTCCCAGATAAGTAAGACCTGGCCATTTGTGTGTTTTTGCACAACGGTTTACTACACACACCAGCACGCATGCACACACAATTCACCGGTTATGAATATGTGTTAGTGGTGTTAATACCGTGTTTGATTTATTGTGTGTGGGGTGTTTTTAATTTGGTTTTAAACTGGGTACGCCGAATTATGGAAATGTTTGAAATGTTGTTAAATGGTTTCTGAAGAAAAGGGAAAGAACATACTTGATGGTGTTGAATTACCCTTGTCCTGACTTTCTGGTGAAGCTTGATCAACCTCACTAGAAATGATCGAGACGTTAACTGAGATTTAAGTATAATATGAATGAGGGACACCAGGGGATTGCTCGTAGGAGAGGGAATGTAGCGAATGGTGCACAATATAGGGACTACCATGACGTTAAATTGAACGTCACACATGCCCAGATCATGGCGAGAGGCAGAGATAGTGTCCACTTTTCAGTGATGGGTTTATCAAAGTAGGCACAACATTTGAAAGAATAGCCACAGATCCCTGTGTAAAGGAGGCCATGCCACCGGAAGGGAAGTCTGCTGTAATAATAGCATCAAATCTACTGCAGAGAGTGATTAACCAACACGTGACTCAGAGTGTTGTTATGCTGGATACGCTTTCAATGCCACTAATCTCTCCCCCATTTATAACAGACAGAAAACACTTGACATATCTCCCAGAAGATTGGAAATAATAGTCCGTGAGATTTTACTCGGTTCATTTAAAACATAACAGGGGCAATACCAGTATTGCAAAAATCCAGGTAAATTATTATGTGCTATAGCTTGGAAAATTAATAAATGCAACTAGATAGATGATAAAAAGATGACAACATAATGATAGGGCTGTTCTCCTAAAGAAGATAAATCCGCTTTGTTTTTTGTTTCCTAGCCACGATACTTACAAGTATCGTAATACTGGTATTGTCCTGGCCTTACTAGCTAGTGAATTTGGGCATTGATTAACAGCGTGTAGCTTTGCTATTGTAAATAAAGCACACGATTATTTTAACTAACTCAAACTAGACCACAACATGTCGTTTGCTATGGGAGCAAATCAATCAAACAAGCTAGGAGGGCAGAGCCAAGCACAAGCTAGGGAGAAGCTATTGGCACTTTCTAGCATATATTTGCATAGTTCCATTAGGTAACGCCTATTCTGCAATAACAAAATTTGCCCTTGCACAATGTTTTTTTAAAATTACTTTGGCAAAGGGTAAAGTCTACAAAACTTGGTCCACTCTGTAACTGATTCTAGTTTTGGGAACAGAAAACTAATGGGATCAAATGTTTCATAGATGAAAATTTAGTCTAGTGCTGTAGGTTGGTTATCTTTGAATGCGGTAGGTAATCATGCAGTTGTTAATAGTTTCCTTGTTTTTTAAAACCACATTTATTGTGGTTCATTGATGTCCATGATAACAATGACATGTTTCAACTAATAGGCCAATGTGGAGTGGATTTACAGTGGTTTAAATGGATACGTAAAATCAGATTTTTGCTAAGACATGTATCATGGGCCTACATATTTTAGCGTATTAGCGTATGTGCTAATATGCATCTACTGGTATAGTGTGGCCATCTTCAATTGTATCAATGTTGCTTTCTCAAACTCATGTCACAATATGTTTTTGAAAGGTTTTCAAAAAATGTACCTTATGGGTCCTTTTTAAAAAATGAATTGAAAAACATTTAGAAACATTTAATAAAATTCATATCTCTAGGTCAAACAGGTGACGGATATGAGGTTTAAGTGAGACTGCTTATAACAGAACCCCCTTTTGGACATTGGTGCCATTTATTGGCCAAGTTACTCATGCATCTAGTTTGTGTGCCAAGTTAGAAAAGACAGTTACCAATACTTGACTTATTTTACCATGTTAAGGAAAGAAAAAATACAAATCAGAAAATAACAATGGGTGTTCACAGATTTGCTGTGAACCCCAAATAACTGTCAGGGTACGATGTAGCGAACACACCGACATCGAACCACACCCCCAAGACGCAAATCAAATGTTTCTTAATGAGCAGCAGAAAAGCCCAGGCAGAATCAGTAAGTTCAGCCCCTCTATCAATTGCATTGTAAAGTGAAATCTACTGGAAGCATTAGGATCCTGTTGGCGCTGCACACTAAGCAGCCTAAAGGGCTGGAAGATGTCAGATCGCAGGTTTAAATCTACTTGATTTGACTTTCTTTAAAAAAAAACTGTTTTGACAATAGTCTAATAAAATATCATGATGTAAGAAGATTGAAATGAAAATTGTTCAAAAGTTTGGCAAGTTCCTATAATAATGTTACACTCAGGGCTCTAAAGTGAGACCAGTTTGGTCACGTATGCTACTAGATATTTTGCTGTGCAACCTGACATTTTATTTTGGGAGCAACCAGTGCGACCAGGGAAAAAAATCACCCAGATAATAATTGATGTAATGATAAGCAACTGCACAGGGAAGCCAAGGAGTGCCTTAGAGAAAAAAGTTAGCACAGATTAGTTCAATCCAAAGTGGACGTGTAAAGAATACATCAGTGATTTGAATTTCTTTCAACTTTGTGAGGACGTTATTGCATGGAATGCCTGTGTCTACTACTTGGTGTAGCCAGTTGGCGATGTCAACAGTAATTTCTAAAGGCTTTCCCATAAAATGTTCCAAATGAAACGTTAACTGGCAGAATGCTAGGATATCATGATGATTTGTAGCAATCGGGTGGTATTTTGTTTTGCAAACTCTGCTATTGTGCATGCAGTACAGAAACGCAGCCAGACAAACACCAGTCTCTTGACATGCTCAAATGAAACTCAATTCTCTTCCCCAAACCTCAAAAGTGGTCTACTGATGTGGTTTAAGCTTTGTTGAGGATTTAGAAGATCAAATTGGGTTGTTTTTCTATTACAAAAGTCTGAATAATAGTGAAAATCTGAGAAAACAACTGGGAGAAATCCAAAACCTGGAAAAACAAAAACACTATTTTTTTATGTGTGTTTCATTATGGCGAATAAATGTATTGGCTGGTAAGAATTCTGAGTGGCTCGTATACTTTTTTCATCTACCTGCTACAGTGGCTGGTACACCAAAAAGCACTGTTCATAAACCATGTCATGGGTCATTCCAAAACCCCTCACAGGTATTTGTTTACACATTGTTCAGTCATGTTACATCATTAGCTAGCTGGCTAACAACCTGGTTACTTTACCAGTATATCTAAATAAAACATTTTTTTGAGGGGAGGCAGAACGAAAGGAAAAGGGGATACCTTATTTAGAAAATCAGTGATCATAGTGATGAATGAATGACTGATCTCTTGCATGATAGGCTTCATGGTCATCACTCACAAACGGTGATGCTCTTAAAGAAACAGTGTAGCACTTTCAATGTAATGCATCTCAAAGTTAGGTTTCTTCATTGTGTAAAAGCACTATTATTCCACAACCGACTAATTTCAATGACAGATTTTTGTATCAACATTTTAGCTTTTTATAATAAACAGATGTTTTACAGGGTAAAATATTAGTTTCTAGAGCACCACATGTGCTTAAAAAATGCTATATCTCAGTCAATGTAAAAATATACATACTGTATCTTGTGCTCCAAGATTTTATGTTGAGCTCCTTACTTTCGGTCGGGCACACCAATGTTACCATAGATTTTTTAAAACATTTTATTTAGAGCCCTGGTTACACTACAATTAATATTAGCAGAACATTAAAGCAATGTTTTCATAACTAATTCCATTATCTTTAAAGTGAGTTTTTAGAACATCCTGTCATAACATTACAAAATCTTGCGGGAATGTTCCATGCATGTTGTTTTGGATGATGTCTCCATAAACATTAGCAGAACGTTCCTGTATTGTTTTCTCAGAACCAATTGAATTGAATCCAGATATATTTGCTGAAGTATGTTCTGGGAATGTTTTTACATCATCATGTCATAACGTAACACTATAACTTTATGAGACCATTGACGTAATATTCCCTGCTTGTTGCTATAGGTGTTTCCAATAACATGTCCATCAACATTAGCAGAACGTTTGTGTAATGTTTCCTCAGAACCACTTCTATTGATCCCACATTATGTTGTGGCAGAACATTACCGGAACATTGTGTTATTACATTTCATGGCATCCTAATAAGATTATTAGGGGAACGTTCTGTGGCAGTTTAAAAATAAAAGGTTGTCAACAACATTTTAGTGAATGTTACGAGAACATTCCAAGGATATTTAATTTCAAACATTTTCTTCAAAAAAATGTCGGGTGATCAAAGCATTCTTTGAATGTTTGTGGGATGTTATTTACACTAATGATTTTTTTCTTCATACTAACTACAACTTAAGGGGAATGTTGCCTAATGTCCTGGGGAATGTTCCGGGTTTGCTGTGAGGGATATAGAGGCCGTTTAGAGGCTGTCCTTACCATGAAGCCTCTCTCTGACCATCTGACTCCTCCCACTCAGCGGGGCAAAGGGCTCTGGCACAGAGCCATGGTCCACCTGAGAGAAAAGCATTCCACTTGTAAAATTGCAGCATTACACAGACAGACACACCCACACACTGCCACCCTGCCACCCCCAACACACACTCACAGCTTTGTGAAAGACATCCTCCACCAGTTGTCCTATGACTCTGTTGGGCGGAGGCAGGAGAGAGGCTTTGTGCTGAGACTCACAGGATTCCAAGATACTGTTGAGATTGACCCTGCGGTGGGCCAGGTCCTCGCACATGCTCAGTAGCAGGCTGTTAAGGTGGTCACTCAACTGGACCGGCTGGGAGAGACAAGAATAAAGATGAAAGACCGGGTATCAATATCTCTCCAGGTATCAATATCAACGGAGGGAAAAAGAGAAGTGTGATGGGGTTGCCCGGAATCACTGAAGGACTGAACATGCTTGAGAGAAAGTCTTGAGAGAACGAGTTGTTCTTCAACAAGTTTTTTTTGTTCAACAAGTTTCTCAATTTTGATGTCAATTAATGTTGAAGGCCACGGTAATGTATGGACCCACCTGATTCTGAGGTAGATGATAATCAACAGACCAGTAGAGAGTCATACCAAGTGAATACACCAGCATCTGGTAGAAGACAGAGAGATTAGAGTGTGACACTCAATATGAGTCAGACATTAAATCCTTCTGGGAAAAAAACCTGCATGCCAAAAGAATTCACATTAACACCACAGATGGTGTATCTTTGTGTATTGTGTTTTGGTTTACACAGGCAAAGCATTGTCTACACAAGGGCAGTACCTACAAAAATGTATTTCCTCTCTAGCACCACTGGATGGCGATATGTGTGTGTTATCTTTGCTTCAAGTTACTTGAGGCTCATTGCTGTGTTAGTGCTGCCATCTACTGCATCAGGAACCCCCCCCCCCCCCCACACACACACACAGCATGTTAGTGCTGCCCCCTTGTGTATTAGCTTCAGTGCAGGGACTTAGCTTACTGCAGCAGTGTTAATGCTTTTAGTTAGTGGTGCTGGCCCAAGGCCATGTGAGAGATGGATTACATCATAAATCCTCTCTCTGTAGTGAACCAAGATAATCCACACTTACACCGCTCAACAGCAGAACTGCTACTAATGTCAACATCAGAAACCACATTGTGATAGAGGCAATCTATTGTCAGGTTTACATTTACATCTGATATATATAGATAGGATTTGGTGAGGGTAAGCTGACCTTAGGACTTTGCCTACGAAACGTCTAATTGGAGCTCGGGCTTGGGCACAATGTGTGTATGCTAACCTTCTCTATAGCAGGTTTGGTTGAGGAGGCACGGCCTTGCAGCATCTCTGGCGCGGTGAAGGTGCATGCCTCATCTGATAGGGTGCAGTTCTTAAACGCCAGTGTTCCAGTGGCCGAGAGCAGCAGGGATGCGGGGCTTATGATGCTACACATACTGTTATGTCCTGAAAAGTTAATAGAAATACATACTGTGGAAATGACATGTAATACCTGATAAATGTCTCTAAATAAGTCATGTGTCTCCACAAATCCATATCCCCTTAGTATATTATTAATATTAAGAAGTAGTATGTATAGTATACTGCTCAAAAAAATAAAGGGAACACTAAAATAACACATCCTAGATCTAAATGAATGAAATATTCTTATTAAATACTTTTTTCTTTACATAGTTGAATGTGCTGACAACAAAATCACACAAAAATGATCAATGGAAATCAAATTTATCAACCCATGGAGGTCTGGATTTGGAGTCACACTCAAAATTAAAGTGGAAAACCACAGTACAGGCTGATCCATTTTAAGGATGTAATGTCCTTAAAACAAGTCAAAATGAGGCTCAGTAGTGTGTGTGGCCTCCACGTGCCTGTATGACCTCCCTACAACGCCTGGGCATGCTCCTGATGAGGTGGCGGATGGTCTCCTGAGGGATCTCCTCCCAGACCTGGACTAAAGCATCCGCCAACTCCTGGACAGTCTGTGGTGCAACGTGGCGTTGGTGGACGGAGCGAGACATGATGTCCCAGATGTGCTCAATTGGATTCAGGTCTGGGGAACGGGCGGGCCAGTCCATAGCATTAATGTCTTCCTCTTGCAGGAACTGCTGACACACTCCAGCCACATGAGGTCTAGCATTAGGAGGAACCCAGGGCCAACCGCATAGCATATGGTCTCACAAGGGGTCTGAGGATCTCATCTCGGTACCTAATGGCAGTCAGGCTACCTCTGGCGAGAACATGGAGGGCTGTGCGGCCCCCCCAAAGAAATGCCACCCCACACCATGACTGACCCACCGCCAATCCGGTCATGCTGGAGGATGTTGCAGGCAGCAGAACGTTCTCCACTCCAGACTCTGTTACGTCTGTCACAGTGTGCTCAGTGTGAACCTGCTTTCATCTGTGAAGAGCACAGAGCTCCAGTTGCGAATTTGCCAATCTTGGTGTTCTCTGGCAAATGCCAAACGTCCTGCACGGTGTTGGGCTGTAAGCACAACCCCCACCTGTGGATGTCGGACCCTCATACCACACTCATGGAGTCTGTTTCTAACCGTTTGAGCAGACACATGCACATTTGTGGCCTGTTGGAGGTCATTTTGCAGGGCTCTGGCAGTGCTCCTCCTGCTCCTCCTTGCACAAAGGCAGAGGTAGCGGTCCTGCTGCTGGGTTGTTGCCCTCCTACGGCCTCCTCCACGTCTCCTGATGTACTGGCCTGTCTCCTGGTAGCGCCTCCATGCTCTGGACACTACGCTGACAGACACAGCAAACCTTCTTGCCACAGCTCGCATTGATGTGCCATCCTGGATGAGCTGCACTACCTGAGCCACTTGTGTGGGTTGTAGACTCCGTCTCATGCTACCACTAGAGTGAAAGCACCGCCAGCATTCAAAAGTGACCAAAACATCAGCCAGGAAGCATAGGAACTGAGAAGTGGTCTGTGGTCACCACCTGCAGAACCACTCCTTTATTGGGGGTGTCTAATTTCCATCAGTTGTCTATTCCATTTGCACAACAGCATGTGAAATGTATTGTCAATCCGTATTGCTTCCTAAGTGGACAGTTTGATTTCACAGAAGTGTGATTGACTTGGAGTTACATTGTGTTGTTTAAGTGTTCCCTTTATTTTTTTGAGCAGTGTATATTGAGTTACTACATTAGCATTAGTCATTTTAAAGAACAGTACTGTAGTGTGTGCCCAGGAGTAGTATTTAGTATTACTCAGTGGCAGTGAGTAAGTACATCAGTAGTATTACTGTACCTTTGTATGAGACGTCGACCAGGGACTCTGCAGTGCCCAGGAGGAGGGACCACACCTCGTCCTCCAGAAGAGGGCCTCCTCGACACTCCAACACTTCCGCTAGCGTCACAAACGTGCTGCTCATCCTGCACACACACCACGCACATACACACTGGGAGACAGACACATCAATCAAACAAACAATCAATCAGTCTGTCACACTACACACACTACTGAGCAGGTGATTAACTAGGGATCAGTCTAGAAAACTAATGCCTTTATGACTGATTTAATTTGCACTGCTCAACATATTTATTCATCTCTGGCCTCGTGTCTGTTTACTGAATATCCTCCATATAACATTAACATTTTAGCCATTACAGTTAGTATCCTGAGTTTCCACAGTTCCTCCAGTAAGTTTTAACAATTAGGGTTCCCTCTATCTGTGGTGATTTTGTCACTGAGGTCTGATGGTGCGAAAGTAAACAAACAGCCAATAGCAGTGATTCAGCACCACTGAAGCAGACCTCTGCAGTTTAGCAGCACAGGACAGTGAAGAACAACTGTTTGATGTGCAGCCACCCCACTGAGATAATAAATAAATCCAGGGATGGAGATAAAACAAGGAAGTCCGAACCAGGATATTCAATATATATATATTTTTTACCATTGTAAATAACAGGGAAGAATTTGCAACTAAACAAAAATAAACCTCTCCAATTGTTAATTTGAAATCTCAGCCACACTCTCTCCTCTTACTGTACGGTCTGTCCCTGAGCCAATGCTCAGAAACAGAGCCCGCTCATCCTAGTGCCAGCTCATCCAAACAGCATTTCCAGTACTAGTGTTTAGTGAAGTGTGATTGGATTTCATCAGTTAGATGTTGTTAGCTGTTGAGATCTGTGACAGATCATCCTCTCAGTGGCCCACAATCAGTTTGTCTGGACATAATGAGCTTTTCTTGAGCCACACAGATCAGGTGGACTGGACTCTAAAAGACTATTGAAAACAAAACAAAGTATGTTTTAAGGGAGAATAGGCATTGATCAGAGGCCGAAAAAGAAAGGAAATTCTCAAGCGCCACAAATTCCACCCATGCACTACCAAGGTTTTCAAGCACACAGCTTTGACTTACTGTAGTTGCTATGTTGGTATTGTACTTCAAACTATGTGTAGGCAGGTTGCTTAGGATTCAAACCTTCTCAAACAACCTAATTCATAGTCTTAGAGGTGCTTCCACAATAATGTGATTTGTACCGCATTCAAGGCCAAGTATTGGATTCTTCACACACCACAATAAGACATTCTCCCATTATGCTACCCTTTCATGCTTTTTAAAATTAAATCAATGCAAGAAGCTCAGTTAGCTAGAGCCTGTCTGCATTTCTGATTTCTGTAACTGTTAGCTTACCTGTGTAATATTGAATAAAGCTCAGAACCACTTGTGTTTCAAGCATGGTCCTGTTTTATCAATTGCTGTGCTGGTCAATGGACAGGTATTACCTTTGTCAAAATAATATGTGGCTTAATAAAGTTATGTTTGTACTTGTATTTCTTTTTGCAACAATGATGGTGACGAAACTAATACACATTTACAATATTCCTATATCTAAAAATACATGATTGATTGATATACTGTATACAGTACCAGTCAAAAGTTTAGACACACCTACTCATTGCAGGGTTTTTCTTTATTCATACTATTTTCTACATTTTAGAATAATAGTGAAGACATCAAAACTATGAAATAACACATATGTATGTAGTAACAAAAAAAGTATTAAACAAATCAAAATATATTTTATATTTGAGATTCTTCAAAGTAGCCACCTTTTACCTTGATGACAGCTTTGCACCCTATTGGCATTCTCTCAACCAGCTTCACCTGGAAAACACTTGTTGGCTGCTTTCCTTTACTCTGCGGTCCAACTCATCCCAAACCATCTCAATTGGGTTGAGGTCGATTGTAGAGGGCAAGTTATCTGATGCAGCACTCCATCACTCTCCTTCTTGGTATGCCAATCACACAAATTATTGGCATGCAGATTCAGTTTCACTGGTAAAACGTTAAGAAATATCATTCACGATTGACAGTGATGATGGTCTATTTTGAAATTAGGTATGCCTAACTTGGTGTTTGAGGGTATCATTGTGGAGTGTTCCCTGCAGCGTACCATCGCAAATGTGATTGGAACAATAGCAACAAAACGTATGAAGAAACAAACATGTCTAAAACAGCATTGTTGTCTGAAAAGCATCTAAACAATGTTTTGTATTGATAGTAAATAAAGGTATTTACAACTTTATTTCTTAATTCGACCTTTAATTGTAAAAGATTATCCAAACATCACACAGAACACATCCACAAAAAAACTAATTCCATAAACCATAATATTTCATTTGTGGGTGGTTTTCAAGTCCATGGCATGAAGAAATGGGGGAAGGTATAGTTGATGGATATGCAGGAAATATTACTATGATGGGGGATTTATCACTAAATGGGGGGCAAACAAGTTTGTAAGCTAAATAAAAATAAAACCTCTGGAAAGGGGGGTCTGAGCTGGCTACCCTGAAGTACCATAGTTACAATCTGATGCCGTGTTCAAGACAACTGGGAACTCTGGGAAAAAAACTAGCTCCGACTGGGAAAAATAGTTTTGAACGGTCATCCAACTCGGAATTCAAACTCAGGAACCTGGGCCTCTTTCTAGAGCTTCAACTTTCCGACCTCATGATTTGACCGAGTTGATGAGGGGGGGTTCCTGATGCAGTAGATGGCAGCACTAACACAGCAATGAGCCTCAAGTAACTTGAAGCAAAGATAACACACACATATCGCCATCCAGTGGTGCTAGAGAGGAAATACATTTTCGTAGGTACTGCCCTTGTGTAGACAATGCTTTGCCTGTGTAAACCAAAACACAATACACAAAGATACACCATCTGTGGTGTTAATGTGAATTCTTTTGGCATGCAGGTTTTTTTTCCCAGAAGGATTTAATGTCTGACTCATATTGAGTGTCACACTCTAATCTCTCTGTCTTCTACCAGATGCTGGTGTATTCACTTGGTATGACTCTCTACTGGTCTGTTGATTATCATCTACACAATATCATAACAGAGCAGCAGTAAATTAACAATAGCGAGACTATATACAGGGGGGTATCGGTACAGGATCAATGTGGGGGGGCACCGGTTCGTTGAGGTAATATGTACATGTAGGTAGAGTTATTAAAGTGACTATGCATAGATGATGACAGAGGTATCCGGTATCGCTTGCTGTGCGGTAGCAGAGAGAACAGTCTATGGCTTAGGTGGCTGGAGTCCTTGACAATTTTCAGGGCCTTCCTCTGACACCACCTGTTATAGAGGTCTTAGATGGCAGGGAGCTTGGCCCCAGTGATGTACGGGGCCGTTCGCACTACCTTCTGTAGTGCCTCGCAGTTGGAGGCCGAGCAGGTGCCATTCCAGGTAATGATGCAACCAATCAGGATGCTCTCGATGGTGCAGCTGTAGAACCTTTTGAGGATCTGAGTACCCATGCCAAATCTTTTCTCCTGAGGGGGAGTAGGTTTTGTCGTGCCCTCTTCACGACTGTCTTGGTGTACTTGGACCATGTCAGTTTGTTGGTGATGTGGCCACCAAGGAACTGGAAGTTCTCAACCTGCTCCACTACAGCCCCTTCGATGAGAATGGGGGTGTGCTCAATCCTCCTTTTCCTGTAGTCCACAATCATCTCCTTTGTCTTGATCACGTTGAGGGAGAGGTTGTTGTCCTGGCACCACACGGCCAGGTCTCTGACCTCCTCCCTATATGCTGTCTCGTAGTACCACTGTTGTGTCATCTCAAACTTAATGATGGTGTTGGAGTTGTGCCTGGCCATGCAGTCATGAGTGAACAGGGAGTACAGGAGGGGGCTGAGTACCCCTGAGGTGCCATTGTGTTGAGGATCAGCATGGCGATGTATTGTTACCTACCCTTACCACCTGGGGGCGGCCCGTCAGGAAGTCCAGGATCAAGTTGCAGAGGGAGATGTTTAATCCCAGGGTCCTTAGCTTATTAATGAGCTTTGAGGGCACTATGGTGTTGAACACTGAGCTGTAGTCAATGAATATCATTCTCACACAGCTGTTCCTTTTGTTCAGGTGGGAGAGGGCAGTGTGGAGTGCAATAGAGATTGCATCATCTGTGGATCTGTTGGGACGGTATGCAAATTGGAGTGGGTCTAGGGTTTCTGGGATAATGGTGTTGATGTGAGCCATGACCAGCCTTTCAAAGCACTTCATGGCTACAGATGTGAGTGCTACAGGTCGGTAGTCATTTAGGCAGGTTACCTTAGGGTTCCTGGGCACAAGCACTATGGTGGTCTGCTTAAAACATACGGACTCAGATAGGGAGAGGTTGAAAATGTCAGTTAAGGCACTTGCCAGTTGGTCAGCGCATGCTAGCAGTACACATCCTGGTAATCCATCTGGCCCTGCGGCCTTGTGAATGTTGACCTGTTTAAAGGTCTTACATTGGTTGCCGAGAGCGTTATCACTCAGTCTTCCGGAACAGCTGGTGCTGTCAAGCATCATTTGCCTCGAAGTGAGCATAGAAGTAGTTTAGCTCGTCTGGTAGGTTTGTGTCACTGGGCAGCTCGCGGCTGTGCTTCACTTTGTAGTCTGTAATGGTTTGCAATCCCTGGCACAGCCGACGAGCGTCAGAGCCGGTGTAACATGATTCGATCTTAGTCCTGTATTGACGCTTTGCCTGATTGATGGTTCGTTGGAGGGCAAAGCGGGATTTCTTGTAAGCTTCCGGGTTAGAGTCCCGCTCCTTGAAAGCGGGAGCTCTACCCTTTATCTCAGTGCGGATGTTGCCTGTATGTAATCCATGGCTTCCGGTTGGTGTATGTACGTACGGTCACTGTGGGGACGACATCATCAATGCACTTATTGATGAAGCCAGTGACTGATGTTGTGTTCTCCTCAATGCCATCGGAAGAATCCCTGAACATATTCCAGTCTGTGCTAACAAAACTGTCCTGTAGCTTAGCATCTGCTTCATCTGACCTCTTTCTCATTGACCAAGTCATTGGTGCTTCCTGCTTTAGTTTTTGCTTGTAAGCAGGAAACAGGAGGATAGAATTATGGTCCGATTTACCAAATGTAGGGAGAGCTTTGTATGCGTCTCTGTGTGTGGAGTAAAAGGGGGTCTAGAGTTTTTTCCCTCTGGTTGCACATTTAACAATCTGATAGAAATTAGGTAAAACGGATTTGAGTTTCTCTGCATTAAAGTCCCCGGCCACTAGGAACGCCGTCTCTGGATGAGCTTTTTCCTGTTTGCTTATGCCCGTATACAGCTCATTGAATGCGGTCTTCGTGCCAGTCAATTGAAATAAATTAATTAGGCCCTAATCTATGGATTTCACATGGATGGGACTGGGAGGGCATAGGCTCACCCACTTGGGAGCCAGGCCCACTCCCTGGGGAGCAATTCCCAGCCAATCATAACAAGTTTTTCCCTACAAAAGGTTTTTATTACAGACAGTTTCATCAGCTTTCCAGGTGGCTGGTCTAAGATGATCCCGCAGGTAAAAAGGCTTTGATGTGGAGGTTCTGGGCTGGTGTGGTTGCATAGTGGTTGGCAGTTGTAAAGCCAGTTGGACGTACTGCCAATTTTCGACTTCAACTGTATAGCTTTATACATTTCGATGGACTGATTGACTGAGAAGGAGGGACGAAAGGGAGAGAGAAAATATGAATAGAGAATATGATAACAGAGGGTGACACCTCTGAACCATCTTCCTCCCCATATGTTTATTACACCGAACAAAAAAAACACAACATGTAAAGTGTGGTCCCATGTTTCATGAGCTGAAATAAAAGATCCCAGAAATGTTCCATATGCACAGAAAGCTTATTTGTGGCTCGTTTCAGGAAACTAGGCGTATGTCGCAAGTCACGACTTCTTGGCAGAAATGCCTTCTGGAACATGTGAACTATCATGTGCCTTAATAACAAACTTGTATGCCATCTGTAAATACGAATACAATTGTTAAATTACAAGCCTTGTTGGTTAAGCCAAAGAAAAAGTCAACAACCACTAGCCATGATTGGCTGAGATAATGAGTGGGCTGGACATGCCGAGAAAGGAGTTCGGATTGGTCTGCCATATACAGTAGAAGGCTACTGTCTATTTGAGCTGGTCAGTCTGTGTTGGTAATCCTATCGAACGCGGCTCTTTAAAAAATGTATTGTGTAGTGGAGCTGCATAAGTGTTGCTCTCCACTTTGAGGGTCGAGTTTTGAAATCTGTGGAATTAGTATGATAGCTAAAGAGATGGAGAAAACATCTACAGTTGAAGTCGGAAGTTTAAATACACCTTAGCCAAATACATTTAAACTCAGTTTTTCACAATTCCTGACATTTAATCCTAGTACAAATTCTCTGTCTAACGTCAGTTAGGATCACCACTTTATTTTAAGAATGTGAAATGTCAGAATAATAGTAGAGAGAATGATTTATTTCAGCTTTTATTTCTTTCGTCACATTCCCAGTGGGTAAGAAGTTTACATACACTCAATTAGTATTTGGTCGCATTGCCTTTAAATTGTTTAACTTGGGTCAAACGTTTCGGGTAGCCTTCCACAAGCTTCCCACAATAATTTGTGTGAATTTTGCCCCATTCCTGCTGACAGAGCTGGTGTAACTGAGTCAGGTTTGTAGGACTCCTTGAATTTTTCTATAGGATTGAGGTCAGGGCTTTGTGATGGCCACTCCAATACCTTGACTTTGTTGTCCTTAAGCCATTTTGCCACAACTTTGGAAGTATGCTTGGGGTCATTGTCCATTTGGAAGACCAATTTGCGACCAAGCTTACTCAGACATGTCACCCATTGAGCACGTTTGGGATGCTCTGGATTAGAGGTCGAACGATTATGATTTTTCAATGCCGATACCAATACCGATTATTGGAGGACCAAAAAAAGCTGAAACCGATTTAAAGATATATATATATACACACATACAGTTGTCGGACGTTTACATAGACCTTATCCAAATACATTTAAACTCAGTTTTTCACAATTCCTGACATTTAATCCGAGTAAAAATCCCCTGTTTTACGTCAGTTAGGATCACCAATCACCAATTTATTTTAAGAATGTGAAATGTCAGAATAATAGCAGAGAGAATGATTTATTGCAGCTTTTATTTCTTTCATCACATTCCCAGTAGGTCAGAAGCTTACATGCACTCAATTAGTATTTGGTAGCATTGCCTTTAAATTGTTTAACTTGGGTAAAAATGTATCGGGTAGCCTTCCACAATAAATTGGGTGGAGTTTGGCCCATTCCTTCTGACAGAGCTGGTGTAACTGAGTCAGGTTTGTAGGCCTCCTTGTTCGTGCACGCTTTTTCAGTTATGACCAGACATTTTCTATAGGATTGAGGTCAGGGTTTTGTGATGGCCACTCCAATTCCTTGACTTTGTTGTCCTTAAGCAATTTTGCCACAACTTTGGAAGTATGCTTGGGGTCATTGTCCATTTGGAAGGCCAATTTGCGACCAAGCTTTAACTTCCTGACTGATGTCTTGAGATGTTGCTTCAATATATCCCAAAAATGTTCCTCCCTCATGATGCCATCTCTTTTGTTTAGTGCACCAGTCCCTCCTGCAGCAAAGCACCCATACAACATGATGCTGCCACCCCTGAGCTTCACGGTTGTGATGGTCTTCTTCGGCTTGAAAGACTCGCCCTTTTTCCTCCAAACATAACAATGGTCATTATGGCCAAACAGTTCTATTTTTGTTTCATCAAACCAGATGACATTTCTCCAAAAAGTATGGTCTTTGTCCCCATGTGCAGTTGCAAACCTTTGTCTGGATTTTTTATGGCAGTTTTGGAGTGGTGACTTCTTCCTTGCTGAGCGGCCTTTCAGGTTATGTCAATATATAGGACTCGTTTTACTGTGGATATAGATACCTTTGTACCCGTTTCCTCCAGCATCTTCACAAGGTCCTTTGCTGTTGTTCTGGGATTGATTTGCAATTTTTGCACCAAAGTACGTTCATCTCACAACAGAACAGAACGCGTCTCCTTCCTGAGCAGTATGACGGCTGTGTGGTCCCATGGTGTTTATACTTGCATACTATTGTTTGAACAGATGAACGTGGTACCTTCAGGTGTTTGTAAATTGCTACCAAGGATGAACCAGACTTGTGGAGGTCTACAATTTCTTTGCTGATTTATTTTGATTTTCCCATGATGTCAAGCAAAGAGGCACTGAGTTTGAAGGTAGGCCTTGAAATACATCCACAGGTACACCTCCAATTGACTCAAATGTTGTCAATTATCAGAAGCTTCTACAGCCATGATATACTTTTCTGGAATTTTCCAAGCTGTTTAAAGGCACAGTCTACTTAGTGTATGTAAGGGAAATGGACAAAAATTAATGGGAACTTATTGGCACCGTACGAAACATATACACGATGTACAATACCACTCAAATGGACGTTGTTTCATTCAAAACATATTGCAAATGCCATATGGCAAATGCCAAGTGTCACATAGCAAAAATCCAATAGATGGCAAGCGCGCTCCACAGTAAATGTTCATATTGCAAATGGACATCAAGCCAAGACCCAAGGGTCACATTTTTTAAATTTGAAAAATAATTCAAAAACTTCTCAAAAACCTCCTTAAAAAAGTGCTCTCTGTACCATTTTTTTGTTGTCAATTATACATGTATAAGAACATACTTTTATCACATTGTATTGTCATATTTTTTTAATTGTCCATATGGCATATGTTTTGTCCATTTGCAATATGATTTCATAGGAAGTCAAAAGTCAGTCAACCATTGCCAAATGCCATAAGAAATGTTCAAATGCAATATGAAAATATTGAAAGTGCCAAATCAGGATGTTATGTCCATATGCCATGTACGATCATAGGAAGTCGGTTTCCAAACCCAAAAGTCAGTGAACCATGTCCAAATGGCATTTATACTGCCCAAATGATATATAGCACTATGTTAAGCCATGAATCAACCTAGATGGTCTATTTGTCATGTATGATGAGGGAGAAGTTGTTTTTTAAGGATTTTTTGAAAAACGTCCAAAATGACCAGGGGCGCCCCAGCTATTGGATGGGCACGGGTGGGGGTGGGGGGGGGGGGGGGGGGGGGGGGGGTGCTCCCTACTCAACCGTAAACCCATTGCACCCCCCTAAAAGCATTTTTTTTTTAAACATTTTAAAAATGTGCTCCTGGTAACCCATTCCAATGACCTGGCTGTCCATTTGCTTTATGTTTCAATGGGCATTTACCATCATGAATTTGACATGCCGGGCAGTGATAGTGGTTCCTCTCTCTTTCGCTCGATGGTGACATGATAGATGTGGGATTCTGTTGTTTTTTAACAATTTTTAAAAAAATGTCCAAAATGACATGGGGCACCCCCTATTGGATAGGCACGGGTGGGGGGTGTTCCCTACCCAACCGTGGACCCCTTGCACCCCCCTAACGGTATTAAAACCATTTTAAAAATGTGCTCCTGGTAACCCGTTCCAATCACCAGGCTGTCCATTTGTAATATGTTTCAATGGGTATTTATCATCACGAATTTGACATGCTCAAAAAAACTACAGGAATGCGAAATTGACTGGCCCGATGAACTCGGGATGGCGGGGCAGTGATTCTGGTTCCTCTCCATCGCTCGTTGGTTTTGATTTCAGAATGTCAATTTGGTGATGGTCTATCACTGTTTAAACATATTTCAAATGGACAAAAGACAGCCAGCAAGTCACCATCTATCAGTCAATTAGATATCATTCTGACTCCAAACTGATAAACTGACACCACACCCACTTTTTCCAACTCGTTTAGAAGCCAACTATCACATATTTCAGAGCAGGCCCAAAATTCACAGCGTCTTCGGTTTCAACCATAACAAAAACATAAAACACGTAGTTACGTTCTAGCTGCGGATCCAGTTCTGACATTATGTGTAGGCCTAGCTGAGGCGACCTCAAATCCCGAGTTTCGGCTCGATAGGTCATTCGGTGCCCGATCAATGACCTTAATTAGTGCTGAAAATCAACTTTTTCTGGGCGTTGCTACGGGGTCCTTGAATGAGCTATCGGATACAAACGTTGGGGTCCGTCTCTATGGTCTGAGGCAGTTTCAATGCACCTAATCTTGCGACTTATCTAAATGTCGTTATTTTCGTGATGGTCAAAACAAATTGAAGTCATTGAAAATGTACAAGGCTGTTTCTCGGTCTGAGAACCTTCTAGATCCACATAACTCACCACGCACTATCGACTTGAGCTCTAGAACAGGTTTCCAAAGTTTCAGAGCCCTAGGTCTGACGGTTCTTTGATATTTCGAACGAAAGTGGCTGTAAGCCCCACACTCTGTCAGTCCATCCTTGCTGTGTGTGTGAGTTTTCCTTGGAAATCTGATGGGAGAAATGACTGTTTTACAGTTCATGAGGGTTGCCTAATCACACATATAAAGTTTTGGAAAGATCTGACTCCTTTAACCATTTGAAACAGCCCCTATGACCCAAATTTAAGAGACTTCCGGTTGGCACAGGAAGCTTAAAGTAAACACATATCCTTATTGGGGTAGGCTTTTACAGAATCCCGAGTTTAAAGTCTTTCCGTTAAGAATTGACTGATTTACACTGGGTTGAATGCAGTGATTTTTACAAACTGCAGGTTTGGTACATCAAAACACCTTTAGGGTTAATTTTACCACTTCCGGTTGCTCCAGGAAGCTTAGAATCAACACAGGTAGACCTCATAGTGGAATGATGAATTGTTATCGAAGAGAGGTTCATAAGGCATTCATAACCCACATAGGCTTCAGGTTGAATTTATGGGAGCAGGCAATGTATTCCTATGGGGAGAGAAGTCATTGCAAACTGTTTGATGTAAACACCTTATTTTCACTGTTGAGGGTTAATGCCACATGGTCAAGGTTAGGCTTGCACAGATCGGGAGGACTTGTGCTTCTAACCCTAACGGTTCTCCTGCTGTCACCCAAAAGCACCTGAAATTTAGGGCCAGGATTCATTATGGGCCTACTTTTTTTCACAGAGCGAGCTCAGGTCATGCGTGGCATCTCGTTGAACTCGGCACAGCCTAGAGATTATGGTAATGCCATTGCAGGCTCTGTGTGTCTTTAAGCCCCACACTGTGTCACTCCATCCCTGCTCTTTGTGTGTGTGTGTGTGTATGTGTGTGTGTGTGTGTGTGTGTGTGTGTGTGTGTGTGTGTGTGTGTGTGTGTGTGTGTGTGTGAGAGAGAGAGCTTTTCTTTGACATCTGTTGGGAGAAATGACAGATTTACAGTTCATGAGGGTTGCCTAATCACACATAGGAAGTTTTGAAAAGATCTGACCTTTTTATCCCTTAGAAACAGCCCTTATGCCCCAATTTAAGGCCCTTCCGGTTGACACAGGAAGCTGAAAGAGAACACATATCCTCCTTGGGGTAGTCTCTTACAGAATTTAGAGTTTTAAGTCTTTACGTTAAGAACTGACATTTACAGAGGGTTGAATGAGTGTTTGTGATTTCAGAAAATCACAGAAATCTCGCAGAGCTCCGAAACCCACCTTAACGGATTCGTAACTTTTTGAAAAAACAACATTGTTTTGAGCATAACCATCACATTGTACGATTTCTCTTAAATTACGATAGATAAATGTCTGGTTCTTTTTTTCCTGACCTCATAGGTTCATGTACTTTGAGGTGAAGCAGTCAAATTAGCGCTCTATTGTCGTTTTTGACCTTTAATCCCAGAAAAATGGCCTTAACTCAAAAAGCGTTGAGGCCTCTTTTTCAGGGCTAACAGCCCATTAGTCCAAACCTATGCTTACCAAGTTTCGTCTTCAAAGTCTTTTCCGTTTAGGAGAAATGGCCATGTCGTGATTGATGAACATTGGTGTACATTTTGCAATAAGATTCAAGATTTCGCCATCTGGTGGAATTTACCAGGACAGCGGAAAAATGACCAGAATTTGAACATTTTATAAAACAGAAACCGGATGTCCGAGAGACTTCGTTCGATGACTTACCGGAAGATCTGGCCCCGGTGCACGGCCCGCCACCATCCGCACATTTGACAAACATTTGCGGACGTCTATTAAGGGACTGTACATTTGCAATATGGAGTTTCTCATCGATCATACAACAAATGCCAAAAAGTGCCCTTCATGTATGTAAACTTCCAACTTCAACTGTATCACCGGATTACGTCTTCAAACTAAGGGCAACCATGGCATGGCACCCGTGACAAGGAGACGCTTCCATCATGCATGATGATGTATACGGGTAAGATAGCTAGCTACATTGTCATATTTTACACGTTTCTAATTTTGACAGAAAGTGGGTTCATTTCAAGCTAAAGTGTACTGTCAGCTTGCTAGCTAACGTTAGCTGGCTGGCTCCCTAGCTAACGTTACGTGTATCCCAGAGCCATTTGCTTTGCTAGTTAGAGGCTAATGTTAGCTACCTAACATTGAACCTGTTTAGTTGACTACCTGCAGATTCATGTAGGGTAGTCACGACATGATTTGCACTATGGTCATTGTTGTTTAATTAGCTAATGTTAGCTGGCTGGCTCATTAGCTAACATTACATGATGTGTGATCTTACACATTTTTTACCTAGATAGGTTCATTATTTACCTAGCTAGCTACATGTCTTAAGCTAAAGTGTACAACACTCATTGACTATGGCCGGTGTCAGTAAACATCAGATAAAAAGCGAATGAAATTGTTGCCAGCAGACCTGGTTAGGCTGTTTATGTTATCCAGTGGTAAACAAATCATTGGCCAGGGCGTCAAGTGTGCGATCTGAACGCTGCAAGAGTGAAACTACATTTGTGGGGCTAAATCTTAAGAGGGTATGAACGATGCTGAATGGGTTTAGAGAAAGAGGAGCTCTTCACTACATACCAAAACATTCAAAGGCCATTTTCTCAAAAGTAAGTTTACAAGTTTATCAACTTTCAAAGCAGAATTACTTTCTCTTTGTTCCTCAAAAATGCAGTGTACGATATACCATTTTGTAGAGGTGAGTCTCTACTTTTATCCAATGTAAAAAACACCTATTCAAATTTTGGTACATTAGCCCGAATCCAGGTGATGAGTCACACTTCTCTCAAATTGAGTGCACAAATGTGTTTACATCCCTGATAGTGAGCATTTCTCCTTTGCAAAGATAGTCCATCCACCTGACAGATGTGGCATATTAAGAAGCTGACTAAACAGCATAGTCATTACATTAAAATGTGTGACAACACAATGCCACAGATATCTTAAGTTTTAAGGGAGTATGAAATTGGCATGCCGACTGCAAGAATGTCAACCAGAGCAGTTGGCAGCAAATTGAATGTTCATTTCTCTACCATAAGCAGCCTCCAATGTTGTTTTAAAGAATTTGTCAGTACGTTCAACTGGCCTCAGAACAAGTGTAACCACGCCAGCCCAGGATCTCCACATCCAGCTTCTTTACCTGCAGATCGTCTGAGACCAGCCAACCGGACAGCTTCAGTGGGTAAATGCTCACCTTTGATGGCCACTGGCATGCTGGAGAAGTGTGCTCTTCACGGATTAATCACGGTTTCAGATGGCAGACAGCGTGCATGGCATTGTGTGGGCAAGTGGTTTTGCTGATGTCATCGTTGTGAAAAAAGGTTGCATGGTGGCGGTGAGGTTATGGTATGGACAGGCATACGCTACAAACAACGAACACAATTGCATTTTATCAATGGCAATTTGAATGCACAGAGATACGCAATGAGATCCTAAGGCCCATTGTCGTGCCATTCATCCGCCACCATCACCTCATGTTTTAGCATGATAATGCACGGCTCCATGTTGCGGGGATCTGTACACAACTCATGGAAGCTGAAAATGACCTTCATATTCACAGACATGTCAATCATTGAGCATGTTTGGGATGCTCTGGATCAACGTGAACAACAGCGTGTTCCAGTTCCCAACAATATCCAGCAACTTCGCACAGCCATGGAAGAGTGGGACAATAAACAGACTGATCAACTGATCAACAAATATGCGAAGGAGATGTGTTGCGCTGCATCAGGCAAATGGTGGTCACACCAGATACTCACTGGTTTTCTGATCCATGCCCCTAAATAGTTTTTTTAAGGTATCTGTGACCAACAGATGCATATCTGTATTCACAGTCATGTGTAAGGAATACAGTGAAAGACTGTCAGGAAAAGTAGAAGGAGAGGATGTGATATAATAGTAGTGTGTCAGATTCAAACCGTGCACTGTTGGATATACAGTGCCTTAGGAAAGTATTTTTTCACGTTACCGTCTTATTCTAAAATTTATTACATAATTTTTCCCCTTATCAGTTTACACACAATACCACATAATGAGAAAGCAAAAATACCCTTTACTCAGTACTTTGTTGAAACACCTTTGGCAGCAATTACAGCATTGAGGCGTTTTGGGTATGTCATGAGACTCCTGTGAGGATCTGAAGGATCGGGTTACAGTGGGTCAGCTCTACAGTGCCCTCTCTCCCGCAAGGGGGGAGTGGGATGTAGTAAATAACTGGATCGTAAATACCTTGCAGAAACTCTGTCTTTGGGCTCTGTAGTATTGAATATGGAATGTCATCAAAAGGTTGGAGATTGAAACAATATTTCTAACGTAAATAATGTGGGAAATGGTTGGTGGGGCTCTAAACAATAATCATGTCAAATAATTTGCATGTGATATTGTATATATATTGTGATATTATTAAGGATGGTGTAACCAAACAACGGTAACTCTACAAATGTATACGTCTCAGTTATCAGATTTACATATTAATGTTGTGTTACTTATATGATTAAATATGAAACTATTTGTGAGAAGATGAAATGTGATTTTAGCCTTCGAAATGAGAATTGTTTTTCAGGTAAAGTTTTACCCATTCAGTATCCACACCCCCGTGAGCACAGACATTATACCAAAAGGTGGGAAATGCCCCTTTTCCCCCAGAATGTTTATAAAGGACTCCTAAAGAATTAACATACTGGAATTAACATATGTATTTCTGTGTGATTATTTCATTCGATAGTAAATAACTAATTAAGCAAATTTGTGTAAGCTAATTCATCATGGAGACTAGGATATTATGACGATCAGAATGAGACTGAAATAGGAGCAAATGACTGGTGCTTAATTAATTGTTATATGATTAATTTAATTGCATAATAATTGAACGTGGTATGTAACTATTTGATGAATAGACCTCATTGCATAAATGGTAGTCACGTCACGACAGGTATGACACTACAAACTTGGCACACCTGTATTTGGAAAGTTTCTCCCACTCTACAGATCCTCTCAAGCTCTGTTAGGGTCATTGTCCTGTTGGAAGGCGAACCTTCAACCCAGTCTGAGGTCCTGGAGCAGGTTTTCATCAAGGATCTCTCTGTACTTTGTTCTGTTCATCTTTGCCTCGATCCTGACTAGTCTCCCAGTCTCTGCCGCTGAAAAACATCCCCACAGCATGACGCTGCCACCACCATGATTCACTGTAGGGGTGGTGCCAGGTTTCCTCCAGGCGTGACGCTTGGCATTCTGACCAAAGAGTTCAATCTAGGTTTCATCAGATCATGGTTTGAGAGTCTTTAGGTGCCTTTTGGCAAACTCCGAACTCCCCCGATTGCTCAGTTTGGCCGGGAAGCCAGCTCCAGGAAGAGCCTTCTTAGTTCCAAACGTGTTTTTGGGGACCTTCAATGCTGCAGACATTTGTTGGTACCCTTCCCCAGATCTGTGCTTCGACACAATCCTGTCTCGGAGCTCCCTAGAGACAATTCTTTCGACTTCATGGCTTGGTTTTTGCTCTGACATGCACTGTCAACTGTGGGACCTTAAATAGACAGGGGTGTGCCTTTCCAAAGCAGGTCCAATCAATTTAATTCAACACAGGTGGACTCCAAGTTGTAAAAACATCTCAAGGATTGTCACGCCCTGACCTGAGTATTCTTTGTTTTCTTTATATATTTTGGTTATGTCAGGGTGTTTCATGGGTGATGTATGTGTTTTTGAACTGTCTAGGGGTTTTGTAGGTTTATGGGGTTGTTTACCATCTAGGTGTTTATGTATGTCTATGGTTGCCTAGATTGGTTCTCAATTAGAGGCAGCTGTTTATCATTGTCTCTGATTAGGAACCATATTTAGGCAGCCATCTTCTTTGGGTATTTCGTGGGTTATTGTGTATGTGATGTTGCATGTTTGCACTCAGTTTTGATAGCGGTTACGTTCGTCTTGTTATTTTGTTTGTTTGTTTAGTGTACTTCGTGTTTTTTCGTCTTTCATTAAAAAGATGTATTCACATCACGCTGCGCTTTGGTCTCCTCACTACGACGATCGTGACAGAATAACCCACCAAAAATGGACCAAGCAGCGTGGTAACGGCCAGCAGCAGCAGCAGGAAAGAACACAGGACTAATGGACTTGAAAGGAGATTCTGGACGGCAAAGGACCCTGGGCACAGCCAGGGGAATATCGCCGCCCCAAAGCAGAGCTGGAGGCAGCGAAAGCAGAGAGGCGCCGGTATGAGGAGGCAGCACGGCATCGTTGCTGGAAGCCCGAGATGCAGCCCCAAAAATATCTTGGGGGGGGGGTCACAAGGGGAGTGTGGTGAAGCCAGGTAGGAGACCTGCGCCAACTTCCTGTGCTTACCGGAGAGAGAGGAACCGGGCAGGCACCGTGTTATGCGGTGGAGCGCACTGTGTCTCCGGTGCGTGTGTATAGCCCGGTTCGGTACATTCCAGCACCTCGTATTAGCCGGGCTAGAGCGGGCATCGAGCCAGGTGCCATGAGGTCGGCTCTACGCATCTGGTCTCCAGTGCATCTCTTCGGCCCGGCATACATGGCACCAGCCTTACGCATGGTGTCCTCGGTTCGCCAGCACAGCCCAGTGCGGGCTATTCCACCTCTCCGCACTGGCCTGGCTACGGGGAGCATTCAACCAGGTAAGGTTGGGCAGGCTCGGTGCTCAAGATCTCCAGTGCGCCTTAACGTTTCGGTCTATCCGGTGCCACATCCCCGCACCTGAGCTGGCAGCCCCCCGCACCAGGCTGTCTCTCCGTCTCATCCCTACAGCTGCTCCCGCCTGTCCAGCGCTGCCAGAGCCTTCCTCCTGCCCAGCGCTGCCAGAGTCTACCGTCTGGCCTGAGCCGCCAGAGTCTCCCGTCTGTCCTGAGCCGCCAGAGTCTCCCGTCTGTCCTGAGCCGCCAGAGTCTCCCGTCTGTCCTGAGCCGCCAGAGTCTCCCGTCTGTCCTGAGCCGCCAGAGTCTCCCGTCTGTCCTGAGCCGCCAGAGTCTCCTGTCTGTCCTGAGCCGCCAGAGTCTCCCGTCTGTCCTGAGCCGCCAGAGTCTCCCGTCTGTCCTGAGCCGCCAGAGTCTCCCGTCTGTCCTGAGCCGCCAGAGTCTCCCGTCTGTCCTGAGCCGCCAGAGTCTCCCGTCTGTCCTGAGCCGCAGAGTCTCCCGTCTGTCCTGAGCCGCCAGAGTCTCCCGTCTGTCCTGAGCCGCCAGAGTCTCCCGTCTATCCTGAGCCGCCAGAGTCTCCCGTCTGTCCTGAGCCACCAGCTTCTCCCATCTGTCCTGAGCCGCCAGAGCCGCCTCCTCTGTCAGCCAGGACCTGCCAGAGCCGTCTGTCAGCCAGGACCTGCCAGAGCGGTCTGTCAGCCAGGACCTGCCAGAGCGGTCTGTCAGCCAGGACCTGCCAGAGCGGTCTGTCAGCCAGGATCTGCCAGAGCCGTCTGTCAGCCAGGACCTGCCAGAGCCGTCAGCCAGCCAGGAGCTGCCAGAGCCGTCAGTCAGCCAGGAGCTGCCAGAGCCGTCAGCCAGCCAGGAGCTGCCAGAGCCGTCAGCTAGCCAGGATCTGCCAGAGCCGTCAGCCAGCCAGGACCTGCCAGAGCCGTCTGTCAGCCAGGACCTACCAGAGCCGTCTGTCAGCCAGGACCTGCCAGAGCCGTCTGTCAGCCAGGACCTGCCAGAGCCATCTGTCAGATGCCGGAGTCGCCCTCCTGTCCGGAGCCGCCAGACTCTCCTTCCTGTCCGGAGCTGCCAGAGTCGCTCCTCAGTCCAGAGGCGCCTTTTCCGGACCCTCCCCTTAGATTAGGTTTTTGCGGCCGGAGTCCGCACCTTTGTGGGGGGTACTGTCACGCCCTGACCTGAGTATTCTTGGTTTTCTTTTTATATTTTGGTTAGGTCAGGGTGATGTATGTGTTTTTGTACTGTCTAGGGGTTTTGTAGGTTTATGGGGTTGTTTACCATCTAGGTGTTTATGTATGTCTATGGTTGCCTAGATTGGTTCTCAATTAGAGGCAGCTGTTTATCGCTGTCTCTGATTGGGAACCATATTTAGGCAGCCATCTTCTTTGGGTATTTCGTGGGTTATTGTCTATGTGATGTTGCATGTTTGCACTCAGTTTTGATAGCGGTCCCGTTCGTCTTGTTATTTTGTATTTTTAGTGTACTTTTTGTTTTTTCATCTTTAATTAAAAATATGTATTCACATCACGCTGCGCTTTGGTCTCCTCACTACGACGATCGTGACAAGGATGATAAATGGAAAGAGGATGCACCTTAGCTCAATTTCGAGTCTCATAGCAAAGGGTCTTAATGCTTATTTAAATAAAGGCATTTCTGTTTAAATGTTTTGTAAATGTGAAAAATGTCGTCATTATGGGGTATTGTGTATAGATTGCAGAGGATTTTAAAAAATGTAACATATTTTAGATTAAGGTTGTAACATACAGTGCCTTGCGAAAGTATTCGGCCCCCTTGAACTTTGCGACCTTTTGCCACATTTCAGGCTTCAAACATAAAGATATAAAACTGTATTTTTTTGTGAAGAATCAACAACAAGTGGGACACAATCATGAAGTGGAACGACATTTATTGGATATTTCAAACTTTTTTAACAAATCAAAAACTGAAAAATTGGGTGTGCAAAATTATTCAGCCCCCTTAAGTTAATACTTTGTAGCGCCACCTTTTGCTGCGATTACAGCTGTAAGTCGCTTGGGGTATGTCTCTATTAGTTTTGCACATCGAGAGACTGAAATTTTTTCCCATTCCTCCTTGCAAAACAGCTCGAGCTCAGTGAGGTTGGATGGAGAGCATTTGTGAACAGCAGTTTTCAGTTCTTTCCACAGATTCTCGATTGGATTCAGGTCTGGACTTTGACTTGGCCATTCTAACACCTGGATATGTTTATTTTTGAACCATTCCATTGTAGATTTTGCTTTATGTTTTGGATCATTGTCTTGTTGGAAGACAAATCTCCGTCCCAGTCTCAGGTCTTTTGCAGACTCCATCAGGTTGTTTTCTTCCAGAATGGTCCTGTATTTGGCTCCATCCATCTTCCCATCAATTTTAACCATCTTCCCTGTCCCTGCTGAAGAAAAGCAGGCCCAAACCATGATGCTGCCACCACCATGTTTGACAGTGGGGATGGTGTGTTCAGGGTGATGAGCTGTGTTGCTTTTACGCCAAACATAACGTTTTGCATTGTTGCCAAAAAGTTCAATTTTGGTTTCATCTGACCAGAGCACCTTCTTCCACATGTTTGGTGTGTCTCCCAGGTGGCTTGTGGCAAACTTTAAACAACACTTTTTATGGATATCTTTAAGAAATGGCTTTCTTCTTGCCACTCTTCCATAAAGGCCAGATTTGTGCAATATACGACTGATTGTTGTCCTATGGACAGACTCTCCCACCTCAGCTGTAGATCTCTGCAGTTCATCCAGAGTGATCATGGGCCTCTTGGCTGCATCTCTGATCAGTCTTCTCCTTGTATGAGCTGAAAGTTTAGAGGGACGGCCAGGTCTTGGTAGATTTGCAGTGGTCTGATACTCTTTCCATTTCAATATTATCGCTTGCACAGTGCTCCTTGGGATGTTTAAAGCTTGGGAAATCTTTTTGTATCCAAATCCGGCTTTAAACTTCTTCACAACAGTATCTCGGACCTGCCTGGTGTGTTCCTTGTTCTTCATGATGCTCTCTGCGCTTTTAACGGACCTCTGAGACTATCACAGTGCAGGTGCATTTATACGGAGACTTGATTACACACAGGTGGATTGTATTTATCATCATTAGTCATTTAGGTCAACATTGGATCATTCAGAGATCCTCACTGAACTTCTGGAGAGAGTTTGCTGCACTGAAAGTAAAGGGGCTGAATAATTTTGCACGCCCAATTTTTCAGTTTTTGATTTGTTAAAAAAGTTTGAAATATCCAATAAATGTCGTTCCACTTCATGATTGTGTCCCACTTGTTGTTGATTCTTCACAAAAAAATACAGTTTTATATCTTTATGTTTGCAGCCTGAAATGTGGCAAAAGGTCGTAAAGTTCAAGGGGGCCGAATACTTTCGCAAGGCACAGTAACAAAATGTGGAAAAAGTCCAGGGGTCTGAACATTTGCCAAAGGCACTGTACATGCCAACAATCTCACATATCTTGACAAACAATGACATGAAGTAATGGCTGCTGTATAAACTTCTAGGAACGGGAGAGATGACCCATACTCTTCTCACTGTAGTAGAGTGACACTGACAGTACCTCATGTGCATAACAAAGACATGCTTTGAATTATATTTTCAATTAGTGTGTCAGAAATTAGGAGGAATATCAAATCGCAGTCAGATGCAGAAATGTACTTTCATGCATACTTTCAACACTTTAGGGTGAGTATCTGGATAACCTACAAAACCACATACTGGAAGTAAGTATTAGTGATGGGAAGTTTGGCCCTTTTTACTGACTCAGATCCTTTTGACTCGTTCAGCCAATAGAACAAATCTTTTGATTTATTTTGTTCGTTCGGGTTAGTAATGTCCAGGACCACCTTAGAACAATGAACTGAAGACTCAAAAGAGTCATGATTCTACAAGACTTACAAGACTTCTACAAGGCTTATTGAAGGTCTCATTTGTAACAGACTTGTAAAAGTGTGCTTTAAACAATGTACATTTGTTGATTGCTAGGAATACAAATAAGGTCAAGGTCTAGTTGTAGCCGCAACCGGACTAGATTGTGAACTACATTTGGCAGAATGCATTGCTTGACTGTCGTGAGGGTGGTACGCACAATCTAGTTTGCGAATTGCAGTTTGAGTTTGTTGAGCAGAGGCTGTGTATGTGCTGGTTCTATAAAGCTGTCCATCAAAACATTCAATAATCAATTCATTTAATTCATTCTTGCACCATGCGATCAATGATCAGTTCTAAGAATATCTTTTTCTCCTTTATATTGCCTGCAGAATTATCTATTTTCCTGCGCTGATGAATATGACAGACTTTTGTTGGTCGGAGCACGTCTCTGGACCCGCTGAGCCGGAGGAGCGTGTGTCAATACTGCAGTAGGACTCATTGTGGCCAGCAGGTCAGAACAACAAAGTACTGAAATGAACGAGTCACTCAGAAAAACCAATCACGACTCTCAAGTCAGTAAGAAGAGTTGTTCAAAAAGAACAAATCGTTCCTGAACTGAATATCACTAGTCAGTATGTAGTTGTAGAGTAGCCTCCATAAGCCCATAACTGTAAACCTACCTTTTTGTATTTTATTTGGCAAGTAGCCTACATGGACATGGCAACATATAGTTTATAATGTTTTGGAGTACTTTAATCTAAAAATGAGATACAGTGGGCTACAACCGGAGATACAGAACAGGCCCTAACTATCCAATTATCTAATTCGGGACCCCAAGGGGTGCACGTTTAGGTTTTTGCCCTAGCACTACACAGCTGATTCAGATAACCAACTCAGCATCAAGTTTGGATTATTTGAATCGGCTGTGTAGTGCTAGGGGGAAGAAAACAAAATGTGCACACCTTGGGGTCTCCAGGACTGAGTTTGGGAAATGCTGGACTAGCCCTTGATCATGACTCTCAGTTCCATTACATTACACATAAGAGTCATTGGACGAAGGCGTCTTCTGCACGGGGGGGTTTATTAAGAGCCCCGACGCTCGGTCTGAACATCAACACGCAACGTGTGGTGTGGTGTGGTTTTGGAAGAATAAGGACCTTCCCACTGGGCACAGTGGGCACAACGTCTATTCCAAGTTGGGTCAACATTTTATTGAAATGACGTGGATTCAACCAGTGTACGCCCAGTGGGTTATCTTTCATATCAGCGATAAATAATATTCAAAAAACAAAAGGTTCAATTGACACACCTTTGTAGGGTTAGGGTTCCCACACAGACTTGTTGCCATGTTACAGGGCTAGTTTACAGAAAACAGACGGAAGACAGAGTGGTCTGCCTGTGCTATATGCGTCTACAAACACCTGTGATTCCATTTTGTATCACAAGGTATAATGGATTTATATTATAGTCCAGTTGGGGGCGGTAATGCAACATATTGGATGCCAACTGCCGTTAAACTCCAAAGAAGAAGAACACCTGCGTGTAAATGGAAGACAGAAGCAACAAAAGTGTCACCGAAAAGTACTGTTGGCTGCAACAGTGTTAAACCCAGTTAAAACATTGTACATTAAGTGTGTATTTTGCTTTTATTTTTATGTGATATGGAAGTTGAGGGATTTATATTTCTAGAACAATACCACAATTGAGAATCGATTCACGTTTAGATGGAGTATTTGGCTATTTTCCAGAGCCAGTTCTCCTTTAAACAGAACATGTAATGTCCTTGGACTATAACCTTTAGTCCATTATTGGGATAGTCAAAGGCCAAATTACACTTCAGGAATTAAAAGGAAAGACAAACATTATGTTTATGCTGGCAGCGTATTACCTGGTCGTATTCGATATGTGAAGAACTCGAACCTTTAGTAATGTCCTCACCCTCTTCGACAACGCTCCAATATAATCCTTGTGATCATTGGATGTTATGTTGGTGTCCTCTCTGTAAATAGGAGCTACAGACACCAAACTGTACTCCCTGCCAGTGCCTCAATCCAGCCTTGGAATGTTACGGTGTTTCGAAACATTTTTTTCTTTCTGTAAATTACCACTATTATTAGCCCGCCCTGGCGCTAAGAACTCAATTGGATTACACACAGCACAGTTTTACAGGCAACAGTATGGAAGGCCAAAAGGTTCAAATCGTCGTAACCGGAACACGTCTTAACAATTGTAATTATAATTTTTCACTTGCTTTTGTCAAGTGTCAAATGTCATTTTTTTGTACACGTGTTCTTTACACCTGTTCAGTGTGCATTTACAGGCGATTAGAATGCTTGTTATGGTAATTTTTACATGCATTAATTACACCCATTCAGTGTGCATTCACAGGTGATTAGAACGCTTGTTATGATCATTTGTACACACGCTCATTACACCTGTTCAGTGTGCATTTACAGGTGATTAGAATGCTTGTTATGGTCATTTTTATAAGTATTCATTACACCTGTTCAGTGTGCATTAACAGGTGATGTTAATGCTCTAACTCAGAGACTCTGTCTAGAATCTCGATCCAGAGGGGATCGATATGGGGGAGGGGCCAGAGAGGGCTGAGGCTGACCCAGGGAGAGGGGCCCGACCCCCGGAGAGGGGTGCCAACCTCTACTCACGGCCACCAGGGGGCACCGGTACATCCAGCCAGCTCCCTGCACCAGGGAGGTCAGGTGAGAGGGCTGAGGGCTGCGCCTTTAAACAGCTTGGAAAACTACAGAAAATTATGTCATGGATTCTGATAGGCTAATTGGCATCATTTGACTCAATTGGAGGTGTGCCTGTTGATGTATGTCAAGGCCTACCTTCAAACTCAGTGCCTATTTGCTTGACATGGAAAAATCAAAAGAAATCAGCCAAGACCTCAGAAAAAAAATTGTAGACCTCCACAAATCTGGTTCATCCTTGGGAGCAATTTCCAAAAGCTTTGAAAGTACCATGTTCATCTGTACAAACAATAGCACGCAAGTATAAACAACATGGGACCACACAGCCATTATACCGCTCAGGAAGGAGACGCGTTCTGTCTCTTAGAGATGAACGTAGTGTGGTGCGAAAAGTGCAAATCAATCCCAGAACAACAGCAAAGGACCTTGTGAAGATGCTGGAGGAAACAGGTACAAAAGTATCTATATCCACAGTAAAACGAGTCCTATATCGACATAACCTGAAAGGCCGCTCAGCAAGGAGGAAGCCACTGCTCCAAAACCGTCATAAAAAAGCCAGACTACGGTTTGCAACTGCACATGGGGACAAAGATCAAACTTTTTGGAGAAATGTCCTCTGGTCTGATGAAACAAAAATATAACGTTTTGGCCATAATGACAGTCGTTGTGTTTGGAGGGAAAAGGGGGAGGCTTGCAAGCTGACGAACACCACCCCAACCGTGAAGCACAGGGGTGGCAGCATCATGTTGTGGGAGTGCTTTGCTGCAGGAGGGACTGGTGCACTTCACAAAATAGATGGTATCATGAGGGAGGAAAATTATGTGGATATATTGGGAAGCTTGTGGAAGGCTCCCCAAAACGTTTGAGCCAACTTAAACAATTTAAAGGCAATGCTACCAAATACTAATTGAGTGTATGTAAACTTCTGACCCACTGGGAATGCGATGAAATAAATTAAAGCTGAAATAAATCACTCTACTATTATTCTGACATTTCACATTCTAAAAAATAAAGTGGTGATCCTAACTGACGTTAGACAGGGATTTTTTACTGGGATTAAATGTCAGGAATTGTGAAAACTGAGTTTAAATGTATTTGGTGTTTTTAAACTTACGACTTCAACTGTTCGTGAATGTATATGGATATATATATTTACCAAAAAACGATATGGAGGATTGGACATGATGCAGACAATTACATTGATGGAAGCAACAAACTTTCCGCAATATTAAGCTAATTCCCCCCGCCCCCCAAAAATAAAAAAATAATAATTTGGCTCTTATTTTCTTTGTTCATGCTATTTTTATTATGTTCATTCATAATGTTTTTTTTTTTTTTTACTATGAGCAATACAACAAAATTCTGCTGTCATTGATATCAGAAATGGGTCAAACTGACTGACTGCGCTACACAGACTCCCTGTAATGACAAACAAATGCCATTCTAGAGCTCAATGCTACGAATACAGTTGATCTTTTTTAATTTATATACATCAAAACTTTTGCCTCTGAAGTAACAAGCTATAAGTCCATGTGAAAACAAATCCCTTCCATTTTGTATTGATTATTTTATCGTAACAATATGTTCCTCCAGCCTTCGTCTTGAATAGTGATTTCCTACTCATTCAAATGACACTATACATCCAGTAGATGGGGGTGTTTTGACTAAAGTACCTACTTTTCCAAAATCTCGTCTGTTTGATTATTAGATGAATGTATTAATAGTCACTACCCTTTCCAAGACACAAAGCCTGGATGAAAAGATTGTTTCTACAAAGGAATTAATAAACTGTTGAGGAAGCTGCAGTGGAAAAAGAACCTAGGTCATTCCAAAGCCCATTTATTCTGGAACATAATAAATAATCAAATCAGGCTTTATTTATATAGCACATTTCAGACATGAATGTGAACACAATGCATGAACACATGAACACAATGCACTTCACAGGAAAAAACAATGAAAATAAAAAAGGAATTATTTCCTACACAAGAAACATAAGAGGATAAAACAACAACAAAAGAATAGCAATTTAAAAGTAAAAGACTAAAAAAGCACCCTAAGGTATATGCACACCTGTTCAGTGTGCATTTACAGGTGAATAGAACGCTTGTTATGGTCATGTTTACACACGTTCATTACACCTGTTCAGTGTGCATTTACAGGTGAATAGAACGCTTGTTATGGTCATGTTTACACACGTTCATTACACCTGTTCAGTGTGCATTTACAGGTGATTAGAATGCTTGTTATAGTCATGTTTACACGCGTTCATTACACCTGTTCAGTGTGCATTTACAGGTGATTAGAACGCTTGTTGTGGTCATGTTTACACACGTTCATTACACCTGTTCAGTGTGCATTTACAGGTGATTAGAATGCTTGTTATGGTCATGTTTACACACGTTCATTACACCTGTTCAGTGTGCATTTACAGGTGATTAGAACGCTTGTTATGGTCATGTTTACACTCGTTCATTACACCTGTTCAGTGTGCATTTATAGGTGATTAGAACGCTTGTTATGGTCATGTTTACACGCGTTCATTACACCTGTTCAGTGTGCATTTACAGGTGATTAGAATGCTTGTTATGGTCATGTTTACACACGTTCATTACACCTGTTCAGTGTGCATTTACAGGTGATTAGAATGCTTGTTATGGTCATGTTTACACACGTTCATTACACCTGTTCAGTGTGCATTTACAGGTGATTAGAACGCTTGTTATGGTCATGTTTACACTTGTTCATTACACCTGTTCAGTGTGCATTTACAGGTGAATAGAACGCTTGTTATGGTCATGTTTACACGCGTTCATTACACCTGTTCAGTGTGCATTTACAGGTGATTAGAATGCTTGTTATGGTCATGTTTACACACGTTCATTACACCTGTTCAGTGTGCATTTACAGGTGATTAGAATGCTTGTTATGGTCATGTTTACACACGTTCATTACACCTGTTCAGTGTGCATTTACAGGTGATTAGAACGCTTGTTATGGTCATGTTTACACTCGTTCATTACACCTGTTCAGTGTGCATTTACAGGTGATTAGAACGCTTGTTATGGTCATGTTTACACGCGTTCATTACACCTGTTCAGTGTGCATTTTACAGGTGATTAGAACACTTGTTATCGGCATTTTTACCTGCGTTCATTACACCTTGGGTAAGGAATGGCGTTTTTGTAGTTGTTTTTGGATAATTGCCAAAAACAACTTATTTGGTAGCTAACGTTTTGCTGTTTTTCTTTAAGCATTTATGTATTGAAAAAAAGCACAAAGGTATTTTTTTAATTTGAATTAGCTATCCATAACTTTGCCTTGTCTGAAGTATCAAGCTCTAAGTCCATGTGAAAACAAAATCTGACACTTTTCATCCACCAGATTGGATTGTTTTGAGAAAAGTACCTACTTTTCCAAAACCCCATTTGTTTGATAAATAAATTAAAGCAATAATAGTCACTATACTTTGCAAACCACCAAGGCTGGATTAAAAATGTGGAGGAAGGACCAGGGTGCAAACTTTGAGCGAAATAAGCTTTTTGTGTGTATGAAAAATGTCTGGCAGCTTTTATTTCAGCTCATGAAACCAACACTTTACATGATGCATTTATGTTTCTGTTCAGTGTATATGTGAAAATGTGTTGCAAACTGAGACGTCACTGCTCAAGTTGGTAATCCAATGTTTTGAGAATAGCTGGCTAGTCATCTGTCCAGTACATAACATGCAAATATCTAATGGTATCTTAAGGCTACCTCTATACTGTTTCTTTTGTCATTGATAGGCTGTACATTTACCTACTTATTCCATGACATTGTGCAAGTTTTGATTTCTCATGAATTCTCCCTTCCTCCTCCAATGTATTCCATATTGCCCACTTCCTCACCAGACAGTAGCAACCAACTATTAAAAACCGGTGATAATTTCATTCATCAACATTTAAAAAAAGGGTAGTAGACATTTACAGTAGACATTTCCCCGATCGTAGTCTACCTCGAAACTAATCAGACTGTATCAGTCGGTAAAAAGTAACAGGACAAAACATACATTATTTTAGCAAACATAAAATAATAAGTGAGTCTTGACTGAATAGATATTTAATAAACACTTCAAAACAACACGTTATACTATAGACACTAAAACAATAGAAACAGAATAAACTAAAATAATTCTGTATTTATTTCTGATGTAACGATTGTTCATGAAGCAAACATTGTATGACTTGGTGAAGGGGTGGTTGAAAGAAGCTGTCCCCCCCCCCCCCCCCCACACTTCCTCCGTGGTGCTCGTTCAACATAGCATGTGGAGATTCCTGTGAACATCAACAGTCATAAACATGTCATTCTGAACAGCAACATCTTCTTAACCAAAATTTAGACCAGTTGACAATTCAACAGAAGTCAGTCTTGTTCATGTTGATGATCGGTACAACATGAGACAGATAGCAAGATAGCAAGCCATGGTATCAGGCCATATACCACGGGTATGAGTCAATATTACTTGTTTACTGTTGTAATTACGTTGGTAACCAGTTTTTAATAGGAATTTGGCACCTTGGTGGTTTGTGGCCAATACACCACGGCTAAGGGCTGTATCCAGGCACTCCACATTGCGTCTTGGTTAAGAACAGCCCTTAGCCAAGGTTAATTGGTCATATACCACAAACCACTGAGGTGCCTTATTGCTTAAATATAACACAGATATAGATTAAGTGCATGTGAGGTTTCAAATAATGTTACTACTACTAGTTCTCTCTCCCTGCTTTTCCTGAACATGTTTATCTGATATAGCTAGTTGTTGTTGTTCTAGCTTGCTCATCCAAAGCAGGCTTTCCAATCCTCGATGGTCTTCAGATGCTTGACTACATGCTCATCATGTTGTGGCTGCAATTTGAACATTGCATTAGAACAACAGCTAGATACACTCTTAGAAAAAAGGAGTTCCAAAAGGGTTCTTCAGCTGTCCCCATAGTATAACCCCTTTTGGTTCCAGGTAGAGACATTTTGAGTTCAATGTCGAACCCTCTGTGGAAAGGCTCGACTGGGGTGTCTTGCACCACTGTTGCTGCCCTAATTTATTATTCTTGTGAGCCTACACTATTCAGGCAAATGAAGTAAAAGCTGTTACAAATGTGTTTTGAGTACTGTTTTTAGAGCTGCAACTAACAACTATTCTGATAGTCAATATGTCAGTTATTACTCAATTTGTTTAAATTTTTAAAAAGCCTGCTTTGCTGACTGAATATAGCCTGAGTGTTTTATCAAATATTAAAATGTTTACAGTGCATCAAAGTGCAAGTAGCAACAACAGACAAACTCAAACTCTGTTATTTTGTGACAACATCCAATAAAGTTTATTTCCACATGAGACAGGCACAGTTTCAGCTCAAGACGATTTAGAACCCTAAGTGAGATTTCATTTCGGTGCCCCTCTTATAACTGTTGATGGCCATGCCTCCCTGGGGCACTCAAGTCTTCTCATATCACTATCATTTGTCTTACAATAAAACACTGAGGAGGTTCAAGAGGAGGAAGGGTTTCCAAATTGGATCAAGTTCTCTACGGAGATTGGTGGTGATAGATTAATCCAAGTTCTCTCACAAGAGAAAGGTACAGCATTATACATTTTTTTTGTAGTAACATTCATTATCTGGGCTTGGCAACTGAGAGATCATTTGTTGATATATTTAACTTAAAGTAATCAGTTGGGTGTCTGACATTGTTGCAACATAGTAATCACATGAGTAATCAATGTGCTTCACTTTACATTCAGTTGCTTGTTCCTGTGTAAGAACATTGTAGTTAGGATACTTTTCTTTATAACATAACTGACATTTTGATATATCCGGTGAAATGTAATTGCATTGAATGTACAGTGTAATTACACTTACAGGTGCTGTAAAACCATTTACTCCACAATGTGAATTTTCCCATTGACTGTAATAAAAATCCCCAAAATAAGCTATTATCAATACACCAAAACATAGGAAATAACTGTATGTCAATATAGTTGAACCTACGTCTTTGTCAAGACTGTCCATAAGGTGTTTGAGCTCCATCCCCCCCACCACTCATGGCCGGTAGAAATCAAGGAGCTTGGAACGATGACTGTCCAGTCCTTCATAAAATGTCTTCTTGAGGTCCACAGACACCAGTCTCATGAACTCCAGAACAACCTGTTTGAAGATCATAACATACCAGGGAAGGAATTTTAGGGACAAGGGGGTGCCTAATCTGCCAGGGCACTAAGGCCATCAAGCAAAATAGCCAATAACATTGCTACAAAACTCAAACACTTGTTAAAAAAAAACTATAAGCATTTAATGTAGGAAAGTGATTAAAATGATTCGCTGCCACTTTCAGACCAAAGGGTTACCATGGTAATGGAGCTACAGTACTTATACTGATTTGTGGGAAATATATCTTGATTTTGCAGTTTAAACTGAAACTAACACTGAAAAACGCATGTGATTAAAATATACATAGCTAGGAAACATGAAAACTGGCTATGTCTCATTTGGGATAATTTAAAATGTATCTATGACAGCGTGTGACTGCCACTGTGCTCATTGTTAAATCAAGTTAAGGGATTCAGAGTCAAGCTATGAAACTAAATGACAGAAATACTTTGAAAACAACAATGGTTTATAACTATAATTGACATCAGAAAATGTGAGTGAAACGCTTAGACTGTATAGAGACCCGCATTTTTGTGACCTATAAACCGTCAGAGTAATGATTTTTACACCCAGCCTAAGAGCACTACAGATAAAAGGAATACATTTTTGGAAAGCGTATTACATTAATAAGTTATGTAGTTCCTTGTGTCCTCTAATCACCTTCATCTCAAAATGCACAAAGGTCGGAAGGGAGACAAGCTCTTGAGCTACTGTAGGAAAAACTAGGTATATTATTATTTTCAACAATCACAGAAAATATAATTGGATCTTTTGCAAATTTTAATAAGCACTTACTTGTCTGTCTGTGAACAGCGCTGGCCATCTAGATTTGATGTCAATCACAAGGGGCTCATCTTCCACAATCTCCTTTCTTCTTAATGAGAAAGTAGTCCCCATTGCTGCATCAACAGTTACCCACTCAGGACTTATTTTCTGAATCTCTTCTTGCATATAATCCTTATTGTTGAAACGACTTCTCGAAACGAGAAAAGTACTGCTTAACATTACAGGGCTCAGAAAAATTACAGAGGTCACATTTTATTCAAGCAGTAACTGTTTCATGAACATTTCTTCGGTGTTGAGTCAAATGCTTCTTGAGTGCTATTTCGGTTTTAAAGGAGCACAGACAGTCTTGATGGATACATGGTCATGGACAGGTTCTTGCATAATGTCCATGTTTCAATTTGTAATGTCCAGTAAGGATGCGTTGACTTTATGTGTCAAATCTGCAGTACTTATAGTTCCACTTCATCCATTGAAGGAATAATGCTTTTGGATTTCCAAGAATCTAAAAAATAATGTTTGCATAAACATTTTTTATTCACATTAGTTAATATGTTAATTATTAACAAATGATTCTGAAATTGATAAAACATTCAAGATATAAGTGCTGACTAGGAAAACCTGTTTACTAACTGCGAAATTCATTTTTATAACATGGTTTGTTTAACATAACATCTAATTAAACCCAAACTAACAATTGTGAAATAACAAAATATATACTAACATTACTACTTGCAACACTAGGCTAATTAATCTTTAGAATATTCTTACGTTTTTAAATCATATATTTTGGAAAAAATAAGGGTAGCAAACATATTTCCTTTGTACTATTATGCAGGTTATCAAACTATTTCCAAGCCAGCCAACAAGCAGCTTTTATCAGCACATATGCAATTCCGACCACGTGCTATCTAACGCCATGCTGACTAAATGCACTTTAACCAACCAGCACATGTCCAGATTCGGCCATGTGTCCTAACGGTCCTAACTAACACTATGCTAGATAGGGAGATGCAGGCTAACAGCACACTAGCTAAATGCCACAACATACTCTGGAGAATTTAGCTTGTTTGATTGTGTTGGGGTAGGTTCCTTGTTCCTTGTCAATCATTGGCTTATGGGTGAAATCAGCAATCAGACAATATCTTCTTTAAGTAAATCAAACCTTTATTAATGCAATTGCAGACAGAAGTTGACAACGGAAACACAGCACGTATGTTTCAGAGTAAGTTCTGCAATATAGAAAAGGTCAAAGTTGCTTTAATATACTTGCATTCAACCCCTAGTGATGTAACTGCCTACGTCAACACCTTCTACTCATCAGACCAAGCCCATGCATATACAGTTAGAGCTCTCTTGAATTTTTTCAACATTTTGTTAAAAATCGCGCAACATTTCAACGTCCTGCTACTCATGCCAGAAATATAGTATATGCATATGATTAGTATGTGTGGATAGAAAACACTCTGAAGTTTCTAAAACTGCTTATATCATATCTGTGACTATAACAGAATGTGAACAGCAAGCAAAATCCCAAGAAAAACCTGGTCACAAAAAAAAAAAAGGATTCATCCGCCAGTCTCTGAATTGTCTATGGCAAGAGACAATAGATAGCGACCAGTTGACAGTTCCTACAGCTTCCACACGATGTCGCCAGTACTGGCAATTTCATTGGATTTAATCCTTGGTGGAATGAGAAATAGACCCTTCCTGTCATCCAGTATACAGGAAGAGGCTTATGGGAGAGAGACAATGGACGATGATTTCAAGAGTAGCTGCTTTTGAATACAGATCGCCCCGTGATCAATTTGATCGATTATTAACGTTTACAAATATCTAAAGTTGGGTTACAAAAGTAGTTTGAAGTGTTTTGTCAAAGTTTATAGGCAACTTTTTTAATTTAAAAAAATGACGTTGCGTTTTGGAAAGCTGTTTTTTCCTGGATCAGACGGGCTATATAAATGGACATTTTGGGTATACATGGACGGATTTAATCGGGAAAAAGACCCAATTGTGATGTTTATGGGACATATAGGAGTGCCAACAAAGAAGCTCATCAAAGGTAATGAATGTTTTATATTTTATTTCTGCGTTTTGTGTAGCGCCGGCTACGCTAATTATTTTGTTTACGTCCCCTTCAGGTATTTCGGGGTGTTGCATGCGATCAGATAATAGCTTCTTATGCTTTCGCCGAAAAGCATTTAAGAAATCTGACATGTTGGCTAGATTCACAACGAGTGTAGCTTTCATTCAGTACCCTGCATGTGTGTTTTAATGAAAGTTTGAGTTTTATCGAGTACTATTAGCATTTGGCGTTGCGCACTTCCATTTCCTGTTCCTGTAAGACGTTAAGTAAATCAAACCTTTATTAATGCAATTGCAGACAGAAGTTGACAACGGAAACACAGCACGTATGTTTCAGAGTAAGTTCTGCAATATAAAAAAGGTCAAAGTTGCTTTAATATACTTGCATTCAACCCCTAGTGATGTAACTGCCTACGTCAACACCTTCTACTCATCAGACCAAGCCCATGCATATACAGTTATACAAACTTGCAGGAGAGAACAATAGTCCAGTGTTTTCTAAGAGCTCAGCAGTAGTTTTCCATTTTCCATTCCATTCACGTCTGACTTGTCTCTTATCTCCCATGCAGGGGTCTGTGTCTATGTATCTCTTTTAGCCTTGAGGCGCTTTCTCACAGACACCCTGTTTTGACTCCAGTGGCTCAGACATCTGCTCAGACCGTTTCTTATAAGAGGCAGAGACTAGAAAAGAACTGTGGAACAGTATTAAACCTTATAATGCATATACTGCTAATCTGTGGTCCAGGACCCTATAAATGTAGTGGAGGAGGGTCTTATAGCCTTCCCCTTCTATTAATACAACATAAGCATAATCAATTATTAGGTGCAGCCCCTATCATGACCCCAAGGTGACCCCCATCATTTGCTTTGCAGAGGGAATAACTACACTGTTTATATTTGGCCATATTCCCCAAAATCTTTCCATGGTTGAATGCAGTGGATCACACTTTCAGTTTTGCGCAAATTCCGCCATCTATCTACGGTTTCTGGTTAGGGGAGGTTTTAATGGTCACAGTGGGTACAACATATCTAATGCACTTCCTTATAAACTCACTCACTGAGTTAGTGTATAAATAAATGTTATTCTCTGAGG